>NC_137153.1:4792138-5992138 GCF_951394435.1 Stenella coeruleoalba
GCCAAATATGGAATAGACAAGAGCTACTCCTTGCTCAACGAAATGGACTCAACACGCCATATTAAACGCCTAAGAATGTACCTGACTAGTAAGTATCTTAAAACCTATGGATTGCTATGTCTCCAAAAGAGAATCAAGCGTGTGTACAGGGGCATAAACGCAGCAGTGATAGGATTGGAGAGGTTCGGTGAGCAAATGAAGACCCTTTGAAGTCATATTGCATGGTACCCATTCCACGGGTCTCAACACTCCAGGTTTAAGGTATTCTTCCTTCAGCTAAAACATGCATGTGGAACCTAGAGTATGATCAACCATGTGATCGGGAGACGTGTTCAAATATGTCTCAGTTTTCGTACCCTGGTACTCGGGTGCAACATTCCAGAAGCTTTACTAACACTCTCCCCACTTGGAGAGTCAGCGCCTTTAACCTCCTGTTTGGCCCAGTTTGCAATTTCTGCGGAAGATGAACAGGAATAGCGAGAACCAATGAGAGACTAGCTGGAGGTGTCTGGACGGGCAAATTTAACTCTCATTTCCCACCAGGAAGAGCAATTAACCAAAGGCTCAGCGTGCCGTGCCGGAACCAGATTAGGGCCTGAAGCCATCCTGCGGTGTTGCGGCCAGCTCAAAAGAAAGCGAGTTGAAGAAAGGAGCTCAGGGGCACTGTAATTCACAAACCTGCAGAGTTATAAATGACAGCTATCGTCCAAAAATATACTGAAGTAAGGCTGCCAAGAGGACTTGAAAGCGGGGCAGAATTGCAGGAAACCGATTTCAGGAGGTAGACTGGAATTGCATTGAAAGCATAGGAAAAGAGGCAGAACGTCCACAATGATGCACTTGGCCAAAAAGGGCGTATGCGTTTTTTCCTCAGGAAAAAACGCATACGCCCTTTTTGGCCAACCAAGCAAGCTTGCAAAGGAAATCGGCACTAAAATGAAGTCTCACTTCCCCCCGGTCAAAAGGGCCATCTGAAAAAAGTGTAAAATAATGAAAGGCAGGACAGGCCATGGAGAACTGGGAGCCTTGTTATGCTGATGGGCGGGATGTAAATTGCCAACAGACACTCGGGAGAAGTGTATGGTGTTTCCTGAAACATCTAAGAAACAAAGCAACAGAGCCTAGGGCACTTCCACTTATGGTCCTATAGCTTAGGGAAATTAAAATCAAAAAGACACAGCCACCCCAAAGTTTGGGACGCCTCTGTTTACAAGAACCTCGTTTACTGTACAAGTTCAATATCACAGAAAGTGAAAAATGGATAAAGAACTTGTGTTACTTACGTACAATGCAGTATCACTCAGCAATGAAATCTATGTCATCAGGCCCGTAGTACCATAATGAGTGGATTCAGGTACGATGATTCTAACTGAAATAAGTCACACAGAAAAAGAAACATCATAAGATATCACTAATACACGGAATTAAACTTGGCTACACAGGAACTGAATTACAGAACAGAACAGGGTCTCAAATTTAGAAAACCAACTTATGCTTGCTTAAGGGGAAAGGTGAGTTGGGGTGCTGCATAAAACCAGAGATTGAAATGAGCACAGATAAAGTTCCTTAAGCCAAATATGGAATAGACAAGAGCTACTCCTTGCTCAACGAAATGGACTCAACACCGCATATTAAACGCCTAAAATGTACCTGACTAGTAAGTATCTTAAAACCTATGGATTGCTATGTCTCCGAAAGAGAATCAAGCATGTGTACAGGGGCATAAACGCAGCAGTGATAGGATTGGAGAGGTTCGCTGAGCAAATGAAGACCCATTGAAGTCATATTGCATGGTACCCATTCCACGGGTTTCAACTACCCAGGTTTAAGGTATTCTTCCTTCAGCTAAAACATGCATGTGGAACCTAGAGTATGATCAACCATGTGATCGGGAGACGTGTTCAAATATGTCTCAGTTTTCCTCCCCTGGTACTTCGGTGCAACATTCCAGACGCTTTACTAACACTCTCCCCACTTGGAGAGTCAGTCCCTTTAACCTCCTGTTTGGCCCAGTTTGCAATTTCTGCGGAAGATGAACAGGAATAGGGAGAACCAATGAGAGACTAGCTGGAGGTGTCTGGACGGGCAAATTTAACTCACATTTCCCACCAGGAAGAGCAAATAACCAAAGGCTCAGCGTGCCGTGCCGGAACCAGATTAGGGCCTGAAGCCATCCTGCGGTGTTGAGGTCAGCTCAAAAGAAAGCGAGTTGAAGAAAGGAGCTCAGGGGCACTGTAATTCACAAACGTGCAGAGTTATAAATGACAGCTCTCGTCCAAAAATATACTGAAGTAAGGCTGCCAAGAGGACTTGAAAGCGGGGCAGAATTGCAGGAAACCGATTTCAGGAGGTAGACTGGAATTGCATTGAAAGCATAGGAAAAGAGGCAGAAAGTCCACAATGATGCACTTGGCCAAAAAGGGCGTATGCGTTTTTTCCTGAATATATTCCAGAAAAAAATGCATACGCCCTTTTTGGCCAACCAAGCAAGTTTGCAAAGGAAATCTGCACTACAATGAAGTCTCACTTCCCCCCGGTCAAAAGAGCCATCTGAAAAAAGTGTAAAATCCAGAAAGGCAGGACAGGCCATGGAGAACTGGGAGCCTTGTTATGCTGATGGGCGGGATGTAAATTGCCAACACACACACAGGAGAAGTGTATGGTGTTTCCTGAAACATCTAAAAAACAAAGCAACAGAGCCTAGGGCACTTCCACTTATGGTCCTATAGCTTAGGGAAATTAAAATAAAAAAGACACAGCCACCCCAAAGTTTGGAACGGCTCTGTTTACAAGAACCTCATTTACAGAACAAGTTCAACATCGCAGAAAGTGAAAAATGGATAAAGAAGTTGTGGTATTTACTTACAAAGCAATATCACTCAGCAATGAAATCTATGTCATCAGGCCCTTAGCAGCACAATGAGTGGATTCAGGTATGATGATTCTAATTGAAATAAGTCACAGAGAAAAAGAAACATCATAAGTTATCAGTAATACACGGAATGTAAACTTGGCTACACAGGAACTGAATTACAGAACAGAACAGGGTCTCAAATTTAGAAAAGCAACTTATGCTTGCTTAAGGGTAAAGGTGAGTTGGGATGCTGCATAAAACCAGAGATTGAAATAAGCACAGATAAAGTTCTTTAAGCCAAATATGGAATAGAAAAGAGCTACTCCTTGCTCAACAAAATGGACTCAAAACCGCCTATTAAACGCCTAAGAATGTACCTGACTAGTAAGTATCTTAAAACCTATGGATTGCTATGTCTCCAAAAGAGAATCAAGCGTGTGTACAGGGGCATAAACGCAACAGTGATAGGATTGGAGAGGTTCGGTGAGCAAATGAAGACCCTTTGAAGTCATATTGCATGGTACCCATTACAAGGGTCTCAACTCTCCAGGTTTAAGGTATTCTTCCTTCAGCTAAAACATGCATGTGGAACCCAGAGTATGATCAACCATGTGATCGGGAGACGTGTTCAAATATGTCTCAGTTTTCCTCCCCTGGTACTCGGGTGCAACATTCCAGACGCTTTACTAATACTCTCCCCACTTGGAGAGTCAGCGCCTTTAACCTCCTGTTTGGCCCAGTTTGCAATTTCTGCGGAAGATGAACAGGAATAGCGAGAACCAATGAGAGATTGGCTGGAGGTGTCTGGACGGGCAAATTTAACTCTCATTTCCCAACAGGAAGAGGAATTAACCAAAGGCTCAGCGTGCCCTGCCGGAACAAGATTAGGGCCTGAAGCCATCCTGCGGTGTTGCGGCTAGCTCACAAGAAAGCGAGTTGAAGAAAGGAGCTCAGGGGCACTGTAATTCACAAACCTGCAGAGATATAAATGACAGCTATCGTCCAAAAATATACTGAAGTAAGGCTGCCAAGAGGACTTGAAAGTGGGGCAGAATTGCAGGAAAACGATTTCAGGAGGTAGACTGGAATTGCATTGAAAGCATAGGAAAAGAGGCAGAACGTCCACAATGCTGTACTTGGCCAAAAAGGGCGTATGCGTTTTTTCCTGAATATATTCAGGAAAAAACGCATACGCCCTTTTTGGCCAACCAAGCAAGCTTGCAAAGGAAATCTGCACTACAATGAAGTCTCACTTTCCCCCAGTCAAAAGGGCCATCTGAAAAAAGTGTAAAATCCAGAAAGGCAGGACAGGCCATGGAGAACTGGGAGCCTTGTTATGCTGATGGGCGGGATGTAAATTGCCAACACACACTCAGGAGAAGTGTATGGTGTTTCCTGAAACATCTAAAAAACAAAGCAACAGAGCATAGGGTACTTCCACTTATGGTCCTATAGCTTAGGGAAATTAAAATCAAAAAGACACAGCCACCCCAAAGTTTGGGACGCCTCTGTTTACAAGAACCTCGTTTACCGTACAAGTTCAACATCGCAGAAAGTGAAAAATGGATAAAGAACTTGTGGTACTTACGTACAATGCAGTATCACTCAGCAATGAAATCTATGTCATCAGGCCCGTAGCAGCATAATTAGTGGATTCAGGTACGATGATTCTAACTGAAATAAGTCACACAGAAAAAGAAACATCATAAGATATCACTAATACACTGAATGTAAACTTGGCTACACAGGAACTGAATTCCAAAACAGAACAGGGTCTCAAATTTAGAAAACCAACTTATGCTTGCTTAAGGGGAAAGGTGAGTTGGGGTGCTGCATAAAACCAGAGATTGAAATGAGCACAGATAAAGTTCCTTAAGCCAAATATGGAATAGACAAGAGCTACTCCTTGCTCAACGAAATGGACTCAACACGCCATATTAAACGCCTAAGAATGTACCTTACTAGTAAGTATCTTAAAACCTATGGATTGCTATGTCTCCAAAAGAGAATCAAGCGTGTGTACAGGGACATAAACGCAGCAGTGATAGGATTGGAGAGGTTCGGTGAGCAAATGAAGACCCTTTGAAGTCATATTGCATGGTACCCATTACACGGGTCTCAACTCTCCAGTTTTAAGGTATTCTTCCTTCAGCTAAAACATGCATGTGGAACCCAAGGTATGATCAACTGTGTGAACGGGAGACGTGTTCAAATATGTCTCACTTTTCCTCCCCTGGTACTCGGGTGCAACATTTCAGACGATTTACTAACACTCTCCCCACTTGGAGAGTCAGCGCCTTTAACCTCCTGTTTGGCCCAGTTTGCAATTTCTGCGGAAGATGAACAGGAATAGCGAGAACCAATGAGAGACTAGCTGGAGGTGTCTGGACGGGCAAATTTAACTCTCATTTCCCACCAGGAAGAGCAATTAACCAAAGGCTCAGCGTGCCGTGCCGGAACCAGATTAGGGCCTGAAGCCATCCTGCGGTGTTGCGGCCAGCTCACAAGAAAGCGAGTTGAAGAAAGGAGCTCAGGGGAACTGTAATTCACAAACCTGCAGAGTTATAAATGACAGCTATCGTCCAAAAATATACTGAAGTATGGCTGCCAAGAGGACTTGAAAGCGGGGCAGAATTGCAGGAAACCGATTTCAGGAGGTAGACTGGAATTGCATTGAAAGCAGAGGAAAAGAGGCAGAACGTCCACAATGATGCACTTGATCAAAAAGGGCGTATGCGTTTTTTCCTGAATATATTCAGGAAAAAACGCATACGCCCTTTTTGGCCAACCAAGCAAGCTTGCAAAGGAAATCTGCACTACAATGAAGTCTCACTTCCCCCCGGTGAAAAGGGCCATCTGAAAAAAGTGTAAAATCCAGAAAGGCAGGACAGGCCATGGAGAACTGGGAGCCTTGTTATGCTGATGGGCGGGATGGAAATTGTCAACAGACACTCGGGAGAAGTGTATGGTGTTTCCTGAAACATCTAAAAAACAATGCAACAGAGCCTAGGGCACTTCCACTTATGGTCCTATAGCTTAGGGAAATTAAAATCAAAAAGACACAGCCACCCCAAAGTTTGGGACGCCTCTGTTTACAAGAACCTCGTTTACAGTACAAGTTCAACATCGCAGAAAGTGAAAAATGGATAAAGAAGTTGTGGTATTTACTTAAAAAGCAATATCACTCAGCCATGAACTCTATGTCATCAGGCCCTTAGCAGCACAATGAGTGGATTCAGGTATGATGATTCTAACTGAAATAAGTCACACAGAAAAAGAATCATCATAAGATATCAGTAGTACACGGAATGTAAACCTGGCTACACAGGAACTGAATTACAGAACAGAACAGGGTCTCAAATTTAGAAAACCAACTTATGCTTGCTTAAGGGGAAAGGTGAGTTGGGGTGTTGCATAAAACCAGAGATTGAAATGAGCACAGATAAAGTTCCTTAAGCCAAATATGGAATAGACAAGAGCTACTCCTTGCTCAATGAAATGGACTCAACACCGCATATTAAACGCCTAAGAATGTACCTGACTAGTAAGTATCTTAAAACCTATGGATTGCTATGTCTCCGAAAGAGAATCAAGCATGTGTACAGGGACATAAACGCAGCAGTGATAGGATTGGAGAGGTTCGGTGATCAAATGAAGACCCTTTGAAGTCATATTGCATGGTACCCATTCCACGGGTTTCAACTACCCAGGTTTAAGGTATTCCTCCTTCAGCTAAAACATGCATGTGGAACCTAGAGTATGATCAACCATGTGATCGGGAGACGTGTTCAAATATGTCTCAGTTTTCGTACCCTGGTACTCGGGTGCAACATTCCAGACGCTTTACTAACACTCTGCCCACTTGGAGAGTCAGTCCCTTTAACCTCCTGTTTGGCCCAGTTTGCAATTTCTGCGGAAGATGAACAGGAATAGCGAGAAACAATGAGAGACTAGCTGGAGGTGTCTGGACGTGTAAATTTAACTCTCATTTCCCACCAGGAAGAGGAATTAACCAAAGGCTCAGCGTGCCGTGCCGGGATCAGATTAGGGCCTGAAGCCATCCTGCGGTGTTGCGGCCAGGTCACAAGAAAGCGAGTTGAAGAAAGGAGCTCAGGGGCACTGTAATTCACAAACCTGCAGAGTTATAAATGACAGCTATCGTCCAAAAATATACTGAAGTAAGGCTGCCAAGAGGACTTGAAAGCGGGGCAGAATTGCAGGAAACCGATTTCAGGAGGTAGACTGGAATTGCATTGAAAGCATAGGAAAAGAGGCAGAACGTCCACAATGATGCACTTGGCCAAAAAGGGCGTATGCGTTTTTTCCTGAATATATTCAGGAAAAAACGCATATGCCCTTTTTGGCCAACCAAGCAAGCTTGCAAAGGAAATCTGCACTACAATGAAGTCTCACTTCACCCCGATCAAAAGGGCCATCTGAAAAAAGTGTAAAATCCAGAAAGGCAGGACAGGCCATGGAGAACTGGGAGCCTTGTTATGCTGATGGGCGGGATGTAAATTGCCAACAGACACTCGGGAGAAGTGTATGGTGTTTCCTGAAACATCTAAAAAACAAAGCAACAGAGCCTAGGGCACTTCCACTTATGGTCCTATAGCTTAGGGAAATTAAAATCAAAAAGACACAGCCACCCCAAAGTTTGGGACGCCTCTGTTTACAAGAACCTCGTTTACCGTACAAGTTCAATATCACAGAAAGTGAAAAATGGATAAAGAACTTGTGGTACTTACGTACAATGCAGTATCACTCAGCAATGAAATCTATGTCATCAGGCCCTTAGCAGCACAATGAATGGATTCAGGTATGATGATTCTAACTGAAATAAGTCACACAGAAAAAGAAACATCATAAGATATCACTAATACACGGAATGTAAACTTGGCTACACAGGAACTGAATTACAGAACAGAACAGGGTCTCAAATTTAGAAAACCAACTTATGCTTGCTTAAGGGGAAAGGTGAGTTGGGGTGCTGCATAAAACCAGAGATTGAAATGAGCACAGATAAAGTTCCTTAAGCCAAATATGGAATAGACAAGAGCTACTTCTTGCTCAACGAAATGCACTCAACACCCCATATTAAACGCATAAGAATGTACCTGACTAGTAACTATCTTAAAACCTATGGATTGCTATGTCTCCAAAAGAGAATCAAACGTGTGTACAGGGGCATAAACGCAGCAGTGTTAGGATTGGAGAGGTTCGGTGAGCAAATGAAGACCCTTTGAAGTCATATTGCATGGTACCCATTCCACGGGTTTCAACTACCCAGGTTTAAGGTATTCTTCCTTCAGCTAAAACATGCATGTGGAACCTAGAGTATGATCAACCATGTGATCGGGAGACGTGTTCAAATATGTCTCAGTTTTCCTCCCCTGGTACTTCGGTGCAACATTCCAGACGCTTTACTAACACTCTCCCCACTTGGAGAGTCAGCGCCTTTAACCTCCTGTTTGGCCCAGTTTGCAATTTCTGCAGAAGATGAACAGGAATAGGGAGAACCAATGAGAGACTAGCTGGAGGTGTCTGGACGGGCAAATTTAACTCACATTTCCCACCAGGAAGAGCAAATAACCAAAGGCTCAGCGTGCCGTGCCGGAACCAGATTAGGGCCTGAAGACATCCTGCGGTGTTGCGGCCAGCTCACAAGAAAGCGAGTTGAAGAAAGGAGCTCAGGGGCACTGTAATTCACAAACCTGCAGAGTTATAAATGACAGCTATCGTCCAAAAATATACTGAAGTAAGGCTGCCAAGAGGACTTGAAAGCGGGGCAGAATTGCAGGAAACCGATTTCAGGAGGTAGACTGGAATTGCATTGAAAGCATAGGAAAAGACGCAGAACGTCCACAATGATGCACTTGGCCAAAAAGGGCGTATGCGTTTTTTCCTGAATATATTCAGGAAAAAACGCATACGCACTTTTTGGCCAACCAAGCAAACTTGCAAAGGAAATCTGCAGTACAATGAAGTCTCACTTCCCCCCGGTCAAAAGGGCCATCTGAAAAAAGTGTAAAATCCAGAAAGGCAGGACAGGCCATGGAGAACTGGGAGCCTTGTTATGTTGATGGGCGGGATGTAAATTGCCAACAGACACTCGGGAGAAGTGTATGGTGTTTCCTGAAACATCTAAAAAACAAAGCAACAGAGCCAAGGTCACTTCCACTTATGGTCCTATAGCTAAGGGAAATTAAAATGAAAAAGACACAGCCACCCCAAAGTTTGGGACGCCTCTGTTTACAAGAACCTCGTTTATCACACAAGTTCAATATCACAGAAAGTGAAAAATGGATAAAGAACTTGTGGTACTTACGTACAATGCAGTATCACTCAGCAATGAAATCTATGTCATCAGGCCCGTAGCAGCATAATGAGTGGATTCAGGTACGATGATTCTAACTGAAATAAGTCATACAGAAAAAGAAACATCATAAGATATCAGTAATACACGGAATGTAAACTTGGCTACACAGGAACTGAATTCCAAAACAGAACAGGGTCTCAAATTTAGAAAACCAACTTATGCTTGCTTAAGGGGAAAGGTGAGTTGGGGTGCTGCATAAAACCAGAGATTGAAATGAGCACAGATAAAGTTCCTTAAGCCAAATATGGAATAGACAAGAGCTACTCCTTGCTCAACGAAATGGACTCAACACCGCATATTAAACGCCTAAGAATGTACCTGACTAGTAAGTATCTTAAAACCTATGGATTGCTATGTCTCCGAAAGAGAATCAAGCATGTGTACAGGGGCATAAACGCAGCACTGATAGGATTGGAGAGGTTCGGTGAGCAAATGAAGACCCTTTGAAGTCATATTGCATGGTACCCATTCCACGGGTTTCAACTCTCCAGGTTTAAGGTATTCTTCCTTCAGCTAAAACATGCATGTGGAACCTAGAGTATGATCAACCATGTGATCGGGAGACGTGTTCAAATATGTCTCAGTTTTCCTCCCCTGGTACTCGGGTGCAACATTCCAGACGCTTTACTAACACTCTCCCCACTTGGAGAGTCAGCGCCTTTAACCTCCTGTTTGGCCCAGTTTGAAATTTCTGCGGAAGATGAACAGGAATAGGGAGAACCAATGAGAGACTAGCTGGAGGTGTCTGGACGGGCAAATTTAACTCTCATTTCCCACCAGGAAGAGGAAATAACCAAAGGCTCAGCGTGCCGTGCAGGAACCAGATTACGGCCTGAAGCCATCCTGCGGTGTTGCGGCCAGCTCACAAGAAAGCGAGTTGAAGAAAGGAGCTCAGGGTCACTGTAATTCACAAACCTGCAGAGTTATAAATGACAGCTATCGTCCAAAAATAGACTGAAGTAAGGCTGCCAAGAGGACTTGAAAGCGGGGCAGAATTGCAGGAAACCGATTTCAGGAGGTAGACTGGAATTGCATTGAAAGCATAGGAAAAGAGGCAGAACGTCCACAATGATGCACTTGGCCAAAAAGGGCGTATGCGTTTTTTCCTGAATATATTCAGGAAAAAACGCATACGCCCTTTTTGGCCAACCAAGCAAGCTTGCAAAGGAAATCTGCACTACAATGAAGTCTCACTTCCCCCCGGCCAAAAGGGCCATCTGAAAAAAGTGTAAAATCCAGAAAGGCAACAGGCCATTGAGAACTGGGAGCCTTGTTATGCTGATGGGCGGGATGTAAATTGCCAACAGACACTTGGGAGAAGTGTATGGTGTTTCCTGAAACATCTAAAAAACAAAGCAACAGAGCCTAGGGCACTTCCACGTATGGTCCTATAGTTTAGGGAAATTAAAATCAAAAAGACACAGCCACCCCAAAGTTTGGGACGCCTCTGTTTACAAGAACCTCGTTTACCGTACAAGTTCAATATCACAGAAAGTGAAAAATGGATAAAGAACTTGTGGTACTTACGTACAATGCAGTATCACACAGCAATGAAATCTATGTCATCAGGCCCGTAGCAGCATAATGAGTGGATTCAGGTACGATGATTCTAACTGAAATAAGTCACACAGAAAAAGAAACATCATAAGATATCAGTAATACACGGAATGTAAACTTGGCTACACAGGAACTGAATTCCAAAACAGAACATGGTCTCAAATTTAGAAAACCAACTTATGCTTGCTTAAGGGGAAAGGTGAGTTGGGGTGCTGCATAAAACCAGAAATTGAAATGAGCACAGATAAAATTCCTTAAGCCAAATATGGAATAGACAAGAGCTACTCCTTGCTCAACGAAATGGACTCAACACCCCATATTAAACGCCTAAGAATGTACCTGACTAGTAAGTATCTTAAAACCTATGGATTGCTATGTCTCCAAAAGAGAATCAAGCGTGTGTACAGGGGCATAAATGCAGCAGTGATAGGATTGTAGAGGATCGGTAGGCAAATGAAGACCCTTTGAAGTAATATTTCATGGTACCCATTCCACGGGTTTCAACTCTCCAGGTTTAAGGTATTCTTCCTTCAGCTAAAACATGCATGTGGAACCCAGAGTATGATCAACCGTGTGAACGGGAGACGTGTTCAAATATGTCTCAGTTTTTCTCGCCTGGTACTCGGGTGCAACATTCCAGACGCTTTACTAACACTCTCCCCACTTGGAGAGTCAGCGCCTTTAACCTCCTGTTTGGCCCAGTTTGCAATTTCTGCGGAAGATGAACAGGAATAGCGAGAACCAATGAGAGACTAGCTGGAGGTGTCTGGACGGGCAAATTTAACTCTCATTTCCGACCGGGAAGAGGAAATAACCAAAGGCTCAGGATGCCGTGCCGGAACCAGATTAGGGCCTGAAGCCATCCTGCGGTGTTGCGGCCAGCTCACAAGAAAGCGAGTTGAAGAAAGGAGCTCAGGGACACTGTAATGCACAAACTTGCAGAGTTATAAATGACAGCTATCGTCCAAAAATATACTGAAGTAAGGCTGCCAAGAGGACTTGAAAGCGGGGCAAAATTGCAGGAAACCGATTTCAGGAGGTAGACTGGAATTGCATTGAAAGCATAGGAAAAGAGGCAGAGCGTCCACAATGATGCACTTGGCCAAAAAGGGCATATGCGTTTTTTCCTGAATATATTCAGGAAAAAACGCATACGCCCTTTTTGGCCAACCAAGCAAGCTTGCAAAGGAAATCTGCACTACAATGAAGTCTCACTTCCCCCCAGTCAAAAGGGCCATCTGAAAAAAGTGTAAAATCCAGAAAGGCAGGACAGTCCATGGAGAAATGGGAGCCTTGTTATGCTGATGGGCGGGATGTAAATTGCCAACAGACACTCGGGAGAAGTGTATGGTGTTTCCTGAAACATCTAAAAAACAAAGCAACAGAGCCTAGGGCACTTCCACTTATGGTCCTATAGCTTAGGGAAATTAAAATCAAAAAGACACAGCCACCCCAAAGTTTGGAACGGCTCTGTTTACAAGAACCTCATTTACAGAAGAAGTTCAACATCCCAGAAAGTGAAAAATGGATAAAGAAGTTGTGGTATTTACTTACAAAGCAATATCACTCAGCAATGAAATCTATGTCATCAGGCCCTTAGCAGCACAATGAGTGGATTCAGGTATGATGATTCTAACTGAAATAAGTCACACAGAAAAAGAAACATCATAAGATATCACTAATACACGGAATGTAAACTTGGCTACACAGGAACTGAATTCCAAAACAGAACAGGGTCTCAAATTTAGAAAACCAACTTATGCTTGCTTAAGGGTAAAGGTGAGTTGGGGTGCTGCATAAAACCAGAGATTGAAATGAGCAAAGATAAAGTTCCTTAAGCCAAATATGGAATAGACAAGAGCTACTCCTTGCTCAACGAAATGGACTCAACACCGCATATTAAACGCCTAAGAATGTACCTGACTAGTAAGTATCTTAAAACCTATGGATTGCTATGTCTCCGAAAGAGAATCAAGCATGTGTACAGGGGCATAAACGCAGCAGTGATAGGATTGGAGAGGTTCGGTGAGCAAATGAAAACCCTTTGAAGTCACATTGCATGGTACCCATTCCCGGGTTTCAACTCTGCAGGTTTAAGGTATTCTTCCTTCAGCTAAAACATGCATGTGGAACCTAAAGCATGATCAACCATGTGATCGGGAGACGTGTTCAAATATGTCTCAGTTTTCCTCCCCTGGTACTCGGGTGCAACATTCCAGACGCTTTACTAACACTCTCCCCACTTGGAGAGTCAGCGCCTTTAACCTCCTGTTTGGCCCAGTTTGAAATTTCTGCGGAAGATGAACAGGAATAGGGAGAACCAATGAGAGACTAGCTGGAGGTGTCTGGACGGGCAAATTTAACTCTCATTTCCCACCAGGAAGAGGAAATAACCAAAGGCTCAGCGTGCCGTGCAGGAACCAGATTACGGCCTGAAGCCATCCTGCGGTGTTGCGGCCAGCTCACAAGAAAGCGAGTTGAAGAAAGGAGCTCAGGGTCACTGTAATTCACAAACCTGCAGAGTTATAAATGACAGCTATCGTCCAAAAATAGACTGAAGTAAGGCTGCCAAGAGGACTTGAAAGCGGGGCAGAATTGCAGGAAACCGATTTCAGGAGGTAGACTGGAATTGCATTGAAAGCATAGGAAAAGAGGCAGAACGTCCACAATGATGCACTTGGCCAAAAAGGGCGTATGCGTTTTTTCCTGAATATATTCAGGAAAAAACGCATACGCCCTTTTTGGCCAACCAAGCAAGCTTGCAAAGGAAATCTGCACTACAATGAAGTCTCACTTCCCCCCGGCCAAAAGGGCCATCTGAAAAAAGTGTAAAATCCAGAAAGGCAACAGGCCATTGAGAACTGGGAGCCTTGTTATGCTGATGGGCGGGATGTAAATTGCCAACAGACACTTGGGAGAAGTGTATGGTGTTTCCTGAAACATCTAAAAAACAAAGCAACAGAGCCTAGGGCACTTCCACGTATGGTCCTATAGTTTAGGGAAATTAAAATCAAAAAGACACAGCCACCCCAAAGTTTGGGACGCCTCTGTTTACAAGAACCTCGTTTACCGTACAAGTTCAATATCACAGAAAGTGAAAAATGGATAAAGAACTTGTGGTACTTACGTACAATGCAGTATCACACAGCAATGAAATCTATGTCATCAGGCCCGTAGCAGCATAATGAGTGGATTCAGGTACGATGATTCTAACTGAAATAAGTCACACAGAAAAAGAAACATCATAAGATATCAGTAATACACGGAATGTAAACTTGGCTACACAGGAACTGAATTCCAAAACAGAACATGGTCTCAAATTTAGAAAACCAACTTATGCTTGCTTAAGGGGAAAGGTGAGTTGGGGTGCTGCATAAAACCAGAAATTGAAATGAGCACAGATAAAATTCCTTAAGCCAAATATGGAATAGACAAGAGCTACTCCTTGCTCAACGAAATGGACTCAACACCCCATATTAAACGCCTAAGAATGTACCTGACTAGTAAGTATCTTAAAACCTATGGATTGCTATGTCTCCAAAAGAGAATCAAGCGTGTGTACAGGGGCATAAATGCAGCAGTGATAGGATTGTAGAGGATCGGTAGGCAAATGAAGACCCTTTGAAGTAATATTTCATGGTACCCATTCCACGGGTTTCAACTCTCCAGGTTTAAGGTATTCTTCCTTCAGCTAAAACATGCATGTGGAACCCAGAGTATGATCAACCGTGTGAACGGGAGACGTGTTCAAATATGTCTCAGTTTTTCTCGCCTGGTACTCGGGTGCAACATTCCAGACGCTTTACTAACACTCTCCCCACTTGGAGAGTCAGCGCCTTTAACCTCCTGTTTGGCCCAGTTTGCAATTTCTGCGGAAGATGAACAGGAATAGCGAGAACCAATGAGAGACTAGCTGGAGGTGTCTGGACGGGCAAATTTAACTCTCATTTCCGACCGGGAAGAGGAAATAACCAAAGGCTCAGGATGCCGTGCCGGAACCAGATTAGGGCCTGAAGCCATCCTGCGGTGTTGCGGCCAGCTCACAAGAAAGCGAGTTGAAGAAAGGAGCTCAGGGACACTGTAATGCACAAACTTGCAGAGTTATAAATGACAGCTATCGTCCAAAAATATACTGAAGTAAGGCTGCCAAGAGGACTTGAAAGCGGGGCAAAATTGCAGGAAACCGATTTCAGGAGGTAGACTGGAATTGCATTGAAAGCATAGGAAAAGAGGCAGAGCGTCCACAATGATGCACTTGGCCAAAAAGGGCATATGCGTTTTTTCCTGAATATATTCAGGAAAAAACGCATACGCCCTTTTTGGCCAACCAAGCAAGCTTGCAAAGGAAATCTGCACTACAATGAAGTCTCACTTCCCCCCAGTCAAAAGGGCCATCTGAAAAAAGTGTAAAATCCAGAAAGGCAGGACAGTCCATGGAGAAATGGGAGCCTTGTTATGCTGATGGGCGGGATGTAAATTGCCAACAGACACTCGGGAGAAGTGTATGGTGTTTCCTGAAACATCTAAAAAACAAAGCAACAGAGCCTAGGGCACTTCCACTTATGGTCCTATAGCTTAGGGAAATTAAAATCAAAAAGACACAGCCACCCCAAAGTTTGGAACGGCTCTGTTTACAAGAACCTCATTTACAGAAGAAGTTCAACATCCCAGAAAGTGAAAAATGGATAAAGAAGTTGTGGTATTTACTTACAAAGCAATATCACTCAGCAATGAAATCTATGTCATCAGGCCCTTAGCAGCACAATGAGTGGATTCAGGTATGATGATTCTAACTGAAATAAGTCACACAGAAAAAGAAACATCATAAGATATCACTAATACACGGAATGTAAACTTGGCTACACAGGAACTGAATTCCAAAACAGAACAGGGTCTCAAATTTAGAAAACCAACTTATGCTTGCTTAAGGGTAAAGGTGAGTTGGGGTGCTGCATAAAACCAGAGATTGAAATGAGCAAAGATAAAGTTCCTTAAGCCAAATATGGAATAGACAAGAGCTACTCCTTGCTCAACGAAATGGACTCAACACCGCATATTAAACGCCTAAGAATGTACCTGACTAGTAAGTATCTTAAAACCTATGGATTGCTATGTCTCCGAAAGAGAATCAAGCATGTGTACAGGGGCATAAACGCAGCAGTGATAGGATTGGAGAGGTTCGGTGAGCAAATGAAAACCCTTTGAAGTCACATTGCATGGTACCCATTCCCGGGTTTCAACTCTGCAGGTTTAAGGTATTCTTCCTTCAGCTAAAACATGCATGTGGAACCTAAAGCATGATCAACCATGTGATCGGGAGACGTGTTCAAATATGTCTCAGTTTTCATACCCTGGTACTCGTGTGCAACATTCCAGACGCTTTACTAACACTCTCCCCACTTGGAGAGTCAGCGCCTTTAACCTCCTGTTTGGCCCAGTTTGCAATTTCTGTGGAAGATGAACAGGAATAGCGAGAACCAATGAGAGACTAGCTGGAGGTGTCTGGACGGGCAAATTTAACTCTCATTTCCCACCAGGAAGAGGAATTAACCAAAGGCTCAGCATGCCGTGCCGGAACCAGATTAGGGCCTGAAGCCATCCTGCGGTGTTGCGGCCAGCTCACAAGAAAGCGAGTTGAAGAAAGGAGCTCAGGGGCACTGTAATGCACAAACCTGCAGAGTTATAAATGACAGCTATCGTCCAAAAATAGACTGAAGTAAGGCTGCCAAGAGGACTTGAAAGCGGGGCAGAATTGCAGGAAACCGATTTCAGGAGGTAGACTGGAATTGCATTGAAAGCATAGGAAAAGAGGCAGAGCGTCCACAATGATGCACTTGGCCAAAAAGGGCGTATGCGTTTTTTCCTGAATATATTCAGGAAAAAACGCATACGCCCTTTTTGGCCAACCAAGCAAACTTGAAAAGGAAATCTGCACTACAATGAAGTTGCACTTCCCCCCGGTCAAAAGGACCATCTGAAAAAAGTGTAAAATCCAGAAAGGCAGGACAGTCCATGGAGAACTGGGAGCCTTGTTATGCTGATGGGCGGGATGTAAATTGCACACAGACACTCGGGAGAAGTGTATGGTGTTTCCTGAAACATCTAAAATACAAAGCAACAGAGCCTAGGGCACTTACACTTATGGTCCTATAGCTTAGGGAAATTAAAATCAAAAAGACACAGCCACCCCAAAGTTTGGGACGCCTCTGTTTACAAGAACCTCGTTTACCGTACAAGTTCAATATCACAGAAAGTGAAAAATGGATAAAGAAATTGTGGTACTTACGTACAATGCAGTATCACTCAGCAATGAAATCTATGTCATCAGGCCCGTAGCAGCATAATGAGTGGATTCAGGTACGATGATTGTAACTGAAATAAGTCACACAGAAAAAGAAACATCATAAGATATCAGTAATACACGGAATGTAAACTTGGCTACACAGGAACTGGATTCCAAAACAGAACAGGGTCTCAAATTTAGAAAACCAACTTATGCTTGCTTAAGGGGAAAGGTGAGTTGGGGTGCTGCATAAAACCAGAGATTGAAATGAGCACAGATAAAGTTCCTTAAGCCAAATATGGAATAGACAAGAGCTACTCCTTGCTCAACGAAATGGACTCAACACCGCATATTAAACGCCTAAGAATGTACCTGACTAGTAAGTATCTTAAAACCTATGGATTGCTATGTCTCCGAAAGAGAATCAAGCATGTGTACAGGGGCATAAACGCAGCAGTGATAGGATTGGAGATGTTCGGTGAGCAAATGAAGACCCTTTGAAGTCATATTGCATGGTACCCATTCCACGGGTCTCAACTCTCCAGGTTTAAGGTATTCTTCCTTCAGCTAAAACATGCATGTGGAACCCAGAGTATGATCAACCGTGTGAACGGGAGACGTGTTCAAATATGTCTCAGTTTTCCTCCCCTGGTACTCGGGTGCAACATTCCAGACGCTTTACTAACACTCTCCCCACTTGGAGAGTCAGCGCCTTTAACCTCCTGTTTGGCCCAGTTTGCAATTTCTGTGGAAGATGAACAGGAATAGCGAGAACCAATGAGAGACTAGCTGGAGGTGTCTGGACGGGCAAATTTCACTCTCATTTCCCACCAGGAAGAGGAAATAACCAAAGGCTCAGCGTGCCGTGCCAGAACCAGATTAGGGCCTGAAGCCATCCTGCGGTGTGGCGGCCAGCTCAAAAGAAAGCGAGGTGAAGAAAAGAGCTCAGGGGCACTGTAATTCACAAACCTGCAGAGTTATAAATGACAGCTATCGTCCAAAAATATACTGAAGTAAGGCTGCCAAGAGGACTTGAAAGCGGGGCAGAATTGCAGGAAACCGATTTCAGGAGGTAGACTGGAATTGCATTGAAAGCATAGGAAAAGAGGCAGAACGTCCACAATGATGCACTTGGCCAAAAAGGGCGTATGCGTTTTTTCCTGAATATATTCAGGAAAAAACGCATACGCCCTTTTTGGCCAACCAAGCAAGCTTGCAAAGGAAATCTGAACTACAATGAAGTCTCACTTCCCACCCGGTCAAAAGGGCCATCTGAAAAAAGTGTAAAATCCAGAAAGGCACGACAGGCCATGGAAAACTGGGAGCCTTGTTATGCTGATGGGCGGGATGTAAATTGCCAACAGACACTAGGGAGAAGTGTATGGTGTTTCCTGAAACATCTAAAAAACAAAGCAACAGAGCCTAGGGCACTTCCACTTATGGTCCTATAGCTTAGGGAAATTAAAATCAAAAAGACACAGCCACCCCAAAGTTTGGGACGCCTCTGTTTACAAGAACCTCGTTTACAGAACAAGTTCAACATCGCAGAAAGTGAAAAATGGATAAAGAACTTGTGGTACTTACGTACAATGCAGTATCACTCAGCAATGAAATCTATGTCATCAGGCCCGTAGCAGCATAATGAGTGGATTCAGGTACGATGATTGTAACTGAAATAAGTCACACAGAAAAAGAAACATCATAAGATATCAGTAATACACGGAATGTAAACTTGGCTACACAGGAACTGGATTCCAAAACAGAACAGGGTCTCAAATTTAGAAAACCAACTTATGCTTGCTTAAGGGGAAAGGTGAGTTGGGGTGCTGCATAAAACCAGAGATTGAAATGAGCACAGATAAAGTTCCTTAAGCCAAATATGGAATAGACAAGAGCTACTCCTTGCTCAACGAAATGGACTCAACACCGCATATTAAACGCCTAAGAATGTACCTGACTAGTAAGTATCTTAAAACCTATGGATTGCTATGTCTCCGAAAGAGAATCAAGCATGTGTACAGGGGCATAAACGCAGCAGTGATAGGATTGGAGATGTTCGGTGAGCAAATGAAGACCCTTTGAAGTCATATTGCATGGTACCCATTCCACGGGTCTCAACTCTCCAGGTTTAAGGTATTCTTCCTTCAGCTAAAACATGCATGTGGAACCCAGAGTATGATCAACCGTGTGAACGGGAGACGTGTTCAAATATGTCTCAGGTTTCCTCCCCTGGTACTCGGGTGCAACATTCCAGACGCTTTACTAACACTCTCCCCACTTGGAGAGTCAGCGCCTTTAACCTCCTGTTTGGCCCAGTTTGCAATTTCTGTGGAAGATGAACAGGAATAGGGAGAACCAATGAGAGACTAGCTGGAGGTGTCTGGACGGGCAAATTTAACTCTCATTTCCCACCAGGAAGAGGAATTAACCAAAGGCTCAGTGTGCCGTGCCTGAACCAGATTAGGGCCTGAAGCCATCCTGCGGTGTTGCGGCAAGCTCACAAGAAAGACAGTTGAAGAAAGGAGCTCGGGGACACTGTAATGCAGAAACCTGCAGAGTTATAAATGACAGCTATCGTCCAAAAATATACTGAAGTAAGGCTGCCAAGAGGACTTGAAAGCAGGGCAGAATTGCAGGAAACCGATTTCAGGAGGTAGACTGGAATTGCATTGAAAGCATAGGAAAAGAGGCAGAACGTCCACAATGATGCACTTGGCCAAAAAGGGCGTATGCGTTTTTTCCTGAATATATTCAGGAAAAAACGCATACGCCCTTTTTGGCCAACCAAGCAAGCTTGCAAAGGAAATCTGCACTACAATGAAGTCTCACTTCCCCCCGGTCAAAAGGGCCATCTGAAAAAAGTGTAAAATCCAGAAAGGCAGGACAGTCCATGGAGAACTGGGAGCCTTGTTATGCTGATGGGCGGGATGTAAATTGCCAACAGACACTTGGGAGAAGTGTATGGTGTTTCCTGAAACATCTAAAAAACAAAGCAACAGAGCCTAGGGCACTTCCACTTATGGTCCTATAGATTAGGGAAATTAAAATCCAAAAGACACAGCCACCCCAAAGTTTGGAACGGCTCTGTTTACAAGAACCTCGTTTACAATAGAAGTTCAACATCCCAGAAAGTGAAAAATGGATAAAGAAGTTGTGGTATTTACTTACAAAGCAATATCACTCAGCAATGAAATCTATGTCATCAGGCCCTTAGCAGCACAATGAGTGGATTCAGGTATGATGATTCTAACTGAAATAAGTCACACAGAAAAAGAAACATCATAAGATATCACTAATACACGGAATGTAAACTTGGCTACACAGGAACTGAATTCCAAAACAGAACAGGGTCTCAAATTTAGAAAACCAACTTATGCTTGCTTAAGGGTAAAGGTGAGTTGGGGTGCTGCATAAAACCAGAGATTGAAATGAGCACAGATAAAGTTCCTTAAGCCAAATATGGAATAGACAAGAGCTACTCCTTGCTCAACGAAATGGACTCAACACCGCATATTAAATGCCTAAGAATGTACCTGACTAGTAAGTATCTTAAAACCTATGGATTGCTATGTCTCCAAAAGAGAATCAAGCGTGTGTACAGGGGCATAAACGCAGCAGTGATAGGATTGGAGATGTTCGGTGAGCAAATGAAGACCTCTGAAGTCATATTGCATGGTACCCATTCCACGGGTCTCAACTCTCCAGGTTTAAGGTATTCTTCCTTCAGCTAAAACATGCATGAGGAACCCAGAGTATGATCAACCATGTGAACGGGAGCCGTGTTTAAATATGTCTCAGTTTTCCTCCCCTGGTACTCGGGTGCAACATTCCAGACGCTTTACTAACACTCTCTCCACTTGGAGAGTCAGCGCCTTTAACCTCCTGTTTGGCCCAGTTTGCAATTTCTGCAGAAGATGAACAGGAATAGGGAGAACCAATGAGAGACTAGCTGGAGGTGTCTGGACGGGCAAATTTAACTCTCATTTCCCACCAGGAAGAGGAAATAACCAAAGGCTCAGCGTGCCGTGCCGGAACCAGATTAGGGCCTGAAGCCATCCTGCGGTGTTGCGGCCAGCTCAAAAGAAAGCGAGTTGAAGAAAAGAGCTCAGGGGCACTGTAATTCACAAACCTTCAGAGTTATAAATGACAGCTATCGTCCAAAAATATACTGAAGTAAGGCTGCCAAGAGGACTTGAAAGCCGGGCAGAATTGCAGGAAACCGATTTCAGGAGGTAGACTGGAATTGCATTGAAAGCATAGGAAAAGAGGCAGAACGTCCACAATGATGCACTTGGCCAAAAAGGGCGTATGCGTTTTTTCCTGAATATATTCAGGAAAAAACACATACGCCCTTTTTGGGCAACCAAGCAAGCTTGCAAAGGAAATCTGCACTACAATGAAGTCTCACTTCCCCCCGATCAAAAGGGCCATCTGAAAAAAGTGTAAAATCCAGAAAGGCAGGACAGGCCATGGAGAACTGGGAGCCTTGTTATGCTGATGGGCGGGATGTAAATTGCCAAGAGACACTCGGGAGAAGTGTATGGTGTTTCCTGAAACATCTAAAAAACAAAGCAACAGAGCCTAGGGCACTTCCACTTATGGTCCTATAGCTTAGGGAAATTAAAATCAAAAAGACACAGCCACCCCAAAGTTTGGGACGCCTCTGTTTACAAGAACCTCGTTTACCGTACAAGTTCAATATCACAGAAAGTGAAAAATGGATAAAGAACTTGTGGTACTTACGTACAATGAAGTATCACTCAGCAATGAAATCTATGTCATCAGGCCCGTAGCAGCATAATGAGTGGATTCAGGTACGATGATTCTAACTGAAATAAGTCACACAGAAAAAGAAACATCATAAGATATCACTAATATACGGAATGTAAACTTGGCTACACAGGAACTGAATTACAGAACAGAACAGGGTCTCAAATTTAGAAAACCAACTTATGCTTAATTAAGGGTAAAGGTGAGTTGGGGTGCTGCATAAAACCAGAGATTGAAATGAGCACAGATAAAGTTCCTTAAGCCAAATATGGAATAGACAAGAGCTATTCCTTGCTCAACGAAATGGACTCAACACCCCATATTAAACGCCTAAGAATGTACCTGACTAGTAAGTATCTTAAAACCTATGGATTGCTATGTCTCCAAAAGAGAATCAAGCGTGTGTACAGGGACATAAACGCAGCAGTGATAGGATTGGAGAGGTTCGGTGAGCAAATGAAGACCTTTGAAGTCATATTGCATGGTACCCATTCCACGGGTCTCAACTCTCCAGGTTTAAGGTATTCTTCCTTCAGCTAAAACATGCATGTGGAACCCAGAGTACGATGAACCATGGGAACGGGAGACGTGTTCAAATATGTTTCAGTTTTCCTCCCCTGGTACTCGGGTGCAACATTCCAGACTCTTTCCTAACACTCTCCCCCTTGGAGAGTCAGCGCCTTTAACCTCCTGATGGCCAAGTTTGCAATTTCTGTGGAAGATGAACAGGAATAGGGAGAACCAATGAGAGACTAGCTGGAGGTGTCTGGACGGGCAAATTTAACTCTCATTTCCCACCAGGAAGAGGAAATAACCAAAGACTCAGCATGCCATGCCGGAACCAGCTTAGGGCCTGAAGCCATCCTGCGGTGTTGCGGCCAGCTCAAAAGAAAGCGAGTTGAAGAAAGGAGCTCAGGGGCACTGTAATTCACAAACCTGCAGAGTTATAAATGACAGCTATCGTCCAAAAATATACTGAAGTAAGGCTGTCAAGAGGACTTGAAAGCGGGGCAGAATTGCAGGAAACCGATTTCAGGAGGTAGACTGGAATTGCATTGAAAGCATAGGAAAAGAGGCAGAACGTCCACAATGATGCACTTGGCCAACAAGGGCGTATGCGTTTTTTCCTGAATATATTCAGGAAAAAACGCATACGCCCTTTTTGGCCAACCAAGCAAGCTTGCAAAGGAAAGCTGCACTACAATGAAGTCTCACTTCCACCCGGTCAAAAGGGCCATCTGAAAAAAGTATAAAATCCAGAAAGGCACGACAGGCCATGGAGAACTGGGAGCCTTGTTATGCTGATGGGCGGGATGTAAATTGCCAACAGACACTCGGGAGAAGTGTATGGTGTTTCCTGAAACATCTAAAAAACAAAGCAACAGAGCCTAGGGCACTTCCACTTATGGTCCTATAGCTTAGGGAAATTAAAATCAAAAAGACACAGCCACCCCAAAGTTTGGGACGGCTCTGTTTACAAGAACCTCGTTTACGGTACAAGTTCAATATCGCAGAAAGTGAAAAATGGATAAAGAACCTGTGGTACTTACGTACAATGCAGTATCACTCAGCATGAAATCTATGTCATCAGGCTCGTAGCAGCATAATGAGTGGATTCAGGTACGATGCTTCTAACTGAAATAAGTCACACAGAATAAGAAACATCATAAGATATCACTAATACACGGAATGTAAACTTGGCTACACAGGAACTGAATTCCAAAACAGAACAGGGTCTCAAATTTAGAAAACCAACTTATGCTTGCTTAAGGGGAAAGGTGAGTTGGGGTGCTGCATAAAACCAGAGATTGAAATGAGCACAGATAAAGTTCCTTAAGCCAAATATGGAATAGACAAGAGCTACTCCTTGCTCAACGAAATGGACTCAACACCCCATATTAAACGCCTAAGAATGTACCTGACTAGTAAGTATCTTAAAACCTATGGATTGCTATGTCTCCAAAAGAGAATCAAGCGTGTGTACAGGGGCATAAACGCAGCAGTGATAGGATTGGAGAAGATCGGTGAGCAAATGAAGACCCTTTGAAGTCATATTGCATGGTACCCATTCCACGGGTCTCAACTCTCCAGGTTTAAGGTATTCTTCCTTCAGCTAAAACATGCATGTGGAACCCAGAGTATGATCAACCGTGTGAACGGGAGACGTGTTCAAATATGTCTCAGTTTTTCTCCCCTGGTACTCGGGTGCAACATTCCAGACGCTTTACTAACACTCTCCCAACTTGGAGAGTCAACGCCTTTAACCTCCTGTTTGGCCCAGTTTGCAATTTCTGGGGAAGATGAACAGGCATAGCGAGAACCAATGAGAGACTAGCTGGAGGTGTCTGGACGGGCAAATTTAACTCTCATTTCCCACCAGGAAGAGAAATTAACCAAAGGCTCAGCGTGCCGTGCCGGAACCAGCTTAGGGCCTGAAGCCATCCTGCGGTGTTGCGGCCAGCTCAAAAGAAAGCGAGTTGAAGAAAGGAGCTCAGGGGCACTGTTATTCACAAACCTGCAGAGTTATAAATGACAGCTATCATCCAAAAATATACTGAAGTAAGGCTGCCAAGAGGACTTGAAAGCGGGGCAGAATTGCAGGAAACCGATTTCAGGAGGTAGACTGGAATTGCATTGAAAGCATAGGAAAAGAGGCAGAACGTCCACAATGATGCACTTGGCCAAAAAGGGCGTATGCGTTTTTTCCTAAATATATTCAGGAAAAAACGCATACGCCCTTTTTGGCCAACCAAGCAAGCTTGCAAAGGAAATCTGCACTACAATGAAGTCTCACTTCCCCCCGGTCAAAAGGGCCATCTGAAAAAAGTGTAAAATCCAGAAAGGCAGGACAGGCCATGGAGAACTGGGAGCCTTGTTATGCTGATGGGCGGGATGTAAATTGCCAACAGACACTCGGGAGAAGTGTATGGTGTTTCCTGAAACATCTAAAAAACAAAGCAACAGAGCCTAGGGCACTTCCACTTATGGTCCTATAGCTTAGGGAAATTAAAATCAAAATGACACAGCCACGCCAAAGTTTGGGACGCCTCTGTTTACAAGAACCTCGTTTACAGTACAAGTTCAACATCGCAGAAAGTGAAAAATGGATAAAGAACTTGTGGTATTTACTTACAAAGCAATATCACTCAGCAATGAAATCTATGTCATCAGGCCATTAGCAGCACAATGAGTGGATTCAGGTACGATGATTCTAACTGAAATAAGTCACACAGAAAAAGAAACATCATAAGATATCAGTAATACACGGAATGTAAACTTGGCTACACAGGAACTGAATTACAGAACAGAACAGGGTCTCAAATTTAGAAAACCAACTTATGCTTGCTTAAGGGGAAAGGTGAGTTGGGGAGCTGCATAAAACCAGAGATTGAAATGAGCACAGATAAAGTTCCTTAAGCCAAATATGGAATAGACAAGAGCTACTCCTTGCTCAACGAAATGGACTCAACACCGCATATTAAACGCCTAAGAATGTACCTGACTAGTAAGTATCTTAAAACCTATGGATTGCTATGTCTCCAAAAGAGAATCAAGCGTGTGTACAGGGGCATAAACGCAGCAGTGATAGGATTGGAGAGGTTCGGTGAGCAAATGAAGACCCTTTGAAGTCATATTGCATGGTACCCATTCCACGGGTTTCACCTACCCAGGTTTAAGGTATTCTTCCTTCAGCTAAAACATGCATGTGGAACCTAGAGTATGATCAACCATGTGATCGGGAGACGTGTTCAAATATGTCTCAGATTTCGTACCCTGGTACTCGGGTGCAACATTCCAGACGCTTTACTAACACTCTCCCGACTTGGAGAGTCAGTCCCTTTAACCTCCTGTTTGGCCCAGTTTGCAATTTCTGCGGAAGATGAACAGGAATAGCGAGAACCAATGAGAGACTAGCTGGAGGTGTCTGGACGGGCAAATTTAACTCTCATTTCCCACCAGGAAGAGGAATTAACCAAAGGCTCAGCGTGCCGTGCCGGAACCAGATTAGGGCCTGAAGCCATCCTGCGGTGTTGCGGCCAGCTCAAAAGAAAGCGAGTTGAAGAAAGGAGCTCAGGGGCACTGTTATTCACAAACCTGCAGAGTTATAAATGACAGCTATCATCCAAAAATATACTGAAGTAAGGCTGCCAAGAGGACTTGAAAGCGGGGCAGAATTGCAGGAAACCGATTTCAGGAGGTAGACTGGAATTGCATTGAAAGCATAGGAAAGGGGGCAGAGCGTCCACAATGATGCACTTGGCCAAAAAGGGCTTATGCGTTTTTTCCTGAATATATTCAGGAAAAAACGCATAAGCCCTTTTTGGCCAACCAAGCAAGCTTGCAAAGGAAATCTGCACTACAATGAAGTCTCACTTCCCCCCGGTCAAAAGGGCCATCTGAAAAAAGTGTAAAATCCAGAAAGGCTGGACAGGCCATGGAGAACTGGGAGCCTTGTTATGCTGATGGGCGGGATGTAAATTGCCAACAGACACTCGGGAGAAGTGTATGGTGTTTCCTGAAACATCTAAAAAACAAAGCAACAGAGCCTAGGGCACTTCCACTTATGGTCCTATAGCTTAGGGAAATTAAAATCAAAAAGACACAGCCACCCCAAAGTTTGGGACGCCTCTGTTTACAAGAACCTCGTTTACCGTACAAGTTCAATATCACAGAAAGTGAAAAATGGATAAAGAACTTGTGGTACTTACGTACAATGAAGTATCACTCAGCAATGAAATCTATGTCATCAGGCCCGTAGCAGCATAATGAGTGGATTCAGGTACGATGATTCTAACTGAAATAAGTCACACAGAAAAAGAAACATCATAAGATATCACTAATATACGGAATGTAAACTTGGCTACACAGGAACTGAATTACAGAACAGAACAGGGTCTCAAATTTAGAAAACCAACTTATGCTTAATTAAGGGTAAAGGTGAGTTGGGGTGCTGCATAAAACCAGAGATTGAAATGAGCACAGATAAAGTTCCTTAAGCCAAATATGGAATAGACAAGAGCTATTCCTTGCTCAACAAAATGGACTCAACACCCCATATTAAACGCCTAAGAATGTACCTGACTAGTAAGTATCTTAAAACCTATGGATTGCTATGTCTCCGAAAGAGAATCAAGCGTGTGTACAGGGACATAAACGCAGCAGTGATAGGATTGGAGAGGTTCGGTGAGCAAATGAAGACCTTTGAAGTCATATTGCATGGTACCCATTCCACGGGTCTCAACTCTCCAGGTTTAAGGTATTCTTCCTTCAGCTAAAACATGCATTGGAACCCAGAGTACGATGAACCATGGGAACGGGAGACGTGTTCAAATATGTTTCAGTTTTCCTCCCCTGGTACTCGGGTGCAACATTCCAGACGCTTTCCTAACACTCTCCCCCTTGGAGAGTCAGCGCCTTTAACCTCCTGATGGCCCAGTTTGCAATTTCTGTGGAAGATGAACAGGAATAGGGAGAACCAATGAGAGACTAGCTGGAGGTGTCTGGACGGGCAAATTTAACTCTCATTTCCCACCAGGAAGAGGAAATAACCAAAGACTCAGCATGCCATGCCGGAACCAGATTAGGGCCTGAAGCCATCCTGCGGTGTTGCGGCCAGCTCAAAAGAAAGCGAGTTGAAGAAAGGAGCTCAGGGGCACTGTAATTCACAAACCTGCAGAGTTATAAATGACAGCTATCGTCCAAAAATATACTGAAGTAAGGCTGTCAAGAGGACTTGAAAGCGGGGCAGAATTGCAGGAAACCGATTTCAGGAGGTAGACTGGAATTGCATTGAAAGCATAGGAAAAGAGGCAGAACGTCCACAATGATGCACTTGGCCAACAAGGGCGTATGCGTTTTTTCCTGAATATATTCAGGAAAAAACGCATACGCCCTTTTTGGCCAACCAAGCAAGCTTGCAAAGGAAAGCTGCACTACAATGAAGTCTCACTTCCACCCGGTCAAAAGGGCCATCTGAAAAAAGTATAAAATCCAGAAAGGCACGACAGGCCATGGAGAACTGGGAGCCTTGTTATGCTGATGGGCGGGATGGAAATTGCCAACAGACACTCGGGAGAAGTGTATGGTGTTTCCTGAAACATCTAAAAAACAAAGCAACAGAGCCTAGGGCACTTCCACTTATGGTCCTATAGCTTAGGGAAATTAAAATCAAAAAGACACAGCCACCCCAAAGTTTGGGACGGCTCTGTTTACAAGAACCTCGTTTACGGTACAAGTTCAATATCGCAGAAAGTGAAAAATGGATAAAGAACCTGTGGTACTTACGTACAATGCAGTATCACTCAGCATGAAATCTATGTCATCAGGCTCGTAGCAGCATAATGAGTGGATTCAGGTACGATGCTTCTAACTGAAATAAGTCACACAGAATAAGAAACATCATAAGATATCACTAATACACGGAATGTAAACTTGGCTACACAGGAACTGAATTCCAAAACAGAACAGGGTCTCAAATTTAGAAAACCAACTTATGCTTGCTTAAGGGGAAAGGTGAGTTGGGGTGCTGCATAAAACCAGAGATTGAAATGAGCACAGATAAAGTTCCTTAAGCCAAATATGGAATAGACAAGAGCTACTCCTTGCTCAACGAAATGGACTCAACACCCCATATTAAACGCCTAAGAATGTACCTGACTAGTAAGTATCTTAAAACCTATGGATTGCTATGTCTCCAAAAGAGAATCAAGCGTGTGTACAGGGGCATAAACGCAGCAGTGATAGGATTGGAGAAGATCGGTGAGCAAATGAAGACCCTTTGAAGTCATATTGCATGGTACCCATTCCACGGGTCTCAACTCTCCAGGTTTAAGGTATTCTTCCTTCAGCTAAAACATGCATGTGGAACCCAGAGTATGATCAACCGTGTGAACGGGAGACGTGTTCAAATATGTCTCAGTTTTTCTCCCCTGGTACTCGGGTGCAACATTCCAGACGCTTTACTAACACTCTCCCAACTTGGAGAGTCAACGCCTTTAACCTCCTGTTTGGCCCAGTTTGCAATTTCTGGGGAAGATGAACAGGCATAGCGAGAACCAATGAGAGACTAGCTGGAGGTGTCTGGACGGGCAAATTTAACTCTCATTTCCCACCAGGAAGAGAAATTAACCAAAGGCTCAGCGTGCCGTGCCGGAACCAGCTTAGGGCCTGAAGCCATCCTGCGGTGTTGCGGCCAGCTCAAAAGAAAGCGAGTTGAAGAAAGGAGCTCAGGGGCACTGTTATTCACAAACCTGCAGAGTTATAAATGACAGCTATCATCCAAAAATATACTGAAGTAAGGCTGCCAAGAGGACTTGAAAGCGGGGCAGAATTGCAGGAAACCGATTTCAGGAGGTAGACTGGAATTGCATTGAAAGCATAGGAAAAGAGGCAGAACGTCCACAATGATGCACTTGGCCAAAAAGGGCGTATGCGTTTTTTCCTAAATATATTCAGGAAAAAACGCATACGCCCTTTTTGGCCAACCAAGCAAGCTTGCAAAGGAAATCTGCACTACAATGAAGTCTCACTTCCCCCCGGTCAAAAGGGCCATCTGAAAAAAGTGTAAAATCCAGAAAGGCAGGACAGGCCATGGAGAACTGGGAGCCTTGTTATGCTGATGGGCGGGATGTAAATTGCCAACAGACACTCGGGAGAAGTGTATGGTGTTTCCTGAAACATCTAAAAAACAAAGCAACAGAGCCTAGGGCACTTCCACTTATGGTCCTATAGCTTAGGGAAATTAAAATCAAAATGACACAGCCACGCCAAAGTTTGGGACGCCTCTGTTTACAAGAACCTCGTTTACAGTACAAGTTCAACATCGCAGAAAGTGAAAAATGGATAAAGAACTTGTGGTATTTACTTACAAAGCAATATCACTCAGCAATGAAATCTATGTCATCAGGCCATTAGCAGCAAAATGAGTGGATTCAGGTACGATGATTCTAACTGAAATAAGTCACACAGAAAAAGAAACATCATAAGATATCAGTAATACACGGAATGTAAACTTGGCTACACAGGAACTGAATTACAGAACAGAACAGGGTCTCAAATTTAGAAAACCAACTTATGCTTGCTTAAGGGGAAAGGTGAGTTGGGGAGCTGCATAAAACCAGAGATTGAAATGAGCACAGATAAAGTTCCTTAAGCCAAATATGGAATAGACAAGAGCTACTCCTTGCTCAACGAAATGGACTCAACACCGCATATTAAACGCCTAAGAATGTACCTGACTAGTAAGTATCTTAAAACCTATGGATTGCTATGTCTCCAAAAGAGAATCAAGCGTGTGTACAGGGGCATAAACGCAGCAGTGATAGGATTGGAGAGGTTCGGTGAGCAAATGAAGACCCTTTGAAGTCATATTGCATGGTACCCATTCCACGGGTTTCACCTACCCAGGTTTAAGGTATTCTTCCTTCAGCTAAAACATGCATGTGGAACCTAGAGTATGATCAACCATGTGATCGGGAGACGTGTTCAAATATGTCTCAGATTTCGTACCCTGGTACTCGGGTGCAACATTCCAGACGCTTTACTAACACTCTCCCGACTTGGAGAGTCAGTCCCTTTAACCTCCTGTTTGGCCCAGTTTGCAATTTCTGCGGAAGATGAACAGGAATAGCGAGAACCAATGAGAGACTAGCTGGAGGTGTCTGGACGGGCAAATTTAACTCTCATTTCCCACCAGGAAGAGGAATTAACCAAAGGCTCAGCGTGCCGTGCCGGAACCAGATTAGGGCCTGAAGCCATCCTGCGGTGTTGCGGCCAGCTCAAAAGAAAGCGAGTTGAAGAAAGGAGCTCAGGGGCACTGTTATTCACAAACCTGCAGAGTTATAAATGACAGCTATCATCCAAAAATATACTGAAGTAAGGCTGCCAAGAGGACTTGAAAGCGGGGCAGAATTGCAGGAAACCGATTTCAGGAGGTAGACTGGAATTGCATTGAAAGCATAGGAAAGGGGGCAGAGCGTCCACAATGATGCACTTGGCCAAAAAGGGCTTATGCGTTTTTTCCTGAATATATTCAGGAAAAAACGCATAAGCCCTTTTTGGCCAACCAAGCAAGCTTGCAAAGGAAATCTGCACTACAATGAAGTCTCACTTCCCCCCGGTCAAAAGGGCCATCTGAAAAAAGTGTAAAATCCAGAAAGGCTGGACAGGCCATGGAGAACTGGGAGCCTTGTTATGCTGATGGGCGGGATGTAAATTGCCAACAGACACTCGGGAGAAGTGTATGGTGTTTCCTGAAACATCTAAAAAACAAAGCAACAGAGCCTAGGGCACTTCCACTTATGGTCCTATAGCTTAGGGAAATTAAAATCAAAAAGACACAGCCACCCCAAAGTTTGGGACGCCTCTGTTTACAAGAACCTCGTTTACCGTACAAGTTCAATATCACAGAAAGTGAAAAATGGATAAAGAACTTGTGGTACTTACGTACAATGAAGTATCACTCAGCAATGAAATCTATGTCATCAGGCCCGTAGCAGCATAATGAGTGGATTCAGGTACGATGATTCTAACTGAAATAAGTCACACAGAAAAAGAAACATCATAAGATATCACTAATATACGGAATGTAAACTTGGCTACACAGGAACTGAATTACAGAACAGAACAGGGTCTCAAATTTAGAAAACCAACTTATGCTTAATTAAGGGTAAAGGTGAGTTGGGGTGCTGCATAAAACCAGAGATTGAAATGAGCACAGATAAAGTTCCTTAAGCCAAATATGGAATAGACAAGAGCTATTCCTTGCTCAACAAAATGGACTCAACACCCCATATTAAACGCCTAAGAATGTACCTGACTAGTAAGTATCTTAAAACCTATGGATTGCTATGTCTCCGAAAGAGAATCAAGCGTGTGTACAGGGACATAAACGCAGCAGTGATAGGATTGGAGAGGTTCGGTGAGCAAATGAAGACCTATGAAGTCATATTGCATGGTACCCATTCCACGGGTCTCAACTCTCCAGGTTTAAGGTATTCTTCCTTCAGCTAAAACATGCATTGGAACCCAGAGTACGATGAACCATGGGAACGGGAGACGTGTTCAAATATGTTTCAGTTTTCCTCCCCTGGTACTCGGGTGCAACATTCCAGACGCTTTCCTAACACTCTCCCCCTTGGAGAGTCAGCGCCTTTAACCTCCTGATGGCCCAGTTTGCAATTTCTGTGGAAGATGAACAGGAATAGGGAGAACCAATGAGAGACTAGCTGGAGGTGTCTGGACGGGCAAATTTAACTCTCATTTCCCACCAGGAAGAGGAAATAACCAAAGACTCAGCATGCCATGCCGGAACCAGATTAGGGCCTGAAGCCATCCTGCGGTGTTGCGGCCAGCTCAAAAGAAAGCGAGTTGAAGAAAGGAGCTCAGGGGCACTGTAATTCACAAACCTGCAGAGTTATAAATGACAGCTATCGTCCAAAAATATACTGAAGTAAGGCTGTCAAGAGGACTTGAAAGCGGGGCAGAATTGCAGGAAACCGATTTCAGGAGGTAGACTGGAATTGCATTGAAAGCATAGGAAAAGAGGCAGAACGTCCACAATGATGCACTTGGCCAAAAAGGGCGTATGCGTTTTTTCCTGAATATATTCAGGAAAAAATGCATACGCCCTTTTTGGCCAACCAAGCAAGCTTGCAAAGGAAATCTGCACTACAATGAAGTCTCACTTCCCCCCAGTCAAAAGGGCCATCTGAAAAAAGTGTAAAATCCAGAAAGGCAGGACAGGCCATGGAGAACTGGGAGCCTTGTTATGCTGATGGGCGGGATGTAAATTGCCAACAGACACTCGGGAGAAGTGTATGGTGTTTCCTGAAACATCTAAAAAACAAAGCAACAGAGCCTAGGGCACTTCCACTTATGGTCCTATAGCTTAGGGAAATTAAAATCAAAATGACACAGCCACCCCAAAGTTTGGGACGCCTCTGTTTACAAGAACCTCGTTTACAGTACAAGTTCAACATCGGAGAAAGTGAAAAATGGATAAAGAAGTTGTGGTATTTACTTACAAAGCAATATCACTCAGCAATGAAATCTATGTCATCAGGCCCTTAGCAGCACAATGAGTGGATTCAGGTACGATGATTCTAACTGAAATAAGTCACACAGAAAAAGAAACATCATAAGATATCAGTAATACACGGAATGTAAACTTGGCTACACAGGAACTGAATTACAGAACAGAACAGGGTCTCAAATTTAGAAAACCAACTTATGCTTGCTTAAGGGGAAAGGTGAGTTGGGGAGCTGCATAAAACCAGAGATTGAAATGAGCACAGATAAAGTTCCTTAAGCAAAATATGGAATAGACAAGAGCTACTCCTTGCTCAACGAAATGGACTCAACACCGCATATTAAACGCCTAAGAATGTACCTGACTAGTAAGTATCTTAAAACCTATGGATTGCTATGTCTCCAAAAGAGAATCAAGCGTGTGTACAGGGGCATAAACGCAGCAGTGATAGGATTGGAGAGGTTCGGTGAGCAAATGAAGACCCTTTGAAGTCATATTGCATGGTACCCATTCCACGGGTTTCACCTACCCAGGTTTAAGGTATTCTTCCTTCAGCTAAAACATGCATGTGGAACCTAGAGTATGATCAACCATGTGATCGGGAGACGTGTTCAAATATGTCTCAGATTTCGTACCCTGGTACTCGGGTGCAACATTCCAGACGCTTTACTAACACTCTCCCGACTTGGAGAGTCAGTCCCTTTAACCTCCTGTTTGGCCCAGTTTGCAATTTCTGCGGAAGATGAACAGGAATAGCGAGAACCAATGAGAGACTAGCTGGAGGTGTCTGGACGGGCAAATTTAACTCTCATTTCCCACCAGGAAGAGGAATTAACCAAAGGCTCAGCGTGCCGTGCCGGAACCAGCTTAGGGCCTGAAGCCATCCTGCGGTGTTGCGGCCAGCTCAAAAGAGAGCGAGTTGAAGAAAGGAGCTCAGGGGCACTGTTATTCACAAACCTGCAGAGTTATAAATGACAGCTATCATCCAAAAATATACTGAAGTAAGGCTGCCAAGAGGACTTGAAAGCGGGGCAGAATTGCAGGAAACCGATTTCAGGAGGTAGACTGGAATTGCATTGAAAGCATAGGAAAAGAGGCAGAACGTCCACAATGATGCACTTGGCCAAAAAGGGCGTATGCGTTTTTTCCTAAATATATTCAGGAAAAAACGCATACGCCCTTTTTGGCCAACCAAGCAAGCTTGCAAAGGAAATCTGCACTACAATGAAGTCTCACTTCCCCCCGGTCAAAAGGGCCATCTGAAAAAAGTGTAAAATCCAGAAAGGCAGGACAGGCCATGGAGAACTGGGAGCCTTGTTATGCTGATGGGCGGGATGTAAATTGCCAACAAACACTCGGGAGAAGTGTATGGTGTTTCCTGAAACATCTAAAAAACAAAGCAACAGAGCCTAGGGCACTTCCACTTATGGTCCTATAGCTTAGGGAAATTAAAATCAAAATGACACAGCCACCCCAAAGTTTGGGACGCCTCTGTTTACAAGAACCTCGTTTACAGTACAAGTTCAACATCGCAGAAAGTGAAAAATGGATAAAGAAGTTGTGGTATATACTTACAAAGCAATATCACTCAGCAATGAAATCTATGTCATCAGGCCCTTAGCAGCACAATGAGTGGATTCAGGTATGATGATTCTAACTGAAAAAAGTCACACAGAAAAAGAAACATCATAAGATATCAGTAATACACGCAATAAACTTGGCTACACAGGAAATGAATTACAGAACAGAACAGGGTCTCAAATTTAGAAAACCAACTTATGCTTAATTAAGGGTAAAGGTGAGTTGGGGTGCTCCATAAAACCAGAGATCGAAATGAGCACAGATAAAGTTCCTTAAGCCAAATATGGAATAGACAAGAGCTACTCCTTGCTCAACGAAATGGACTCAACACCGCATATTAAACGCCTAAGAATGTACCTGACTAGTAAGTATCTTAAAACCTATGGATTGCTATGTCTCCGAAAGAGAATCAAGCATGTGTACAGGGGCATAAACGCAGCAGTGATAGGATTGGAGAGGTTCGGTGAGCAAATGAAGACCCTTTGAAGTCATATTGCATGGTACCCATTCCACGGGTTTCTACTACCCAGGTTTAAGGTATTCTTCCTTCAGCTAAAACATGCATGTGGAACCTAGAGTATGATCAACCATGTGATCGGGAGACATGTTCAAACATGTCTCAGTTTTCGTACCCTGGTACTCGGGTGCAACATTCCAGACGCTTTACTAACACTCTCCCGACTTGGAGAGTCAGTCCCTTTAACCTCCTGTTTGGCCCAGTTTGCAATTTCTGCGGAAGATGAACAGGAATAGCGAGAACCAATGAGAGACTAGCTGGAGGTGTCTGGACGGGCAAATTTAACTCTCATTTCCCACCAGGAAGAGGAATTAACCAAAGGCTCAGCGTGCCGTGCCGGAACCAGATTAGGGCCTGAAGCCATCCTGCGGTGTTGCGGCCAGGTCACAAGAAAGCGAGTTGAAGAAAGGAGCTCAGGGGCACTGTAATTCACAAACCTGCAGAGTTATAAATGACAGCTATCGTCAAAAATATACTGAAGTAAGGCTGCCAAGAGGACTTGAAAGCGGGGCAGAATTGCAGGAAACCGATTTCAGGAGGTAGACTGGAATTGCATTGAAAGCATAGGAAAAGAGGCAGAATGTCCACAATGATGCACTTGGCCAAAAAGGGCGTATGCGTTTTTTCCTGAATATATTCAGGAAAAAACGCATACGCCCTTTTTGGCCAACCAAGCAAGCTTGCAAAGGAAATCTGCACTATAATGAAGTCTCACTTCCCCCCGGTCAAACGGGCCATCTGAAAACAGTGTAAAATCCAGAAAGGCAGGACAGGCCATGGAGAACTGGGAGCCCTGTTATGCTGATGGGCGGGATGTAAATTGCCAACAGACACTCGGGAGAAGTGTATGGTGTTTCCTGAAACATCTAAAAAACAAAGCAACAGAGCCTAGGGCACTTCCACTTATGGTCCTATAGCTTAGGGAAATTAAATTCAAAAAGACACAGCCACCCCAAAGTTTGGGACGGCTCTGTTTACAAGAACCTCGTTTACAGTACAAGTTCAATATCACAGAAAGTGAAAAATGGATAAAGAACTTGTGGTACTTACGTACAATGCAGTATCACTCAGCAATGAAATCTATGTCATCAGGCCCGTAGCAGCATAATGAGTGGATTCAGATACGATGATTCTAACTGAAATAAGTCACACAGAAAAAGAAACATCATAAGATATCACTAATACACGGAATGTAATCTTGGATACACAGGAACTGAATTCCAAAACAGAACAGGGTCTCAAATTTAGAAAACCAACTTATGCTTGTTTAAGGGGAAAGGTGAGTTGGGGTGCTGCATAAAACCAGAGATTGAAATGAGCACAGATAAAGTTCCTTAAGGCAAATATGGAATAGACAAGAGCTACTCCTTGCTCAACGTAATGGACTCAACACCCCATATTAAACGCCTAAGAATCTACCTGACTAGTATGTATCTTAAAACCTATGGATTGTTATGTCTCCAAAAGAGAATCAAGCGTGTGTACAGGGGCATAAACGCAGCAGTGATAGGATTGGAGAGGTTCGGTGAGCAAATGAAGACCCTTTGAAGTCATATTGCATGGTACCCATTCCACGGGTTTCAACTCTCCAGGTTTAAGGTATTCTTCCTTCAGCTAAAACATGCATGTGGAACCTAGAGTATGATCAACCATGTGATCGGGAGACGTGTTCAAATATGTCTCAGTTTTCGTACCCTGGTACTCGGGTGCAACATTCCAGACGCTTTACTAACACTCTCCTGACTTGGAGAGTCAGTGCCTTTAACCTCCTGTTTGGCCCAGTTTGCAATTTCTGCGGAAGATGAACAGGAATAGCGAGAACCAATGAGAGACTAGCTGGAGGTGTCTGGACGGGCAAATTTAACTCTCATTTCCCACCAGGAAGAGGAATTAACCAAAGGCTCAGCGTGTCATGCCGGAACCAGATTAGGGCCTGAAGCCATCCTGCGGTGTTGCGGCCAGGTCACAAGAAAGCGAGTTGAAGAAAGGATCTCAGGGACACTGTAATTCACAAACCTGCAGAGTTATAAATGACAGCTATCGTCCAAAAATATACTGAAGTAAGGCTGCCAAGAGGACTTGAAAGCGGGGCAGAATTGCAGGAAACCGATTTCAGGAGGTAGACTGGAATTGCATTGAAAGCATAGGAAAGGGGGCAGAGCGTCCACAATGATGCACTTGGCCAAAAAGGGCTTATGCGTTTTTTCCTGAATATATTCAGGAAAAAACGCATAAGCCCTTTTTGGCCAACCAAGCAAGCTTGCAAAGGAAATCTGCACTACAATGAAGTCTCACTTCCCCCCGGTCAAAAGGGCCATCTGAAAAAAGTGTAAAATCCAGAAAGGCTGGACAGGCCATGGAGAACTGGGAGCCTTGTTATGCTGATGGGCGGGATGTAAATTGCCAACAGACACTCGGGAGAAGTGTATGGTGTTTCCTGAAACATCTAAAAAACAAAGCAACAGAGCCTAGGGCACTTCGATTTATGGTCCTATAGCTTAGGGAAATTAAAATCAAAAAGACACAGCCACCCCAAAGTTTGGGACGCCTCTGTTTACAAGAACCTCGTTTACCGTACAAGTTCAATATCACAGAAAGTGAAAAATGGATAAAGAACTTGTGGTACTTACGTACAATGAAGTATCACTCAGCAATGAAATCTATGTCATCAGGCCCGTAGCAGCATAATGAGTGGATTCAGGTACGATGATTCTAACTGAAATAAGTCACACAGAAAAAGAAACATCATAAGATATCACTAATATACGGAATGTAAACTTGGCTACACAGGAACTGAATTACAGAACAGAACAGGGTCTCAAATTTAGAAAACCAACTTATGCTTAATTAAGGGTAAAGGTGAGTTGGGGTGCTGCATAAAACCAGAGATTGAAATGAGCACAGATAAAGTTCCTTAAGCCAAATATGGAATAGACAAGAGCTATTCCTTGCTCAACAAAATGGACTCAACACCCCATATTAAACGCCTAAGAATGTACCTGACTAGTAAGTATCTTAAAATCTATGGATTGCTATGTCTCCGAAAGAGAATCAAGCGTGTGTACAGGGACATAAACGCAGCAGTGATAGGATTGGAGAGGTTCGGTGAGCAAATGAAGACCTTTGAAGTCATATTGCATGGTACCCATTCCACGGGTCTCAACTCTCCAGGTTTAAGGTATTCTTCCTTCAGCTAAAACATGCATTGGAACCCAGAGTACGATGAACCATGGGAACGGGAGACGTGTTCAAATATGTTTCAGTTTTCCTCCCCTGGTACTCGGGTGCAACATTCCAGACGCTTTCCTAACACTCTCCCCCTTGGAGAGTCAGCGCCTTTAACCTCCTGATGGCCCAGTTTGCAATTTCTGTGGAAGATGAACAGGAATAGGGAGAACCAATGAGAGACTAGCTGGAGGTGTCTGGACGGGCAAATTTAACTCTCATTTCCCACCAGGAAGAGGAAATAACCAAAGACTCAGCATGCCATGCCGGAACCAGATTAGGGCCTGAAGCCATCCTGCGGTGTTGCGGCCAGCTCAAAAGAAAGCGAGTTGAAGAAAGGAGCTCAGGGGCACTGTAATTCACAAACCTGCAGAGTTATAAATGACAGCTATCGTCCAAAAATATACTGAAGTAAGGCTGTCAAGAGGACTTGAAAGCGGGGCAGAATTGCAGGAAACCGATTTCAGGAGGTAGACTGGAATTGCATTGAAAGCATAGGAAAAGAGGCAGAACGTCCACAATGATGCACTTGGCCAAAAAGGGCATATGCGTTTTTTCCTGAATATATTCAGGAAAAAATGCATACGCCCTTTTTGGCCAACCAAGCAAGCTTGCAAAGGAAATCTGCACTACAATGAAGTCTCACTTCCCCCCAGTCAAAAGGGCCATCTGAAAAAAGTGTAAAATCCAGAAAGGCAGGACAGGCCATGGAGAACTGGGAGCCTTGTTATGCTGATGGGCGGGATGTAAATTGCCAACAGACAGTCGGGAGAAGTGTATGGTGTTTCCTGAAACATCTAAAAAACAAAGCAACAGAGCCTAGGGCACTTCCACTTATGGTCCTATAGCTTAGGGAAATTAAAATCAAAATGACACAGCCACCCCAAAGTTTGGGACGCCTCTGTTTACAAGAACCTCGTTTACAGTACAAGTTCAACATCCCTGAAAGTGAAAAATGGATAAAGAAGTTGTGGTATTTACTTACAAAGCAATATCACTCAGCAATGAAATCTATGTCATCAGGCCCTTAGCAGCACAATGAGTGGATTCAGGTACGATGATTCTAACTGAAATAAGTCACACAGAAAAAGAAACATCATAAGATATCAGTAATACACGGAATGTAAACTTGGCTACACAGGAACTGAATTACAGAACAGAACAGGGTCTCAAATTTAGAAAACCAACTTATGCTTGCTTAAGGGGAAAGGTGAGTTGGGGAGCTGCATAAAACCAGAGATTGAAATGAGCACAGATAAAGTTCCTTAAGCAAAATATGGAATAGACAAGAGCTACTCCTTGCTCAACGAAATGGACTCAACACCGCATATTAAACGCCTAAGAATGTACCTGACTAGTAAGTATCTTAAAACCTATGGATTGCTATGTCTCCAAAAGAGAATCAAGCGTGTGTACAGGGGCATAAACGCAGCAGTGATAGGATTGGAGAGGTTCGGTGAGCAAATGAAGACCCTTTGAAGTCATATTGCATGGTACCCATTCCACGGGTTTCACCTACCCAGGTTTAAGGTATTCTTCCTTCAGCTAAAACATGCATGTGGAACCTAGAGTATGATCAACCATGTGATCGGGAGACGTGTTCAAATATGTCTCAGATTTCGTACCCTGGTACTCGGGTGCAACATTCCAGACGCTTTACTAACACTCTCCCGACTTGGAGAGTCAGTCCCTTTAACCTCCTGTTTGGCCCAGTTTGCAATTTCTGCGGAAGATGAACAGGAATAGCGAGAACCAATGAGAGACTAGCTGGAGGTGTCTGGACGGGCAAATTTAACTCTCATTTCCCACCAGGAAGAGGAATTAACCAAAGGCTCAGCGTGCCGTGCCGGAACCAGCTTAGGGCCTGAAGCCATCCTGCGGTGTTGCGGCCAGCTCAAAAGAAAGCGAGTTGAAGAAAGGAGCTCAGGGGCACTGTTATTCACAAACCTGCAGAGTTATAAATGACAGCTATCATCCAAAAATATACTGAAGTAAGGCTGCCAAGAGGACTTGAAAGCGGGGCAGAATTGCAGGAAACCGATTTCAGGAGGTAGACTGGAATTGCATTGAAAGCATAGGAAAAGAGGCAGAACGTCCACAATGATGCACTTGGCCAAAAAGGGCGTATGCGTTTTTTCCTAAATATATTCAGGAAAAAACGCATACGCCCTTTTTGGCCAACCAAGCAAGCTTGCAAAGGAAATCTGCACTACAATGAAGTCTCACTTCCCCCCGGTCAAAAGGGCCATCTGAAAAAAGTGTAAAATCCAGAAAGGCAGGACAGGCCATGGAGAACTGGGAGCCTTGTTATGCTGATGGGCGGGATGTAAATTGCCAACAAACACTCGGGAGAAGTGTATGGTGTTTCCTGAAACATCTAAAAAACAAAGCAACAGAGCCTAGGGCACTTCCACTTATGGTCCTATAGCTTAGGGAAATTAAAATCAAAATGACACAGCCACCCCAAAGTTTGGGACGCCTCTGTTTACAAGAACCTCGTTTACAGTACAAGTTCAACATCGCAGAAAGTGAAAAATGAATAAAGAAGTTGTGGTATATACTTACAAAGCAATATCACTCAGCAATGAAATCTATGTCATCAGGCCCTTAGCAGCACAATGAGTGGATTCAGGTATGATGATTCTAACTGAAAAAAGTCACACAGAAAAAGAAACATCATAAGATATCAGTAATACACGCAATAAACTTGGCTACACAGGAAATGAATTACAGAACAGAACAGGGTCTCAAATTTAGAAAACCAACTTATGCTTAATTAAGGGTAAAGGTGAGTTGGGGTGCTCCATAAAACCAGAGATCGAAATGAGCACAGATAAAGTTCCTTAAGCCAAATATGGAATAGACAAGAGCTACTCCTTGCTCAACGAAATGGACTCAACACCGCATATTAAACGCCTAAGAATGTACCTGACTAGTAAGTATCTTAAAACCTATGGATTGCTATGTCTCCGAAAGAGAATCAAGCATGTGTACAGGGGCATAAACGCAGCAGTGATAGGATTGGAGAGGTTCGGTGAGCAAATGAAGACCCTTTGAAGTCATATTGCATGGTACCCATTCCACGGGTTTCTACTACCCAGGTTTAAGGTATTCTTCCTTCAGCTAAAACATGCATGTGGAACCTAGAGTATGATCAACCATGTGATCGGGAGACATGTTCAAACATGTCTCAGTTTTCGTACCCTGGTACTCGGGTGCAACATTCCAGACGCTTTACTAACACTCTCCCGACTTGGAGAGTCAGTCCCTTTAACCTCCTGTTTGGCCCAGTTTGCAATTTCTGCGGAAGATGAACAGGAATAGCGAGAACCAATGAGAGACTAGCTGGAGGTGTCTGGACGGGCAAATTTAACTCTCATTTCCCACCAGGAAGAGGAATTAACCAAAGGCTCAGCGTGCCGTGCCGGAACCAGATTAGGGCCTGAAGCCATCCTGCGGTGTTGCGGCCAGGTCACAAGAAAGCGAGTTGAAGAAAGGATCTCAGGGGCACTGTAATTCACAAACCTGCAGAGTTATAAATGACAGCTATCGTCAAAAATATACTGAAGTAAGGCTGCCAAGAGGACTTGAAAGCGGGGCAGAATTGCAGGAAACCGATTTCAGGAGGTAGACTGGAATTGCATTGAAAGCATAGGAAAAGAGGCAGAATGTCCACAATGATGCACTTGGCCAAAAAGGGCGTATGCGTTTTTTCCTGAATATATTCAGGAAAAAACGCATACGCCCTTTTTGGCCAACCAAGCAAGCTTGCAAAGGAAATCTGCACTACAATGAAGTCTCACTTCCCCCCGGTCAAACGGGCCATCTGAAAACAGTGTAAAATCCAGAAAGGCAGGACAGGCCATGGAGAACTGGGAGCCCTGTTATGCTGATGGGCGGGATGTAAATTGCCAACAGACACTCGGGAGAAGTGTATGGTGTTTCCTGAAACATCTAAAAAACAAAGCAACAGAGCCTAGGGCACTTCCACTTATGGTCCTATAGCTTAGGGAAATTAAAATCAAAAAGACACAGCCACCCCAAAGTTTGGGACGCCTCTGTTTACGAGAACCGCGTTTACCGTACAAGTTAAATATCACAGAAAGTGAAAAATGGATAAAGAACTTGTGGTACTTACGTACAATGCAGTATCACTCAGCAATGAAATCTATGTCATCAGGCCCATAGCAGCATAATGAGTGGATTCAGGTACGATTATTCTAACTGAAATAAGTCACACAGAAAAAGAAACATCATAAGATATCACTAATACACGGAATGTAAACTTGGCTACACAGGTACTGAATTACAGAACAGAACAGGGTCTCAAATTTAGAAAACCAACTTATGCTTGCTTAAGGGAAAAGGTGAGTTGGGTTGCTGCATAAAACCAGAGATTGAAATGAGCACAGATAAAGTTCCTTAAGCCAAATATGGAATAGACAAGAGCTACTCCTTGCTCAACGAAATGGACTCAACACCCCATATTAAATGCCTAAGAATGTACCTGACTAGTAAGTATCTTAAAACCTATGGATTGCTATGTCTCCAAAAGAGAATCAAGCATGTGTACAGGGGCATAAACGCAGCAGTGATAGGATTGGAGAGGTTCGGTGAGCAAATGAAGACCCTTTGAAGTCATATTGCATGGTACCCATTCCACGGGTCTCAACTCTCCAGGTTTAAGGTATTCTTCCTTCAGCTAAAACATGCATGTGGAACCCAGAGTATGATCAACCGTGTGAACGGGAGACATGTTCAAATATGTCTCAGTTTTCCTCCCCTGGTACTTGGGTGCAACTTTCCAGACGCTTTACTAACACTCTCCCGACTTGGAGAGTCAGTCCCTTTAACCTCCTGTTTGGCCCAGTTTGCAATTTCTGCGGAAGATGAACAGGAATAGCGAGAACCAATGAGAGACTAGCTGGAGGTGTCTGGACGGGCAAATTTAACTCTCATTTCCCACCAGGAAGAGGAAATAACCAAAGGCTCAGCGTGCCGTGCCGGACAAGATTAGGGCCTGAAGCCATTCTGCGGTGTTGCGGCCAGCTCAAAAGAAAGCGAGTTGAAGAAAGGAGCTCAGGGGCACTGTAATTCACAAACCTGCAGAGTTATAAATGGCAGCTATCGTCCAAAAATATACTGAAGTAAGGCTGCCAAGAGGACTTGAAAGCGGGGCAGAATTGCAGGAAACCGATTTCTGGAGGTAGACTGGAATTGCATTGAAAGCATAGGAAAAGAGGCAGAGCGTCCACAATGATGCACTTGGCCAAAAAGTGCGTATGCGTTTCTTCCTGAATATATTCAGTTAAAAACGCATACACCCTTTTTGGCCAACCAAGCAAGCTTGCAAAGAAATCTGCACTAAAATGAAGTCTCACTTCCGCCCGGTCAAACGGTCCACCTGAAAAAAGCGTAAAATCCAGAAAGGCAGGACAGGCCATGGAGAACTGGGAGCCTTGTTATGCTGATGGGCGAGATGGAAATTGCCGACAGACACTCGGGAGAAGTGTATGGTGTTTCCTGAAATATCTAAAAAACAAAGCTACAGAGCCTAGGGCACTTCCACTTATGGTCCTATAGCTTAGGGAAATTAAAATCAAAAAGACACAGCCACCCCAAAGTTTGGGACGCCTCTGTTTACAAGAACCTCATTTACCGTACAAGTTCAATATCACAGAAAGTGAAAAATTGATAAAGAACTTGTGGTACTTACGTACAATGCAGTATCACTCAGCAATGAAATCTATGTCATCAGGCCCGTAGCAGCATAATGAGTGGATTCAGGTACGATGATTCTAACTGAAATAAGTCACACAGAAAAAGAAACATCATAAGATATCACTAATACACGGAATGTAAACTTGGCTACACAGGAACTGAATTCCAAAACAGAACAGGGTCTCAAATTTAGAAAACCAACTTATGCTTCCTTAAGGGGAAAGGTGAGTTGGGGTGCTGCATAAAACCAGAGATTGAAATGAGCACAGATAAAGTTCCTTAAGCCAAATATGGAATAGACAAGAGCTACTCCTTGCTCAACGAAATGGACTCAACACCCCATATTAAACGCCTAAGAATGTACCTGACTAGTAAGTATCTTAAAACCTATGGATTGCTATGTCTCCAAAAGAGAATCAAGTGTGTGTACAGGGGCATAATCGCAGCAGTGATAGGATTGGAGAGGTTCGGTGAGCAAATGAAGACCCTTTGAAATCATATTGCATGGTACCCATTACACGGGTCTCAACTCTCCAGGTTTAAGGTATTCTTCCTTCTGCTAAAACATGCATGTGGAACCCAGAGTATGATCAACCATGTGATCGGGAGACGTGTTCAAATATGTCTCAGTTTTCGTTCCCTGGTACTCGGGTGCAACATTCCAGACGCTTTACTAACACTCTCCCCACTTGGAGAGTCAGCGCCTTTAACTTCCTGTTTGGCCCAGTTTGCAATTGCTGCGGAAGATGAACAGGAATAGGGAGAACAAATGAGAGACTAGCTGGAGGTGTCTGGACAGGCAAATTTAACTCTCATTTCCCACCAGGAAGAGGAAATAACCAAAGGCTCAGCGTGCCATGCCGGAACCAGATTAGGGCCTGAAGCCATCCTGCGGTGTTGCGGCCAGCTCACAAGAAAGAGAGTTGAAGAAAGGAGCTCAGGGCACTGTAATTCACAAACCTGCAGAGTTATAAATGACAGCTATCGTCCAAAAATATACTGAAGTAAGGCTGCCAAGAGGACTTGAAAACGGGGTAGAATTGCAGGAAACCGATTTCAGGAGGTAGACTGGAATTGCATTGAAAGCATAGGAAAAGAGGCAGAGCGTCCACAATGATGCACTTGGCCAAAAAGGGCGTATGCGTTTTTTCCTGAATATATTCAGGAAAAAACGCATACGCCCTTTTTGGCTAACCAAGCAAGCTTGCAAAGGAAATCTGCACTACAATGAAGTCTCACTTCCCCCCGGTCAAACGGGCCATCTGAAAAAAGCGTAAAATCCAGAAAGGCAGGACAGGCCATGGAGAACTGGGAGCCTTGTTATGCTGATGGGCGGGATGTAAATTGCCAAAAGACACTCGGGAGAAGTGTATGGTGTTTCCTGAAACATCTAAAAAACAAAGCAACAGAGCCTAGGGCACTTCCACTTATGGTCCTTTAGCTTAGGGAAATTAAAATCAAAAAGACACAGCCACCCCAAAGTTTGGGACGCCTCTGTTTACAAGAACTTCAGTTACCGTACAAGTTCAATATCACTGAAAGTGAAAAATGGATAAAGAACTTGTGGTACTTACGTACAATGCAGTATCACTCAGCAATGAAATCTATGTCATCAGGCCCGTAGCAGCATAATGAGTGGATTCAGGTATGATGATTCTAACTGAAATAAGTCACACAGAAAAAGAAACATCATAAGATATCACTAATACACGGAATGTAAACTTGGCTACACAGGAACTGAATTACAGAACAGAACAGGGTCTCAAATTTAGAAAACCAACTTATGCTTGCTTAAGGGGAAAGGTGAGTTGGGGTGCTGCATAAAACCAGAGATCGAAATGAGCACAGATAAAGTTCCTTAAGCCAAATATGGAATAGACAAGAGCTACTCCTTGCTCAACGAAATGGACTCAACACCGCATATTAAACGCCTAAGAATGTACCTGACTAGTAAGTATCTTAAAACCTATGGATTGCTATGTCTCCGAAAGAGAATCAAGCATGTGTACAGGGGCATAAACGCAGCAGTGATAGGATTGGAGAGGTTCGGTGAGCAAATGAAGACCCTTTGAAGTCATATTGCATGGTACCCATTACACGGGTCTCAACTCTCCAGGTTTAAGGTATTCTTCCTTCAGCTAAAATATGCATGTGGAACCCAGAGTATGATCAACCGTGTGAATCGGAGACGTGTTCAAATATGTCTCAGTTTTCCTCTCCTGGTACTCTTGTGCAACATTCCAGATGCTTTACTAACACTCTCCCCACTTGGAGAGTCAGCGCCTTTAACCACCTGTTTGGCCCAGTTTGCAATTTCTGCGGAAGATGAACAGGAATAGGGAGAACCAATGAGACACTAGCTGGAGGTGTCTGGACATGCAAATTTAACTCTCATTTCCCACCAGGAAGAGGAAATAACCAAAGGCTCAGCGTGCCGTGCCGGAACAAGATTAGGGCCTGAAGCCATCCTGCGGTGTTGCGGCCAGCTCACAAGAAAGCGAGTTGAAGAAAGGAGCTCAGGGACACTGTAATTCACAAACCTGCAGAGTTATAAATGACAGCTATCGTCCAAAAATATACTGAAGTAAGGCTGCCAAGAGGACTTGAAAGCGGGGCAGAATTGCAGGAAACCGATTTCAGGAGGTAGACTGGAATTGCATTGAAAGCATAGGAAAAGAGGCAGAGCGTCCACAATGATGCACTTGGCCAAAAAGGACGTATGCGTTTGTTCCTGAATATATTCAGGAAAAAACGCATACGCCCTTTTTGGCCAACCAAGCAAGCTTGCAAAGGAAATCTGCACTACAATGAAGTCTCACTTCCCCCCGGTTAAACGGGCCATCTGAAAAAAGCGTAAAATCCAGAAAGGCACGACAGGCCATGGAGAACTGAGAGCCTTGTTATGCTGATGGGCGGGATGTAAATTGCCAACAGACACTCGGGAGAAGTGTATGGTGTTTCCTGAAACATCTAAGAAACAAAGCAACAGAGCCTAGGGCACTTCCACTTATGGTCCTATAGCTTAGGGAAATTAAATTCAAAAAGACACAGCCACCCCAAAGTTTGGGACGCCTCTGTTTACAAGAACCTCGTTTACCGTACAAGTTCACTATCACAGAAAGTGAAAAACGGATAAATAACTTGTGGTACTTACGTACAATGCAGTATCACTCAGCATGAAATCTATGTCATCAGGCTCGTAGCAGCATAATGAGTGGATTCAGGTACGATGATTCTAACTGAAATAAGTCACACAGAAAAAGAAACATCATAAGATATCACTAATACACGGAATGTAAACTTGGCTACACAGGAACTGAATTCCAAAACAGAACAGGGTCTCAAATTTAGAAAACCAACTTATGCTTGCTTAAGGGCAAAGGTGAGTTGGGGTGCTGCATAAAACCAGAGATTGAAATGAGCACAGATAAAGTTCCTTAAGCCAAATATGGAATAGACAAGAGCTACTCCTTGCTCAACGAAATGGACTCAACACCCCATATTAAACGCCTAAGAATGTACCTGACTAGTAAGTATCTTAAAACCTATGGATTGCTATGTCTCCAAAAGAGAATCAAGCGTGTGTACAGGGGCATAAACGCAGCAGTGATAGGATTGGAGAAGATCGGTGAGCAAATGAAGACCCTTTGAAGTCATATTGCATGGTACCCATTCCACGGGTTTCAACTACCCAGGTTTAAGGTATTCTTCCTTCAGCTAAAACATGCATGTGGAACCCAGAGTATGATCAACCGTGTGAACGGGAGACGTGTTCCAATATGTCTCAGTTTTTCTCCCCTGGTACTCGGGTGCAACATTCCAGACGCTTTACTAACACTCTCCCAACTTGGAGAGTCAACGCCTTTAACCTCCTGTTTGGCCCAGTTTGCAATTTCTGGGGAAGATGAACAGGAATAGCGAGAACCAATGAGAGACTAGCTGGAGGTGTCTGGACGGGCAAATTTAACTCTCATTTCCCACCAGGAAGAGGAATTAACCAAAGGCTCAGTGTGCCGTGCCTGAACCAGATTAGGGCCTGAAACCATCCTGCGGTGTTGCGGCCAGCTCACAAGAAAGCGAGTTGAAGAAAGGAGCTCAGGGACAGTGTAATGCACAAACCTGCAGAGTTATAAATGACAGCTATCGTCCAAAAATAGACTGAAGTAAGGCTGCCAAGAGGACTTGAAAGCAGGGCAGAATTGCAGGAAACCGATTTCAGGAGGTAGACTGGAATTGCATTGAAAGCATAGGAAAAGAGGCAGAACGTCCACAATGATGCACTTGGCCAAAAAGGGCATATGCGTTTTTTCCTGAATATATTCAGGAAAAAACGCATACGCCCTTTTTGGCCAACCAAGCAAGCTTCCAAAGGAAATCTGCACTACAATGAAGTCTCACTTCCCCCCGGTCAAAAGGGCCATCTGAAAAAAGTGTAAAATCCAGAAAGGCAGTACAGGCCATGGAGAACTGGGAGCCTTGTTATGCTGATGGGCGGGATGTAAATAGCCAACAGACATTCTGGAGAAGTGTATGGTGTTTCCTGAAACATCTAAAAAACAAAGCAACAGAGCCTAGGGCACTTCCACTTAAGGTCCTATAGCTTAGGAAAATTAAAATCAAAAAGACACAGCCACCCCAAAGTTTGGGACGCCTCTGTTTACAAGAACCTCGTTTACCGTAAAGTTCAATATCGCAGAAAGTGAAAAATGGTTAAAGAACTTGTGGTACTTACGTACAATGCAGTATCACTCAGCAATGAATTCTATGTAATCAGGCCCGTAGCAGCATAATGAGTGGATTCAGGTACGATGATTCTAACTGAAATAAGTCACACAGAAAAAGAAACATCATAAGATATCACTAATACACGGAATGTAAACTTGGCTACACAGGAACTGAATTCCAAAACAGAACAGGGTCTCAAATTTAGAAAACCAACTTATGCTTGCTTAAGGGGAAAGGTGAGTTGGGGTGCTGCATAAAACCAGAGATTGAAATGAGCACAGATAAAGTTCCTTAAGCCAAATATGGAATAGACAAGAGCTATTCCTTGCTCAACGAAATGGACACAACACCCCATATTAAACGCCTAAGAATGTACCTGACTAGTAAGTATCTTAAAACCTATGGATTGCTATGTCTCCAAAAGAGAATCAAGCGTGTGTACAGGGACATAAACGCAGCAGTGATAGGATTGGAGAGGTTCAGTGAGCAAATGAAGACCTTTGAAGTCATATTGCATGGTACCCATTCCACGGGTCTCAACTCTCCAGGTTTAAGGTATTCTTCCTTCAGCTAAAACATGCATGTGGAACCCAGAGTATGATCAACCATGTGAACGGGAGACGTGTTCAAATATGTCTCAGTTTTCCTCCCCTGGTACTCGGGTGCAACATTCCAGACGCTTTACTAACACTCTCCCCCTTGGAGAGTCAGCGCCTTTAACCTCCTGTTTGGGCCAGTTTGCAATTTCTGTGGAAGATGAACAGGAATAGGGAGAACCAATGAGAGACTAGCTGGAGGTGTCTGGACGGGCAAATTTAACTCTCATTTCCCACCAGGAACAGGAAATAACCAAAGACTCAGCATGCCGTGCCGGAACCAGATTAGGGCCTGAAGCCATCCTGCGGTGTTGCGGCCAGCTCACAAGAAAGCGAGTTGAAGAAAGGAGCTCAGGGGCACTGTAATTCACAAACCTGCAGAGTTATAAATGACAGCTATCGTCCAAAAATAGACTGAAGTAAGGCTGCCAAGAGGACTTGAAAGCGGGACAGAATTGCAGGAAACCAATTTCAGGAGGTAGACTGGAATTGCATTGAAAGCATAGGAAAAGAGGCAGAACGTCCACAATGATGCACTTGGCCAAAAAGGGCGTATGCGTTTTTTCCTAAATATATTCAGGAAAAAACGCATACGCCCTTTTTGGCCAACCAAGCAAGCTTGCAAAGGAAATCTGCACTACAATGAAGTCTCACTTCCCCCCGGTCAAAAGGGCCATCTGAAAAAAGTGTAAAATCCAGAAAGGCAGGACAGGCCATGGAGAACTGGGAGCCTTGTTATGCTGATGGGCGGGATGTAAATTGCCAACAGACACTCCGCAGAAGTGTATGGTGTTTCCTGAAACATCTAAAAAACAAAGCAACAGAGCCTAGGGCACTTCCACTTATGGTCCTATAGCTTAGGGAAATTAAAATCAAAAAGACACAGCCACCCCAAAGTTTGGGACGCCTCTGTTTACAAGAACCTCGTTTACAGTACAAGTTCAACATCGCAGAAAGTGAAAAATGGATAAAGAAGTTGTGGTATTTACTTACAAAGCAATATCACTCAGCAATGAAATCTATGTCATCAGGCCCTTAGCAGCACAATGAGTGGATTCAGGTATGATGATTCTAACTGAAAAAAGTCACACAGAAAAAGAAACATCATAAGATATCGGTAATACACGCAATAAACTTGGCTACACAGGAAATGAATTACAGAACAGAACAGGGTCTCAAATTTAGAAAACCAACTTATGCTTAATTAAGGGTAAAGGTGAGTTGGGGTGCTGCATAAAACCAGAGATCGAAATGAGCACAGATAAAGTTCCTTAAGCCAAATATGGAATAGACAAGAGCTACTCCTTGCTCAACGAAATGGACTCAACACCGCATATTAAACGCCTAAGAATGTACCTGACTAGTAAGTATCTTAAAACCTATGGATTGCTATGTCTCCGAAAGAGAATCAAGCATGTGTACAGGGGCATAAACGCAGCAGTGATAGGATTGGAGAGGTTCGGTGAGCAAATGAAGACCCTTTGAAGTCATATTGCATGGTACCCATTACACGGTTTTCTACTACCCAGGTTTAAGGTATTCTTCCTTCAGCTAAAACATGCATGTGGAACCTAGAGTATGATCAACCATGTGATCGGGAGACATGTTCAAACATGTCTCAGTTTTCGTACCCTGGTACTCGTGTGCAACATTCCAGACGCTTTACTAACACTCTCCCGACTTGGAGAGTCAGTCCCTTTAACCTCCTGTTTGGCCCAGTTTGCAATTTCTGCGGAAGATGAACAGGAATAGCGAGAACCAATGAGAGACTAGCTGGAGGTGTCTGGACGGGCAAATTTAACTCTCATTTCCCACCAGGAAGAGGAATTAACCAAAGGCTCAGCGTGCCGTGCCGGAACCAGATTAGGGCCTGAAGCCATCCTGCGGTGTTGCGGCCAGGTCACAAGAAAGCGAGTTGAAGAAAGGAGCTCAGGGGCACTGTAATTCACAAACCTGCAGAGTTATAAATGACAGCTATCGTCCAAAAATATACTGAAGTAAGGCTGCCAAGAGGACTTGAAAGCGGGGCAGAATTGCAGGAAACCAATTTCAGGAGGTAGACTGGAATTGCATTGAAAGCATAGGAAAAGAGGCAGAACGTCCACAATGATGCAATTGGCCAAAAAGGGCATATGCGTTTTTTCCTGAATATATTCAGGAAAAAACCCATACGCCCTTTTTGGCCAACCAAGCAAGCTTGTAGAGGAAACCTGCACTACAATGAAGTCTCACTTCCCCCCGGTCAAAAGGACCATCTGAAAAAAGTGTAAAATGCAGAAAGGCAGGACAGGCCATGGAGAACTGGGAGCCTTGTTATGCTGATGGGCGGGATGTAAATTGCCAACAGACACTCAGGAGAAGTGTATGGTGTTTCCTGAAACATCTAAAAAACAAAGCAACAGAGCCTAGGGCACTTCCACTTATGGTCCTATAGCTTAGGGAAATTAAAATAAAAAAGACACAGCCACCCCAAAGTTTGGGACGCCTCTGTTTACAAGAACCTCGTTTACAGTACAAGTTCAAAATCGCAGAAAGTGAAAAATGGATAAAGAACTTGTGGTACTTACGTACAAAGCAATATCACTCAGCAATGAAATCTATGTCATCAGGCCCTTAGCAGCACAATGAGTGGATTCAGGTACGATGATTCTAACTGAAATAAGTCACACAGAAAAAGAAACATCATAAGATATCAGTAATACACGGAATGTAAACTTGGCTACACAGGAACTGAATTCCAAAACAGAACAGGGTCTCAAATTTAGAAAACCAACTTATGCTTGCTTAAGGGGAAAGGTGAGTTGGGGTGCTGCATAAAACCAGAGATTGAAATGAGCACAGATAAAGTTCCTTAAGCCAAATATGGAATAGACAAGAGCTACTCCTTGCTCAACGAAATGGACTCAACACCCCATATTAAACGCCTAAGAATGTACCTGACTAGTAAGTATCTTAAAACCTATGGATTGCTATGTCTCCAAAAGAGAATCAAGCGTGTGTACAGGGGCATAAACGCAGCAGTGATAGGATTGGAGAGGTTCGGTGAGCAAATGAAGACCCTTTGAAGTCATATTGCATGGTACCCGTTACACGGGTCTCAACTCTCCAGGTTTAAGGTATTCTTCCTTCAGCTAAAACATGCATGTGGAACCCAGAGTATGATCAACCGTGTGAATGGGAGACGTGTTCAAATATGTCTCACTTTTCCTCCCCTTGTACTCGGGTGCAACATTCCAGATGCTTTACTAACACTCTTCCCTCTTGGAAAGTCAGCGTCATTAACCTCCTGATGGCCCAGTTTGCAATTTCTGTGGAAGATGAACAGGAATAGGGAGAACCAATGAGAGACTAGCTGGAGGTGTCTGGACGGGCAAATTTTACTCTCATTTCCCACCAGGAAGAGGAAATAACCAAAGGCTCAGCGTGCCGTGCCAGAACCAGATTAGGGCCTGAAGCCATCCTGCGGTGTTGCGGCCAGCTCACAAGAAAGCGAGTTGAAGAAAGGAGCTCAGGGGCACTGTAATTCACAAACCTGCAGAGTTATAAATGACAGCTATCGTCCAAAAATATACTGAAGTAAGGCTGCCAAGAGGACTTGAAAGCGGGGCAGAATTGCAGGAAACCGATTTCAGGAGGTAGACTGGAATTGCATTGAAAGCATAGGAAAAGAGGCAGAGCGTCCACAATGATGCACTTGGCCAAAAAGAGCGTATGCGTTTTTTCCTGAATATATTCAGGAAAAAACGCATACGCACTTTGTGGCCAACCAAGCAAGCTTGCAAAGGAAATCTGCACTACAATGAAGTCTCACTTCCCCCCGGTCAAAAGGGCCATCTGAAAAAAGTGTAAAATCCAGAAAAGCAGGAGAGGCCATGGAGAACTGGGAGCCTTGTTATGCTGATGGGCGGGATGGAAATTGCCAACAGACACTCGGGAGAAGTGTATAATGTTTCCTGAAACATCTAAAAAACAAAGCAACAGAGCCTAGGGCACTTCCACTTATGGTCCTATAGCTTAGGGAAATTAAAATCAAAAAGACACAGCGTCCCCAAAGCTTGGGACGCCTCTGTTTACAAGAACGTCATTTACAGTACAAGTTCAACATCGCAGAAAGTGAAAAATGGATAAAGAACTTGTGGTATTTGCTTACAAAACAATATCACTCAGCAATGAAATCTATGTCATCAGGCCCGTAGCAGCATAATGAGTGGATTCAGGTACGATGATTCTAACTGAAATAAGTCACACAGAAAAAGAAACATCATAAGATATCAGTAATACACGGAATGTAAACTTGGCTACACAGGAACTGAATTCCAAAACAGAACAGGGTCTCAAATTTAGAAAACCAACTTATGCTTGCTTAAGGGGAAAGGTGAGTTGGGGTGCTGCATAAAACCAGAGATTGAAATGAGCACAGATAAAGTTCCTTAAGCCAAATATGGAATAGACAAGAGCTACTCCTTGCTCAACGAAATGGACTCAACACCCCATATTAAACGCCTAAGAATGTACCTGACTAGTAAGTATCTTAAAACCTATGGATTGCTATGTCTCCAAAAGAGAATCAAGCGTGTGTACAGGGGCATAAACGCAGCAGTGATAGGATTGGAGAGGTTCGGTGAGCAAATGAAGACCCTTTGAAGTCATATTGCATGGTACCCATTCCACGGGTCTCAACACTCCAGGTTTAAGGTATTCTTCCTTCAGCTAAAACATGCATGTGGAACCCAGAGTATGATCAACCATGTGATCGGGAGACGTGTTCAAATATGTCTCAGTTTTCGTACCCTGGTACTCGGGTGCAACATTCCAGACGCTTTACTAACACTCTCCCCACTTGGAGAGTCAGCGCCTTTAACCTCCTGTTTGGCCCAGTTTGCAATTTCTGCGGAAGATGAACAGGAATAGCGAGAACCAATGAGAGACTAGCTGGAGGTGTCTGGACGGGCAAATTTAACTCTCATTTCCCACCAGGAAGAGCAATTAACCAAAGGCTCAGCGTGCCGTGCCGGAACCAGATTAGGGCTTGAAGCCATCCTGCGGTGTTGCGGCCAGCTCAAAAGAAAGCGAGTTGAAGAAAGGAGCTCAGGGGCACTGTAATTCACAAACCTGCAGAGTTATAAATGACAGCTATCGTCCAAAAATATACTGAAGTAAGGCTGCCAAGAGGACTTGAAAGCTGGGCAGAATTGCAGGAAACCAATTTCAGGAGGTAGACTGGAATTGCATTGAAAGCATAGGAAAAGAGGCAGAACGTCCACAATGATGCACTTGGCCAAAAAGGGCGTATGCCTTTTTTCCTCAGGGAAAAACGCATACGCCCTTTTTGGCCAACCAAGCAAGCTTGCAAAGGAAATCGGCACTAAAATGAAGTCTCACTTCCCCCCGGTCAAAAGGGCCATCTAAAAAAAGTGTAAAATCCACAAAGGCAGGACAGGCCATGGAGAACTGGGAGCCTTGTTATGCTGATGGGCGGGATGTAAATTGCCAACAGACACTCGGGAGAAGTGTATGGTGTTTTTGAAACATCTAAAAAACAAAGCAACAGAGCCTAGGGCACTTCCACTTATGGTCCTATAGCTTAGGGAAATTAAAATCAAAAAGACACAGCCACCCCAAAGTTTGGGACGCCTCTGTTTACAAGAACCTCGTTTACTGTACAAGTTCAATATCACAGAAAGTGAAAAATGGATAAAGAACTTGTGGTACATACGTACAATGCAGTATCACTCAGCAATGAAATCTATGTCATCAGGCCCGTAGCAGCATAATGAGTGGATTCAGGTATGATGATTCTAACTGAAATAAGTCACACAGAAAAAGAAACATCATAAGACATAACTAATACACAGAATGTAAACTTGGCTACACAGGAACTGAATTAGAGAACAGAACAGGGTCTCAAATTTAGAAAACCAACTTATGCTTGCTTAAGGGGAAAGGTGAGTTGGGGTGCTGCATAAAACCAGAGATTGAAATGAGCACAGATAAAGTTCCTTAAGCCAAATATGGAATAGACAAGAGCTACTCCTTGCTCAACAAAATGGACTCAACACCCCATATTAAACGCCTAAGAATGTACCTGACTAGTAAGTATCTTAAAACCTATGGATTGCTATGTCTCCAAAAGAGAATCAAGCGTGTGTACACGGGCATAAACGCAGCAGTGATAGGATTGGAGAGGTTCGGTGAGCAAATGAAGACCCTTTGAAGTCATATTGCATGGTACCCATTACACGGGTCTCAACTCTCCAGGTTTAAGGTATTCTTCCTTCAGCTAAAACATGCATGTGGAACCCAGAGTATGATCAACCGTGTGAATGGGAGACGTGTTCAAATATGTCTCACTTTTCCTCCCCTTGTACTCGGGTGCAACATTCCAGACGCTTTACTAACACTCTTCCCTCTTGGAAAGTCAGCGTCTTTAACCTCCTGTTTGGCCCAGTTTGCAATTTCTGCGGAAGATGAACAGGAATAGGGAGAACCAATGAGAGACTAGCTGGAGGTGTCTGGACGGGCAAATTTAACTCTCATTTCCCACCAGGAAGAGGAAATAACCAAAGGCTCAGCGTGCCGTGCCGGAACCAGATTAGGGCCTGAAGCCATCCTGCGGTGTTGCGGCCAGCTCACAAGAAAGCGAGTTGAAGAAAGGAGCTCAGGGGCACTGTAATTCACAAACCTGCAGAGTTATAAATGACAGCTATCGTCCAAAAATATACTGAAGTAAGGCTGCCAAGAGGACTTGAAAGCGGGGCAGAATTGCAGGAAACCGATTTCAGGAGGTAGACTGGAATTGCATTGAAAGCATAGGAAAAGAGGCAGAGCGTCCACAATGATGCACTTGGCCAAAAAGGGCGTATGCGTTTTTTCCTGAATATATTCAGGAAAAAACGCATACGCCCTTTTTGGCCAACCAAGCAAGCTTGCAAAGGAAATCTGCACTACAATGAAGTCTCACTTCCCCCCGGTCAAAAGGGCCATCTGAAAAAAGTGTAAAATCCAGAAAAGCAGGAGAGGCCATGGAGAACTGGGAGCCTTGTTATGCTGATGGGCGGGATGGAAATTGCCAACAGACACTGGGGAGAAGTGTATGGTGTTTCCTGAAACATCTAAAAACCAAAGCAACAGAGCCTATGGCACTTCCACTTATGGTCCTATAGCTTAGGGAAATTAAAATCAAAAAGACACAGCGTCCCCAAAGCTTGGGAGGCCGCTGTTTACAAGAACCTCGTTTACAGTACAAGTTCAACATCGCAGAAAGTGAAAAATGGATAAAGAACTTGTGGTATTTGCTTACAAAGCAATATCACTCAGCAATGAAATCTATGTCATCAGGCCCGTAGCAGCATAATGAGTGGATTCAGGTACGATGATTCTAACTGAAATAAGTCACACAGAAAAAGAAACATCATAAGATATCAGTAATACACGGAATGTAAACTTGGCTACACAGGAACTGAATTCCAAAACAGAACAGGGTCTTAAATTTAGAAAACCAACTTATGCTTGCTTAAGGGTAAAGGTGAGTTGGGGTGCTGCATAAAACCAGAGATTGAAATGAGCACAGATAAAGTTCCTTAAGCCAAATATGGAATAGACAAAAGCTACTCCTTGCTCAACGAAATGGACTCAACACCCCATATTAAACGCCTAAGAATGTACCTGACTAGTAAGTATCTTAAAACCTATGGATTGCTATGTCTCCAAAAGAGAATCAAGCGTGTGTACAGGGGCATAAACGCAGCAGTGATAGGATTGGAGAGGTTTGGTGAGCAAATGAAGACCCTTTGAAGTCATATTGCATGGTACCCATTCCACGGGTCTCAACACTCCAGGTTTAAGGTATTCTTCCTTCAGCCAAAACATACATGTGGAACCTAGAGTATGATCAACCGTGTGATCGGGAGACGTGTTCAAATATGTCTCAGTTTTCCTCCCCTGGTACTCGGGTGCAATATTCCAGACGCTTTCCTAACACTCTCCCCACTTGGAGAGTCACCGCCTTTAACCTCCTGTTTGGCCCAGTTTGCAATTTTCTGCGGAAGATGAACAGGAATAGCGAGAACCAATGAGAGACTAGCTGGAGGTGTCTGGACGGGCAAATTTAACTCTCATTTCCCACCAGGAAGAACAATTAACCAAAGGCTCAGCGTGCCGTGCCGGAACCAGATTAGGGCCTGAAGCCATCCTGCGGTGTTGCGGCCAGCTCAAAAGAAAGCGAGTTGAAGAAAGGAGCTCAGGGGAACTGTAATTCACAAACCTGCAGAGTTATAAATGACAGCTATCGTCCAAAAATATACTGAAGTAAGGCTCCCAAGAGGACTTGAAAGTGGGGCAGAATTGCAGGAAACCGATTTCAGGAGGTAGACTGGAATTGCATTGAAAGCATAGGAAAAGAGGCAGAGCGTCCACAATGATGCACTTGGCCAAAAAGGGCATATGCGTTTTTTCCTGAATATATTCAGGAAAAAACGCATACGCCCTTTTTGGCCAACCAAGCAAGCTTGCAAAGGAAATCTGCACTACAATGAAGTCTCACTTCCCCCCGGTGAAACGGGCCATCTGAAAAAAGTGTAAAATCATGAAAGGCAGGACAGGCCGTGGAGAACTGGGAGCCTTGTTATGCTGATGGGTGGGCTGTAAATTGCCAACAGACACTCGGGAGAAGTGTATGGTGTTTTTGAAACATCTAAAAAACAAAGCAACAGAGCCTAGGGCACTTCCAATTATGGTCCTATAGCTTAGGGAAATTAAAATCAAAAAGACACAGCCACCCCAAAGTTTGGGACGCCTCTGTTTACAAGAACCTCGTTTACTGTACAAGTTCAATATCACAGAAAGTGAAAAATGGATAAAGAACTTGTGGTACATACGTACAATGCAGTATCACTCAACAATGAAATCTATGTCATCAGGCCCGTAGCAGCATAATGAGTGGATTCAGGTACGATGATTCTAACTGAAATAAGTCACACAGAAAAAGAAACATCATAAGATATCAGTAATACACGGAATGTAAACTTGGCTACACAGGAACTGAATTCCAAAACAGAACAGGGTCTCAAATTTAGAAAACCAACTTATGCTTGCTTAAGGGGAAAGGTGAGTTGGGGTGCTGCATAAAACCAGAGATTGAAATGAGCACAGATAAAGTTCCTTAAGCCAAATATGGAATAGACAAGAGCTACTCCTTGCTCAACGAAATGGACTCAACACGCCATATTAAACGCCTAAGAATGTACCTGACTAGTAAGTATCTTAAAACCTATGGATTGCTATGTCTCCAAAAGAGAATCAAGCGTGTGTACAGGGGCATAAACGCAGCAGTGATAGGATTGGAGAGGTTCGGTGAGCAAATGAAGACCCTTTGAAGTCATATTGCATGGTACCCATTCCACGGGTCTCAACTCTCCAGGTTTAAGGTATTCTTCCTTCAGCTAAAACATGCATGTGGAACCCAGAGTATGATCAACCGTGTGAACGGGAGACGTGTTCAAATATGTCTCAGTTTTCCTCCCCTTGTACTCGGGTGCAACATTCCAGATGCTTTACTAACACTCTCCCCACTTGGAAAGTCAGCGCCTTTAACCTCCTGTTTGGCCCAGTTTGCAATTTCTGCGGAAGATGAACAGGAATAGGGAGAACCAATGAGAGACTAGCTGGAGGTGTCTGGACGGGCAAATTTAACTCTCATTTCCCACCAGGAAGAGGAAATAACCAAAGGCTCAGCGTGCCGTGCCGGAACCAGATTAGGGCCTGAAGCCATCCTGCGGTGTTGCGGCCAGCTCACAAGAAAGCGAGTTGAAGAAAGGAGCTCAGGGGCACTGTAATTCACAAACCTGCAGAGTTATAAATGACAGCTATCGTCCAAAAATATACTGAAGTAAGGCTGCCAAGAGGACTTGAAAGCGGGGCAGAATTGCAGGAAACCGATTTCAGGAGGTAGACTGGAATTGCATTGAAAGCATAGGAAAAGAGGCAGAACGTCCACAATGATGCACTTGGCCAAAAAGGGCGTATGCGTTTTTTCCTGAATATATTCAGGAAAAAACGCATACGCCCTTTTTGGCCAACCAAGCAAGCTTGCAAAGGAAATCTGCACTACAATGAAGTCTCACTTCCCCCCGGTCAAAAGGGCCATCTGAAAAAAGTGTAAAATCCAGAAAAGCAGGAGAGGCCATGGAGAACTGGGAGCCTTGTTATGCTGATGGGCGGGATGGAAATTGCCAACAGACACTGGGGAGAAGTGTATGGTGTTTCCTGAAACATCTAAAAACCAAAGCAACAGAGCCTATGGCACTTCCACTTATGGTCCTATAGCTTAGGGAAATTAAAATCAAAAAGACACAGCGTCCCCAAAGCTTGGGAGGCCGCTGTTTACAAGAACCTCGTTTACAGTACAAGTTCAACATCGCAGAAAGTGAAAAATGGATAAAGAACTTGTGGTATTTGCTTACAAAACAATATCACTCAGCAATGAAATCTATGTCATCAGGCCCGTAGCAGCATAATGAGTGGATTCAGGTACGATGATTCTAACTGAAATAAGTCACACAGAAAAAGAAACATCATAAGATATCAGTAATACACGGAATGTAAACTTGGCTACACAGGAACTGAATTCCAAAACAGAACAGGGTCTCAAATTTAGAAAACCAACTTATGCTTAATTAAGGGTAAAGGTGAGTTGGGGTGCTCCATAAAACCAGAGATCGAAATGAGCACAGATAAAGTTCCTTAAGCCAAATATGGAATAGACAAGAGCTACTCCTTGCTCAACGAAATGGACTCAACACCGCATATTAAACGCCTAAGAATGTACCTGACTAGTAAGTATCTTAAAACCTATGGATTGCTATGTCTCCGAAAGAGAATCAAGCATGTGTACAGGGGCATAAACGCAGCAGTGATAGGATTGGAGAGGTTCGGTGAGCAAATGAAGACCCTTTGAAGTCATATTGCATGGTACCCATTCCACGGGTTTCTACTACCCAGGTTTAAGGTATTCTTCCTTCAGCTAAAACATGCATGTGGAACCTAGAGTATGATCAACCATGTGATCGGGAGACATGTTCAAACATGTCTCAGTTTTCGTACCCTGGTACTCGGGTGCAACATTCCAGACGCTTTACTAACACTCTCCCGACTTGGAGAGTCAGTCCCTTTAACCTCCTGTTTGGCCCAGTTTGCAATTTCTGCGGAAGATGAACAGGAATAGCGAGAACCAATGAGAGACTAGCTGGAGGTGTCTGGACGGGCAAATTTAACTCTCATTTCCCACCAGGAAGAGGAATTAACCAAAGGCTCAGCGTGCCGTGCCGGAACCAGATTAGGGCCTGAAGCCATCCTGCGGTGTTGCGGCCAGGTCACAAGAAAGCGAGTTGAAGAAAGGAGCTCAGGGGCACTGTAATTCACAAACCTGCAGAGTTATAAATGACAGCTATCGTCCAAAAATATACTGAAGTAAGGCTGCCAAGAGGACTTGAAAGCGGGGCAGAATTGCAGGAAACCGATTTCAGGAGGTAGACTGGAATTGCATTGAAAGCATAGGAAAAGAGGCAGAACGTCCACAATGATGCACTTGGCCAAAAAGGGCGTATGCGTTTTTTCCTGAATATATTCAGGAAAAAACGCGTACGCCCTTTTTGGCCAACCAAGCAAGCTTGCAAAGGAAATCTGCACTACAATGAAGTCTCACATCCCCCCGGTCAAAAGGGCCATCTGAAAAAAGTGTAAAATCCAGAAAGGCAGGACAGGCCATGGAGAACTGGGAGCCCTGTTATGCTGATGCGCGGGATGTAAATTGCCAACAGACACTCGGGAGAAGTGTATGGTGTTTCCTGAAACATCTAAAAAACAAAGCAACAGAGCCTAGGGCACTTCCACTTATGGTCCTATAGCTTAGGGAAATTAAATTCAAAAAGACACAGCCACCCCAAAGTTTGGGACGGCTCTGTTTACAAGAACCTCGTTTACAGTACAAGTTCAATATCACAGAAAGTGAAAAATGGATAAAGAACTTGTGGTACTTACGTACAATGCAGTATCACTCAGCAATGAAATCTATGTCATCAGGCCCGTAGCAGCATAATGAGTGGATTCAGATACGATGATTCTAACTGAAATAAGTCACACAGAAAAAGAAACATCATAAGATATCACTAATACACGGAATGTAAACTTGGATACACAGGAACTGAATTCCAAAACAGAACAGGGTCTCAAATTTAGAAAACCAACTTATGCTTGTTTAAGGGGAAAGGTGAGTTGGGGTGCTGCATAAAACCAGAGATTGAAATGAGCACAGATAAAGTTCCTTAAGGCAAATATGGAATAGACAAGAGCTACTCCTTGCTCAACGTAATGGACTCAACACCCCATATTAAACGCCTAAGAATCTACCTGACTAGTATGTATCTTAAAACCTATGGATTGTTATGTCTCCAAAAGAGAATCAAGCGTGTGTACAGGGGCATAAACGCAGCAGTGATAGGATTGGAGAGGTTCGGTGAGCAAATGAAGACCCTTTGAAGTCATATTGCATGGTACCCATTCCACGGGTTTCAACTCTCCAGGTTTAAGGTATTCTTCCTTCAGCTAAAACATGCATGTGGAACCTAGAGTATGATCAACCATGTGATCGGGAGACGTGTTCAAATATGTCTCAGTTTTCGTACCCTGGTACTCGGGTGCAACATTCCAGACGCTTTACTAACACTCTCCTGACTTGGAGAGTCAGTGCCTTTAACCTCCTGTTTGGCCCAGTTTGCAATTTCTGCGGAAGATGAACAGGAATAGCGAGAACCAATGAGAGACTAGCTGGAGGTGTCTGGACGGGCAAATTTAACTCTCATTTCCCACCAGGAAGAGGAATTAACCAAAGGCTCAGCGTGTCATGCCGGAACCAGATTAGGGCCTGAAGCCATCCTGCGGTGTTGCGGCCAGGTCACAAGAAAGCGAGTTGAAGAAAGGATCTCAGGGACACTGTAATTCACAAACCTGCAGAGTTATAAATGACAGCTATCGTCCAAAAATATACTGAAGTAAGGCTGCCAAGAGGACTTGAAAGCGGGGCAGAATTGCAGGAAACCGATTTCAGGAGGTAGACTGGAATTGCATTGAAAGCATAGGAAAGGGGGCAGAGCGTCCACAATGATGCACTTGGCCAAAAAGGGCGTATGCGTTTTTTCCTGAATATATTCAGGAAAAAACGCATAAGCCCTTTTTGGCCAACCAAGCAAGCTTGCAAAGGAAATCTGCACTACAATGAAGTCTCACTTCCCCCAGGTCAAAAGGGCCATCTGAAAAAAGTGTAAAATCCAGAAAGGCTGGACAGGCCATGGAGAACTGGGAGCCTTGTTATGCTGATGGGCGGGATGTAAATTGCCAACAGACACTCGGGAGAAGTGTATGGTGTTTCCTGAAACATCTAAAAAACAAAGCAACAGAGCCTAGGGCACTTCCACTTATGGTCCTATAGCTTAGGGAAATTAAAATCAAAAAGACACAGCCACCCCAAAGTTTGGGACGCCTCTGTTTACAAGAACCTCGTTTACCGTACAAGTTCAATATCACAGAAAGTGAAAAATGGATAAAGAAATTGTGGTACTTACGTACAATGAAGTATCACTCAGCAATGAAATCTATGTCATCAGGCCCGTAGCAGCATAATGAGTGGATTCAGGTACGATGATTCTAACTGAAATAAGTCACACAGAAAAAGAAACATCATAAGATATCACTAATATACGGAATGTAAACTTGGCTACACAGGAACTGAATTACAGAACAGAACAGGGTCTCAAATTTAGAAAACCAACTTATGCTTAATTAAGGGTAAAGGTGAGTTGGGGTGCTGCATAAAACCAGAGATTGAAATGAGCACAGATAAAGTTCCTTAAGCCAAATATGGAATAGACAAGAGCTATTCCTTGCTCAACAAAATGGACTCAACACCCCATATTAAACGCCTAAGAATGTACCTGACTAGTAAGTATCTTAAAACCTATGGATTGCTATGTCTCCGAAAGAGAATCAAGCGTGTGTACAGGGACATAAACGCAGCAGTGATAGGATTGGAGAGGTTCGGTGAGCAAATGAAGACCTTTGAAGTCATATTGCATGGTACCCATTCCACGGGTCTCAACTCTCCAGGTTTAAGGTATTCTTCCTTCAGCTAAAACATGCATTGGAACCCAGAGTACGATGAACCATGGGAACGGGAGACGTGTTCAAATATGTTTCAGTTTTCCTCCCCTGGTACTCGGGTGCAACATTCCAGACGCTTTCCTAACACTCTCCCCCTTGGAGAGTCAGCGCCTTTAACCTCCTGATGGCCCAGTTTGCAATTTCTGTGGAAGATGAACAGGAATAGGGAGAACCAATGAGAGACTAGCTGGAGGTGTCTGGACGGGCAAATTTAACTCTCATTTCCCACCAGGAAGAGGAAATAACCAAAGCCTCAGCATGCCATGCCGGAACCAGATTAGGGCCTGAAGCCATCCTGCGGTGTTGCGGCCAGCTCAAAAGAAAGCGAGTTGAAGAAAGGAGCTCAGGGGCACTGTAATTCACAAACCTGCAGAGTTATAAATGACAGCTATCGTCCAAAAATATACTGAAGTAAGGCTGTCAAGAGGACTTGAAAGCGGGGCAGAATTGCAGGAAACCGATTTCAGGAGGTAGACTGGAATTGCATTGAAAGCATAGGAAAAGAGGCAGAACGTCCACAATGATGCACTTGGCCAAAAAGGGCGTATGCGTTTTTTCCTGAATATATTCAGGAAAAAATGCATACGCCCTTTTTGGCCAACCAAGCAAGCTTGCAAAGGAAATCTGCACTACAATGAAGTCTCACTTCCCCCCAGTCAAAAGGGCCATCTGAAAAAAGTGTAAAATCCAGAAAGGCAGGACAGGCCATGGAGAACTGGGAGCCTTGTTATGCTGATGGGCGGGATGTAAATTGCCAACAGACACTCGGGAGAAGTGTATGGTGTTTCCTGAAACATCTAAAAAACAAAGCAACAGAGCCTAGGGCACTTCCACTTATGGTCCTATAGCTTAGGGAAATTAAAATCAAAATGACACAGCCACCCCAAAGTTTGGGACGCCTCTGTTTACAAGAACCTCGTTTACAGTACAAGTTCAACATCCCTGAAAGTGAAAAATGGATAAAGAAGTTGTGGTATTTACTTACAAAGCAATATCACTCAGCAATGAAATCTATGTCATCAGGCCCTTAGCAGCACAATGAGTGGATTCAGGTACGATGATTCTAACTGAAATAAGTCACACAGAAAAAGAAACATCATAAGATATCAGTAATACACGGAATGTAAACTTGGCTACACAGGAACTGAATTACAGAACAGAACAGGGTCTCAAATTTAGAAAACCAACTTATGCTTGCTTAAGGGGAAAGGTGAGTTGGGGAGCTGCATAAAACCAGAGATTGAAATGAGCACAGATAAAGTTCCTTAAGCAAAATATGGAATAGACAAGAGCTACTCCTTGCTCAACGAAATGGACTCAACACCGCATATTAAACGCCTAAGAATGTACCTGACTAGTAAGTATCTTAAAACCTATGGATTGCTATGTCTCCAAAAGAGAATCAAGCGTGTGTACAGGGGCATAAACGCAGCAGTGATAGGATTGGAGAGGTTCGGTGAGCAAATGAAGACCCTTTGAAGTCATATTGCATGGTACCCATTCCACGGGTTTCACCTACCCAGGTTTAAGGTATTCTTCCTTCAGCTAAAACATGCATGTGGAACCTAGAGTATGATCAACCATGTGATCGGGAGACGTGTTCAAATATGTCTCAGATTTCGTACCCTGGTACTCGGGTGCAACATTCCAGACGCTTTACTAACACTCTCCCGACTTGGAGAGTCAGTCCCTTTAACCTCCTGTTTGGCCCAGTTTGCAATTTCTGCGGAAGATGAACAGGAATAGCGAGAACCAATGAGAGACTAGCTGGAGGTGTCTGGACGGGCAAATTTAACTCTCATTTCCCACCAGGAAGAGGAATTAACCAAAGGCTCAGCGTGCCGTGCCGGAACCAGCTTAGGGCCTGAAGCCATCCTGCGGTGTTGCGGCCAGCTCAAAAGAAAGCGAGTTGAAGAAAGGAGCTCAGGGGCACTGTTATTCACAAACCTGCAGAGTTATAAATGACAGCTATCATCCAAAAATATACTGAAGTAAGGCTGCCAAGAGGACTTGAAAGCGGGGCAGAATTGCAGGAAACCGATTTCAGGAGGTAGACTGGAATTGCATTGAAAGCATAGGAAAAGAGGCAGAACGTCCACAATGATGCACTTGGCCAAAAAGGGCGTATGCGTTTTTTCCTAAATATATTCAGGAAAAAACGCATACGCCCTTTTTGGCCAACCAAGCAAGCTTGCAAAGGAAATCTGCACTACAATGAAGTCTCACTTCCCCCCGGTCAAAAGGGCCATCTGAAAAAAGTGTAAAATCCAGAAAGGCAGGACAGGCCATGGAGAACTGGGAGCCTTGTTATGCTGATGGGCGGGATGTAAATTGCCAACAAACACTCGGGAGAAGTGTATGGTGTTTCCTGAAACATCTAAAAAACAAAGCAACAGAGCCTAGGGCACTTCCACTTATGGTCCTATAGCTTAGGGAAATTAAAATCAAAATGACACAGCCACCCCAAAGTTTGGGACGCCTCTGTTTACAAGAACCTCGTTTACAGTACAAGTTCAACATCGCAGAAAGTGAAAAATGGATAAAGAAGTTGTGGTATATACTTACAAAGCAATATCACTCAGCAATGAAATCTATGTCATCAGGCCCTTAGCAGCACAATGAGTGGATTCAGGTATGATGATTCTAACTGAAAAAAGTCACACAGAAAAAGAAACATCATAAGATATCAGTAATACACGCAATAAACTTGGCTACACAGGAAATGAATTACAGAACAGAACAGGGTCTCAAATTTAGAAAACCAACTTATGCTTAATTAAGGGTAAAGGTGAGTTGGGGTGCTCCATAAAACCAGAGATCGAAATGAGCACAGATAAAGTTCCTTAAGCCAAATATGGAATAGACAAGAGCTACTCCTTGCTCAACGAAATGGACTCAACACCGCATATTAAACGCCTAAGAATGTACCTGACTAGTAAGTATCTTAAAACCTATGGATTGCTATGTCTCCGAAAGAGAATCAAGCATGTGTACAGGGGCATAAACGCAGCAGTGATAGGATTGGAGAGGTTCGGTGAGCAAATGAAGACCCTTTGAAGTCATATTGCATGGTACCCATTCCACGGGTTTCTACTACCCAGGTTTAAGGTATTCTTCCTTCAGCTAAAACATGCATGTGGAACCTAGAGTATGATCAACCATGTGATCGGGAGACATGTTCAAACATGTCTCAGTTTTCGTACCCTGGTACTCGGGTGCAACATTCCAGACGCTTTACTAACACTCTCCCGACTTGGAGAGTCAGTCCCTTTAACCTCCTGTTTGGCCCAGTTTGCAATTTCTGCGGAAGATGAACAGGAATAGCGAGAACCAATGAGAGACTAGCTGGAGGTGTCTGGACGGGCAAATTTAACTCTCATTTCCCACCAGGAAGAGGAATTAACCAAAGGCTCAGCGTGCCGTGCCGGAACCAGATTAGGGCCTGAAGCCATCCTGCGGTGTTGCGGCCAGGTCACAAGAAAGCGAGTTGAAGAAAGGATCTCAGGGGCACTGTAATTCACAAACCTGCAGAGTTATAAATGACAGCTATCGTCAAAAATATACTGAAGTAAGGCTGCCAAGAGGACTTGAAAGCGGGGCAGAATTGCAGGAAACCGATTTCAGGAGGTAGACTGGAATTGCATTGAAAGCATAGGAAAAGAGGCAGAATGTCCACAATGATGCACTTGGCCAAAAACGGCGTATGCGTTTTTTCCTGAATATATTCAGGAAAAAACGCATACGCCCTTTTTGGCCAACCAAGCAAGCTTGCAAAGGAAATCTGCACTACAATGAAGTCTCACTTCCCCCCGGTCAAACGGGCCATCTGAAAACAGTGTAAAATCCAGAAAGGCAGGACAGGCCATGGAGAACTGGGAGCCCTGTTATGCTGATGGGCGGGATGTAAATTGCCAACAGACACTCGGGAGAAGTGTATGGTGTTTCCTGAAACATCTAAAAAACAAAGCAACAGAGCCTAGGGCACTTCCACTTATGGTCCTATAGCTTAGGGAAATTAAATTCAAAAAGACACAGCCACCCCAAAGTTTGGGACGGCTCTGTTTACAAGAACCTCGTTTACAGTACAAGTTCAATATCACAGAAAGTGAAAAATGGATAAAGAACTTGTGGTACTTACGTACAATGCAGTATCACTCAGCAATGAAATCTATGTCATCAGGCCCGTAGCAGCATAATGAGTGGATTCAGGTACGATTATTCTAACTGAAATAAGTCACACAGAAAAAGAAACATCATAAGATATCACTAATACACGGAATGTAAACTTGGCTACACAGGTACTGAATTACAGAACAGAACAGGGTCTCAAATTTAGAAAACCAACTTATGCTTGCTTAAGGGAAAAGGTGAGTTGGGTTGCTGCATAAAACCAGAGATTGAAATGAGCACAGATAAAGTTCCTTAAGCCAAATATGGAATAGACAAGAGCTACTCCTTGCTCAACGAAATGGACTCAACACCCCATATTAAATGCCTAAGAATGTACCTGACTAGTAAGTATCTTAAAACCTATGGATTGCTATGTCTCCAAAAGAGAATCAAGCATGTGTACAGGGGCATAAACGCAGCAGTGATAGGATTGGAGAGGTTCGGTGAGCAAATGAAGACCCTTTGAAGTCATATTGCATGGTACCCATTCCACGGGTCTCAACTCTCCAGGTTTAAGGTATTCTTCCTTCAGCTAAAACATGCATGTGGAACCCAGAGTATGATCAACCGTGTGAACGGGAGACATGTTCAAATATGTCTCAGTTTTCCTCCCCTGGTACTTGGGTGCAACTTTCCAGACGCTTTACTAACACTCTCCCGACTTGGAGAGTCAGTCCCTTTAACCTCCTGTTTGGCCCAGTTTGCAATTTCTGCGGAAGATGAACAGGAATAGCGAGAACCAATGAGAGACTAGCTGGAGGTGTCTGGACGGGCAAATTTAACTCTCATTTCCCACCAGGAAGAGGAAATAACCAAAGGCTCAGCGTGCCGTGCCGGACAAGATTAGGGCCTGAAGCCATTCTGCGGTGTTGCGGCCAGCTCAAAAGAAAGCGAGTTGAAGAAAGGAGCTCAGGGGCACTGTAATTCACAAACCTGCAGAGTTATAAATGGCAGCTATCGTCCAAAAATATACTGAAGTAAGGCTGCCAAGAGGACTTGAAAGCGGGGCAGAATTGCAGGAAACCGATTTCTGGAGGTAGACTGGAATTGCATTGAAAGCATAGGAAAAGAGGCAGAGCGTCCACAATGATGCACTTGGCCAAAAAGTGCGTATGCGTTTTTTCCTGAATATATTCAGTTAAAAACGCATACACCCTTTTTGGCCAACCAAGCAAGCTTGCAAAGAAATCTGCACTACAATGAAGTCTCACTTCCGCCCGGTCAAACGGTCCACCTGAAAAAAGCGTAAAATCCAGAAAGGCAGGACAGGCCATGGAGAACTGGGAGCCTTGTTATGCTGATGGGCGAGATGGAAATTGCCGACAGACACTCGGGAGAAGTGTATGGTGTTTCCTGAAATATCTAAAAAACAAAGCTACAGAGCCTAGGGCACTTCCACTTATGGTCCTATAGCTTAGGGAAATTAAAATCAAAAAGACACAGCCACCCCAAAGTTTGGGACGCCTCTGTTTACAAGAACCTCATTTACCGTACAAGTTCAATATCACAGAAAGTGAAAAATTGATAAAGAACTTGTGGTACTTACGTACAATGCAGTATCACTCAGCAATGAAATCTATGTCATCAGGCCCGTAGCAGCATAGTGAGTGGATTCAGGTACGATGATTCTAAGTGAAATAAGTCACACAGAAAAAGAAACATCATAAGATATCACTAATACACGGAATGTAAACTTGGCTACACAGGAACTGAATTCCAAAACAGAACAGGGTCTCAAATTTAGAAAACCAACTTATGCTTCCTTAAGGGGAAAGGTGAGTTGGGGTGCTGCATAAAACCAGAGATTGAAATGAGCACAGATAAAGTTCCTTAAGCCAAATATGGAATAGACAAGAGCTACTCCTTGCTCAACGAAATGGACTCAACACCCCATATTAAACGCCTAAGAATGTACCTGACTAGTAAGTATCTTAAAACCTATGGATTGCTATGTCTCCAAAAGAGAATCAAGTGTGTGTACAGGGGCATAATCGCAGCAGTGATAGGATTGGAGAGGTTCGGTGAGCAAATGAAGACCCTTTGAAATCATATTGCATGGTACCCATTACACGGGTCTCAACTCTCCAGGTTTAAGGTATTCTTCCTTCTGCTAAAACATGCATGTGGAACCCAGAGTATGATCAACCATGTGATCGGGAGACGTGTTCAAATATGTCTCAGTTTTCGTTCCCTGGTACTCGGGTGCAACATTTCAGACGCTTTACTAACACTCTCCCCACTTGGATAGTCAGCGCCTTTAACTTCCTGTTTGGCCCAGTTTGCAATTGCTGCGGAAGATGAACAGGAATAGGGAGAACAAATGAGAGACTAGCTGGAGGTGTCTGGACAGGCAAATTTAACTCTCATTTCCCACCAGGAAGAGGAAATAACCAAAGGCTCAGCGTGCCATGCCGGAACCAGATTAGGGCCTGAAGCCATCCTGCGGTGTTGCGGCCAGCTCACAAGAAAGCGAGTTGAAGAAAGGAGCTCAGGGCACTGTAATTCACAAACCTGCAGAGTTATAAATGACAGCTATCGTCCAAAAATATACTGAAGTAAGGCTGCCAAGAGGACTTGAAAACGGGGTAGAATTGCAGGAAACCGATTTCAGGAGGTAGACTGGAATTGCATTGAAAGCATAGGAAAAGAGGCAGAGCGTCCACAATGATGCACTTGGCCAAAAAGGGCGTATGCGTTTTTTCCTGAATATATTCAGGAAAAAACGCATACGCCCTTTTTGGCTAACCAAGCAAGCTTGCAAAGGAAATCTGCACTACAATGAAGTCTCACTTCCCCCCGGTCAAACGGGCCATCTGAATAAAGCGTAAAATCCAGAAAGGCAGGACAGGCCATGGAGAACTGGGAGCCTTGTTATGCTGATGGGCGGGATGTAAATTGCCAAAAGACACTCGGGAGAAGTGTATGGTGTTTCCTGAAACATCTAAAAAACAAAGCAACAGAGCCTAGGGCACTTCCACTTATGGTCCTTTAGTTTAGGGAAATTAAAATCAAAAAGACACAGCCACCCCAAAGTTTGGGACGCCTCTGTTTACAAGAACTTCGGTTACCGTACAAGTTCAATATCACTGAAAGTGAAAAATGGATAAAGAACTTGTGGTACTTACGTACAATGCAGTATCACTCAGCAATGAAATCTATGTCATCAGGCCCGTAGCAGCATAATGAGTGGATTCAGGTATGATGATTCTAACTGAAATAAGTCACACAGAAAAAGAAACATCATAAGATATCACTAATACACGGAATGTAAACTTGGCTACACAGGAACTGAATTACAGAACAGAACAGGGTCTCAAATTTAGAAAACCAACTTATGCTTGCTTAAGGGGAAAGGTGAGTTGGGGTGCTCCATAAAACCAGAGATCGAAATGAGCACAGATAAAGTTCCTTAAGCCAAATATGGAATAGACAAGAGCTACTCCTTGCTCAACGAAATGGACTCAACACCGCATATTAAACGCCTAAGAATGTACCTGACTAGTAAGTATCTTAAAACCTATGGATTGCTATGTCTCCGAAAGAGAATCAAGCATGTGTACAGGGGCATAAACGCAGCAGTGATAGGATTGGAGAGGTTCGGTGAGCAAATGAAGACCCTTTGAAGTCATATTGCATGGTACCCATTACACGGGTCTCAACTCTCCAGGTTTAAGGTATTCTTCCTTCAGCTAAAATATGCATGTGGAACCCAGAGTATGATCAACCGTGTGAATCGGAGACGTGTTCAAATATGTCTCAGTTTTCCTCTCCTGGTACTCTTGTGCAACATTCCAGATGCTTTACTAACACTCTCCCCACTTGGAGAGTCAGCGCCTTTAACCACCTGTTTGGCCCAGTTTGCAATTTCTGCGGAAGATGAACAGGAATAGGGAGAACCAATGAGACACTAGCTGGAGGTGTCTGGACATGCAAATTTAACTCTCATTTCCCACCAGGAAGAGGAAATAACCAAAGGCTCAGCGTGCCGTGCCGGAACAAGATTAGGGCCTGAAGCCATCCTGCGGTGTTGCGGCCAGCTCACAAGAAAGCGAGTTGAAGAAAGGAGCTCAGGGACACTGTAATTCACAAACCTGCAGAGTTATAAATGACAGCTATCGTCCAAAAATATACTGAAGTAAGGCTGCCAAGAGGACTTGAAAGCGGGGCAGAATTGCAGGAAACCGATTTCAGGAGGTAGACTGGAATTGCATTGAAAGCATAGGAAAAGAGGCAGAGCGTCCACAATGATGCACTTGGCCAAAAAGGACGTATGCGTTTGTTCCTGAATATATTCAGGAAAAAACGCATACGCCCTTTTTGGCCAACCAAGCAAGCTTGCAAAGGAAATCTGCACTACAATGAAGTCTCACTTCCCCCCGGTTAAACGGGCCATCTGAAAAAAGCGTAAAATCCAGAAAGGCACGACAGGCCATGGAGAACTGAGAGCCTTGTTATGCTGATGGGCGGGATGTAAATTGCCAACAGACACTCGGGAGAAGTGTATGGTGTTTCCTGAAACATCTAAGAAACAAAGCAACAGAGCCTAGGGCACTTCCACTTATGGTCCTATAGCTTAGGGAAATTAAAATCAAAAAGACACAGCCACCCCAAAGTTTGGGACGCCTCTGTTTACAAGAACCTCGTTTACCGTACAAGTTCACTATCACAGAAAGTGAAAAACGGATAAAGAACTTGTGGTACTTACGTACAATGCAGTATCACTCAGCATGAAATCTATGTCATCAGGCTCGTAGCAGCATAATGAGTGGATTCAGGTACGATGATTCTAACTGAAATAAGTCACACAGAAAAAGAAACATCATAAGATATCTCTAATACACGGAATGTAAACTTGGCTACACAGGAACTGAATTCCAAAACAGAACAGGGTCTCAAATTTAGAAAACCAACTTATGCTTGCTTAAGGGCAAAGGTGAGTTGGGGTGCTGCATAAAACCAGAGATTGAAATGAGCACAGATAAAGTTCCTTAAGCCAAATATGGAATAGACAAGAGCTACTCCTTGCTCAACGAAATGGACTCAACACCCCATATTAAACGCCTAAGAATGTACCTGACTAGTAAGTATCTTAAAACCTATGGATTGCTATGTCTCCAAAAGAGAATCAAGCGTGTGTACAGGGACATAAACGCAGCAGTGATAGGATTGGAGAGGTTCAGTGAGCAAATGAAGACCTTTGAAGTCATATTGCATGGTACCCATTCCACGGGTCTCAACTCTCCAGGTTTAAGGTATTCTTCCTTCAGCTAAAACATGCATGAGGAACCCAGAGTATGATCAACCATGTGAACGGGAGACGTGTTCAAATATGTCTCAGTTTTCCTCCCCTGGTACTCGGGTGCAACATTCCAGACGCTTTACTAACACTCTCCCCCTTGGAGAGTCAGCGCCTTTAACCTCCTGTTTGGGCCAGTTTGCAATTTCTGTGGAAGATCAACAGGAATAGGGAGAACCAATGAGAGACTAGCTGGAGGTGTCTGGACGGGCAAATTTAACTCTCATTTCCCACCAGGAAGAGGAAATAACCAAAGACTCAGCATGCCGTGCCGGAACCAGATTAGGGCCTGAAGCCATCCTGCGGTGTTGCGGCCAGCTCACAAGAAAGCGAGTTGAAGAAAGGAGCTCAGGGGCACTGTAATTCACAAACCTGCAGAGTTATAAATGACAGCTATCGTCCAAAAATAGACTGAAGTAAGGCTGCCAAGAGGACTTGAAAGCGGGACAGAATTGCAGGAAACCAATTTCAGGAGGTAGACTGGAATTGCATTGAAAGCATAGGAAAAGAGGCAGAACGTCCACAATGATGCACTTGGCCAAAAAGGGCGTATGCGTTTTTTCCTAAATATATTCAGGAAAAAACGCATACGCCCTTTTTGGCCAACCAAGCAAGCTTGCAAAGGAAATCTGCACTACAATGAAGTCTCACTTCCCCCCGGTCAAAAGGGCCATCTGAAAAAAGTGTAAAATCCAGAAAGGCAGGACAGGCCATGGAGAACTGGGAGCCTTGTTATGCTGATGGGCGGGATGTAAATTGCCAACAGACACTCCGCAGAAGTGTATGGTGTTTCCTGAAACATCTAAAAAACAAAGCAACAGAGCCTAGGGCACTTCCACTTATGGTCCTATAGCTTAGGGAAATTAAAATCAAAAAGACACAGCCACCCCAAAGTTTGGGACGCCTCTGTTTACAAGAACCTCGTTTACAGTACAAGTTCAACATCGCAGAAAGTGAAAAATGGATAAAGAAGTTGTGGTATTTACTTACAAAGCAATATCACTCAGCAATGAAATCTATGTCATCAGGCCCTTAGCAGCACAATGAGTGGATTCAGGTATGATGATTCTAACTGAAAAAAGTCACACAGAAAAAGAAACATCATAAGATATCGGTAATACACGCAATAAACTTGGCTACACAGGAAATGAATTACAGAACAGAACAGGGTCTCAAATTTAGAAAACCAACTTATGCTTAATTAAGGGTAAAGGTGAGTTGGGGTGCTGCATAAAACCAGAGATCGAAATGAGCACAGATAAAGTTCCTTAAGCCAAATATGGAATAGACAAGAGCTACTCCTTGCTCAACGAAATGGACCAAACACCGCATATTAAACGCCTAAGAATGTACCTGACTAGTAAGTATCTTAAAACCTATGGATTGCTATGTCTCCGAAAGAGAATCAAGCATGTGTACAGGGGCATAAACGCAGCAGTGATAGGATTGGAGAGGTTCGGTGAGCAAATGAAGACCCTTTGAAGTCATATTGCATGGTACCCATTACACGGTTTTCTACTACCCAGGTTTAAGGTATTCTTCCTTCAGCTAAAACATGCATGTGGAACCTAGAGTATGATCAACCATGTGATCGGGAGACATGTTCAAACATGTCTCAGTTTTCGTACCCTGGTACTCGGGTGCAACATTCCAGACGCTTTACTAACACTCTCCCGACTTGGAGAGTCAGTCCCTTTAACCTCCTGTTTGGCCCAGTTTGCAATTTCTGCGGAAGATGAACAGGAATAGCGAGAACCAATGAGAGACTAGCTGGAGGTGTCTGGACGGGCAAATTTAACTCTCATTTCCCACCAGGAAGAGGAATTAACCAAAGGCTCAGCGTGCCGTGCCGGAACCAGATTAGGGCCTGAAGCCATCCTGCGGTGTTGCGGCCAGGTCACAAGAAAGCGAGTTGAAGAAAGGAGCTCAGGGGCACTGTAATTCACAAACCTGCAGAGTTATAAATGACAGCTATCGTCCAAAAATATACTGAAGTAAGGCTGCCAAGAGGACTTGAAAGCGGGGCAGAATTGCAGGAAACCAATTTCAGGAGGTAGACTGGAATTGCATTGAAAGCATAGGAAAAGAGGCAGAACGTCCACAATGATGCAATTGGCCAAAAAGGGCATATGCGTTTTTTCCTGAATATATTCAGGAAAAAACCCATACGCCCTTTTTGGCCAACCAAGCAAGCTTGTAGAGGAAACCTGCACTACAATGAAGTCTCACTTCCCCCCGGTCAAAAGGACCATCTGAAAAAAGTGTAAAATGCAGAAAGGCAGGACAGGCCATGGAGAACTGGGAGCCTTGTTATGCTGATGGGCGGGATGTAAATTGCCAACAGACACTCAGGAGAAGTGTATGGTGTTTCCTGAAACATCTAAAAAACAAAGCAACAGAGCCTAGGGCACTTCCACTTATGGTCCTATAGCTTAGGGAAATTAAAATAAAAAAGACACAGCCACCCCAAAGTTTGGGACGCCTCTGTTTACAAGAACCTCGTTTACAGTACAAGTTCAAAATCGCAGAAAGTGAAAAATGGATAAAGAACTTGTGGTACTTACGTACAAAGCAATATCACTCAGCAATGAAATCTATGTCATCAGGCCCTTAGCAGCACAATGAGTGGATTCAGGTACGATGATTCTAACTGAAATAAGTCACACAGAAAAAGAAACATCATAAGATATCAGTAATACACGGAATGTAAACTTGGCTACACAGGAACTGAATTCCAAAACAGAACAGGGTCTCAAATGTAGAAAACCAACTTATGCTTGCTTAAGGGGAAAGGTGAGTTGGGGTGCTGCATAAAACCAGAGATTGAAATGAGCACAGATAAAGTTCCTTAAGCCAAATATGGAATAGACAAGAGCTATTCCTTGCTCAACGAAATGGACTCAACACCCCATATTAAACGCCTAAGAATGTACCTGACTAGTAAGTATCTTAAAACCTATGGATTGCTATGTCTCCAAAAGAGAATCAAGCGTGTGCACAGGGACATAAACGCAGCAGTGATAGGATTGGAGAGGTTCAGTGAGCAAATGAAGACCTCTGAATTCATATTGCATGGTACCCATTCCACGAGTCTCAACTCTCCAGGTTTAAGGTATTCTTCCTTCAGCTAAAACATGCATGTGGAACCCAGAGTACGATGAACCATGGGAACGGGAGACGTGTTCAAATATGTCTCAGTTTTCCTCCCCTGGTACTCGGGTGCAACATTCCAGACGCTTTACTAACACTCTCCCCCTTGGAGAGTCAGCGCCTTTAACCTCCTGTTTGGCCCAGTTTGCAATTTCTGTGGAAGATGAACAGGAATAGGGAGAACCAATGAGAGACTACCTGGAGGTGTCTGGACGGGCAAATTTAACTCTCATTTCCCACCAGGAAGAGGAAATAACCAAAGACTCAGCATGCCGTGCCGGAACCAGATTAGGGCCTGAAGCCATCCTGCGGTGTTGCGGCCAGCTCACAAGAAAGCGAGTTGAAGAAAGGAGCTCAGGGGCACTGTAATTCACAAACCTGCAGAGTTATAAATGACAGCTATCGTCCAAAAATATACTGAAGTAAGGCTGTCAAGAGGACTTGAAAGCGGGGCAGAATTGCAGGAAACCGATTTCAGGAGGTAGACTGGAATTGCATTGAAAGCATAGGAAAAGAGGCAGAACGTCCACAATGATGCACTTGGCCAAAAAGGGCATATGCGTTTTTTCCTGAATATATTCAGGAAAAAACGCATACGCCCTTTTTGGCCAACCAAGCAAGCTTGCAAAGGAAAGCTGCACTACAATGAAGTCTCACTTCCACCCGGTCAAAAGGGCCATCTGAAAAAAGTGTAAAATCCAGAAAGGCAGGACAGGCCATGGAGAACTGGGAGCCTTGTTATGCTGATGGGCGGGATGTAAATTGCCAACAGACACTCGGGAGAAGTGTATGGTGTTTCCTGAAACATCTAAAAAACAAAGCAACAGAGCCTAGGGCACTTCCACTTATGGTCCTATAGCTTAGGGAAATTAAAATCAAAAAGACACAGCGTCCCCAAAGCTTGGGACGCCTCTGTTTACAAGAACGTCGTTTACAGTACAAGTTCAACATCGCAGAAAGTGAAAAATGGATAAAGAACTTGTGGTATTTGCTTACAAAACAATATCACTCAGCAATGAAATCTATGTCATCAGGCCCGTAGCAGCATAATGAGTGGATTCAGGTACGATGATTCTAACTGAAATAAGTCACACAGAAAAAGAAACATCATAAGATATCAGTAATACACGGAATGTAAACTTGGCTACACAGGAACTGAATTCCAAAACAGAACAGGGTCTCAAATTTAGAAAACCAACTTATGCTTGCTTAAGGGTAAAGGTGAGTTGGGGTGCTGCATAAAACCAGAGATTGAAATGAGCACAGATAAAGTTCCTTAAGCCAAATATGGAATAGACAAGAGCTACTCCTTGCTCAACGAAATGGACTCAACACCCCATATTAAACGCCTAAGAATGTACCTGACTAGTAAGTATCTTAAAACCTATGGATTGCTATGTCTCCAAAAGAGAATCAAGCGTGTGTACAGGGGCATAAACGCAGCAGTGATAGGATTGGAGAGGTTCGGTGAGCAAATGAAGACCCTTTGAAGTCATATTGCATGGTACCCGTTACACGGGTCTCAACTCTCCAGGTTTAAGGTATTCTTCCTTCAGCTAAAACATGCATGTGGAACCCAGAGTATGATCAACCGTGTGAATGGGAGACGTGTTCAAATATGTCTCAGTTTTCGTACCCTGGTACTCGGGTGCAACATTCCAGACGCTTTACTAACACTCTCCCCACTTGGAGAGTCAGCGCCTTTAACCTCCTGTTTGGCCCAGTTTGCAATTTCTGCGGAAGATGAACAGGAATAGCGAGAACCAATGAGAGACTAGCTGGAGGTGTCTGGACGGGCAAATTTAACTCTCATTTCCCACCAGGAAGAGCAATTAACCAAAGGCTCAGCGTGCCGTGCCGGAACCAGATTAGGGCTTGAAGCCATCCTGCGGTGTTGCGGCCAGCTCAAAAGAAAGCGAGTTGAAGAAAGGAGCTCAGGGGCACTGTAATTCACAAACCTGCAGAGTTATAAATGACAGCTATCGTCCAAAAATATACTGAAGTAAGGCTGCCAAGAGGACTTGAAAGCTGGGCAGAATTGCAGGAAACCGATTTCAGGAGGTAGACTGGAATTGCATTGAAAGCATAGGAAAAGAGGCAGAACGTCCACAATGATGCACTTGGCCAAAAAGGGCGTATGCCTTTTTTCCTCAGGGAAAAACGCATACGCCCTTTTTGGCCAACCAAGCAAGCTTGCAAAGGAAATCGGCACTAAAATGAAGTCTCACTTCCCCCCGGTCAAAAGGGCCATCTAAAAAAAGTGTAAAATCCACAAAGGCAGGACAGGCCATGGAGAACTGGGAGCCTTGTTATGCTGATGGGCGGGATGTAAATTGCCAACAGACACTCGGGAGAAGTGTATGGTGTTTTTGAAACATCTAAAAAACAAAGCAACAGAGCCTAGGGCACTTCCACTTATGGTCCTATAGCTTAGGGAAATTAAAATCAAAAAGACACAGCCACCCCAAAGTTTGGGACGCCTCTGTTTACAAGAACCTCGTTTACTGTACAAGTTCAATATCACAGAAAGTGAAAAATGGATAAAGAACTTGTGGTACATACGTACAATGCAGTATCACTCAGCAATGAAATCTATGTCATCAGGCCCGTAGCAGCATAATGAGTGGATTCAGGTATGATGATTCTAACTGAAATAAGTCACACACAAAAAGAAACATCATAAGACATAACTAATACACGGAATGTAAACTTGGCTACACAGGAACTGAATTAGAGAACAGAACAGGGTCTCAAATTTAGAAAACCAACTTATGCTTGCTTAAGGGGAAAGGTGAGTTGGGGTGCTGCATAAAACCAGAGATTGAAATGAGCACAGATAAAGTTCCTTAAGCCAAATATGGAATAGACAAGAGCTACTCCTTGCTCAACGAAATGGACTCAACACCCCATATTAAACGCCTAAGAATGTACCTGACTAGTAAGTATCTTAAAACCTATGGATTGCTATGTCTCCAAAAGAGAATCAAGCGTGTGTACACGGGCATAAACGCAGCAGTGATAGGATTGGAGAGGTTCGGTGAGCAAATGAAGACCCTTTGAAGTCATATTGCATGGTACCCATTACACGGGTCTCAACTCTCCAGGTTTAAGGTATTCTTCCTTCAGCTAAAACATGCATGTGGAACCCAGAGTATGATCAACCGTGTGAATGGGAGACGTGTTCAAATATGTCTCACTTTTCCTCCCCTTGTACTCGGGTGCAACATTCCAGACGCTTTACTAACACTCTTCCCTCTTGGAAAGTCAGCGTCTTTAACCTCCTGTTTGGCCCAGTTTGCAATTTCTGCGGAAGATGAACAGGAATAGGGAGAACCAATGAGAGACTAGCTGGAGGTGTCTGGACGGGCAAATTTAACTCTCATTTCCCACCAGGAAGAGGAAATAACCAAAGGCTCAGCGTGCCGTGCCGGAACCAGATTAGGGCCTGAAGCCATCCTGCGGTGTTGCGGCCAGCTCACAAGAAAGCGAGTTGAAGAAAGGAGCTCAGGGGCACTGTAATTCACAAACCTGCAGAGTTATAAATGACAGCTATCGTCCAAAAATATACTGAAGTAAGGCTGCCAAGAGGACTTGAAAGCGGGGCAGAATTGCAGGAAACCGATTTCAGGAGGTAGACTGGAATTGCATTGAAAGCATAGGAAAAGAGGCAGAGCGTCCACAATGATGCACTTGGCCAAAAAGGGCGTATGCGTTTTTTCCTGAATATATTCAGGAAAAAACGCATACGCCCTTTTTGGCCAACCAAGCAAGCTTGCAAAGGAAATCTGCACTACAATGAAGTCTCACTTCCCCCCGGTCAAAAGGGCCATCTGAAAAAAGTGTAAAATCCAGAAAAGCAGGAGAGGCCATGGAGAACTGGGAGCCTTGTTATGCTGATGGGCGGGATGGAAATTGCCAACAGACACTGGGGAGAAGTGTATGGTGTTTCCTGAAACATCTAAAAACCAAAGCAACAGAGCCTATGGCACTTCCACTTATGGTCCTATAGCTTAGGGAAATTAAAATCAAAAAGACACAGCGTCCCCAAAGCTTGGGAGGCCGCTGTTTACAAGAACCTCGTTTACAGTACAAGTTCAACATCGCAGAAAGTGAAAAATGGATAAAGAACTTGTGGTATTTGCTTACAAAGCAATATCACTCAGCAATGAAATCTATGTCATCAGGCCCGTAGCAGCATAATGAGTGGATTCAGGTACGATGATTCTAACTGAAATAAGTCACACAGAAAAAGAAACATCATAAGATATCAGTAATACACGGAATGTAAACTTGGCTACACAGGAACTGAATTCCAAAACAGAACAGGGTCTTAAATTTAGAAAACCAACTTATGCTTGCTTAAGGGTAAAGGTGAGTTGGGGTGCTGCATAAAACCAGAGATTGAAATGAGCACAGATAAAGTTCCTTAAGCCAAATATGGAATAGACAAAAGCTACTCCTTGCTCAACGAAATGGACTCAACACCCCATATTAAACGCCTAAGAATGTACCTGACTAGTAAGTATCTTAAAACCTATGGATTGCTATGTCTCCAAAAGAGAATCAAGCGTGTGTACAGGGGCATAAACGCAGCAGTGATAGGATTGGAGAGGTTCGGTGAGCAAATGAAGACCCTTTGAAGTCATATTGCATGGTACCCATTCCACGGGTCTCAACACTCCAGGTTTAAGGTATTCTTCCTTCAGCTAAAACATACATGTGGAACCTAGAGTATGATCAACCGTGTGATCGGGAGACGTGTTCAAATATGTCTCAGTTTTCCTCCCCTGGTACTCGGGTGCAATATTCCAGACGCTTTCCTAACACTCTACCCACTTGGAGAGTCACCGCCTTTAACCTCCTGTTTGGCCCAGTTTGCAATTTTCTGCGGAAGATGAACAGGAATAGCGAGAACCAATGAGAGACTAGCTGGAGGTGTCTGGACGGGCAAATTTAACTCTCATTTCCCACCAGGAAGAACAATTAACCAAAGGCTCAGCGTGCCGTGCCGGAACCAGATTAGGGCCTGAAGCCATCCTGTGGTGTTGCGGCCAGCTCAAAAGAAAGCGAGTTGAAGAAAGGAGCTCAGGGGAACTGTAATTCACAAACCTGCAGAGTTATAAATGACAGCTATCGTCCAAAAATATACTGAAGTAAGGCTCCCAAGAGGACTTGAAAGTGGGGCAGAATTGCAGGAAACCGATTTCAGGAGGTAGACTGGAATTGCATTGAAAGCATAGGAAAAGAGGCAGAGCGTCCACAATGATGCACTTGGCCAAAAAGGGCATATGCGTTTTTTCCTGAATATATTCAGGAAAAAACGCATACGCCCTTTTTGGCCAACCAAGCAAGCTTGCAAAGGAAATCTGCACTACAATGAAGTCTCACTTCCCCCCGGTGAAACGGGCCATCTGAAAAAAGTGTAAAATCATGAAAGGCAGGACAGGCCGTGGAGAACTGGGAGCCTTGTTATGCTGATGGGTGGGCTGTAAATTGCCAACAGACACTCGGGAGAAGTGTATGGTGTTTTTGAAACATCTAAAAAACAAAGCAACAGAGCCTAGGGCACTTCCAATTATGGTCCTATAGCTTAGGGAAATTAAAATCAAAAAGACACAGCCACCCCAAAGTTTGGGACGCCTCTGTTTACAAGAACCTCGTTTACTGTACAAGTTCAATATCACAGAAAGTGAAAAATGGATAAAGAACTTGTGGTACATACGTACAATGCAGTATCACTCAACAATGAAATCTATGTCATCAGGCCCGTAGCAGCATAATGAGTGGATTCAGGTACGATGATTCTAACTGAAATAAGTCACACAGAAAAAGAAACATCATAAGACATCACTAATACACGGAATGTAAACTTGGCTACACAGGAACTGAATTAGAGAACAGAACAGGGTCTCAAATTTAGAAAACCAACTTATGCTTGCTTAAGGGGAAAGGTGAGTTGGGGTGCTGCATAAAACCAGAGATTGAAATGAGCACAGATAAAGTTCCTTAAGCCAAATATGGAATAGACAAGAGCTACTCCTTGCTCAACGAAATGGACTCAACACCCCATATTAAACGCCTAAGAATGTACCTGACTAGTAAGTATCTTAAAACCTATGGATTGCTATGTCTCCAAAAGAGAATCAAGCGTGTGTACACGGGCATAAACGCAGCAGTGATAGGATTGGAGAGGTTCAGTGAGCAAATGAAGACCCTTTGAAGTCATATTGCATGGTACCCATTACACGGGTCTCAACTCTCCAGGTTTAAGGTATTCTTCCTTCAGCTAAAACATGCATGTGGAACCCAGAGTATGATCAACCGTGTGAATGGGAGACGTGTTCAAATATGTCTCACTTTTCCTCCCCTTGTACTCGGGTGCAACATTCCAGACGCTTTACTAAAACTCTTCCCTCTTGGAAAGTCAGCGTCTTTAACCTCCTGTTTGGCCCAGTTTGCAATTTCTGCGGAAGATGAACAGGAATAGGGAGAACCAATGAGAGACTAGCTGGAGTTGTCTGGACGGGCAAATTTAACTCTCATTTCCCACCAGGAAGAGGAAATAACCAAAGGCTCAGCGTGCCGTGCCGGAACCAGATTAGGGCCTGAAGCCATCCTGCGGTGTTGCGGCCAGCTCACAAGAAAGCGAGTTGAAGAAAGGAGCTCAGGGGCACTGTAATTCACAAACCTGCAGAGTTATAAATGACAGCTATCGTCCAAAAATATACTGAAGTAAGGCTGCCAAGAGGACTTGAAAGCGGGGCAGAATTGCAGGAAACCGATTTCAGGAGGTAGACTGGAATTGCATTGAAAGCATAGGAAAAGAGGCAGAGCGTCCACAATGATGCACTTGGCCAAAAAGGGCGTATGCGTTTTTTCCTGAATATATTCAGGAAAAAACGCATACGCCCTTTTTGGCCAACCAAGCAAGCTTGCAAAGGAAATCTGCACTACAATGAAGTCTCACTTCCCCCCGGTCAAAACGGCCATCTGAAAAAAGTGTAAAATCCAGAAAAGCAGGAGAGGCCATGGAGAACTGGGAGCCTTGTTATGCTGATGGGTGGGATGGAAATTGCCAAGAGACACTCGGGAGAAGTGTATGGTGTTTCCTGAAACATCTAAAAAACAAAGCAACAGAGCCTAGGGCACTTCCACTTATGGTCCTATAGCTTAGGGAAATTAAAATCAAAATGACACAGCGTCGCCAAAGCTTGGGACGCCTCTGTTTACAAGAACCTCGTTTACAGTACAAGTTCAACATCGCAGAAAGTGAAAAATGGATAAAGAACTTGTGGTATTTGCTTACAAAACAATATCACTCAGCAATGAAATCTATGTCATCAGGCCCGTAGCAGCATAATGAGTGGATTCAGGTACGATGATTCTAACTGAAATAAGTCACACAGAAAAAGAAACATCATAAGATATCAGTAATACACGGAATGTAAACTTGGCTACACAGGAACTGAATTCCAAAACAGAACAGGGTCTCAAATTTAGAAAACCAACTTATGCTTGCTTAAGGGGAAAGGTGAGTTGGGGTGCTGCATAAAACCAGAGATTGAAATGAGCACAGATAAAGTTCCTTAAGCCAAATATGGAATAGACAAGAGCTACTCCTTGCTCAACGAAATGGACTCAACACGCCATATTAAACGCCTAAGAATGTACCTGACTAGTAAGTATCTTAAAACCTATGGATTGCTATGTCTCCAAAAGAGAATCAAGCGTGTGTACAGGGGCATAAACGCAGCAGTGATAGGATTGGAGAGGTTCGGTGAGCAAATGAAGACCCTTTGAAGTCATATTGCATGGTACCCATTCCACGGGTCTCAACTCTCCAGGTTTAAGGTATTCTTCCTTCAGCTAAAACATGCATGTGGAACCTAGAGTATGATCAACCGTGTGAACGGGAGACGTGTTCAAATATGTCTCAGTTTTCCTCCCCTTGTACTCGGGTGCAACATTCCAGATGCTTTACTAACACTCTCCCCACTTGGAAAGTCAGCGCCTTTAACCTCCTGTTTGGCCCAGTTTGCAATTTCTGCGGAAGATGAACAGGAATAGGGAGAACCAATGAGAGACTAGCTGGAGGTGTCTGGACGGGCAAATTTAACTCTCATTTCCCACCAGGAAGAGGAAATAACCAAAGGCTCAGCGTGCCGTGCCGGAACCAGATTAGGGCCTGAAGCCATCCTGCGGTGTTGCGGCCAGCTCACAAGAAAGCGAGTTGAAGAAAGGAGCTCAGGGGCACTGTAATTCACAAACCTGCAGAGTTATAAATGACAGCTATCGTCCAAAAATATACTGAAGTAAGGCTGCCAAGAGGACTTGAAAGCGGGGCAGAATTGCAGGAAACCGATTTCAGGAGGTAGACTGGAATTGCATTGAAAGCATAGGAAAAGAGGCAGAGCGTCCACAATGATGCACTTGGCCAAAAAGAGCGTATGCGTTTTTTCCTGAATATATTCAGGAAAAAACGCATACGCACTTTTTGGCCAACCAAGCAAGCTTGCAAAGGAAATCTGCACTACAATGAAGTCTCACTTCCCCCCGGTCAAAAGGGCCATCTGAAAAAAGTGTAAAATCCAGAAAAGCAGGAGAGGCCATGGAGAACTGGGAGCCTTGTTATGCTGATGGGCGGGATGGAAATTGCCAACAGACACTGGGGAGAAGTGTATGGTGTTTCCTGAAACATCTAAAAACCAAAGCAACAGAGCCTATGGCACTTCCACTTATGGTCCTATAGCTTAGGGAAATTAAAATCAAAAAGACACAGCGTCCCCAAAGCTTGGGAGGCCGCTGTTTACAAGAACCTCGTTTACAGTACAAGTTCAACATCGCAGAAAGTGAAAAATGGATAAAGAACTTGTGGTATTTGCTTACAAAACAATATCACTCAGCAATGAAATCTATGTCATCAGGCCCGTAGCAGCATAATGAGTGGATTCAGGTACGATGATTCTAACTGAAATAAGTCACACAGAAAAAGAAACATCATAAGATATCAGTAATACACGGAATGTAAACTTGGCTACACAGGAACTGAATTCCAAAACAGAACAGGGTCTCAAATTTAGAAAACCAACTTATGCTTGCTTAAGGGGAAAGGTGAGTTGGGGTGCTGCATAAAACCAGAGATTGAAATGAGCACAGATAAAGTTCCTTAAGCCAAATATGGAATAGACAAGAGCTACTCCTTGCTCAACGAAATGGACTCAACACGCCATATTAAACGCCTAAGAATGTACCTGACTAGTAAGTATCTTAAAACCTATGGATTGCTATGTCTCCAAAAGAGAATCAAGCGTGTGTACAGGGGCATAAACGCAGCAGTGATAGGATTGGAGAGGTTCGGTGAGCAAATGAAGACCCTTTGAAGTCATATTGCATGGTACCCATTCCACGGGTCTCAACTCTCCAGGTTTAAGGTATTCTTCCTTCAGCTAAAACATGCATGTGGAACCCAGAGTATGATCAACCGTGTGAACGGGAGACGTGTTCAAATATGTCTCAGTTTTCCTCCCCTTGTACTCGGGTGCAACATTCCAGATGCTTTACTAACACTCTCCCCACTTGGAAAGTCAGCGCCTTTAACCTCCTGTTTGGCCCAGTTTGCAATTTCTGCGGAAGATGAACAGGAATAGCGAGAACCAATGAGAGACTAGCTGGAGGTGTCTGGACGGGCAAATTTAACTCTCATTTCCCACCAGGAAGAGGAAATAACCAAAGGCTCAGCGTGCCGTGCTGGAACCAGATTAGGGCCTGAAGCCATCCTGCGGTGTTGCGGCCAGCTCACAAGAAAGCGAGTTGAAGAAAGGAGCTCAGGGGCACTGTAATTCACAAACCTGCAGAGTTATAAATGACAGCTATCGTCCAAAAATATACTGAAGTAAGGCTGCCAAGAGGACTTGAAAGCGGGGCAGAATTGCAGGAAACCGATTTCAGGAGGTAGACTGGAATTGCATTGAAAGCATAGGAAAAGAGGCAGAGCGTCCACAATGATGCACTTGGCCAAAAAGAGCGTATGCGTTTTTTCCTGAATATATTCAGGAAAAAACGCATACGCCCTTTTTGGCCAACCAAGCAAGCTTGCAAAGGAAATCTGCACTACAATGAAGTCTCACTTCCCCCCGGTCAAAAGGGCCATCTGAAAAAAGTGTAAAATCCAGAAAAGCAGGAGAGGCCATGGAGAACTGGGAGCCTTGTTATGCTGATGGGCGGGATGGAAATTGCCAACAGACACTGGGGAGAAGTGTATGGTGTTTCCTGAAACATCTAAAAACCAAAGCAACAGAGCCTATGGCACTTCCACTTATGGTCCTATAGCTTAGGGAAATTAAAATCAAAAAGACACAGCGTCCCCAAAGCTTGGGAGGCCGCTGTTTACAAGAACCTCGTTTACAGTACAAGTTCAACATCGCAGAAAGTGAAAAATGGATAAAGAACTTGTGGTATTTGCTTACAAAGCAATATCACTCAGCAATGAAATCTATGTCATCAGGCCCGTAGCAGCATAATGAGTGGATTCAGGTACGATGATTCTAACTGAAATAAGTCACACAGAAAAAGAAACATCATAAGATATCAGTAATACACGGAATGGAAACTTGGCTACACAGGAACTGAATTCCAAAACAGAACAGGGTCTTAAATTTAGAAAACCAACTTATGCTTGCTTAAGGGTAAAGGTGAGTTGGGGTGCTGCATAAAACCAGAGATTGAAATGAGCACAGATAAAGTTCCTTAAGCCAAATATGGAATAGACAAAAGCTACTCCTTGCTCAACGAAATGGACTCAACACGCCATATTAAACGCCTAAGAATGTACCTGACTAGTAAGTATCTTAAAACCTATGGATTGCTATGTCTCCAAAAGAGAATCAAGCGTGTGTACAGGGGCATAAACGCAGCAGTGATAGGATTGGAGAGGTTCGGTGAGCAAATGAAGACCCTTTGAAGTCATATTGCATGGTACCCATTCCACGGGTCTCAACACTCCAGGTTTAAGGTATTCTTCCTTCAGCTAAAACATACATGTGGAACCTAGAGTATGATCAACCATGTGATCGGGAGACGTGTTCAAATATGTCTCAGTTTTCCTCCCCTGGTACTCGGGTGCAACATTCCAGATGCTTTCCTAACACTCTCCCCACTTGGAGAGTCACCGCCTTTAACCTCCTGTTTGGCCCAGTTTGCAATTTCTGCGGAAGATGAACAGGAATAGCGAGAACCAATGAGAGACTAGCTGGAGGTGTCTGGACGGGCAAATTTAACTCTCATTTCCCACCAGGAAGAACAATTAACCAAAGGCTCAGCGTGCCGTGCCGGAACCAGATTAGGGCCTGAAGCCATCCTGCGGTGTTGCGGCCAGCTCAAAAGAAAGCGAGTTGAAGAAAGGAGCTCAGGGGAACTGTAATTCACAAACCTGCAGAGTTATAAATGACAGCTATCGTCCAAAAATATACTGAAGTAAGGCTCCCAAGAGGACTTGAAAGCGGGGCAGAATTGCAGGAAACCGATTTCAGGAGGTAGACTGGAATTGCATTGAAAGCATAGGAAAAGAGGCAGAGCGTCCACAATGATGCACTTGGCCAAAAAGGGCATATGCGTTTTTTCCTGAATATATTCAGGAAAAAACGCATACGCCCTTTTTGGCCAACCAAGCAAGCTTGCAAAGGAAATCTGCACTACAATGAAGTCTCACTTCCCCCCGGTGAAACGGGCCATCTGAAAAAAGTGTAAAATCATGAAAGGCAGGACAGGCCGTGGAGAACTGGGAGCCTTGTTATGTTGATGGGTGGGCTGTAAATTGCCAACAGACACTCGGGAGAAGTGTATGGTGTTTCCTGAAACATCTAAAAAACAAAGCAACAGAGCCTAGGGCACTTCCACTTATGGTCCTATAGCTTAGGGAAATTAAAATCAAAAAGACACAGCGTCCCCAAAGCTTGGGACGCCTCTGTTTACAAGAACGTCGTTTACAGTACAAGTTCAACATCGCAGAAAGTGAAAAATGGATAAAGAACTTGTGGTACTTACGTACAATGCAGTATCACTCAGCAATGAAATCTATGTCATCAGGCCCGTAGCAGCATAATGAGTGGATTCAGGTACGATGATTCTAACTGAAATAAGTCACACAGAAAAAGAAACATCATAAGATATCACTAATACACGGAATGTAAACTTGGCTACACAGGAACTGAATTCCAAAACAGAACAGGGTCTCAAATTTAGAAAACCAACTTATGCTTGCTTAAGGGGAAAGGTGAGTTGGGGTGCTGCATAAAACCAGAGATTGAAATGAGCACAGATAAAGTTCCTTAAGCCAAATATGGAATAGACAAGAGCTACTCCTTGCTCAACGAAATGGACTCAACACCGCATATTAAACGCCTAAGAATGTACCTGACTAGTAAGTATCTTAAAACCTATGGATTGCTATGTCTCCGAAAGAGAATCAAGCATGTGTACAGGGGCATAAACGCAGCAGTGATAGGATTGGAGAGGTTCGCTGAGCAAATGAAGACCCATTGAAGTCATATTGCATGGTACCCATTCCACGGGTTTCAACTACCCAGGTTTAAGGTATTCTTCCTTCAGCTAAAACATGCATGTGGAACCTAGAGTATGATCAACCATGTGATCGGGAGACGTGTTCAAATATGTCTCAGTTTTCCTCCCCTGGTACTTCGGTGCAACATTCCAGACGCTTTACTAACACTCTCCCCACTTGGAGAGTCAGCGCCTTTAACCTCCAGTTTGGCCCAGTTTGCAATTTCTGCGGAAGATGAACAGGAATAGGGAGAACCAATGAGAGACTAGCTGGAGGTGTCTGGACGGGCAAATTTAAGTCACATTTCCCACCAGGAAGAGCAAATAACCAAAGGCTCAGCGTGCCGTGCCGGAACCAGGTTAGGGCCTGAAGCCACCCTGCGGTGTTGAGGTCAGCTCAAAAGAAAGCGAGTTGAAGAAAGGAGCTCAGGGGCACTGTAATTCACAAACCTGCAGAGTTATAAATGACAGCTATCGTCCAAAAATATACTGAAGTAAGGCTGCCAAGAGGACTTGAAAGCGGGGCAGAATTGCAGGAATCCGATTTCAGGAGGTAGACTGGAATTGCATTGAAAGCATAGGAAAAGAGGCAGAAAGTCCACAATGATGCACTTGGCCAAAAAGGGCGTATGCGTTTTTTCCTGAATATATTCCAGAAAAAAACGCATACGCCCTTTTTGGCCAACCAAGCAAGTTTGCAAAGGAAATCTGCACTACAATGAAGTCTCACTTCCCCCCGGTCAAAAGAGCCATCTGAAAAAAGTGTAAAATCCAGAAAGGCAGGACAGGCCATGGAGAACTGGGAGCCTTGTTATGCTGATGGGCGGGATGTAAATTGCCAACACACACACAGGAGAAGTGTATGGTGTTTCCTGAAACATCTAAAAAACAAAGCAACAGAGCCTAGGGCACTTCCACTTATGGTCCTATAGCTTAGGGAAATTAAAATCAAAAAGACACAGCCACCCCAAAGTTTGGAATGGCTCTGTTTACAAGAACCTCGTTTACAGAACAAGTTCAACATCGCAGAAAGTGAAAAATGGATAAAGAAGTTGTGGTATTTACTTACAAAGCAATATCACTCAGCAATGAAATCTATGTCATCAGGCCCTTAGCAGCACAATGAGTGGATTCAGGTATGATGATTCTAATTGAAATAAGTCACAGAGAAAAAGAAATATCATAAGATATCAGTAATACACGGAATGTAAACTTGGCTACACAAGAACTGAATTACAGAACAGAACAGGGTCTCAAATTTAGAAAACCAACTTATGCTTGCTTAAGGGGAAAGGTGAGTTGGGGTGCTGCATAAAACCAGAGATTGAAATGAGCACAGATAAAGTTCTTTAAGCCAAATATGGAATAGAAAAGAGCTACTCCTTGCTCAACAAAATGGACTCAACACCGCATATTAAACGCCTAAGAATGTACCTGACTAGTAAGTATCTTAAAACCTATGGATTGCTATGTCTCCAAAAGAGAATCAAGCGTGTGTACAGGGGCATAAACGCAGCAGTGATAGGATTGGAGAGGTTCGGTGAGCAAATGAAGACCCTTTGAAGTCATATTGCATGGTACCCATTCCACGGGTCTCAACTCTCCAGGTTTAAGGTATTCTTCCTTCAGCTAAAACATTCATGTGGAACCCAGAGTATGATCAACCATGTGATCGGGAGACGTGTTCAAATATGTCTCAGTTTTCCTCCCCTGGTACTCGGGTGCAACATTCCAGACGCTTTACTAATACTCTCCCCACTTGGAGAGTCAGCGCCTTTAACCTCCTGTTTGGCCCAGTTTGCAATTTCTGCGGAAGATGAACAGGAATAGCGAGAACCAATGAGAGATTGGCTGGAGGTGTCTGGACGGGCAAATTTAACTCTCATTTCCCAGCAGGAAGAGGAATTAACCAAAGGCTCAGCGTGCCGTGCCGGAACCAGATTAGGGCCTGAAGCCATGCTGCGGTGTTGCGGCTAGCTCACAAGAAAGCGAGTTGAAGAAAGGAGCTCAGGGGCACTGTAATTCACAAACCTGCAGAGTTATAAATGACAGCTATCGTCCAAAAATATACTGAAGTAAGGCTGCCAAGAGGACTTGAAAGTGGGGCAGAATTGCAGGAAAACGATTTCAGGAGGTAGACTGGAATTGCATTGAAAGCATAGGAAAAGAGGCAGAACGTCCACAATGCTGTACTTGGCAAAAAAGGGCGTATGCGTTTTTTCCTGAATATATTCAGGAAAAAACGCATACGCCCTTTTTGGCCAACCAAGCAAGCTTGCAAAGGAAATCTGCACTACAATGAAGTCTCACTTCCCCCCAGTCAAAAGGGCCATCTGAAAAAAGTGTAAAATCCAGAAAGGCAGGACAGGCCATGGAGAACAGGGAGCATTGTTATGCTGATGGGCGGGATGTAAATTGCCAACACACACTCAGGAGAAGTGTATGGTGTTTCCTGAAACATCTAAAAAACAAAGCAACAGAGCATAGGGTACTTCCACTTATGGTCCTATAGCTTAGGGAAATTAAAATGAAAAAGACACAGCCACCCCAAAGTTTGGGACGCTTCTGTTTACAAGAACCTCGTTTACCGTACAAATTCAACATCGCAGAAAGTGAAAAATGGATAAAGAACTTGTGGTACTTACGTACAATGCAGTATCACTCAGCAATGAAATCTATGTCATCAGGCCCGTAGCAGCATAATGAGTGGATTCAGGTACGATGATTCTAACTGAAATAAGTCACACAGAAAAAGAAACATCATAAGATATCACTAATACACGGAATGTAAACTTGGCTACACAGGAACTGAATTCCAAAACAGAACAGTGTCTCAAAGTTAGAAAAGCAACTTATGCTTGCTTAAGGGGAAAGGTGAGTTGGGGTGCTGCATAAAACCAGAGATTGAAATGAGCACAGATAAAGTTCCTTAAGCCAAATATGGAATAGACAAGAGCTACTCCTTGCTCAACGAAATGGACTCAACACCGCATATTAAACGCCTAAGAATGTACCTGACTAGTAAGTATCTTAAAACCTATGGATTGCTATGTCTCCGAAAGAGAATCAAGCATGTGTACAGGGGCATAAACGCAGCAGTGATAGGATTGGAGAGGTTCGGTGCGCAAATGAAGACCCTTTGAAGTCATATTGCATGGTACCCATTCCACGGGTTTCAACTACCCAGGTTTAAAGTATTCTTCCTTCAGCTAAAACATGCATGTGGAACCTAGAGTATGATCAACCATGTGATCGGGAGACGTGTTCAAATATGTCTCAGTTTTCCTCCCCTGGTACTCGGGTGCAACATTCCAGGCGCTTTACTAACACTCTCCCGAATTGGAGAGTCAGTCCCTTTAACCTCCTGTTTGGCCCAGTTTGCAATTTCTGCGGAAGATGAACAGGAATAGCGAGAACCAATGAGAGACTAGCTGGATGTGTCTGGACGGGCAAATTTAACTCTCATTTCCCACCAGGAAGAGGAATTAACCAAAGGCTCAGCATGCCGTGCCTGAACCAGATTAGGGCCTGAAGCCATCCTGCGGTGTTGCGTCCAGCTCAAAAGAAAGCGAGTTGAAGAAAGGAGCTCAGGGGCACTGTAATTCACAAACCTGCAGAGTTATAAATGACAGCTATCGTCCAAAAATATACTGAAGTAAGGCTGCCAAGAGGACTTGAAATTGGGGCAGAAATGCAGGAAACCGATTTCAGGAGGTAGACTGGAATTGCATTGAAAGCATAGGAAAAGAGGCAGAACGTCCACAATGATGCACTTGGCCAAAAAGGGCGTATGCGTTTTTTCCTGAATATATACAGGAAAAAACGCATACGCCCTTTTTGGCCAACCAAGCAAGCTTGCAAAAGGAATCTGCAGTACAATGAAGTCTCACTTCCCCCCGGTCAAAAGGGCCATCTGAAAAAAGTGTAAAATCCAGAAAGGCAGGACAGGCCATGGAGAACTGGGAGCCTTGTTATGCTGATGGGCGGGATGTAAATCGCCAACAGACACTCGGGAGAAGTGTATGGTGTTTCCTGAAACATGTAAAAAACAAAGCAACAGAGCCTAGGGCACTTCCACTTATGGTCCTATAGCTTAGGGAAATTAAAATCAAAAAGACACAGTCACCCCAAATTTTGGGACGCCTCTGTTTACAAGAACCTCGTTTACAGTACAAGTTCAACATCGCAGAAAGTGAAAAATGGATAAAGAAGTTGTGGTATTTACTTACAAAGCAATATCACTCAGCAATGAAATCTATGTCATCAGGCCCTTAGCAGCACAATGAGTGGATTCAGGTATGATGATTCTAACTGAAATAAGTCACACAGAAAAAGAAACATCATAAGATATCAGTAATATATGGAATGCAAACCTGGCTACACAGGAACTGAATTACAGAACAGAACAGTGTCTCAAAGTTAGAAAAGCAACTTATGCTTGTTTAAGGGGAAAGGTGAGTTGGGGTGCTGCATAAAACCAGAGATTGAAATGAGTACAGATAAAGTTCCTTAAGCCAAATATGGAATAGACAAGAGCTACTCCTTGCTCAACGAAATGGACTCAACACCGCATATTAAACGCCTAAGAATGTATCTGACTAGTAAGTATCTTAAAATCTATGGATTGCTATGTCTCCGAAAGAGAATCAAGCATGTGTACAGGGGCATAAACGCAGCAGTGATAGGATTGGAGAGGTTCGGTGAGCAAATGAAGACCCTTTGAAGTCATATTGCATGGTACCCATTCCACGGGTTTCAACTACCCAGGTTTAAGGTATTCTTCCTTCAGCTAAAACATGCATGTGGAACCTAGAGTATGATCAACCATGTGATCGGGAGACGTGTTCAAATATGTCTCAGTTTTCATACCCTGGTACTCGGGTGCAACATTCCAGATGCTTTACTAACACTCTCCCGACTTGGAGAGTCAGTCCCTTTAACCTCCTGTTCGGCCCAGTTTGCAATTTCTGCGGAAGATGAACAAGAATAGCGAGAACCAATGAGAGACTAGCTGGAGGTGTCTGGACGGGCAAATTTAACTCTCATTTCCCACCAGGAAGAGGAAATAACCAAACGCTCAGCGTGCCGTGCCAGAACCAGATTAGGGCCTGAAGCCATCCTGTGGTGTTGCGGCCAGCTCAAAAGAAAACGAGTTGAAGAAAGGAGCTCAGGGGCACTGTAATTCACAAACCTGCAGAGTTATAAATGACAGCTATCGTCCAAAAATATACTGAAGTAAGGCTGCCAAGAGGACTTGAAAGTGGGGCAGAATTGCAGGAAAACGATTTCAGGAGGTAGACTGGAATTGCATTGAAAGCATAGGAAAAGAGGCAGAACGTCCACAGTGCTGTACTTGGCAAAAAAGGGCGTATGCGTTTTTTCCTGAATATATTCAGGAAAAAACGCATACGCCCTTTTTGGCCAACCAAGCAAGCTTGCAAAGGAAATCTGCACTACAATGAAGTCTCACTTCCCCCCGGTCAAAAGGGCCATCTGAAAAAAGTGTAAAATCCAGAAAGGCAGGACAGGCCATGGAGAACAGGGAGCATTGTTATGCTGATGGGCGGGATGTAAATTGCCAACACACACTCGGGAGAAGTGTATGGTGTTTCCTGAAACATCTAAAAAACAAAGCAACAGAGCATAGGGTACTTCCACTTATGGTCCTATAGCTTAGGGAAATTAAAATGAAAAAGACACAGCCACCCCAAAGTTTGGGACGCTTCTGTTTACAAGAACCTCGTTTACCGTACAAATTCAACATCGCAGAAAGTGAAAAATGGATAAAGAACTTGTGGTACTTACGTACAATGCAGTATCACTCAGCAATGAAATCTATGTCATCAGGCCCGTAGCAGCATAATGAGTGGATTCAGGTACGATGATTCTAACTGAAATAAGTCACACAGAAAAAGAAACATCATAAGATATCACTAATACACGGAATGCAAACCTGGCTACACAGGAACTGAATTACAGAACAGAACAGTGTCTCAAAGTTAGAAAAGCAACTTATGCTTGCTTAAGGGGAAAGGTGAGTTGGGGTGCTGCATAAAACCAGAGATTGAAATGAGCACAGATAAAGTTCCTTAAGCCAAATATGGAATAGACAAGAGCTACTCCTTGCTCAACGAAATGGACTCAACACCGCATATTAAACGCCTAAGAATGTACCTGACTAGTAAGTATCTTAAAACCTATGGATTGCTATGTCTCCGAAAGAGAATCAAGCATGTGTACAGGGGCATAAACGCAGCAGTTATAGGATTGGAGAGGTTCGGTGCGCAAATGAAGACCCTTTGAAGTCATATTGCATGGTACCCATTCCACGGGTTTCAACTACCCAGGTTTAAAGTATTCTTCTTTCAGCTAAAACATGCATGTGGAACCTAGAGTATGATCAACCATGTGATCGGGAGACGTGTTCAAATATGTCTCAGTTTTCCTCCCCTGGTACTCGGGTGCAACATTCCAGGCGCTTTACTAACACTCTCCCGAATTGGAGAGTCAGTCCCTTTAACCTCCTGTTTGGCCCAGTTTGCAATTTCTGCGGAAGATGAACAGGAATAGCGAGAACCAATGAGAGACTAGCTGGAGGTGTCTGGACGGGCAAATTTAACTCTCATTTCCCACCAGGAAGAGGAAATAACCAAATGCTCAGCGTGCCGTGCCAGAACCAGATTAGGGCCTGAAGCCATCCTGTGGTGTTGCGGCCAGCTCAAAAGAAAACGAGTTGAAGAAAGGAGCTCAGGGGCACTGTAATTCACAAACCTGCAGAGTTATAAATGACAGCTATCGTCCAAAAATATACTGAAGTAAGGCTGCCAAGAGGACTTGAAAGCGGGGAAGAATTGCAGGAAACCGATTTCAGGAGGTAGACTGGAATTGCATTGAAAGCATAGGAAAGGAGGCAGAACGTCCACAATGATGCACTTGGCCAAAAAGGGCGTATGCGTTTTTTCCTGAATATATTCAGGAAAAAACGCATACGCCCTTTTTGGCCAACCAAGCAAGCTTGCAAAGGGAATCTGCAGTACAATGAAGTCTCACTTCCCCCCGGTCAAAAGGGCCATCTGAAAAAAGTGTAAAATCCAGAAAGGCAGGACAGGCCATGGAGAACTGGGAGCCTTGTTATGCTGATGGGCGGGATGTAAATTGCCAACAGACACTCGGGAGAAGTGTATGGTGTTTCCTGAAACATCTAAAAAACAAAGCAACAGAGCCTAGGGCACTTCCACTTATGGTCCTATAGCTTAGGGAAATTAAAATCAAAAAGACACAGTCACCCCAAAGTTTGGGACGCCTCTGTTTACAAGAACCTCGTTTACAGTACAAGTTCAACATCGCAGAAAGTGAAAAATGGATAAAGAAGTTGTGGTATTTACTTACAAAGCAATATCACTCAGCAATGAAATCTATGTCATCAGGCCCTTAGCAGCACAATGAGTGGATTCAGGTATGATGATTCTAACTGAAATAAGTCACACAGAAAAAGAAACATCATAAGATATCAGTAATACATGGAATGCAAACCTGGCTACACAGGAACTGAATTACAGAACAGAACAGTGTCTCAAAGTTAGAAAAGCAACTTATGCTTGTTTAAGGGGAAAGGTGAGTTGGGGTGCTGCATAAAACCAGAGATTGAAATGATCACAGATAAAGTTCCTTAAGCCAAATATGGAATAGACAAGAGCTACTCCTTGTTCAACGAAATGGACTCAACACCGCATATTAAACGCCTAAGAATGTACCTGACTAGTAAGTATCTTAAAACCTATGGATTGCTATGTCTCCGAAAGAGAATCAAGCATGTGTACAGGGGCATAAACGCAGCAGTGATAGGATTGGAGAGGTTCGGTGAGCAAATGAAGACCCTTTGAAGTCATATTGCATGGTACCCATTCCACGGGTTTCAACTACCCAGGTTTAAGGTATTCTTCCTTCAGCTAAAACATGCATGTGGAACCTAGAGTATGATCAACCATGTGATCGGGAGACGTGTTCAAATATGTCTCAGTTTTCCTCCCCTGGTACTCGGGTGCAACATTCCAGACGCTTTACTAACACTCTGCCGGCTTGGAGAGTCAGTCCCTTTAACCTCCTGTTTGGTCCAGTTTGCAATTTCTGCGGAAGATGAACAAGAATAGCGAGAACCAATGAGAGACTGGCTGGAGGTGTCTGGACGGGCAAATTTAACTCTCATTTCCCACCAGGAAGAGGAAATAACCAAACGCTCAGCGTGCCGTGCCGGAACCAGATTAGGGCCTGAAGCCATCCTGCGGTGTTGCGGCCATCTCAAAAGAAAACGAGTTGAAGAAAGGAGCTCAGGGGCACTGTAATTCACAAACCTGCAGAGTTATAAATGACAGCTATCGTCCAAAAATATACTGAAGTAAGGCTGCCAAGAGGACTTGAAAGCGGGGCAGAATTGCAGGAAACCGATTTCAGGAGGTAGACTGGAATTGCATTGAAAGCATAGGAAAAGAGGCAGAACGTCCACAATGATGCACTTGGCCAAAAAGGGCGTATGCGTTTTTTCCTGAATATATTCAGGAAAAAACGCATACGCCCTTTTTGGCCAACCAAGCAAGCTTGCAAAGGAAATCTGCACTACAATGAAGTCTCACTTCCCCCCGGTCAAAAGAGCCATCTGAAAAAAGTGTAAAATCCAGACAGGCAGGACAGGCCATGGAGAACTGGGAGCCTTGTTATGCTGATGGGCGGGATGTAAATTGCCAACAGACACTCGGGTGAAGTGTATGGTGTTTCCTGAAACATCTAAAAAACAAAGCAACAGAGCCTAGGGCACTTCCACTTATGGTCCTAGAGCTTAGGGAAATTAAAATCAAAAAGACACAGCCACCCCAAAGTTTGGGACGCCTCTGTTTACAAGAACCTCGTTTACCGTACAAGTTCAACATCGCAGAAAGTGAAAAATGGATAAAGAAGTTGTGGTATTTTCTTACAAAGCAATATCACTCAGCAAAGAAATCTATGTCATCAGCCCTTAGCAGCACAATGAGTGGATTCAGGTATTATGATTCTAACTGAAATAAGTCACACAGAAAAAGAAACATCATAAGATATCAGTAATACATGGAATGCAAACCTGGCTACACAGGAACTGAATTACAGAACAGAACAGGGTCTCAAATTTAGAAAACCAACTTATGCTTGCTTAAGGGGAAAGGTGAGTTGGGGTGCTGCATAAAACCAGAGATTGAAATGAGCACAGATAAAGTTCCTTAAGCCAAATATGGAATAGACAAGAGCTACTCCTTGCTCAACGAAATGGCCTCAACACCCCATATTAAACGCCTAAGAATGTACCTGACTAGTAAGTATCTTAAAACCTATGGATTGCTATGTCTCCGAAAGAGAATCAAGCATGTGTACAGGGGCATAAACGCAGCAGTGATAGGATTGGAGCGGTTCGGTGAGGAAATGAAGACCCTTTGAAGTCATATTGCATGGTACCCATTCCACGGGTCTCAACTCCCCAGGTTTAAGGTATTCTTCCTTCAGCTAAAACATGCATGTGGAACCCAGAGTATGATCAACCGTGTGAACGGGAGACGTGTTCAAATATGTCTCAGTTATCCTCTCCTGGTACTAGGGTGCAACATTCCAGACGCTTTACTAACACTCTCCCCACTAAGAGAGGCAGCGCCTTTAACCTCCTGTTTGGCCCAGTTTGCAACTTCTGCGGAAGATGAACAGGAATAGGGAGAACCAATGAGAGACTAGCTGGAGGTGTCTGGACGGGCAAATTTAACTCTCATTTCCCACCAGGAAGAGGAATTAACTAAAGGCTCAGCGTGCCATGCCGGAAGCACATTAGGGCTTGAAGCCATCCTGCGGTGTTGCGGCCAGCTCACAAGAAAGCGAGTTGAAGAGAGGAGCTCAGGGGCACTGTAATTCACAAACCTGCAGAGTTATAAATGACAGCTATCGTCCAAAAATATACTGAAGTAAGGCTGCCAAGAGGACTTGAAAGCAGGGCAGAATTGCAGGAAACCGATTTCAGGAGGTAGACTGGAATTGCATTGAAAGCATAGGAAAAGAGGCAGAACGTCCACAATGATGCACTTGGCCAAAAAGGGCGTATGCGTTTTTTCCTGAATATATTCAGGAAAAAACGCATACGCCCTTTTTGGCCAACCAAGCAAGCTTGCAAAGGAAATCTGCACTACAATGAAGTCTCACTTCCCCCCTGTCAAAGGGACCATCTGAAAAAAGTGTAAAATCCAGAAAGGCAGGACAGGCCATGGAGATCTGGGAGCCTTGTTATGCTGATGGGCGGGATGTAAATTGCCAACAGACACTCGGGAGAAGTGTATGGTGTTTCCTGAAACATCTAAAAAACAAAGCAACAGAGCAGAGGGCACTTCCACTTATGGTCCTATAGCTTAGGGAAATTAAAATAAAAAAGACACAGCCACCTCAAAGTTTGGGACGCCTCTGTTTACAAGAACCTCGTTTACCGTACAAGTTCAGTATCACAGAAAGTGAAAAATGGATAAAGAACATGTGGTACTTACGTACAATGCAGTATCACTCAGCAATGAAATCTATGCCATCAGCACCTTAGCAGCACAATGAGTAGATTCAGGTATGATGATTCTAACTGAAATAAGTCACACAGAAAAAGAAACATCATAAGATATCAGTAATATACGGAATGTAAACTTGGCTACAGAGGAACTGAATTACAGAACAGAACAGGGTCTCAAATTTAGAAAACCAACTTATGCTTCCTTAAGGGGAAAGGTGAGTTGGGGTGCTGCATGAAACCAGAGATTGAAATGAGCACAGATAAAGTTCCTTAAGCCAAATATGGAATAGACAAGAGCTACTCCTTGCTCAACGAAATGGACTCAACACCCCATATTAAATGCCTAAGAATGTACCTGACTAGTAAGTATCTTAAAACCTATGGATTGCTATGTCTCCAAAAGAGAATCAAGTTGTGTACAGGGGCACAAATGCAGCAGTGATAGGATTGGAGAGGTTTGGTGAGCAAATGAAGACCCTTTGAAGTCATATTGCATGGTACCCATTCCACGGGTCTCAACTCTCCAGGTTTAAAGTATTCTTCCTTCAGCTAAAACATGCATGTGGAACCCAGAGTATGATCAACCGTGTGAACGGGAGACGTGTTCAAATATGTCTCAGTTTTCCTCCCCTGGTACTCGGGTGCAACATTCCAGACGCTTTACTAACACTCTCCCCACTTGGAGAGTCAGCGCCTTTAACCTCCTGTTTGGCCCAGTTTGCAATTTCTGCGGAAGATGCACAGGAATAGGGAGAACCAATGAGAGACTAGCTGGAGGTGTCTGGACGGGCAAATTTAACTCTCATTTCCCACCAGGAAGAGGAAATAACCAAAGGCTCAGCGTGCCGTGCCGGAACCAGATTAGGGCCTGAAGCCATCCTGCGGTGTTTAGGCCAGCTGTCAAGAAAGTGTGTTGAAGAAAGGAGCTCAGGGGCACTGTAATTCACAAACCTGCAGAGTTATAAATGACAGCTATCGTCCAAAAATATACTGAAGTAAGGCTGCCTAGAGGACTTCAAAGCGGGGCAGAATTGCAGGAAACCGATTTCAGGAGGTAGACTGGAATTGCACTGAAAGCATAGGAAAAGAGGCAGAACGTCCACAATGATGCACTTGGCCAAAAAGGGCGTATGTGTTTTTTCCTGAATATTCAGGAAAAAACGCATACGCCCTTTTTGGCCAACCAAGCAAGCTTACAAAGGAAATCTGCACTACAATGAAGTCTCACTTCCCCCCTGTTAAAAGGGCCATCTGAGAAAAGTGTAAAATCCAGAAAGGCAGGACAGGCCATGGAGAACTGGGAGCCTTGTTATGCTGATGGGCGGGATGTAAATTGCCAACAGACACTCGGGAGAAGTGTATGGTGTTTCCTGAAACATCTAAAAAACAAAGCAACAGAGCCTAGGGCACTTCCACTTATGGTCCTATAGCTTAGGGAAATTAAAATCAAAAAGACACAGCCACCCCAAAGTTTGGGACGCCTCTGTTTACAAGAACGTCGTTTACAGTACAAGTTCAACATCGCAGAAAATGAAAAATGGATAAAGAAGTTGTGGTATTTACTTACAAAGCAATATCTCTCAGCAATGAAATCTATGTCATCAGGCCCTTAGCAGCACAATGAGTGGATTCAAGTATGATGATTCTAACTGAAATAAGTCACACAGAAAAAGAAACATCATAAGATATCAGTAATACACAGAATGTAAACTTGGCTACACAGGAACTGAATTTCAGAACAGAACAGGGTCTCAAATTTAGAAAACCAACTTATGCTTGCTTAAGGGGAAAGGTGAGTTGGGGTGCTGCATAAAACCAGAGATTGAAATGAGCACAGATAAAGTTCCTTAAGCCAAATATGGAATAGACAACAGCTACTCCTTGCTCAACGAAATGGACGCAACACCGCATATTAAACGCCTAAGAATGTACCTGACTAATAAGTATCTTAAAATCTATGGATTGCTATGTCTCCGAAAGAGAATCAAGCATGTGTACAGGGGCATAAACGCAGCAGTGATAGGATTGGAGAGGTTCGGTGAGCAAATGAAGACCCTTTGAAGTCATATTGCATGCTACCCATTCAAAGGGTTTCAACTATCCAGGTTTAAGGTATTCTTCCTTCAGCTAAAACATGCATGTGGAACCTAGAGTATGATCAACCATGTGATCGGGAGACGTGTTCAAATATGTCTCAGTTTTCGTACGCTGGTACTCGGGTGCAACATTCCAGACGCTTTACTAACACTCTCCCGACTTGGATAGTCAGTCCCCTTAACCTCCTGTTTGGCCCAGTTTGCAATTTCTGCGGAAGATGAACAGCAATAGCGAGAACCAATGAGAGACTAGCTGGAGGTGTCTGGACGGGCAAATTTAACTCTCATTTCCCACCAGGAAGAGGAATTAACCAAAGGCTCAGTGTGCCGTGCCGGAAACAGATTAGGGCCTGAAGCCATCCTGCGGTGTTGCGGCCAGCTCACAAGAAAGCGAGTTGAAGAAAGGAGCTCAGGGGCACTGTAATTCACAAACCTGCAGAGTTATAAATGACAGCTATCGTCCAAAAATATACTGAAGTAAGGCTGCCAAGAGGACTTGAAAGCGGGGCAGAGTTGCAGGAAACTGATTTCAGGAGGTAGACTGGAATTGCATTGAAAGCATAGGAAAAGAGGCAGAACGTCCACAATGATGCACTTGGCCAAAAAGGGCGTATGCGTTTTTTCCTGAATATATTCAGGAAAAAACGCATACGCCCTTTTTGGCCAACCAAGCAAGCTTGCAAAGGAAATCTGCACTACAATGAAGTCTCACTTCCCCCCGGTCAAAAGGGCCATCTGAAAAAAGTGTAAAATCCAGAAAGGCAGGACAGGCCATGGAGATCTGGGAGCCTTGTTATGCTGATGGGCGGGATGTAAATTGCCAACAACCACTCGGGAGAAGTGTATGGTGTTTCCTGAAACATCTAAAAAACAAAGCAACAGAACCTAGGGCACTTCCACTTATGGTCCTATAGCTTAGGGAAATTAAAATCAAAAAGACACAGCCACCCCAAAGTATGGGACGGCTCTGTTTACAGGAACCTCGTTTACAGTACAAGTTCAACATCGCAGAAAGTGAAAAATGGATAAAGAAGTTGTGGTATTTACTTACAAAGCAATATCACTCAGCAATGAAATCTATGTCATCAGGACCTTAGCCGCACAATGAGTGGATTCAGGTATGATGATTCTAACTGAAATAAGTCACACAGAAAAAGAAACATCATAAGATATCAGTAATACACGGAATGTAAACTTGGCTACAGAGGAACTGAATTACAGAACAGAACAGGGTCTCAAATTTAGAAAACCAACTTTTGCTTCCTTAAGGGTAAAAGAGAGTTGGGGTGCTGCATAAAACCAAAGATTGAAATGAGCACAGATAAAGTTCCTTAAGCCAAATATGGAATAGACAAGAGCTACTCCTTGCTCAACGAAATGGACTCAACACCGCATATTAGAAGCCTAAGAATGTACCTGACTAGTAAGTATCTTAAAACCTACGGATTGCTATTTCTCCAAAAGTGAATCAAGCGTGTGTACAGGGGCATAAACGCAACACTGATAGGATTGGAGAGGTTCGGTGAGCAAATGAAGACCCTTTGAAGTCATATTGCATGGTACCCATTCCACGGGTTTCAACTACCCAGGTTTAAGGTATTCTTCCTTCAGCTAAAACATGCATGTGGAACCCAGAGTATGATCAACCGTGTGAACGGAAGACGTGTTCAAATATGTCTCAGTTTTCCTCCCCTGGTACTCGGGTGCAACATTCAAGATGCTTTATTAACACTCTCCCCACTTGGAGTGTCAGCGCCTTTAACCTCCTGTTTGGCCCAGTTTGCAATTTCTGCGGAAGATGAACAGGAATAGGGAGAACCAATGAGAGACTAGCTGGAGGTGTCTGGACGGGCAAATTTAACTCTCAATTCCCACTAGGAAGAGGAAATAACCAAAGGCTCAGCGTGCCATGCCGGAACCAGATTAGGGCCTGAAGCCATCCTGCGGTGTTGCGGCCAGCTCACAAGAAAGCGAGTTGAAGAAAGGAGCTCAGGGACACTGTAATTCACAAACCTGCAGAGTTATAAATGACAGCTATCGTCCAAAAATATACTGAAGTAAGGCTGCCAAGAGGACTTGAAAGCGGGGCAGAATTGCAGGAAACCGATTTCAGGAGGTAGACTGGAATTGCATTGAAAGCATAGGAAAAGAGGCAGAACGTCCACAATGATGCACTTGGCCAAAAAGGGCGTATGCGTTTTTTCCTGAATATATTCAGGAAAAAACGCATACGCGCTTTTTGGCCAACCAAGCAAGCTTGCAAAGGAAATCTGCACTACAATGAAGTCTCACTTCCCCCCGGTCAAAAGGGCCATCTGAAAAAAGTGTAAAATCCAGAAAGGCAGGACAGGCCATGGAGAACTGGGAGCCTTGTTATGCTGATGGGCGGGATGTAAATTGCCAACAGACACTCGGGAGAAGTGTATGGTGTTTCCTGAAACATCTAAGAAACAAAGCAACAGAGCCTAGGGCACTTCCACTTATGGTCCTATAGCTTAGGGAAATTAAAATCAAAAAGACACAGCCACCCCAAATTTTGGGACGCCTCTGTTTACAAAAACCTCATTTACCGTACAAGTTCAATATCACAGAAAGTGAAAAATGGATAAAGAACTTGTGGTACTTACATACAATGCAGTATCACTCAGCAATGAAATCTATGTCATCAGGCCCGTAGCAGCATAATGAGTGGATTCAGGTACAATGATTCTAACTGAAATAAGTCACAGAGAAAAAGAAACATCATAAGATATCACTAATACACGGAATGTAAACTTGGCTACACAGGAACTGAATTCCAAAACAGAACAGGGTCTCAAATTTAGAAAACCAACTTATGCTTGCTTAAGGGGAAAGGTGAGTTGGGGTGCTGCATAAAACCAGAGATTGAAATGAGCACAGATAAAGTTCCTTAAGCCAAATATGGAATAGACAAGAGCTACTCCTTGCTCAATGAAATGCACTCAACACCGCATATTAAACGCCTAAGAATGTACCTGACTAGTAAGTATCTTAAAACCTATGTATTGCTATGTCTCCGAAAGGGAATCAAGCATGTGTACAGGGACATAAACGCAGCAGTGATAGGATTGGAGAGGTTCGGTGAGCAAATGAAGACCCTTTGAAGTCATATTGCATGGTACCCATTCCACGGGTTTCAACTACCCAGGTTTAAGGTATTCTTCCTTCAGCTAAAACATGCATGTGGAACCTAGAGTATGATCAACCATGAGATCGGGAGACGTGCTCAAATATGTCTCAGTTTTCGTACCTGGTACTCGGGTGCAACATTCCAGACGCTTTACTAACACTCTCCCGACTTGGAGAGTCAGTCCCTTTAACCTCCTGTTTGGCCCAGTTTGCAATTTCTGCGGAAGATGAACAGGAATAGCGAGAACCAATGAGAGACCAGCTGGAGGTGTCTGGACCTGCAAATTTAACTCTTATTACCCACCAGGAATAGGAATTAACCAAAGGCTCAGCGTGCTGTGCCGGAACCAGATTAGGGCCTGAAGCCATCCTGCCGTGTTGCGGCCAGGTCACAAGAAAGCGAGTGGAAGAAAGGAGCTCAGGGGCACTGTAATTCACAAACCTGCAGAGTTATAAATGACAGCTATCGTCCAAAAATATACTGAAGTAAGGCTGCCAAGAGGACTTGAAAGCGGGGCAGAATTGCAGGAAACCGATTTCAGGAGTTAGACTGGAATTGCATTGAAAGCATAGGAAAAGAGGCAGAATGTCCACAATGATGCACTTGGCCAAAAAGGGCGTATGCGTTTTTTCCTGAATATATTCAGGAAAAAACGCATACGCGCTTTTTGCCCAACCAAGCAAACTTGCAAAGGAAATCTTCACCTCAATGAAGTCTCACTTCCCCCCGGTCAAAAGGGCCATCTGAAAAAAGTGTAAAATCCAGAAAGGCAGGACAGGCCATGGAGAACTGGGAGCCTTGTTATGCTGATGGGCGGGATGTTAATTGCCAACAGACACTCGGGAGAAGTGTATGGTGTTTCCTGAAACATCTAAAAAACAAAGCAACAGAGCCTAGGGCACTTCCACTTATGGTCCTATAGCTTAGGGAAATTAAAATCAAAAAGACACAGCCACCCCAAAGTTTGGGACGCCTCTGTTTACAAGAACCTCGTTTACCGTACAAGTTCAATATCACAGAAAGTGAAAAATGGATAAAGAACTTGTGGAACTTACGTACAATGCAGTATCACTCAGCAATGAAATCTATGTTATCAGGCCCGTAGCAGCATAATGAGTGGATTCAGGTACGATGATTCTAACTGAAATAAGTCACACAGAAAAAGAAACATCATAAGATATCAGTAATACACGGAATGTAAACTTGGCTACACAGGAACTGAATTACAGAACAGAACAGGGTCTCAAATTTAGAAAACCAACTTATGCTTGCTTAAGGGGAAAGGTGAGTTGGGGTGCTGCATAAAACCAGAGATTGAAATGAGCACAGATAAAGTTCCTTAAGCCAAATATGGAATAGACAAGAGCTACTCCTTGCTCAACGAAATGGACTCAACACCGCATATTAAACGCCTAAGAATGTACCTGACTAGTAAGTATCTTAAAACCTATGGATTGCTATGTCTCCAAAAGAGCATCAAGCCAGTGTACAGGGGCATAAACGCAGTAGTGATAGGATTGGAGAGGTTCGGTGAGCAAATGAAGACCCTTTGAAGTCATATTGCATGGTATCCATTCCACGGATCTCAACTCTCCAGGTTTAAGGTATTCTTCCTTCAGCTAAAACATGCATGTGGAACCCAGAGTATGATCAACCGTGTGAACGGGAGACGTGTTCAAATATGTCTCAGTTTTCGTACCCTGGTACTCAGGTGCAACATTCCAGACGCTTTACTAACACTCTCCCCACTTGGAGAGTCAGCGTATTTAACCTCCTGTTTGGCCAATTTGCAATTACTGCGGAAGATGAACAGGAATAGGGAGAACCAATGAGAAACTAGCTGGAGGTGTCTGGACGGGCAAATTTAACTCTCATTTCCCACCAGGAAGAGGAAATAACCAAAGGCTCAGTGTGCCGTGCCGGAACCAGATTAGGGCCTGAAGCCATCCTGCGGTGTTGCGGACAGGTCACAAGAAAGCGAGTTGAAGAAAGGAGCTCAGGGGCACTGTAATTCACAAACCTGCAGAGTTATAAATGACAGCTATCGTCCAAAAATAGACTGAAGTAAGGCTGCCAAGAGGACTTGAAAGCGGGGCAGAATTGCAGGAAACCGATTTCAGGAGGTAGACTGGAATTGCATTGAAAGCATAGGAAAAGAGGCAGAACGTCCACAATGATGCACTAGGCCAAAAAGGGCGTATGCGTTTTTTCCTGAATATATTCAGGAAAAAACGCATACGCCCTTTTTGGCCAACCAAGCAAGCTTGCAAAGGAAATCTGCAGTACAGTGAAGTCTCACTGCTCCCCGGTCAAAAGGGCCATCTGAAAAAAGTGTAAAATCCAGAAACGCAGGACAGGCCATGGAGAACTGGGAGCCTTATTATGCTGATGGGCGGGATGTAAATTGCCAACAGACACTCCGGAGAAGTGTATGGTGTTTCCTGAAACATCTAAAAAACAAAGCAACAGAGCCTAGGGCACTTCCACTTATGGTCCTATAGCTTAGGGAAATTAAAATCAAAAAGACACAGCCACCCCAAAGTTTGGGACGCCTCTGTTTACAAGAACCTCGTTTACAGTACAAGTTCAACATCGCAGAAAGTGAAAAATGGATAAAGAACTTGTGGTACTTACGTACAATGCAGTATCACTGAGCAATGAAATCTATGTCATCAGGCCTGTAGCAGCATAATGAGTGGATTCAGGTACGATGATTCTAACTGAAATAAGTCACACAGAAAAAGAAACATCATAAGATATCATTAATACACAGAATGTAAACTTGGCTACACAGGAACTGAATTACAGAACAGAACAGGTTCTCAAATTTAGAAAACCAACTTATGCTTACTTAAGGGGAAAGGTGAGTTGGGGTGCTGCATAAAACCAGAGATTGAAATGAGCACAGATAAAGTTCCTTAAGCCAAATATGGAATAGACAAGAGCTACTCCTTGCTCAACGAAATGGACTCAACACCCCATATTAAACGCCTAAGAATGTACCTGACTAGTAAGTATCTTAAAACCTATGGATTGCTATGTCTCCAAAAGAGAATCAAGCGTGTGTACAGGGGCATAAACGCAGCAGTGATAGGATTGGAGAGGTTCGGTGAGCAAATGAAGACCCTTTGAAGTCATATTGCATGGTACCCATTCCACGGGTCTCAACTCTCCAGGTTTAAGGTATTCTTCCTTCAGCTAAAACATGCATGTGGAACCCAGAGTATGATCAACAGTGTGATCGGGAGACGTGTTCAAATATGTCTCAGATTTCGTACCCTGGTACTCGGGTGCAACATTCCAGACGCTTTACTAACACTCTCCCCACTTGGAGAGTCAGTCCCTTTAAACTCCTGTTTGGCCCAATTTGCAATTTGTGCGGAAGATGAACAGGAATAGCGAGAACCAATGAGAGACTAGCTGGAGGTGTCTGGACGGGCAAATTTAACTCTCATTTCCCACCAGGAAGAGGAATTAACCAAAGGCTCAGCGTGCCGTGCCGGGACCAGATTAGGGCCTGAAGCCATCCTGCGGTGTTGCGGCCAGCTCACAAGAAAGCGAGTTGAAGAAAGGAGCTCAGGGGCACTGTAATTCACAAACCTGCAGAGTTATAAATGACAGCTATCATCCAAAAATATACTGAAGTAAGGCTGCCAAGAGGACTTGAAAGCGGGGAAGAATTGCAGGAAACAGATTTCAGGAGGTAGACTGGAATTGTATTGAAAGCATAGGAAAAGAGGCAGAACGTCCACAATGATGCACTTGGCCAAAAAGGGCGTATGCGTTTTTTCCTGAATATATTCAGGAAAAAACGCATACGCCCTTTTTGGCCAACCAAGCAAGCTTGCAAAGGAAATCTGCACTACAATGAAGTCTCACTTCCCCCCGGTCAAAAGGGCCATCTGAAAAAAGTGTAAAATCCAGAAAGGCAGGACAGGCCATGGAGAACTGGGAGCCTTGTTATGCTGATGGGCGGGATGTAAATTGCCAACAGACACTCCGGAGAAGTGTATGGTGTTTCCTGAAACATCTAAAAAACTAAGCAACATAGCCTAGGGCACTTCCACTTATCATCCTATAGATTAGGGAAATTAAAATCAAAAAGACACAGCCACCCCAAAGTTTGGAATGGCTCTGTTTACAAGAACCTCGTTTACCTTACAAGTTCAACATCGCAGAAAGTGAAAAATGGATAAAGAAGTTGTGGTATTTACTTACAAAGCAATATCACTCAGCAATGAAATCTATGTCATCAGGCCCTTAACAGCACAATGAGTGGATTCAGGTATGATGATTCTAACTGAAATAAGTCACACAGAAAAAGAAACATCATAAGATATCAGTAATACACGGAATGTAAACTTGGCTACACAGGAACTGAATTACAGAACAGAACAGGGTCTCAAATTTAGAAAACCAACTTATGCTTGCTTAAGGGTAAAGGTGAGTTGGGGTGCTGCATAAAACCAGAGATTGAAATGAGCACACATAAAGTTCCTTAAGCCAAATATGGAATAGACAAGAGCTACTCCTTGCTCAACGAAATGGACTCAACACCGCATATTAAACGTCTAATAATGTACCTGACTAGTAAGTATCTTAAAACCTATGGATTGCTATGTCTCCGAAAGAGAATCAAGCATGTGTACAGGGGCATAATCGCAGCAGTGATAGGATTGGAGAGGTTCGGTGAGCAAATGAAGACCCTTTGAAGTCATATTGCATGGTACCCATTCCACGGGTTTCAACTACCCAGGTTTAAGTTATTCTTCCTTCAGCTAAAACATGCATGTGGAACCCAGAGTATGATCAACCATGTGATCGGGAGACATGTTCAAATATGTCTCAGTTTTCGTACCCTGGTACTCGGGTGCAACATTCCAGACGCTTTACTAACACTCTCCCGACTTGGAGAGTCAGTCCCTTTAACCTCCTGTTTGGCCCAGTTTGCAATTTCTGCGGAAGATGAACAGGAATAGGGAGAACCAATGAGAGACTAGCTGGAGGTGTCTGGATGGGCAAATTTAACTCTCATTTCCCAACAGGAAGAGGAATTAACCAAAGGCTCAGCGTGCCGTGCCGGAACCAGATTAGGGCCTGAAGCCATCCTGCGGTGTTGCGGCCAGGTCACAAGAAAGCGAGTGGAAGAAAGGAGCTCAGGGGCACTGTTATTCACAAACCTGCAGAGTTATAAATGACAGCTATCGTCCAAAAATATACTGAAGTAAGGCTGCCAAGAGGACTTGAAAGCGGGGCAGAATTGCAGGAAACCGATTTCAGGAGGTAGACTGGAATTGCATTGAAAGCATAGGAAAAGAGGCAGAACATCCACAATGATGCACTTGGCCAAAAAGGGCGTATGCGTTTTTTCCTGAATATATTCAGGAAAAAACGCATACGCGCTTTTTGCCCAACCAAGCAAACTTGCAAAGGAAATCTTCACTACAATGAAGTCTCACTTCCCCCCGGTCAAAAGGGTCATCTGAAAAAAGTGTAAAATCCAGAAAGGCAGGACAGGCCATGGAGAACTGGGAGCCTTGTTATGCTGATGGGCGGGATGTAAATTGCCAACAGACACTCGGGAGAAGTGTATGGTGTTTCCTGAAACATCTAAAAAACAAAGCAACAGAGCCTAGGGCACTTCCACTTATGGTCCTATAGCTCAGGGAATTTAAAATCAAAAAGACACAGCTGCCCCAAAGTTTGGGACGCCTCTGTTTACAAGAACCTCGTTTACAGTACAAGTTCAACATCGCAGAAAGTGAAAAATGGATAAAGAAGTTGTGGTATTCACTTACAAAGCAATATCACTCAGCAATGAAATCTATGTCATCAGGCCCTTAGCAGCATAATGAGTGGATTCAGGTATGATGATTCTAACTGAAATAAGTCACACAGAAAAAGAAACATCATAAGATATCAGTAATACACGGAATGTAAACTTGGCTACACAGGAACTGAATTACAGAACAGAACAGGGTCTCAAATTTAGAAAACCAACTTATGCTTGCTTAAGGGTAAAGGTGAGTTGGGGTGCTGTATAAAACCAGAGATTGAAATGAGCACAGATAAAGTTCCTTAAGCCAAATATGGAATACACAAGAGCTACTCCTTTCTCAACGAAATGGACTCAACACCCCATATTAAACGCCTAAGAATGTACCTGACTAGTAAGTATCTTAAAACCTATGGATTGCTATGTCTCTGAAAGAGAATCAAGCATGTGTACAGGGGCATAAACGCAGCAGTGATAGGATTGGAGAGGTTCGGTGAGCAAATGAAGACCCTTTGAAGTCATATTGCATGATACTCATTCCACGGGTTTCAACAACCCAGGTTTAAGGTATTCTTCCTTCAGCTAAAACATGCATGTGGAACCTAGAGTATGATCAACCATGTGATCGGGAGACGTGTTCAAATATGTCTCAGTTTTCGTACCCTGGTACTCGGGTGCAACATTCCAGACGCTTTACTAACACTCTCCCCACTTGGAGAGTCAGTCCCTTTAACCTCCTGTTTGGCCCAGTTTGCAATTTCTGCGGAAGATGAACAGGAATAGGGAGAACCAATGAGAGACTAGCTGGAGGTGTCTGGACGGGCAAATTTAACTCTCATTTCCCACCAGGAAGAGGAATTAACCAAAGGCTCAGCGTGCCGTGCCGGGACCAGATTAGGGCCTGAAGCCATCCTGCGGTGTTGCGGCCAGCTCACAAGAAAGCGAGTTGAAGAAAGGAGCTCAGGGGCACTGTAATTCACAAACCTGCAGAGTTATAAATGACAGCTATCGTCCAAAAATATACTGAAGTAAGGCTGCCAAGAGGACTTGAAAGCGGGGAAGAATTGCAGGAAACAGATTTCAGGAGGTAGACTGGAATTGTATTGAAAGCATAGGAAAAGAGGCAGAACGTCCACAATGATGCACTTGGCCAAAAAGGGCGTATGCGTTTTTTCCTGAATATATTCAGGAAAAAACGCATACGCCCTTTTTGGCCAACCAAGCAAGCTTGCAAAGGAAATCTGCACTACAATGAAGTCTCACTTCCCCCCGGTCAAAAGGGCCATCTGAAAAAAGTGTAAAATCCAGAAAGGCAGGACAGGCCATGGAGAACTGGCAGCGTTGTTATGCTGATGGGCGGGATGTAAATTGCCAACAGACACCCCGGAGAAGTGTATGGTGTTTCCTGAAACATCTAAAAAACTAAGCAACATAGCCTAGGGCACTTCCACTTATCATCCTATAGATTAGGGAAATTAAAATCAAAAAGACACAGCCACCCCAAAGTTTGGAATGGCTCTGTTTACAAGAACCTCGTTTACCGTACAAGTTCAACATCGCAGAAAGTGAAAAATGGATAAAGAAGTTGTGGTATTTACTTACAAAGCAATATCACTCAGCAATGAAATCTATGTCATCAGGCCCTTAACAGCACAATGAGTGGATTCAGGTATGATGATTCTAACTGAAATAAGTCACACAGAAAAAGAAACATCATAAGATATCAGTAATACACGGAATGTAAACTTGGCTACACAGGAACTGAATTACAGAACAGAACAGGGTCTCAAATTTAGAAAACCAACTTATGCTTGCTTAAGGGGAAAGGAGAGTTGGGGTGCTGCATAAAACCAGAGATTGAAATGAGCACAGATAAAGTTCCTTAAGCCAAATATGGAATAGACAAGAGCTACTCCTTTCTCAACGAAATGGACTCAACACCCCATATTAAACGCCTAAGAATGTACCTGACTAGTAAGTATCTTAAAACCTATGGATTGCTATGTCTTTGAAAGAGAATCAAGCATGTGTACAGGGACATAAACGCAGCACTGATAGGATTGGAGAGGTTCGGTGAGCAAATGAAGACCCTTTGAAGTCATATTGCATGGTACCCATTACACGGGTCTCAACTCTCCAGGTTTAAGGTATTCTCCCTTCAGCTAAAACATGCATGTGGAACCCAGAGTATGATCAACCGTGTGAAAGGGAGATGTGTTCAAATATGTCTCAGTTTTCCTCCCCTGGTACTTGGGTGCAACATTCCAGACGCTTTAGTAACACTCTCCCCACTTGGAGAGTCAGCGTATTTAACCTCCTGTTTGGCCCAGTTTGCAATTCCTGCGGAAGATGAACAGGAATAGGGAGAACCAATGAGAGACTAGCTGGAGGTGTTTGGACGGGCAAATTTAACTTTCATTTCCCACCAGGAAGAGGAAATAACCAAAGGCTCAGTGTGCCGTGCCGGAACCAGATTAGGGCCTGAAGCCATCCTGCGGTGTTGCGGCCAGGTCACAAGAAAGCGAGTTGAAGAAAGGAGCTCAGGGGCACTGTAATTCACAAACCTGCAGAGTTATAAATGACAGCTATCGTCCAAAAATATACTGAAGTAAGGCTGCCAAGAGGACTTGAAAGCGGGGCAGAATTGCAGGAAACCGATTTCAGGAGGTAGACTGGAATTGCATTGAAAGCATAGGAAAAGAGGCAGAACGTCCACAATGATGCACTTGGCCAAAAAGGGCGTATGCGTTTTTTCCTGAATATATTCAGGAAAAAACGCATACGCCCTTTTTGGCCAACCAAGCAAGCTTGCAAAGGAAATCTGCACTACAATGAAGTCTAACTTCCACCCGGTCAAAAGGGCCATCTGAAAAAAGTGTAAAATCCAGAAAGGCAGGACAGGCCATGGAGAACTGGGAGCCTTGTTATGCTGATGGGCGGGATGTAAATTGCCAACAGACACTCGGGAGAAGTGTATGGTGTTTCCTGAAACATCTATAAAACAAAGCAACAGAGCCTAGGGCACTTCCACTTATGGTCCTATAGCTTAGGAAAGTAAAATCAAAAAGACACAGCCACCCCAAAGTTTGGAACGGCTCTGTTTACAAGAACCTCGTTTACAGTACAAGTTCAACATCGCAGAATGTGAAAAATGGATAAAGAAGTTGTGGTATTTACTTACAAAGCAATATCACTCAGCAATGAAATCTAGGTCATCAGGCCCTTAGCAGCACAATGACTGGATTCAGGTATGATGATTCTAACTGAAATAAGTCACACAGAAAAGGAAACATCATAAGATATCAGTAATACACGGAATGTAAACTTGGCTACACAGGAACTGAATTACAGAACAGAACAGGGTCTCAAATTTAGAAAACCAACTTATGCTTGCTTAAGGGGAAAGGTGAGTTGGGGTGCTGCATAAAACCAGAGATTGAAATGAGCACAGATAAAGTTCCTTAAGCCAAATATGGAATAGACAAGAGCTACTCCTTGCTCCACGAAATGGACTCAACACCCCATATTAAACGCCTAAGAATGTACCTGACTAGTAAGTATCTTAAAACCTATGGATTGCTATGTCTCCGAAAAAGAATCAAGCGTGTGTACAGGGGCATAAACGCAGCAGTGATAGGATTGGAGAGGTTCGGTGAGCAAATGAAGACCCTTTGAAATCATATTGCATGGTACCCATTCCACGGGTCTCAACTCTCCAGGTTTAAGGTATTCTTCCTTCAGCTAAAACATGCATGTGGAACCCAGAGTATGATCAACCGTGTGATCGGGAGACGTGTTCAAATATGTCTCTGTTTTCCTCCCCTGGTACTCGGGTGCAACATTCCAGACGCTTTACTAACACTCTCCCCACTTGGAGAGTCAGCGCCTTTAACCTCCTGTTTGGCCCAGTTTGCAATTTCTGCGGAAGATGAACAGGAATAGCGAGAACCAATGAGAGGCTAGCTGCAGGTGTCTGGACGGGCAAATTTAACTCTCATTTCCCACCAGGAAGAGGAAATAACCAAAGGCTCAGCGTGCTGTGCCAGAACCAGATTAGGGCCTGAAGCCATCCTGCGGTGTTGCGGCCAGCTCAAAAGAAAGCGAGTTGAAGAAAGGAGCTCAGGGGCACTGTAATTCACAAACCTGCAGAGTTAGAAATGACAGCTATCGTCCAAAAATAGACTGAAGTAAGGCTGCCAAAAGGACTTGAAAGCGGGGCAGAATTGCAGGAAACCGATTTCAGGAGGTAGACTGGAATTGCATTGAAAGCATAGGAAAAGAGGCAGAACGTCCACAATGATGCACTTGGCCAAAAAGGGCGTATGCGTTTTTTCCTGAATATATTCAGGAAAAAACGCATACGCCCTTTTTGGCCAACCAAGCAAGCTTGCAAAGGAAATCTGTACTACAATGAAGTCTCACTTCCCCCCGGTCAAAAGGGCCATCTTAAAAAAGTGTAAAATCCAGAAAGGCAGGACAGGCCATGGAGAACTGGGAGCCTTGTTATGCTGATGGGCGGGATGTAAGTTGCCAACAGACACTGGGGAGAAGTGTATGGCCTTTCCTGAAACATCTAAAAAACAAAGCAACAGAGCCTAGGGCAATTCCACTTATGGTCCTATAGCTTAGGGAAATTAAAATCAAAAAGACACAGCCACCCCAAAGTTTGGGACGCCTCTGTTTACAAGAACCTCGTTTACCGTACAAGTTCAATATCACAGAAAGTGAAAAATGGATAAAGAACTTGTGGTACTTACGTACAATGCAGTATCACTCAGCAATGAAATCTATGTCATCAGGCCCGTAGCAGCATAATGAGTGGATTCAGGTACGATGATTCTAACTGAAATAAGTCACACAGAAAAAGAAACATCATAAGATATCACTAATACACGGAATGTAAACTTGGCTACACAGGAACTGAATTCGAAAACAGAACAGGGTCTCAAATTTAGAAAACCAACTTATGCTTGCTTAAGGGAAAAGGTGAGTTGGGGTGCTGCATGAAACCAGAGATTGAAATGAGCACAGATAAAGTTCCTTAAGCCAAATATGAAATAGACAAGAGCTACTCCTTGCTCAATGAAATGGACTCAACACCCCATATTAAACGCCTAAGAATGTACCTGACTAGTAAGTATCTTAAAACCTATGGATTGCTATGTCTCCAAAAGAGAATCAAGCGTGTGTACAGGGACATAAACGCAGCAGTGATAGGATTGGAGAGGTTCGGTGAGCAAATGAAGACCCTTTTAAGTCATATTGCATGGTACCCATTCCACGGGTTTCAACTACCCAGGTTTAAGGTATTCTTCCTTCAGCTAATACATGCATGTGGAACCTAGAGTATGATCAACCATGTGATCGGGAGATGTGTTCAAATATGTCTCAGTTTTCATACCCTGGTACTCGGGTGCAACATTCCAGACGCTTTACTAACACTCTCCCGACTTGGAGAGTCAGTCCCTTTAACCTCCTGTTTGGCCCAGTTTGCAATTTCTGCGGAAGATGAACAGGAATAGCGAGAACCAATGAGAGACTAGCTGGAGGTGTCTGGACGGGCAAATTTAACTCTCATTTCCCACCAGGAAGAGGACTTAACCAAAGGCTCAGCGTGCCGTGCCGGAACCAGATTAGGGCCTGAAGCCATCCTGCGGTGTTGCGGCCAGCTCACAAGAAAGCGAGTTGAAGAAAGGAGCTCAGGGGCACTGTAATTCACAAACCTGCAGAGTTATAAATGACAGCTATCGTCCAAAAATATACTGAAGTAAGGCTGCCAAGGGGACTTGAAAGCGGGGAAGAATTGCAAGAAACAGATTTCAGGAGGTAGACTGGAATTGCATTGAAAGCATAGGAAAAGAGGCAGAACGTCCACAATGATGCACTTGGCCAAAAAGGGCGTATGCGTTTTTTCCTGAATATATTCAGGAAAAAACGCATACGCCCTTTTTGGCCAACCAAGCAAGCTTGCAAAGGAAATCTGCACTACAATGAAGTCTCACTTCCCCCCGGTCAAAAGGGCCATCTGAAAAAAGTGTAAAATCCACAAAGGCAGGACAGGCCATGGAGAACTGGGAGCCTTGTTATGCTGATGGGCGGGATGTAAGTTGCCAACAGACACTGGGGAGAAGTGTATGGCCTTTCCTGAAACATCTAAAAAACAAAGCAACAGAGCCTAGGGCAATTCCACTTATGGTCCTATAGCTTAGGGAAATTAAAATCAAAAAGACACAGCCACCCCAAAGTTTGGGATGCCTCTGTTTACAAGAACCTCATTTACCGTACAAGTTCAATATCACAGAAAGTGAAAAATGGATAAAGAACTTGTGGTACTTACGTACAATGCAGTATCACTCAGCAATGAAATCTATGTCATCAGGCCCATAGCAGCATAATGAGTGGATTCAGGTACGATGATTCTAACTGAAATAAGTCACACAGAAAAAGAAACATCATAAGATATCACTAATACACGGAATGTAAACTTGGCTACACAGGAACTGAATTCCAAAACAGAACAGGGTCTCAAATTTAGAAAACCAACTTATGCTTGCTTAAGGGGAAAGGTGAGTTCGGGTGGTGCATAAAACCAGAGATTGAAATGAGCACAGATAAAGTTCCTTAAGCCAAATATGGAATAGACAAGAGCTACTCCTTGCTCAACGAAATGGACTCAACACCGCATATTAAACGCCTAAGAATGTACCTGACTAGTAAGTATCTTAAAACCTATGGATTGCTATGTCTCCAAAAGAGAATCAAGCGTGTGTACAGGGGCATAAACGCAGCAGTGATAGGATTGGAGAGGTTCGGTGAGCAAATGAAGACCCTTTGAAGTCATATTGCATGGTACCCATTCCACGGGTTTCAACTACCCAGGTTTAAGGTAGTCTTCCTTCAGCTAAAACATGCATGTGGAACCTAGAGTATGATCAACCATGTGATCGGGAGACGTGTTCAAATATGTCTCAGTTTTCGTACCCTGGTACTCGGTTGCAACATTCCAGACGCTTTACTAACACTCTCCCAACTTGGAGAGTCAGTCCCTTTAACCTCCTGTTTGGCCCAGTTTGCAATTTCTGCGGAAGATGAACAGGAATAGCGAGAACCAATGAGAGACTAGCTGGAGGTGTCTGGACGGGCAAATTTAACTCCCATTTCCCACCAGGAAGAGGAATTAACCAAAGGCTCAGCTTGCCGTGCCGGAACCAGAGTAGGGCCTGATGCCATCCTGCGGTGTTGCGGCCAGCTCACAAGAAAGCGAGTTGAAGAAAGGAGCTCAGGGGCACTGTAATTCACAAACCTGCAGAGTTATAAATGACAGCTATCGTCCAAAAATATACTGAAGTAAGGCTGCCAAGAGGACTTGAAAGCGGGGCAGAATTGCAGGAAACCGATTTCAGGAGGTAGACTGGAATTGCATTGAAAGCATAGGAAAAGAGGCAGAACGTCCACAATGATGCACTTGGCCAAAAAGGGCGTATGCGTTTTTTCCTGAATATATTCAGGAAAAAACACATACGCCCTTTTTGGCCAACCAAGCAAGCTTGCAAAGGAAATCTGCACTACAATGAAGTCTCACTTCCCCCCGGTCAAAAGGGCCATCTGAAAAAAGTGTAAAATCCAGAAAGGCAGGACAGGCCATGGAGAACTGGGAGCCTTGTTATGCTGATGGGCGGGATGTAAATTGCCAACAGACACTGGGGAGAAGTGTATGGTGTTTCCTGAAACAACTAAAAAACAAAGCAACAGAGCCTAGGGCACTTCCACTTATCGTCCTATAGCTTAGGGAAATTAAAATCAAAAAGACACAGCCACCCCAAAGTTTGGGACGCCTCTGTTTACAAGAACCTCGTTTACAGTACAAGTTCAACATCGCAGAAAGTGGAAAATGGATAAAGAAGTTGTGGTATTTACTTACAAAGCAATATCACTCAGCAATGAAATCTATGTCATCAGGCCCTTAGCAGCACAATGAGTGGATTCAGGTATGATGATTCTAACTGAAATAAGTCACACAGAAAAAGAAACATCATAAGATATCAGTAATACACGGAATATAAACTTGGCTACACAGGAACTGAAATACAGAACAAAACAGGGTCTCAAATTTAGAAAACCAACTTATGTTTGCTTAAGGGTAAAGGTGAGTTGGGGTGCTGCATAAAACCAGAGATTGAAATGAGCACAGATAAAGTTCCTTAAGCCAAATATGGAATAGACAGGAGCTACTCCTTGCTCAACGAAATGGACTCAACACCCCATATTAAACGCCTAAGAATGTACCTGACTAGTAAGTATCTTAAAACCTATGGATTGCTATGTCTCCGAAAGAGAATCAAGCATGTGTACAGGGGCATAAACGCAGCAGTGATAGGATTGGAGAGGTTCGGTGAGCAAATGAAGACCCTTTGAAGTCATATTGCATGGTACCCATTCCACGGGTCTCAACTCTCCAGGTTTAAGGTATTCTTCCTTCAGCTAAAACATGCATGTGGAACCTAGAGTATGATCAACCATGTGATTGGGAGACGTGTTCAAATATGTCTCAGTTTTCGTACCCTGGTACTCGGGTGCAACATTCCAGACGCTTTACTAACACTCTCCCGACTTGGAGAGTCAGTCCCTTTAACCTCTTGTTTGGCCCAGTTTGCAATTTCTGCGGAAGATGAACAGGAATAGCGAGAAACAATGAGAGACTAGCTGGAGGTGTCTGGACGGGCAAATTTAACTCTCATTTCCCACCAGGAAGAGGAAATAACCAAAGGCTCAGCGTGCCGTGCCGGAACCAGATTAGGGCCTGAAGCCATCCTGCGGTGTTGCGGCCAGGTCACAAGAAAGCGAGTTGAAGAAAGGAGCTCAGGGGCACTGTAATTCACAAACCTGCAGAGTTATAAATGACCGCTATCGTCCAAAAATAGACTGAAGTAAGGCTGCCAAGAGGACTTGAATGCGGCGCAGAATTGCAGGAAACCGATTTCAGGAGGTAGACTGGAATTGCATTGAAAGCATAGGAAAACAGGCAGAACGTCCACAATGATGTACTTGGCCAAAAAGGGCGTATGCGTTTATTCCTGAATATATTCAGGAAAAAACGCATACGCCCTTTTTGGCCAACCAAGCAAGCTTGCAAAGGAAATCTGCACTACAATGAAGTCTCACTTCCCCCCGGTCAAAAGGGCCATCTGAAAAAAGTGTAAAATCCAGAAAGGCAGGACAGGCCATGGAGAACTGGGAGCCTTGTTATGCTGATGGGCGGGATGTAAATTGCCAACAACCACTCGGGAGAAGTGTATGGTGTTTCCTGAAACATCTAAAAAACAAAGCAACAGAGCCTAGGGCACTTCCACTTATGGTCCTATAGCTTAGGGAAATTAAAATCAAAAAGACACAGCCACCCCAAAGTTTGGAACGGCTTTGTTTACAAGAACCTCGTTTACAGTACAAGTTCAACATCGCAGAAAGTGAAAAATGGATAAAGAAGTTGTGGTATTTACTTACAAAGCAATATCACTCAGCAATGAAATCTGTGTCATCAGGCCCTTAGCAGCACAATGAGTGGATTCAGGTATGATGATTCTAACTGAAATAAGTCACACAGAAAAAGAAACATCATAAGATATCAGTAATACACGGAATGTAAACTTGGCTACACAGGAACTGAATTACAGAACAGAACAGGGTCTCAAATTTAGAAAACCAACTTATGCTTGCTTAAGGGTAAAGGTGAGTTGGGGTGCTGCATAAAACCAGAGATTTAAATGAGCATACAGATAAAGTTCCTTAAGCCAAATATGGAATAGACAAGAGCTACTCCTTGCTCAACGAAATGGACTCAACACCCCATATTAAACGCCTAAGAATGTACCAGACTAGTAAGTATCTTAAAACCTATGGATTGCTATGTCTCCGAAAGAGAATCAAGCATGTGTACAGGGGCATAAACGCAGCAGTGATAGGATTGGAGAGGTTCGGTGAGCAAATGAAGACCCTTTGAAGTCATATTGCATGGTACCCATTCCACGGGTTTCAACTACCCAGGTTTAAGGTATTCTTCCTTCAGCTAAAACATGCATGTGGAACCTAGAGTATGATCAACCATGTGATCGGGAGACGTGTTCAAATATGTCTCAGTTTTCCTCCCCTGGTACTCGGGTGCAACATTCCAGACGCTTTACTAACACTCTCCCCACTTGGAGAGTCAGTCCCTTTAACCTCCTGTTTGGCCCAGTTTGCAATTTCTGCGGAAGATGAACAGGAATAGCGAGAACCAATGAGAGGCTAGCTGGAGGGGTCTGGACGGGCAAATTTAACTCTCATTTCCCACCAGGAAGAGGAATTAACCAAAGGCTCAGCATGCCGGGCCGGAACCAGATTAGGGCCTGAAGCCATCCTGTGGTGTTGCGGCCAGGTCACAAGAAAGCGAGTTGAAGATAGGAGCTCAGGGGCTCTGTAATTCACAAACCTGCAGAGTTATAAATGACAGCTATCGTCCAAAAATAGACTGAAGTAAGGCTGCCAAGAGGACTTGAAAGCGGGGCAGAATTGCAGGAAACCGATTTCAGGAGGTAGACTGGAATTGCATTGAAAGCATAGGAAAAGAGGCAGAACGTCCACAATGATGCACTTGGCCAAAAAGGGCGTATGCGTTTTTTCCTGAATATATTCAGGAAAAAACGCATACGCCCTTTTTGGCCAACCAAGCAAGCTTGCAAAGGAAATCTGCACTACAATGAAGTCTCACTTCCCCCCGGTCAAAAGGGCCATCTGAAAAAAGTGTAAAATCCAGAAAGGCAGGACAGGCCATGGAGAACTGGGAGCCTTGTTATGCTGATGGGCGGGATGTAAATTGCCAACAACCACTCGGGAGAAGTGTATGGTGTTTCCTGAAACATCTAAAAAACAAAGCAACAGAGCCTAGGGCACTTCCACTTATGGTCCTATAGCTTAGGGAAATTAAAATCAAAAAGACACAGCCACCCCAAAGTTTGGAACGGCTTTGTTTACAAGAACCTCGTTTACAGTACAAGTTCAACATCGCAGAAAGTGAAAAATGGATAAAGAAGTTGTGGTATTTACTTACAAAGCAATATCACTCAGCAATGAAATCTGTGTCATCAGGCCCTTAGCAGCACAATGAGTGGATTCAGGTATGATGATTCTAACTGAAATAAGTCACACAGAAAAAGAAACATCATAAGATATCAGTAATACACGGAATGTAAACTTGGCTACACAGGAACTGAATTACAGAACAGAACAGGGTCTCAAATTTAGAAAACCAACTTATGCTTGCTTAAGGGTAAAGGTGAGTTGGGGTGCTGCATAAAACCAGAGATTGAAATGAGCACAGATAAAGTTCCTTAAGCCAAATATGGAATAGACAAGAGCTACTCCTTGCTCAACGAAATGGACTCAACACCCCATATTAAACGCCTAAGAATGTACCAGACTAGTAAGTATCTTAAAACCTATGGATTGCTATGTCTCCGAAAGAGAATCAAGCATGTGTACAGGGGCATAAACGCAGCAGTGATAGGATTGGAGAGGTTCGGTGAGCAAATGAAGACCCTTTGAAGTCATATTGCATGGTACCCATTCCACGGGTTTCAACTACCCAGGTTTAAGGTATTCTTCCTTCAGCTAAAACATGCATGTGGAACCTAGAGTATGATCAACCATGTGATCGGGAGACGTGTTCAAATATGTCTCAGTTTTCCTCCCCTGGTACTCGGGTGCAACATTCCAGACGCTTTACTAACACTCTCCCCACTTGGAGAGTCAGTCCCTTTAACCTCCTGTTTGGCCCAGTTTGCAATTTCTGTGGAAGATGAACAGGAATAGCGAGAACCAATGAGAGGCTAGCTGGAGGGGTCTGGACGGGCAAATTTAACTCTCATTTCCCACCAGGAAGAGGAATTAACCAAAGGCTCAGCATGCCGGGCCGGAACCAGATTAGGGCCTGAAGCCATCCTGTGGTGTTGCGGCCAGGTCACAAGAAAGCGAGTTGAAGATAGGAGCTCAGGGGCTCTGTAATTCACAAACCTGCAGAGTTATAAATGACAGCTATCGTCCAAAAATAGACTGAAGTAAGGCTGCCAAGAGGACTTGAAAGCGGGGCAGAATTGCAGGAAACCGATTTCAGGAGGTAGACTGGAATTGCATTGAAAGCATAGGAAAAGAGGCAGAACGTCCACAATGATGCACTTGGCCAAAAAGGGCGTATGCGTTTTTTCCTGAATATATTCAGGAAAAAACGCATACGCCCTTTTTGGCCAACCAAGCAAGCTTGCAAAGGAAATCTGCACTACAATGAAGTCTCACTTCCCCCCGGTCAAAAGGGCCATCTGAAAAAAGTGTAAAATCCAGAAAGGCAGGACAGGCCATGGAGAACTGGGAGCCTTGTTATGCTGATGGGCGGGATGTAAATTGCCAACAACCACTCGGGAGAAGTGTATGGTGTTTCCTGAAACATCTAAAAAACAAAGCAACAGAGCCTAGGGCACTTCCACTTATGGTCCTATAGCTTAGGGAAATTAAAATCAAAAAGACAAGGCCACCCCAAAGTTTGGAACGGCTTTGTTTACAAGAACCTCGTTTACAGTACAAGTTCAACATCGCAGAAAGTGAAAAATGGATAAAGAAGTTGTGGTATTTACTTACAAAGCAATATCACTCAGCAATGAAATCTGTGTCTTCAGGCCCTTAGCAGCACAATGAGTGGATTCAGGTATGATGATTCTAACTGAAATAAGTCACACAGAAAAAGAAACATCATAAGATATCAGTAATACACGGAATGTAAACTTGGCTACACAGGAACTGAATTACAGAACAGAACAGGGTCTCAAATTTAGAAAACCAACTTATGCTTGCTTAAGGGTAAAGGTGAGTTGGGGTGCTGCATAAAACCAGAGATTGAAATGAGCACAGATAAAGTTCCTTAAGCCAAATATGGAATAGACAAGAGCTACTCCTTGCTCAACGAAATGGACTCAACACCCCATATTAAACGCCTAAGAATGTACCAGACTAGTAAGTATCTTAAAACCTATGGATTGCTATGTCTCCGAAAGAGAATCAAGCATGTGTACAGGGGCATAAACGCAGCAGTGATAGGATTGGAGAGGTTCGGTGAGCAAATGAAGACCCTTTGAAGTCATATTGCATGGTACCCATTCCACGGGTTTCAACTACCCAGGTTTAAGGTATTCTTCCTTCAGCTAAAACATGCATGTGGAACCTAGAGTATGATCAACCATGTGATCGGGAGACGTGTTCAAATATGTCTCAGTTTTCCTCCCCTGGTACTCGGGTGCAACATTCCAGACGCTTTACTAACACTCTCCCCACTTGGAGAGTCAGTCCCTTTAACCTCCTGTTTGGCCCAGTTTGCAATTTCTGCGGAAGATGAACAGGAATAGCGAGAACCAATGAGAGGCTAGCTGGAGGGGTCTGGACGGGCAAATTTAACTCTCATTTCCCACCAGGAAGAGGAATTAACCAAAGGCTCAGCATGCCGGGCCGGAACCAGATTAGGGCCTGAAGCCATCCTGTGGTGTTGCGGCCAGGTCACAAGAAAGCGAGTTGAAGATAGGAGCTCAGGGGCTCTGTAATTCACAAACCTGCAGAGTTATAAATGACAGCTATCGTCCAAAAATAGACTGAAGTAAGGCTGCCAAGAGGACTTGAAAGCGGGGCAGAATTGCAGGAAACCGATTTCAGGAGGTAGACTGGAATTGCATTGAAAGCATAGGAAAAGAGGCAGAACGTCCACAATGATGCACTTGGCCAAAAAGGGCGTATGCGTTTTTTCCTGAATATATTCAGGAAAAAACGCATACGCCCTTTTTGGCCAACCAAGCAAGCTTGCAAAGGAAATCTGCACTACAATGAAGTCTCACTTCCCCCCGGTCAAAAGGGCCATCTGAAAAAAGTGTAAAATCCAGAAAGGCAGGACAGGCCATGGAGAACTGGGAGCCTTGTTATGCTGATGGGCGGGATGTAAATTGCCAACAACCACTCGGGAGAAGTGTATGGTGTTTCCTGAAACATCTAAAAAACAAAGCAACAGAGCCTAGGGCACTGCCACTTATGGTCCTATAGCTTAGGGAAATTAAAATAAAAAAGACACAGCCACCCCCAAAGTTTGGAACGGCTCTGTTTACAAGAACCTCGTTTACAGTACAAGTTCAACATCGCAGAAAGTGAAAAATGGATAAAGAAGTTGTGGTATTTACTTACAAAGCAATATCACTCAGCAATGAAATCTGTGTCATCAGGCCCTTAGCAGCACAATGAGTGGATTCAGGTATGATGATTCTAACTGAAATAAGTCACACAGAAAAAGAAACATCATAAGATATCAGTAATACACGGAATGGAAACTTGGCTACACAGGAACTGAATTACAGAACAGAACAGGATCTCAAATTTAGAAAACCAACTTATTCTTGCTTAAGGGTAAAGGTGAGTTGGGGTGCTGCATAAAACCAGAGATTGAAATGAGCACAGATAAAGTTCCTTAAGCCAAATATGGAATAGACAAGAGCTACTCCTTGCTCAACGAAATGGTCTCAACACCCCATATTAAACGCCTAAGAATGTACCTGACTAGTAAGTATCTTAAAACCTATGGATTGCTATGTCTCCGAAAGAGAATCAAGCATGTGTACAGGGGCATAAACGCAGCAGTGATAGGATTGGAGAGGTTCGGTGAGCAAATGAAGACCCTTTGAAGTCATATTGCATGGTACCCATTCCACGGGTTTCAACTACCCAGGTTTAAGGTATTCTTCCTTCAGCTAAAACATGCATGTGGAACCTAGAGTATGATCAACCATGTGATCGGGAGACGTGTTCAAATATGTCTCAGTTTTCCTCCCCTGGTACTCGGGTGCAACATTCCAGACGCTTTACTAACACTCTCCCCACTTGGAGAGTCAGTCCCTTTAACCTCCTGTTTGGCCCAGTTTGCAATTTCTGCGGAAGATGAACAGGAATAGCGAGAACCAATGAGAGGCTAGCTGGAGGTGTCTGGACGGGCAAATTTAACTCTCATTTCCCACCAGGAAGAGGAATTAACCAAAGGCTCAGCATGCCGGGCCGGAACCAGATTAGGGCCTGAAGCCATCCTGCGGTGTTGCGGCCAGGTCACAAGAAAGCGAGTTGAAGAAAGGAGCTCAGGGGCACTGTAATTCACAAACCTGCAGACTTATAAATCACAGCTATCGTCCAAAAATAGACTGAAGTAAGGCTGCCAAGAGGACTTGAAAGCGGGGCAGAATTGCAGGAAACCGATTTCAGGAGGTAGACTGGAATTGCATTGAAAGCATAGGAAAAGAGGCAGAACGTCCACAATGATGCACTTGGCCAAAAAGGGCGTATGCGTTTTTTCCTGAATATATTCAGGAAAAAACGCATACACCCTTTTTGGCCAACCAAGCAAGCTTGCAAAGGAAATCTGCACTACAATGAAGTCTCACTTCCCCCCGGCCAAAAGGGCTATCTGAAAAAAGTGTAAAATCCAGAAAGGCAGGACAGGCCATTGAGAACTGGGAGCCTTGTTATGCTGATGGGTGGGATGTAAATTGCCAACAGACACCTGGGAGAAGTGTATGGTGTTTCCTGAAACATCTAAAAAACAAAGCAACAGAGCCTAGGGCACTTCCACTTATGGTCCTATAGCTTAGGGAAATTAAAATCAAAAAGACACAGCCACCCCAAAGTTTGGAACGGCTCTGTTTACAAGAACCTCGTTTACAGTACAAGTTCAACATCGCAGAAAGTGAAAAATGGATAAAGAAGTTGTGGTATTCACTTACAAAGCAATATCACGCAGCAATGAAATCTATGTCATCAGGCCCTTAGCAGCACAATGAGTGGATTCAGGTATGATGATTCTAACTGAAATAAGTCACATAGAAAAAGAAACATCATAAGATATCAGTAATACACGGAATGGAAACTTGGCTACACAGGAACTGAATTACAGAACAGAACACGGTCTCAAATTTAGAAAAACAACTTATGCTTGCTTAAGAGTAACGGTGAGTTGGGGTGCTGCATAAAACCAGAGATTGAAATGAGCACAGATAAAGTTCCTTAAGCCAAATATGGAATAGACAAGAGCTACTCCTTGCTCAACGAAATGGACTCAACACCGCATATTAAACACCTAAGAATGTACCTGACTTGTAAGTATCTTAAAACCTATGGATTGCTATGTCTCCGAAAGAGAATCAAGCATGTGTACAGGGGCATAAACGCAGCAGTGATAGGATTGGAGAGGTGCGGTGAGCAAATGAAGACCCTTTGAAGTCATATTGCATGGTATCCATTACACGGGTTTCAACTACCCAGGTTTAAGGTATTCTTCCTTCAGCTAAAACATGCATGTGGAACCTAGAGTATGATCAACCATGTGATCGGGAGACGTGTTCAAATATGTCTCAGTTTTCCTCCCCTGGTACTCGGGTGCAACATTCCAGACGCTTTACTAACACTCTCCCCACTTGGAGAGTCAGTCCCTTTAACCTCCTGTTTGGCCCAGTTTGCAATTTCTGCGGAAGATGAACAGGAATAGCGAGAACCAATGAGAGGCTAGCTGGAGGTGTCTGGACGGGCAAATTTAACTCTCATTTCCCACCAGGAAGAGGAATTAACCAAAGGCTCAGCATGCCGGTCCGGAACCAGATTAGGGCCTGAAGCCATCCTGCGGTGTTGCGGCCAGGTCACAAGAAAGCGAGTTGAAGAAAGGAGCTCAGGGGCACTGTAATTCACAAACCTGCAGAGGTATAAATGACAGCTATCGTCCAAAAATAGACTGAAGTAAGGCTGCCAAGAGGACTTGAAAGCGGGGCAGAATTGCAGGAAACCGATTTCAGGAGGTAGACTGGAATTGCATTGAAAGCATAGGAAAAGAGGCAGAACGTCCACAATGATGCACTTGGCCAAAAAGGGCGTATGCGTTTTTTCCTGAATATATTCAGGAAAAAACGCATACGCCCTTTTTGGCCAACCAAGCAAGCTTGCAAAGGAAATCTGCACTACAATGAAGTCTCACTTCCCCCCGGCCAAAAGGGCCATCTGTAAAAAGTGTAAAATCCAGAAAGGCAACAGGCCATTGAGAACTGGGAGCCTTGTTATGCTGATGGGCGGGATGTAAATTGCCAACAGACACTCCGGAGAAGTGTATGGTGTTTCCTGAAACATCTAAAAAACAAAGCAACAGAACCTAGGGCACTTCCACTTATGGTCCTATAGCTTAGGGAAATTAAAATCAAAAAGACACAGCCACCCCAAAGTTTGGAACGGCTCTGTTTACAAGAACCTCGTTTACAGTACAAGTTCAACATCGCAGAAAGTGAAAAATGGATAAAGAAGTTGTGGTATTTACTTACAAAGCAATATCACTCAGCAATGAAATCTGTGTCATCAGGCCCTTAGCAGCACAATGAGTGGATTCAGGTATGATGATTCTAACTGAAATAAGTCACACAGAAAAAGAAACATCATAAGATATCACTAATACACGGAATGTAAACTTGCCTACACAGGAACTGAATTACAGAACAGAACAGGGTCTCAAATTTAGAAAACCAACTTATTCTTGCTTAAGGGTAAAGGTGAGTTGGGGTGCTGCATAAAACCAGAGATTGAAATGAGCACAGATAAAGTTCCTTAAGCCAAATATGGAATAGACAAGAGCTACTCCTTGCTCAACGAAATGGACTCAACACCCCATATTAAACGCCTAAGAATGTACCTGACTAGTAAGTATCTTAAAACCTATGGATTGCTATGTCTCCGAAAGAGAATCAAGCATGTGTACAGGGGCATAAATGCAGCAGTGATAAGATTGGAGAGGTGCGGTGAGCAAATGAAGACCCTTTGAAGTCATATTGCATGGTACCCATTCCACGGGTTTCAACTACCCAGGTTTAAGGTATTCTTCCTTCAGCTAAAACATGCATGTGGAACCTAGAGTATGATCAACCATGTGATCGGGAGACGTGTTCAAATATGTCTCAGTTTTCCTCCCCTGGTACTCGGGTGCAACATTCCAGACGCTTTACTAACACTCTCCCCACTTGGAGAGTCAGTCCCTTTAACCTCCTGTTTGGCCCAGTTTGCAATTTCTGCGGAAGATGAACAGGAATAGCGAGAACCAATGAGAGGCTAGCTGGAGGTGTCTGGACGGGCAAATTTAACTCTCATTTCCCACCAGGAAGAGGAATTAACCAAAGGCTCAGCATGCCGGGCCGGAACGAGATTAGGGCCTGAGGCCATCCTGCGGTGTTGCGGCCAGGTCACAAGAAAGTGAGTTGAAGAAAGGAGCTCAGGGGCACTGTAATTCACAAACCTGCAGAGTTATAAATGACAGCTATCGTCCAAAAATAGACTGAAGTAAGGCTGCCAAGAGGACTTGAAAGCGGGGCAGAATTGCAGGAAACCGATTTCAGGAGGTAGACTGGAATTGCATTGAAAGCATAGGAAAAGAGGCAGAACGTCCACAATGATGCACTTGGCCAAAAAGGGCGTATGCGTTTTTTCCTGAATATATTCAGGAAAAAACGCATACGCCCTTTTTGGCCAACCAAGCAAGCTTGCAAAGGAAATCTGCACTACAATGAAGTCTCACTTCCCCCCGGTCAAAAGGGCCATCTGAAAAAAGTGTAAAATCCAGAAAGGCAGGACAGGCCATGGAGAACTGGGAGCCTTGTTATGCTGATGGGCGGGATGTAAATTGCCAACAGACACTTGGGAGAAGTGTATGGTGTTTCCTGAAACATCTAAAAAACAAAGCAACAGAGCCTAGGGCACTTCCACTTATGGTCCTATAGCTTAGGGAAATTAAAATCAAAAAGACACAGCCACCCCAAAGTTTGGAACGGCTCTGTTTACAAGAACCTCGTTTACAGTACAAGTTCAACATCGCAGAAAGTGAAAAATGGATAAAGAAGTTGTGGTATTGACTTACAAAGCAATATCACTCAGCAATGAAATCTATGTCATCAGGCCCTTAGCAGCACAATGAGTGGATTCAGGTATGATGATTCTAACTGAAATAAGTCACACAGAAAAAGAAACATCATAAGATATCAGTAATACACGGAATGTAAACTTGGCTACACAGGAACTGAATTACAGAACAGAACAGGGTCTCAAATTTAGAAAACCAACTTATGCTTGCTTAAGGGTAAAGGTGAGTTGGGGTGCTGCATAAAACCAGAGATTGAAATGAGCACAGATAAAGTTCCTTAAGCCAAATATGGAAGAGACAAGAGCTACTCCTTGCTCAACGAAATGGACTCAACACCGCATATTAAACGCCTAAGAATGTACCTGACTAGTAAGTATCGTAAAACCTATGGATTGCTATGTCTCCAAAAGAGAATCAAGCATGTGTACAGGGGCATAAACGCAGCAGTGATAGGATTGGAGAGGTTCGGTGAGCAAATGAAGACCCTTTGAAGTCATATTGCATGGTACCCATTACACGGGTCTCAACTCTCCAGGTTTAAGGTATTCTTCCTTCAGCTAAAACATGCATGTGGAACCCAAGTATGATCAACCATGTGAACGGGAGACGTGTTCAAATATGTCTCAGTTTTCCTCCCCTTGTACTCGGGTGCAACATTCCAGACGCTTTACTAACACTCTCCCCACTTGGAGAGTCAGTCCCTTTAACCTCCTGTTTGGCCCAGTTTGCAATTTCTGCGGAAGATGAACAGGAATAGCGAGAACCAATGAGAGGCTAGCTGGAGGTGTCTGGACGGACAAATTTAACTCTCATTTCCCACCAGGAAGAGGAAATAACCAAAGGCTCAGCGTGCCGGGCCGGAACCAGATTAGGGCCTGAAGCCATCCTGCGGTGTTGCGGCCAGGTCACAAGAAAGCGAGTTGAAGAAAGGAGCTCAGGGGCACTGTAATTCACAAACCTGCAGACTTATAAATGACAGCTATCGTCCAAAAATAGACTGAAGTAAGGCTGCCAAGAAGACTTGAAAGCGGGGCAGAATTGCAGGAAACCGATTTCAGGAGGTAGACTGGAATTGCATTGAAAGCATAGGAAAAGAGGCAGAACGTACACAATGATGCACTTGGCCAAAAAGGGCGTATGCGTTTTTTCCTGAATATATTCAGGAAAAAACGCATACGCCCTTTTTGGCCAACCAAGCAAGCTTGCAAAGGAAATCTGCACTACAATGAAGTCTCACTTCCCCCCGGCCAAAAGGGCCATCTGAAAAAAGTGTAAAATCCAGAAAAGCAACAGGCCATTGAGAACTGGCAGCCTTGTTATGCTGATGGGCGGGATGTAAATTGCCAACAGACACTTGGGAGAAGTGTATGGTGTTTCCTGAAACATCTAAAAAACAAAGCAACAGAGCCTAGGGCACTTCCACTTATGGTCCTATAGCTTAGGGAAATTAAAATCAAAAAGACACAGCCACCCCAAAGTTTGGAACGGCTCTGTTTACAAGAACCTCGTTTACAGTACAAGTTCAACATCGCAGAAAGTGAAAAATGGATAAAGAAGTTGTGGTATTTACTTACAAAGCAATATCACTCAGCAATGAAATCTGTGTCATCAGGCCCTTAGCAGCACAATGAGTGGATTCAGGTATGATGATTCTAACTGAAATAAGTCACACAGAAAAAGAAACATCATAAGATATCAGTAATACATGGAATGTAAACTTGACTACACAGGAACTGAATTACAGAACAGAACAGGGTCTCAAATTTAGAAAACCAACTTATGCTTGCTTAAGGGTAAAGGTGAGTTGGGGTGCTGCATAAAACCAGAGATTGAAATGAGCACAGATAAAGTTCCTTAAGTCAAATATGGAATAGACAAGAGCTACTCCTTGCTCAACGAAATGGACTCAACACCGCATATTAAACGCCTAAGAATGTACCTGACTAGTAAGTATCTTAAAACCTATGGATTGCTATGTCTCCGAAAGAGAATCAAGCATGTGTACAGGGGCATAAACGCAGCAGTGATAGGATTGGAGAGGTTCGGTGAGCAAATGAAGACCCTTTGAAGTCATATTGCATGGTACCCATTCCACGGGTTTCAACTACCCAGGTTTAAGGTATTCTTCCTTCAGCTAAAACATGCATGTGGAACCCAGAGTATGATCAACCATATGATCGGGAGACGTGTTCAAATATGTCTCAGTTTTCCTCCCCTGGTACTCGGGTGCAACATTCCAGACGCTTTACTAACACTCTCCCCACTTGGAGAGTCAGCGCCTTTAACCTCCTGTTTGGCCCAGTTTGCAATTTCTGCGGAAGATGAACAGGAATAGCGAGAAACAATGAGAGGCTAGCTGGAGGTGTCTGGACGGGCAAATTTAACTCTCATTTCCCACCAGGAAGAGGAAATAACCAAAGGCTCAGCGTGCCGTGCCGGAACCAGATTAGGGCCTGAAGCCATCCTGCGGTGTTGCGGCCAGGTCACAAGAAAGCGAGTTGAAGAAAGGAGCTCAGGGGCACTGTAATTCACAAACCTGCAGAGTTATAAATGACAGCTATCGTCCAAAAATAGACTGAAGTAAGGCTGCCAAGAGGACTTGAAAGCGGGCCAGAATTGCAGGAAACCGATTTCAGGAGGTAGACTGGAATTGCATTGAAAGCATAGGAAAAGAGGCAGAACGTCCACAATGATGCACTTGGCCAAAAAGGGCGTATGCGTTTTTTCCTGAATATATTCAGAAAAAAACGCATACGCCCTTTTTGGCCAACCAAGCAAGCTTGCAAAGGAAATCTGCACTACAATGAAGTCTCACTTCCCCCCGGTCAAAAGGGCCATCTGAAAAAAGTGTAAAATCCAGAAAGGCAGGACAGGCCATGGAGAACTGGGAGCCTTGTTATGCTGATGGGCGGGATGTAAATTGCCAACAGACACTCGGGAGAAGTGTATGGTGTTTCCTGAAACATCTAAAAAACAAAGCAACAGAGCCTAGAGCACTGCCGCTTATGGTCCTATAGCTTAGGGAAATTAAAATCAAAAAGACACAGCCACCCCAAAGTTTGGGACGCCTCTGTTTACAAGAACCTCGTTTACAGTACAAGTTCAACATCGCAGAAAGTGAAAAATGGATAAAGAAGTTGTGGTATTTACTTACAAAGCAATATCACTCAGCAATGAAATCTGTGTCATCAGGCCCTTAGCAGCACAATGAGTGGATTCAGGTATGATGATTCTAACTGAAATAAGTCACACAGAAAAAGAAACATCATAAGATATCAGTAATACACGGAATGTAAACTTGGCTACACAGGAACTGAATTACAGAACAGAACAGGGTCTCAAATTTAGAAAACCAACTTATTCTTGCTTAAAGGTAAAGGTGAGTTGGGGTGCTGCATAAAACCAGAGATTGAAATGAGCACAGATAAAGTTCCTTAAGCCAAATATGGAATAGACAAGAGCTACTCCTTGCTCAACGAAATGGACTCAACACCCCATATTAAACGCCTAAGAATGTACCTGACTAGTAAGTATCTTAAAACCTATGGATTGCTATGTCTCCGAAAGAGAATCAAGCATGTGTACAGGGGCGTAAACGCAGCAGTGATAGGATTGGAGAGGTTCGGTGAGCAAATGAAGACCCTTTGAAGTCATATTGCATGGTACCCATTCCACGGGTTTCAACTACCCAGGTTTAAGGTATTCTTCCTTCAGCTAAAACATGCATGTGGAACCTAGAGTATGATCAACCATGTGATCGGGAGACGTGTTCAAATATGTCTCAGTTTTCCTCCCCTGGTACTCGGGTGCAACATTCCAGACGCTTTACTAACACTCTCCCCACTTGGAGAGTCAGTCCCTTTAACCTCCTGTTTGGCCCAGTTTGCAATTTCTGCGGAAGATGAACAGGAATAGCGAGAACCAATGAGAGGCTAGCTGGAGGTGCCTGGACGGGCAAATTTAACTCTCATTTCCCACCAGGAAGAGGAATTAACCAAAGGCTCAGCATGCCGGGCTGGAACCAGATTAGGGCCTGAAGCCATCCTGCGGTGTTGCGGCCAGGTCACAAGAAAGCGAGTTGAAGACAGGAGCTCAGGGGCACTGTAATTCACAAACCTGCAGAGTTATAAATGACAGCTATCGTCCAAAAATAGACTGAAGTAAGGCTGCCAAGAGGACTTGAAAGCGGGGCAGAATTGCAGGAAACCGATTTCAGGAGGTAGACTGGAATTGCATTGAAAGCATAGGAAAAGAGGCAGAACGTCCACAATGATGCACTTGGCCAAAAAGGGCGTATGCGTTTTTTCCTGAATATATTCAGGAAAAAACGCATACGCCCTTTTTGGCCAACCAAGCAAGCTTGCAAAGGAAATCTGCACTACAATGAAGTCTCACTTCCCCCCGGTCAAAAGGGCCATCTGAAAAAAGTGTAAAATCCAGAAAGGCAGGACAGGCCATGGAGAACTGGGAGCCTTGTTATGCTGATGGGCGGGATGTAATTTGCCAACAGACACTCGGGAGAAGTGTATGGTGTTTCCTGAAACATCTAAAAAACAAAGCAACAGAGCCTAGGGCACTGCCAATTATGGTCCTATAGCTTAGGGAAATTAAAATCAGAAAGACACAGCCACCCCAAAGTTTGGGACGGCTCTGTTTACAAGAACCTCGTTTACAGTACAAGTTCAACATCGCAGAAAGTGAAAAATGGATAAAGAAGTTGTGGTATTTACTTACAAAGCAATATCACTCAGCAATGAAATCTATGTCATCAGGCCCTTAGCATCACAATGAGTGGATTCAGGTATGATGATTCTAACTGAAATAAGTCACACAGAAAAAGAAACATCATAAGATATCAGTAATACACGGAATGTAAACTTGGCTACACAGGAACTGCATTCCAAAACAAAACAGGGTCTCAAATTTAGAAAACCAACTTATGCTTGCTTAAGGGGAAAGGTGAGTTGGGGTGCTGCATAAAACCAGAGATTGAAATGAGCACACATAAAGTTCCTTAAGCCAAATATGGAATAGACAAGAGCTACTCCTTGCTCAACGAAATGGACTCAACACCCCATATTAAACGCCTAAGAATGTACCTGACTAGTAAGTATCTTAAAACCTATGGATTGCTATGTCTCCAAAAGAGAACCAAGCGTGTGTACAGGGGCATAAACGCAGCAGTGATAGGATTGGAGAGGTTCGGTGAGCAAATGAAGACCCTTTGAAGTCATATTGCATGGTACCCATTCCACGGGTCTCAACTCTCCAGGTTTAAGGTATTCTTCCTTCAGCTAAAACATGCATGTGGAACCCAAGTATGATCAACCATGTGAACGGGAGACGTGTTCAAATATGTCTCAGTTTTCCTCCCCTGGTACTCGGGTGCAACATTCCAGACGCTTTACTAACACTCTCCCCACTTGGAGAGTCAGCGCCTTTAACCTCCTGTTTGGCCCAGTTTGCAATTTCTGCGGAAGATGAACAGGAATAGCGAGAACCAATGAGAGGCTAGCTGGAGGTGTCTGGACGGGCAAATTTAACTCTCATTTCCCACCAGGAAGAGGAAATAACCAAAGGCTCAGCGTGCCGTACCGGAACCAGATTAGGGCCTGAAGCCATCCTGCGGTGTTGCGGCCAGGTCACAAGAAAGCGAGTTGAAGAAAGGAGCTCAGGGGCACTGTAATTCACAAACCTGCAGAGTTATAAATGACAGCTATCGTCCAAAAATAGACTGAAGTAAGGCTGCCAAGAGGACTTGAAAGCGGGGCAGAATTGCAGGAAACCGATTTCAGGAGGTAGACTGGAATTGCATTGAAAGCATAGGAAAAGAGGCAGAACGTCCACAATGATGCACTTGGCCAAAAAGGGCGTATGCGTTTTTTCCTGAATATATTCAGGAAAAAACGCATACGCCCTTTTTGGCCAACCAAGCAAGCTTGCAAAGGAAATCTGCACTACAATGAAGTCTCACTTCCCCCCGGTCAAAAGGGCCATCTGAAAAAAGTGTAAAATCCAGAAAGGCAGGACAGGCCATGGAGAACTGGGAGCCTTGTTATGCTGATGGGCGGCATGTAAATTGCCAACAACCACTCGGGAGAAGTGTATGGTGTTTCCTGAAACATCTAAAAAACAAAGCAACAGAACCTAGGGCACTTCCACTTATGGTCCTATAGCTTAGGGAAATTAAAATCAAAAAGACACAGCCACCCCAAAGTTTGGGACGCCTCTGTTTACAAGAACCTCGTTTACAGTACAAGTTCAACATCGCAGAAAGTGAAAAATGGATAAAGGACTTGTGGTACTTACGTACAATGCAGTATCACTCAGCAATGAAATCTATGTCATCAGGCCCGTAGGAGCATAATGAGTAGATTCAGGTACGATGATTCTAACTGAAATAAGTCACACAGAAAAAGAAACATCATAAGATATCAGTAATACACGGAATGTAAACTTGGCTACACAGAAACTGAATTACAGAACAGAACAGGGTCTCAAATTTAGAAAAACAACTTATTCTTGCTTAAGGGGAAAGGTGAGTTGGGGTGCTGCAAAAAACCAGAGATTGAAAAGAGCACAGATAAAGTTCCTTAAGCCAAATATGGAATAGACAAGAGCTACTCCTTGCTCAACGAAATGGACTCAACACCCCATATTAAACGCCTAAGAATGTACCTGACTAGTAAGTATCTTGAAACCTATGGATTGCTATGTCTCCAAAAGAGAATCAAGCATGTGTACAGGGGCATAAACGCAGCAGTGATAGGATTGGAGAGGTTCGGTGAGCAAATGAAGACCCTTTGAAGTCATATTGCATGGTACCCATTCCACGGGTCTCAACTCTCCAGGTTTAAGGTATTCTTCCTTCAGCTAAAACATGCATGTGGAACCCAGAGTATGATCAACCATGTGAACGGGAGACGTGTTCAAATATGTCTCAGTTTTCCTCCCCTGGTACTCGGGTGCAACATTCCAGACGCTTTACTAACACTCTCCCCACTTGGAGAGTCAGTCCCTTTAACCTCCTGTTTGGCCCAGTTTGCAATTTCTGCGGAAGATGAACAGGAATAGCGAGAACCAATGAGAGGCTAGCTGAAGGTGTCTGGACGGGCAAATTTAACTCTCATTTCCCACCAGGAAGAGGAAATAACCAAAGGCTCAGCGTGCCGTACCGGAACCAGATTAGGGCATGAAGCCATCCTGCGGTGTTGCGGCCAGCTCAAAAGAAAGCGAGTTGAAGAAAGGAGCTCAGGGGCACTGTAATTCACAAACCTGCAGAGTTATAAATGACAGCTATCGTCCAAAAATAGACTGAAGTAAGGCTGCCAAGAGGACTTGAAAGCGGGGCAGAATTGCAGGAAACCGATTTCAGGAGGTAGACTGCAATTGCATTGAAAGCATAGGAAAAGAGGCAGAACGTCCACAATGATGCACTTGGCCAAAAAGGGCGTATGCGTTTTTTCCTGAATATATTCAGGAAAAAACGCATACGCCCTTTTTGGCCAACCAAGCAAGCTTGCAAAGGAAATCTGCACTACAATGAAGTCTCACTTCCCCCCGGTCAAAAGGGCCATCTGAAAAAAGTGTAAAATCCAGAAAGTCAGGACAGGCCATGGAGAACTGGGAGCCTTGTTATGCTGATGGGCGGGATGTAAATTGCCAACAGACACTCGGGAGAAGTGTATGGTGTTTCCTGAAACATCTAAAAAACAAAGCAACAGAGCCTAGGGCACTTCCACTTATGGTCCTATAGCTTAGGGAAATTAAAATCAAAAAGACACAGCCACCCCAAAGTTTGGGACGGCTCGGATTACAAGAACCTCGTTTACAGTACAAGTTCAACATCGCAGAAAGTGAAAAATGGATAAAGAAGTTGTGGTATTTACTTACAAAGCAATATCACTCAGCAATGAAATCTATGTCATCAGGCCCTTAGCATCACAATGAGTGGATTCAGGTATGATGATTCTAACTGAAATAAGTCACACAGAAAAAGAAACATCATAAGATATCAGTAATACACGGAATGTAAACTTGGCTACACAGGAACTGAATTACAGAACAGAACAGGGTCTCAAATTTAGAAAACCAACTTATGCTTGCTTAAGGGTAAAGGTGAGTTGGGGTGCTGCATAAAACCAGAGATTGAAATGAGCACAGATAAAGTTCCTTAAGTCAAATATGGAATAGACAAGAGCTACTCCTTGCTCAACGAAATGGACTCAACACCGCATATTAAACGCCTTTAGAATGTACCTGACTAGTAAGTATCGTAAAACCTATGGATTGCTATGTCTCCAAAAGAGAATCAAGCATGTGTACAGGGGCATAAACGCAGCAGTGATAGGATTGGAGAGGTTCGGTGAGCAAAGGAAGACCCTTTGAAGTCATATTGCATGGTACCCATTCCACGGGTCTCAACTCTCCAGGTTTAAGGTATTCTTCCTTCAGCTAAAACATGCATGTGGAACCCAAGTATGATCAACCATGTGAACGGGAGACGTGTTCAAATATGTCTCAGTTTTCCTCCCCTGGTACTCGGGTGCAACATTCCAGATGCTTTACTAACACTCTCCCCACTTGGAGAGTCAGCGCCTTTAACCTCCTGTTTGGCCCAGTTTGCAATTTCTGCGGAAGATGAACAGGAATAGCGAGAACCAATGAGAGGCTAGCTGGAGGTGTCTGGACGGGCAAATTTAACTCTCATTTCCCACCAGGAAGAGGAATTAACCAAAGGCTCAGCATGTCGGGCCGGAACCAGATTAGGGCCTGAAGCCATCCTGCGGTGTTGCGGCCAGCTCACAAGAAAGCGAGTTGAAGAAAGGAGCTCAGGGGCACTGTAATTCACAAACCTGCAGAGTTATAAATGACAGCTATCGTCCAAAAATATACTGAAGTAAGGCTGCCAAGAGGACTTGAAAGCGGGGCAGAATTGCAGGAAACCGATTTCAGGAGGTAGACTGGAATTTCATTGAAAGCATAGGAAAAGAGGCAGAACGTCCACAATGATGCACTTGGCCAAAAAGGGCGTATGCGTTTTTTCCTGAATATATTCAGGAAAAAACGCATACGCCCTTTTTGGCCAACCAAGAAAGCTTGCAAAGGAAATCTGCACTACAATGAAGTCTCAGTTCCCCCCGGTCAAAAGGGACATCTGTAAAAAGTGTAAAATCCAGAAAGGCAACAGGCCATTGAGAACTGGGAGCCTTGTTATGCTGATGGGCGGGATGTAAATTGCCAACAGACACTTGGGAGAAGTGTATGGTGTTTCCTGAAACATCTAAAAAACAAAGCAACAGAGCCTAGGGCACTTCCACTTATGGTCATATAGCTTAGGGAAATTAAAATCAAAAAGACACAGGCACCCCAAAGTTTGGAACGGCTCTGTTTACAAGAACCTAGTTTACAGTACAAGTTCAACATCGCAGAAAGTGAAAAATGGATAAAGAAGTTGTGGTATTTACTTACAAAGCAATATCACTCAGCAATGAAATCTGTGTCATCAGGCCCTTAGCAGCACAATGAGTGGATTCAGGTATGATGATTCTAACTGAAATAAGTCACACAGAAAAAGAAACATCATAAGATATCAGTAATACACGGAATGTAAACTTGGCTACACAGGAACTGAATTACAGAACAGAACAGGGTCTCAAATTTAGAAAGCCAACTTATTCTTGCTTAAGGGTAAAGGTGAGTTGGGGTGCTGCATAAAACCAGAGATTGAAATGAGCACAGATAAAGTTCCTTAAGCCAAATATGGAATAGACAAGAGCTACTCCTTGCTCAATGAAATGGACTCAACACCCCATATTAAACGCCTAAGAATGTACCTGACTAGTAAGTATCTTAAAACCTATGGATTGCTATGTCTCCGAAAGAGAATCAAGCATGTGTACAGGGGCATAAACGCAGCAGTGATAGGATTGGAGAGGTTCGGTGAGCAAATGAAGACCCTTTGAAGTCATATTGCATGGTACCCATTCCACGGGTTTCAACTACCCAGGTTTAAGGTATTCTTCCTTCAGCTAAAACATGCATGTGGAACCCAGAGTATGATCAACCATGTGATCGGGAGACGTGTTCAAATATGTCTCAGTTTTCCTCCCCTGGTACTCGGGTGCAACATTCCAGACGCTTTACTAACACTCTCCCCACTTGGAGAGTCAGTCCCTTTAACCTCCTGTTTGGCCCAGTTTGCAATTTCTGCGGAAGATGAACAGGAATAGCGAGAACCAATGAGAGGCTAGCTGGAGGTGTCTGGACGGGCAAATTTAACTCTCATTTCCCAACAGGAAGAGGAAATAACCAAAGGCTCAGTGTGCCGTACCGGAACCAGATTAGGGCCTGAAGCTATCCTGCGGTGTTGCGGCCACCTCAAAAGAAACCGAGTTGAAGAAAGGAGCTCAGGGGCACTATAATTCACAAACATGCAGAGTTATAAATGACAGCTATCGTCCAAAAATATACTGAAGTTAGGCTGCCAAGAGGACTTGAAAGCGGGGCAGAATTGCAGGAAACCGATTTCAGGAGGTAGACTGGAATTGCATTGAAAGCATAGGAAAAGAGGCAGAACGTCCACAATGATGCACTTGGCCAAAAAGGGCGTATGCGTTTTTTCCTGAATATATTCAGGAAAAAACGCATACGCCCTTTTTGGCCAACCAAGCAAGCTTGCAAAGGAAATCTGCACTACAATGAAGTCTCACTTCCCCCCGGTCAAAAGGGCCATCTGAAAAAAGTGTAAAATCCAGAAAGGCAGGACAGGCCATGGAGAACTGGGAGCCTTGTTATGCTGATGGGCGGGATGTAAATTGCCAACAACCACTCGGGAGAAGTGTATGGTGTTTCCTGAAACATCTAAAAAACAAAGCAACAGAACCTAGGGCACTTCCACTTATGGTCCTATAGCTTAGGGAAATTAAAATCAAAAAGACACAGCCACCCCAAAGTTTGGAACGGCTCTGTTTACAAGAACCTCGTTTACAGTACAAGTTCAACATCGCAGAAAGTGAAAAATGGATAAAGAAGTTGTGGTATTTACTTACAAAGCAATATCACTCAGCAATGAAATCTGTGTCATCAGGCCCTTAGCAGCACAATGAGTGGATTCAGGTATGATGATTCTAACTGAAATAAGTCACACAGAAAAAGAAACATCATAAGATATCAGTAATACACGGAATGTAAACTTGGCTACACAGGAACTGAATTACAGAACAGAACAGGGTCTCAAATTTAGAAAACCAACTTATTCTTGCTTAAGGGTAAAGGTGAGTTGGGGTGCTGCATAAAACCAGAGATTGAAATGAGCACAGATAAAGTTCCTTAAGCCAAATATGGAATAGACAAGAGCTACTCCTTGCTCAACGAAATGGACTCAACACCCCATATTAAACGCCTAAGAATGTACCTGACTAGTAAGTATCTTAAAACCTATGGATTGCTATGTCTCCGAAAGAGAATCAAGCATGTGTACAGGGGCATAAATGCAGCAGTGATAGGATTGGAGAGGTTCGGTGAGCAAATGAAGACCCTTTGAAGTCATATTGCATGGTACCCATTCCACGGGTTTCAACTACCCAGGTTTAAGGTATTCTTCCTTCAGCTAAAACATGCATGTGGAACCTAGAGTATGATCAACCATGTGATCGGGAGATGTGTTCAAATATGTCTCAGTTTTCCTCCCCTGGTACTCGGGTGCAACATTCCAGACGCTTTACTAACACTCTCCCCACTTGGAGAGTCAGTCCCTTTAACCTCCTGTTTGGCCCAGTTTGCAATTTCTGTGGAAGATGAACAGGAATAGCGAGAACCAATGAGAGGCTAGCTGGAGGTGTCTGGACGGGCAAATTTAACTCTCATTTCCCACCAGGAAGAGGAAATAACCAAAGGCTCAGCGTGCCGTACCGGAACCAGATTAAGGCCTGAAGACATCCTGCGGTGTTGCGGCCAGCTCACAAGAAAGCGAGTTGAAGAAAGGAGCTCAGGGGCACTGTAATTCACAAACCTGCAGAGTTATAAATGACAGCTATTGTCCAAAAATATACTGAAGTAAGGCTGCCAAGAGGACTTGAAAGCGGGGCAGAATTGCAGGAAACCGATTTCAGGAGGTAGACTGGAATTACATTGAAAGCATAGGAAAAGAGGCAGAACGTCCACAATGATGCACTTGGCCAAAAAGGGCGTATGCGTTTTTTCCTGAATATATTCAGGAAAAAACGCATACGTCCTTTTTGGCCAACCAAGCACTTGCAAAGGAAATCTGCACTACAATGAAGTCTCACTTCCCCCCGGTCAAAAGGGCCATCTGAAAAAAGTGTAAAATCCAGAAAGGCAGGACAGGCCATGGAGAACTGGGAGCCTTGTTATGCTGATGGGCGGGATGTAAATTGCCAACAACCACTCGGGAGAAGTGTATGGTGTTTCCTGAAACATCTAAAAAACAAAGCAACAGAACCTAGGGCACTTCCACTTATGGTCCTATAGCTTAGGGAAATTAAAATCAAAAAGACACAGCCACCCCAAAGTTTGGAATGGCTCTGTTTACAAGAACCTCGTTTACAGTACAAGTTCAACATCGCAGAAAGTGAAAAATGGATAAAGAAGTTGTGGTATTTACTTACAAAGCAATATCACTCAGCAATGAAATCTGTGTCATCAGGCCCTTAGCAGCACAATGAGTGGATTCAGGTATGATGATTCTAACTGAAATAAGTCACACAGAAAAAGAAACATCATAAGATATCAGTAATACACGGAATGTAAACTTGGCTACACAGGAACTGAATTACAGAACAGAACAGTGACTCAAATTTAGAAAACCAACTTATGCTTGCTTAAGGGTAAAGGTGAGTTGGGGTGCTGCATAAAACCAGAGATTGAAATGAGCACAGATAAAGTTCCTTAAGCCAAATATGGAATAGACAAGAGCTACTCCTTGCTCAACGAAATGGACTCAACAACGCATATTAAACGCCTAAGAATGTACCTGACTTGTAAGTATCTTAAAACCTATGGATTGCTATGTCTCCAAAAGAGAATCAAGCATGTGTACAGGGGCATAAACGCAGCAGTGATAGGATTGGAGAGGTTGGGTGAGCAAATGAAGACCCTTTGAACTCATATTGCATGGTACCCATTCCACGTGTTTCAACTACCTAGGTTTAAGGTATTCTTCCTTCATCTAAAACATGCATGTGGAACCTAGAGTATGATCAACCATGTGATCGGGAGACGTGTTCAAATATGTCTCAGTTTTCGTACCCTGGTACTCGGGTGCAACATTCCAGACGCTTTACTAACACTCTCCCGACTTGGAGAGTCAGTCCCTTTAACCTCCTGTTTGGCCCAGTTTGCAATTTCTGCGGAAGATGAACAGGAATAGCAAGAACCAATGGAGACTAGCTGGAGGTGTCTGGACGGGCAAATGTAACTCTCATTTCCTACCAGGAAGAGGAATTAACCAAAGGCTCAGCGTGCCAGGCCAGAAACAGATTAGGGCCTGAAGCCATCCTGCGGTGTTGCGGCCAGGTCACAAGAAAGCGAGTTGAAGAAAGGAGCTCAGGGGCACTGTAATTCACAAACCTGCAGAGTTAGAAATGACAGCTATCGTCCAAAAATATACTGAAGTAAGGCTGCCAAGAGGACTTGAAAGCGGGGCAGAATTGCAGGAAACCGATTTCAGGAGGTAGACTGCAATTGCATTGAAAGCATAGGAAAAGAGGCAGAACGTCCACAATGATGCACTTGGCCAAAAAGGGCGTATGCGTTTTTTCCTGAATATATTCAGGAAAAAACGCATACGCCCTTTTTGGCCAACCAAGCAAGCTTGCAAAGGAAATCTGCACTACAATGAAGTCTCACTTCCCCCCAGTCAAAAGGGCCATCTGAAAAAAGTGTAAAATCCAGAAAGGCAGGACAGGCCATGGAGAACTGGGAGCCTTGTTATGCTGATGGGCGGGATGTAAATTGCCAACAGACACTCGGGAGAAGTGTATGGTGTTTCCTGAAACATCTAAAAAACAAAGCAACAGAGCCGAGGGCACTGCCACTTATGGTCCTATAGCTTAGGGAAATTAAAATCAAAAAGACACAGCCACCCCAAAGTTTGCGACGCCTCTGTTTACAACAACCTCGTTTACAGTACAAGTTCAACATCGCAGAAAGTGAAAAATGGATAAAGAAGTTGTGGTATTTACTTACAAAGCAATATCACTCAGCAATGAAATCTGTGTCATCAGGCCCTTAGCATCAAAATGAGTGGATGCAGGTATGATGATTCTAACTGAAATAAGTCACACAGAAAATGAAACATCATAAGATATCAGTAATACACGGAATGTAAACTTGGCTACACAGGAACTGAATTACAGAACAGAACAGGGTCTCTAATTTAGAAAACCAACTTATGCTTGCTTAAGGGTAAAGGTGAGTTGGGGTGCTGCATAAAACCAGAGATTGAAATGAGCACAGATAAAGTTCCTTAAGTCAAATATGGAATAGACAAGAGCTACTCCTTGCTCAACGAAATGGACTCAACACCGCATATTAAACGCCTAAGAATGTACCTGACTAGTAAGTATCTTAAAACCTATGGATTGCTATGTCTCCGAAAGAGAATCAAGCATGTGTACAGGGGCATAAACGCAGCAGTGATAGGATTGGAGAGGTTCGGTGAGCAAATGAAGACCCTTTGAAGTCATATTGCATGGTACCCATTCCAAGGGTCTCAACTCTCCAGGTTTTAGGTATTCTTCCTTCAGCTAAAACATGCATGTGGAACCCAAGTATGATCAACCATGTGAACGGGAGACGTGTTCAAATATGTCTCAGTTTTCCTCCCCTGGTACTCGGGTGCAACATTCCAGACGCTTTACTAACACTCTCCCCACTTGGAGAGTCAGCGCCTTTAACCTCCTGTTTGGCCCAGTTTGCAATTTCTGCGGAAGATGAACAGGAATAGCGAGAACCAATGAGAGGCTAGCTGGAGGTGTCTGGACGGGCAAATTTAACTCTCATTTCCCACCAGGAAGAGGAAATAACCAAAGGCTCAGCGTGCCGTACCGGAACCAGATTAGGGCCTGAAGCCATCCTGCGGTGTTGCGGCCAGCTCAAAAGAAAGCGAGTTGAAGAAAGGAGCTCAGGGGCACTGTAATTCACAAACCTGCAGAGTTATAAATGACAGCTATCGTCCAAAAATATACTGAAGTAAGGCTGCCAAGAGGACTTGAAAGTGGGGCAGAATTGCAGGAAACCGATTTCAGGAGGTAGACTGGAATTGCATTGAAAGCATAGGAAAAGAGGCAGAACGTCCACAATGATGCACTTGGCCAAAAAGGGCGTATGCGTTTTTTCCTGAATATATTCAGGAAAAAACGCATACGCCCTTTTTGGCCAACCAAGCAAGCTTGCAAAGGAAATCTGCACTACAATGAAGTCTCACTTCCCCCCGGTCAAAAGGGCCATCTGAAAAAAGTGTAAAATCCAGAAAGGCAGGACAGGCCATGGAGAACTGGGAGCCTTGTAATGCTGATGGGCGGGATGTAAATTGCCAACAGACACTCGGGAGAAGTGTATGGTGTTTCCTGAAACATCTAAAAAACAAAGCAACAGAACCTAGGGCACTTCCACTTATGGTCCTATAGCTTAGGGAAATTAAAATCAAAAAGACACAGCCACCCCAAAGTTTGGAACGGCTCTGTTTACAAGAACCTCGTTTACAGTACAAGTTCAACATCACAGAAAGTGAAAAATGGAGAAAGAACTTGTGGTACTTACGTCCAATGCAGTATCACTCAGCAATGAAATCTATGTCATCAGGCCCGTAGCAGCATAATGAGTAGATTCAGGTACGATGATTCTAACTGAAATAAGTCACACAGAAAAAGAAACATCATAAGATATCACTAATACACGGAATGTAAACTTGGCTACACAGGAACTGAATTCCAAAACAGAACAGGTTCTCAAATTTAGAAAACCAACTTATGCTTGCTTAAGGGGAAAGGTGAGTTGGGTTGCTGCATAAAACCAGAGATTGAAATGAGCACAGATAAAGTTCCTTAAGCCAAATATGGAATAGACAAGAGCTACTCCTTGCTCAACGAAATGGACTCAACACCGCATATTAAACGCCTAAGAATGTACCTGACTAGTAAGTATCTTAAAACCTATGGATTGCTATGTCTCCGAAAGAGAATCAAGCATGTGTACAGGGGCATAAACGCAGCAGTGATAGGATTGGAGAGGTTCGGTGAGCAAATGAAGACCCTTTGAAGTCATATTGCATGGTACCCATTCCACGGGTTTCAACTACCCAGGTTTTAGGTATTCTTCCTTCAGCTAAAACATGCATGTGGAACCCAGAGTATGATCAACCATGTGATCGGGAGATGTGTTCAAATATGTCTCAGTTTTCCTCCCCTGGTACTCGGGTGCAACATTCCAGACGCTTTACTAACACTCTCCCGACTTGGAGAGTCAGTGTCTTTAACCTCCTGTTTGGCCCAGTTTGCAATTTCTGCGGAAGATGAACAGGAATAGCGAGAACCAATGAGAGACTAGCTGGAGGTGTCTGGACGGGCAAATTTAACTCTCATTTCCCACCAGGAAGAGGAATTAACCAAAGGCTCAGCGTGCCGTGCCGGAACCAGATTAGGGCCTGAAGCCATCCTGCGGTGTTGCGGCCAGCTCACAAGAAAGCGAGTTGAAGAAAGGAGCTCAGGGGCACTGTAATTCACAAACCTGCAGAGTTATAAATGACAGCTATCGTCCAAAAATAGACTGAAGTAAGGCTGCCCAGAGGACTTGAAAGCGGGGCAGAATTGCAGGAAACCGATTTCAGGAGGTAGACTGGAATTGCATTGAAAGCATAGGAAAAGAGGCAGAACGTCCACAATGATGCACTTGGCCAAAAAGGGCGTATGCGTTTTTTCCTGAATATATTCAGGAAAAAACGCATACGCCCTTTTTGGCCAACCAAGCAAGCTTGCAAAGGAAATCTGCACTACAATGAAGTCTCACTTCCCCCCGGTCAAAAGGGCCATCTGAAAAAAGTGTAAAATCCAGAAAGGCAGGACAGGCCATGGAGAACTGGGAGCCTTGTTATGCTGATGGGCGGGATGTAAATTGCCAACAACCACTCGAGAGAAGTGTATGGTGTTTCCTGAAACATCTAAAAAACAAAGCAACAGAGCCTAGGGCACTTCCACTTATGGTCCTATAGCTTAGGGAAATTAAAATCAAAAAGACACAGCCACCCCAAAGTTTGGAACGGCTCTGTTTACAAGAACCTCGTTTACAGTACAAGTTCAACATCGCAGAAAGTGAAAAATGGATAAAGAAGTTGTGGTATTTACTTACAAAGCAATATCACTCAGCAATGAAATCTGTGTCATCAGGCCCTTAGCAGCACAATGAGTGGATTCAGGTATGATGATTCTAACTGAAATAAGTCACACAGAAAAAGAAACATCATAAGATATCAGTAATACACGGAATGTAAACTTGGCTACACAGGAACTGAATTACAGAACAGAACAGGGTCTCAAATTTAGAAAACCAACTTATTCTTGCTTAAGGGTAAAGGTGAGTTGGGGTGCTGCATAAAACCAGAGATTGAAATGAGCACAGATAAAGTTCCTTAAGTCAAATATGGAATAGACAAGAGCTACTCCTTGCTCAACGAAATGGACTCAACACCGCATATTAAACGCCTAAGAATGTACCTGACTAGTAAGTATCGTAAAACCTATGGATTGCTATGTCTCCAAAAGAGAATCAAGCATGTGTACAGGGGCATAAACGCAGCAGTGCTAGGATTGGAGAGGTTCGGTGAGCAAATGAAGACCCTTTGAAGTCATATTGCATGGTACCCATTCCACAGGTTTCAACTACCCAGGTTTAAGGTATTCTTCCTTCAGCTAAAACATGCATGTGGAACCTAGAGTATGATCAACCATGTGATCGGGAGACGTGTTCAAATATGTCTCAGTTTTCCTCCCCTGGTACTCGGGTGCAACATTCCAGACGCTTTACTAACACTCTCCCCACTTGGAGAGTCAGTCCCTTTAACCTCCTGTTTGGCCCAGTTTGCAATTTCTGCGGAAGATGAACAGGAATAGAGAAAACCAATGAGAGGCTAGCTGGAGGTGTCTGGACGGGCAAATTTAACTCTCATTTCCCACCAGGAAGAGGAATTAACCAAAGGCTCAGCATGCCGGGCCGGAACCAGATTAGGGCCTGAAGCCATCCTGCGGTGTTGCGGCCAGGTCACAAGAAAGCGAGTTGAAGAAAGGAGCTCAGGGGCACTGTAATTCACAAACCTGCAGAGTTATAAATGACAGCTATCGTCCAAAAATAGACTGAAGTAAGGCTGCCAAGAGGACTTGAAAGCGGGGCAGAATTGCAGGAAACCGATTTCAGGAGGTAGACTGGAATTGCATTGAAAGCATACGAAAAGAGGCAGAACGTCCACAATGATGCACTTGGCCAAAAAGGGCGTATGCGTTTTTTCCTGAATATAATCAGGAAAAAACGCATACGCCCTTTTTGGCCAACCAAGCAAGCTTGCAAAGGAAATCTGCACTACAATGAAGTCTCACTTCCCCCCGGTCAAAAGGGCCATCTGAAAAAAGTGTAAAATCCAGAAAGGCAGGACAGGCCATGGAGAACTGGGAGCCTTGTTATGCTGATGGGCGGGATGTAAATTGCCAACAGACACTCGGGAGAAGTGTATGGTGTTTCCTGAAACATCTAAAAAACAAAGCAACAGAGCCTAGGGCACTTCCACTTATGGTCCTATAGCTTAGGGAAATTAAAATCAAAAAGACACAGCCACCCCAAAGTTTGGAACGGCTCTGTTTACAAGAACCTCGTTTACAGTACAAGTTCAACATCGCAGAAAGTGAAAAATGGATAAAGAAGTTGTGGTATTTACTTACAAAGCAATATCACTCAGCAATGAAATCTGTGTCATCAGGCCCTTAGCAGCACAATGAGTGGATTCAGGTATGATGATTCTAACTGAAATAAGTCACACAGAAAAAGAAACATCATAAGATATCAGTAATACACGGAATGTAAACTTGGCTACACAGGAACTGAATTACAGAACAGAACAGGGTCTCAAATTTAGAAAACCAACTTATTCTTGCTTAAGGGTAAAGGTGAGTTGGGGTGCTGCATAAAACCAGAGATTGAAATGAGCACAGATAAAGTTCCTTAAGTCAAATATGGAATAGACAAGAGCTACTCCTTGCTCAACGAAATGGACTCAACACCGCATATTAAACGCCTAAGAATGTACCTGACTAGTAAGTATCTTAAAACCTATGGATTGCTATGTCTCCAAAAGAGAATCAAGCATGTGTACAGGGGCATAAACGCAGCAGTGCTAGGATTGGAGAGGTTCGGTGAGCAAATGAAGACCCTTTGAAGTCATATTGCATGGTACCCATTCCACAGGTTTCAACTACCCATGTTTAAGGTATTCTTCCTTCAGCTAAAACATGCATGTGGAACCTAGAGTATGATCAACCATGTGATCGGGAGACGTGTTCAAATATGTCTCAGTTTTCCTCCCCTGGTACTCGGGTGCAACATTCCAGACGCTTTACTAATACTCTCCCCACTTGGAGAGTCAGTCCCTTTAACCTCCTGTTTGGCCCAGTTTGCAATTTCTGCGGAAGATGAACAGGAATAGCGAGAACCAATGAGAGGCTAGCTGGAGGTGTCTGGACGGGCAAATTTAACTCTCATTTCCCACCAGGAAGAGGAATTAACCAAAGGCTCAGCATGCCGGGCCGGAACCAGATTAGGGCCTGAAGCCATCCTGCGGTGTTGCGGCCAGGTCACAAGAAAGCGAGTTGAAGAAAGGAGCTCAGGGGCACTGTAATTCACAAACCTGCAGAGTTATAAATGACAGCTATCGTCCAAAAATAGACTGAAGTAAGGCTGCCAAGAGGACTTGAAAGCGGGGCAGAATTGCAGGAAACCGATTTCAGGAGGTAGACTGGAATTGCATTGAAAGCATAGGAAAAGAGGCAGAACGTCCACAATGATGCACTTGGCCAAAAAGGGCGTATGCGTTTTTTCCTGAATATAATCAGGAAAAAACGCATACGCCCTTTTTGGCCAACCAAGCAAGCTTGCAAAGGAAATCTGCACTACAATGAAGTCTCACTTCCCCCCCGTCAAAACGGCCATCTGAAAAAAGTGTAAAATCCAGAAAGGCAGGACAGGCCATGGAGAACTGGGAGCCTTGTTATGCTGATGGGCGGGATGTAAATTGCCAACAGACACTCGGGAGAAGTGTATGGTGTTTCCTGAAACATCTAAAAAACAAAGCAACAGAGCCTAGGGCACTGCCACTTATGGTCCTATAGCTTAGGGAATTTAAAATCAAAAAGACACAGCCACCCCAAAGTTTGGGACGCCTCTGTTTACAACAACCTCGTTTACAGTACAAGTTCAACATCGCAGAAAGTGAAAAATGGATAAAGAAGTTGTGGTATTTACTTACAAAGCAATATCACTCAGCAGTGAAATCTGTGTCATCAGGCCCTTAGCAGCACAATGAGTGGATTCAGGTATGATGATTCTAACTGAAATAAGTCACACAGAAAAAGAAACATCATAAGATATCAGTAATACACGGAATGTAAACTTGGCTACACAGGAACTGAATTACAGAACAGAACAGGGTCTCAAATTTAGAAAACCAACTTATTCTTGCTTAAGGGTAAAGGTGAGTTGGGGTGCTGCATAAAACCAGAGATTGAAATGAGCACAGATAAAGTTCCTTAAGTCAAATATGGAATAGACAAGAGCTACTCCTTGCTCAACGAAATGGACTCAACACCGCATATTAAACGCCTAAGAATGTACCTGACTAGTAAGTATCGTAAAACCTATGGATTGCTATGTCTCCAAAAGAGAATCAAGCATGTGTACAGGGGCATAAACGCAGCAGTGCTAGGATTGGAGAGGTTCGGTGAGCAAATGAAGACCCTTTGAAGTCATATTGCATGGTACCCATTCCACCGGTTTCAACTCCCCATGTTTAAGGTATTCTTCCTTCAGCTAAAACATGCATGTGGAACCTAGAGTATGATCAACCATGTGATCGGGAGACGTGTTCAAATATGTCTCAGTTTTCCTCCCCTGGTACTCGGGTGCAACATTCCAGACGCTTTACTAACACTCTCCCCACTTGGAGAGTCAGTCCCTTTAACCTCCTGTTTGGCCCAGTTTGCAATTTCTGCGGAAGATGAACAGGAATAGCGAGAACCAATGAGAGGCTAGCTGGAGGTGTCTGGACGGGCAAATTTAACTCTCATTTCCTACCAGGAAGAGGAATTAACCAAAGGCTCATCATGCCGGGCCGGAACCAGATTAGGGCCTGAAGCCATCCTGCGGTGTTGCGGCCAGGTCACAAGAAAGCGAGTTGAAGAAAGGAGCTCAGGGGCACTGTAATTCACAAACCTGCAGAGTTATAAATGACAGCTATCGTCCAATAATAGACTGAAGTAAGGCTGCCAAGAGGACTTGAAAGCGGGGCAGAATTGCAGGAAACCGATTTCAGGAGGTAGACTGGAATTGCATTGAAAGCATACGAAAAGAGGCAGAACGTCCACAATGATGCACTTGGCCAAAAAGGGCGTATGCGTTTTTTCCTGAATATAATCAGGAAAAAACGCATACGCCCTTTTTGGCCAACCAAGCAAGCTTGCAAAGGAAATCTGCACTACAATGAAGTCTCACTTCCCCCCGGTCAAAAGGGCCATCTGAAAAAAGTGTAAAATCCAGAAAGGCAGGACAGGCCATGGAGAACTGGGAGCCTTGTTATGCTGATGGGCGGGATGTAAATTGCCAACAGACACTCGGGAGAAGTGTATGGTGTTTCCTGAAACATCTAAAAAACAAAGCAACAGAGCCTAGGGCACTTCCACTTATGGTCCTATAGCTTAGGGAAATTAAAATCAAAAAGACACAGCCACCCCAAAGTTTGGAACGGCTCTGTTTACAAGAACCTCGTTTACAGTACAAGTTCAACATCGCAGAAAGTGAAAAATGGATAAAGAAGTTGTGGTATTTACTTACAAAGCAATATCACTCAGCAATGAAATCTGTGTCATCAGGCCCTTAGCAGCACAATGAGTGGATTCAGGTATGATGATTCTAACTGAAATAAGTCACACAGAAAAAGAAACATCATAAGATATCAGTAATACACGGAATGTAAACTTGGCTACACAGGAACTGAATTACAGAACAGAACAGGGTCTCAAATTTAGAAAACCAACTTATTCTTGCTTAAGGGTAAAGGTGAGTTGGGGTGCTGCATAAAACCAGAGATTGAAATGAGCACAGATAAAGTTCCTTAAGTCAAATATGGAATAGACAAGAGCTACTCCTTGCTCAACGAAATGGACTCAACACCGCATATTAAACGCCTAAGAATGTACCTGACTAGTAAGTATCGTAAAACCTATGGATTGCTATGTCTCCAAAAGAGAATCAAGCATGTGTACAGGGGCATAAACGCAGCAGTGCTAGGATTGGAGAGGTTCGGTGAGCAAATGAAGACCCTTTGAAGTCATATTGCATGGTACCCATTCCACAGGTTTCAACTACCCAGGTTTAAGGTATTCTTCCTTCAGCTAAAACATGCATGTGGAACCTAGAGTATGATCAACCATGTGATCGGGAGACGTGTTCAAATATGTCTCAGTTTTCCTCCCCTGGTACTCGGGTGCAACATTCCAGACGCTTTACTAACACTCTCCCCACTTGGAGAGTCAGTCCCTTTAACCTCCTGTTTGGCCCAGTTTGCAATTTCTGCGGAAGATGAACAGGAATAGCGAGAACCAATGAGAGGCTAGCTGGAGGTGTCTGGACGGGCAAATTTAACTCTCATTTCCCACCAGGAAGAGGAATTAACCAAAGGCTCAGCATGCCGGGCCGGAACCAGATTAGGGCCTGAAGCCATCCTGCGGTGTTGCGGCCAGGTCACAAGAAAGCGAGTTGAAGAAAGGAGCTCAGGGGCACTGTAATTCACAAACCTGCAGAGTTATAAATGACAGCTATCGTCCAAAAATAGACTGAAGTAAGGCTGCCAAGAGGACTTGAAAGCGGGGCAGAATTGCAGGAAACCGATTTCAGGGGGTAGACTGGAATTGCATTGAAAGCATACGAAAAGAGGCAGAACGTCCACAATGATGCACTTGGCCAAAAAGGGCGTATGCGTTTTTTCCTGAATATAATCAGGAAAAAACGCATACGCCCTTTTTGGCCAACCAAGCAAGCTTGCAAAGGAAATCTGCACTACAATGAAGTCTCACTTCCCCCCGGTCAAAAGGGCCATCTGAAAAAAGTGTAAAATCCAGAAAGGCAGGACAGGCCATGGAGAACTGGGAGCCTTGTTATGCTGATGGGCGGGATGTAAATTGCCAACAGACACTCGGGAGAAGTGTATGGTGTTTCCTGAAACATCTAAAAAACAAAGCAACAGAGCCTAGGGCACTTCCACTTATGGTCCTATAGCTTAGGGAAATTAAAATCAAAAAGACACAGCCACCCCAAAGTTTGGAACGGCTCTGTTTACAAGAACCTCGTTTACAGTACAAGTTCAACATCGCAGAAAGTGAAAAATGGATAAAGAAGTTGTAGTATTTACTTACAAAGCAATATCACTCAGCAATGAAATCTGTGTCATCAGGCCCTTAGCAGCACAATGAGTGGATTCAGGTATGATGATTCTAACTGAAATAAGTCACACAGAAAAAGAAACATCATAAGATATCACTAATACACGGAATGTAAACTTGGCTACACAGGAACTGAATTACAGAACAGAACAGGGTCTCAAATTTAGAAAACCAACTTATTCTTGCTTAAGGGTAAAGGTGAGTTGGGGTGCTGCATAAAACCAGAGATTGAAATGAGCACAGATAAAGTTCCTTAAGTCAAATATGGAATAGACAAGAGCTACTCCTTGCTCAACGAAATGGACTCAACACCGCATATTAAACGCCTAAGAATGTACCTGACTAGTAAGTATCGTAAAACCTATGGATTGCTATGTCTCCGAAAGAGAATCAAGCATGTGTACAGGGGCATAAACGCAGCAGTGCTAGGATTGGAGAGGTTCGGTGAGCAAATGAAGACCCTTTGAAGTCATATTGCATGGTACCCATTCCACAGGTTTCAACTACCCATGTTTAAGGTATTCTTCCTTCAGCTAAAACATGCATGTGGAACCTAGAGTATGATCAACCATGTGATCGGGAGACGTGTTCAAATATGTCTCAGTTTTCCTCCCCTTGTACTCGGGTGCAACATTCCAGACGCTTTACTAACACTCTCCCCACTTGGAGAGTCAGTCCCTTTAACCTCCTGTTTGGCCCAGTTTGCAATTTCTGCGGAAGATGAACAGGAATAGCGAGAACCAATGAGAGGCTAGCTGGAGGTGTCTGGACGGGCAAATTTAACTCTCATTTCCCACCAGGAAGAGGAATTAACCAAAGGCTCAGCATGCCGGGCCGGAACCAGATTAGGGCCTGAAGCCATCCTGCGGTGTTGCGGCCAGGTCACAAGAAAGCGAGTTGAAGAAAGGAGCTCAGGGGCACTGTAATTCACAAACCTGCAGAGTTATAAATGACAGCTATCGTCCAAAAATAGACTGAAGTAAGGCTGCCAAGAGGACTTGAAAGCGGGGCAGAATTGCAGGAAACCGATTTCAGGAGGTAGACTGGAATTGCATTGAAAGCATAGGAAAAGAGGCAGAACGTCCACAATGATGCACTTGGCCAAAAAGGGCGTATGCGTTTTTTCCTGAATATAATCAGGAAAAAACGCATACGCCCTTTTTGGCCAACCAAGCAAGCTTGCAAAGGAAATCTGCACTACAATGAAGTCTCACTTCCCCCCCGTCAAAACGGCCATCTGAAAAAAGTGTAAAATCCAGAAAGGCAGGACAGGCCATGGAGAACTGGGAGCCTTGTTATGCTGATGGGCGGGATGTAAATTGCCAACAGACACTCGGGAGAAGTGTATGGTGTTTCCTGAAACATCTAAAAAACAAAGCAACAGAGCCTAGGGCACTGCCACTTATGGTCCTATAGCTTAGGGAAATTAAAATCAAAAAGACACAGCCACCCCAAAGTTTGGGACGCCTCTGTTTACAAGAACCTCGTTTACAGTACAAGTTCAACATCGCAGAAAGTGAAAAATGGATAAAGAAGTTGTGGTATTTACTTACAAAGCAATATCACTCAGCAATGAAATCTATGTCATCAGGCCCTTAGCATCACAATGAGTGGATTCAGGTATGATGATTCTAACTGAAATAAGTCACACAGAAAAAGAAACATCATAAGATATCAGTAATACATGGAATGTAAACTTGGCTACACAGGAACTGAATTACAGAACAGAACAGGGTCTCAAATTTAGAAAACCAACTTATGCTTGCTTAAGGGTAAAGGTGAGTTGGGGTGCTGCATGAAACCAGAGATTGAAATGAGCACAGATAAAGTTCCTTAAGTCAAATATGGAATAGACAAGAGCTACTCCTTGCTCAACGAAATGGACTCAACACCGCATATTAAATGCCTAAGAATGTACCTGACTAGTAAGTATCGTAAAACCTATGGATTGCTATGTCTCCGAAAGAGAATCAAGCGTGTGTACAGGGGCATAAACGCAGCAGGGATAGGATTGGAGAGGTTCGGTGAGCAAATGAAGACCCCTTGAAGTCATATTGCATGGTACCCATTCCACGGGTTTCAACTACCCAGGTTTAAGGTATTCTTCCTTCAGCTAAAACATGCATGTGGAACCCAAGTATGATCAACCATGTGAACGGGAGACGTGTTCAAATATGTCTCAGTTTTCCTCCCCTGGTACTCGGGTGCAACATTCCAGACGCTTTACTAACACTCTCCCCACTTGGAGAGTCAGCGCCTTTAACCTCCTGTTTGGCCCAGTTTGCAATTTCTGCGGAAGATGAACAGGAATAGCGAGAACCAATGAGAGGCTAGCTGGAGGTGTCTGGACGGGCAAATTTAACTCTCATTTCCCACCAGGAAGAGGAAATAACCAAAGGCTCAGCGTGCCGTACCGGAACCAGATTAGGGCCTGAAGCCATCCTGCGGTGTTGCGGCCAGCTCACAAGAAAGTGAGTTGAAGAAAGGAGCTCAGGGGCACTGTAATTCACAAACCTGCAGAGTTATAAATGACAGCTATCGTCCAAAAATAGACTGAAGTAAGGCTGCCAAGAGGACTTGAAAGCGGGGCAGAATTGCAGGAAACCGATTTCAGGAGGTAGACTGGAATTGCATTGAAAGCATAGGAAAAGAGGCAGAACGTCCACAATGATGCACTTGGCCAAAAAGGGCGTATGCGTTTTTTCCTGAATATATTCAGGAAAAAACGCATACGCCCTTTTTGGCCAACCAAGCAAGCTTGCAAAGGAAATCTGCACTACAATGAAGTCTCACTTCCCCCCGGTCAAAAGGGCCATCTGAAAAAAGTGTAAAATCCAGAAAGGCAGGACAGGCCATGGAGAACTGGGAGCCTTGTTATGCTGATGGGCGGGATGTAAATTGCCAACAACCACTCGGGAGAAGTGTATGGTGTTTCCTGAAACATCTAAAAAACAAAGCAACAGAGCCTAGGGCACTTCCACTTATGGTCCTATAGCTTAGGGAAAGTAAAATCAAAAAGACACAGCCACCCCAAAGTTTGGAACGGCTCTGTTTACAAGAACCTCGTTTACAGTACAAGTTCAACATCGCAGAAAGTGAAAAATGGATAAAGAACTTGTGGTACTTACGTACAATGCATTATCACTCAGCAATGAAATCTATGTCATCAGGCCCGTAGCAGCATAATGAGTAGATTCAGGTACGATGATTCTAACTGAAATAAGTCACACAGAAAAAGAAACATCATAAGATATCACTAATACACGGAATGTAAACTTGGCTACACAGGAACTGAATTCCAAAACAGAACAGGTTCTCAAATTTAGAAAACCAACTTATGCTTGCTTAAGGGGAAAGGTGAGTTGGGTTGCTGCATAAAACCAGAGATTGAAATGAGCACAGATAAAGTTCCTTAAGCCAAATATGGAATAGACAAGAGCTACTCCTTGCTCAACGAAATGGACTCAACACCGCATATTAAACGCCTAAGAATGTACCTGACTAGTAAGTATCTTAAAACCTATGGATTGCTATGTCTCCGAAAGAGAATCAAGCATGTGTACAGGGGCATAAACGCAGCAGTGATAGGATTGGAGAGGTTCGGTGAGCAAATGAAGACCCTTTGAAGTCATATTGCATGGTACCCATTCCACGGGTTTCAACTACCCAGGTTTTAGGTATTCTTCCTTCAGCTAAAACATGCATGTGGAACCTAGAGTATGATCAACCATGTGATCGGGAGACGTGTTCAAATATGTCTCAGTTTTCCTCCCCTGGTACTCGGGTGCAACATTCCAGACGCTTTACTAACACTCTCCCCACTTGGAGAGTCAGTCCCTTTAACCTCCTGTTTGGCCCAGTTTGCAATTTCTGCGGAAGATGAACAGGAATAGCGAGAACCAATGAGAGGCTAGCTGGAGGTGTCTGGACGGGCAAATTTAACTCTCATTTCCCACCAGGAAGAGGAATTAACCAAAGGCTCAGCATGCCGGGCCGGAACCAGATTAGGGCCTGAAGCCATCTTGCGGTGTTGCGGCCAGGTCACAAGAAAGCGAGTTGAAGAAAGGAGCTCAGGGGCACTGTAATTCACAAACCTGCAGAGTTATAAATGACAGCTATCGTCCAAAAATAGACTGAAGTAAGGCTGCCAAGAGGACTTGAAAGCGGGGCAGAATTGCAGGAAACCGATTTCAGGAGGTAGACTGGAATTGCATTGAAAGCATAGGAAAAGAGGCAGAACGTCCACAATGATGCACTTGGCCAAAAAGGGCGTATGCGTTTTTTTCTGAATATAATCAGGAAAAAACGCATACGCCCTTTTTGGCCAACCAAGCAAGCTTGCAAAGGAAATCTGCACTACAATGAAGTCTCACTTCCCCCCGGTCAAAACGGCCATCTGAAAAAAGTGTAAAATCCAGAAAGGCAGGACAGGCCATGGAGAACTGGGAGCCTTGTTATGCTGATGGGCGGGATGTAAATTGCCAACAGACACTCGGGAGAAGTGTATGGTGTTTCCTGAAACATCTAAAAAACAAAGCAACAGAGCCTAGGGCACTGCCACTTATGGTCCTATAGCTTAGGGAAATTAAAATCAAAAAGACACAGCCACCCCAAAGTTTGGGACGCCTCTGTTTACAAGAACCTCGTTTACAGTACAAGTTCAACATCGCAGAAAGTGAAAAATGGATAAAGAAGTTGTGGTATTTACTTACAAAGCAATATCACTCAGCAATGAAATCTATGTCATCAGGCCCTTAGCATCACAATGAGTGGATTCAGGTATGATGATTCTAACTGAAATAAGTCACACAGAAAAAGAAACATCATAAGATATCAGTAATACATGGAATGTAAACTTGGCTACACAGGAACTGAATTACAGAACAGAACAGGGTCTCAAATTTAGAAAACCAACTTATGCTTGCTTAAGGGTAAAGGTGAGTTGGGGTGCTGCATGAAACCAGAGATTGAAATGAGCACAGATAAAGTTCCTTAAGTCAAATATGGAATAGACAAGAGCTACTCCTTGCTCAACGAAATGGACTCAACACCGCATATTAAATGCCTAAGAATGTACCTGACTAGTAAGTATCGTAAAACCTATGGATTGCTATGTCTCCGAAAGAGAATCAAGCATGTGTACAGGGGCATAAACGCAGCAGTGATAGGATTGGAGAGGTTCGGTGAGCAAATGAAGACCCTTTGAAGTCATATTGCATGGTACCCATTTCACGGGTCTCAACTCTCTAGGTTTAAGGTATTCTTCCTTCAGCTAAAACATGCATGTGGAACCCAAGTATGATCAACCATGTGAACGGGAGACGTGTTCAAATATGTCTCAGTTTTCCTCCCCTGGTACTCGGGTGCAACATTCCAGACGCTTTAGTAACACTCTCCCCACTTGGAGAGTCAGCGCCTTTAACCTCCTGTTTGGCCCAGTTTGCAATTTCTGCGGAAGATGAACAGGAATAGCGAGAACCAATGAGAGGCTAGCTGGAGGTGTCTGGACGGGCAAATTTAACTCTCATTTCCCACCAGGAAGAGGAAATAACCAAAGGCTCAGCGTGCCGTACCGGAACCAGATTAGGGCCTGAAGCCATCCTGCGGTGTTGCGGCCAGCTCACAAGAAAGCGAGTTGAAGAAAGGAGCTCAGGGGCACTGTAATTCACAAACCTGCAGAGTTATAAATGACAGCTATCGTCCAAAAATAGACTGAAGTAAGGCTGCCAAGAGGACTTGAAAGCGGGGCAGAATTGCAGGAAACCGATTTCAGGAGGTAGACTGGAATTGCATTGAAAGCATAGGAAAAGAGGCAGAACGTCCACAATGATGCACTTGGCCAAAAAGGGCGTATGCGTTTTTTCCTGAATATATTCAGGAAAAAACGCATACGCCCTTTTTGGCCAACCAAGCAAGCTTGCAAAGGAAATCTGCACTACAATGAAGTCTCACTTCCCCCCGGTCAAAAGGGCCATCTGAAAAAAGTGTAAAATCCAGAGAGGCAGGACAGGCCATGGAGAACTGGGAGCCTTGTTATGCTGATGGGCGGGATGTAAATTGCCAACAACCACTTGGGAGAAGTGTATGGTGTTTCCTGAAACATCTAAAAAACAAAGCAACAGAACCTAGGGCACTTCCACTTATGGTCCTATAGCTTAGGGAAATTAAAATCAAAAAGACACAGCCACCCCAAAGTTTGGAACGGCTCTGTTTACAAGAACCTCGTTTACAGTACAAGTTCAACATCGCAGAAAGTGAAAAATGGATAAAGAAGTTGTGGTATTTACTTACAAAGCAATATCACTCAGCAATGAAATCTGTGTCATCAGGCCCTTAGCAGCACAATGAGTGGATTCAGGTATGATGATTCTAACTGAAATAAGTCACACAGAAAAAGAAACATCATAAGATATCAGTAATACACGGAATGTAAACTTGGTTACACAGGAACTGAATTACAGAACAGAACAGGGTCTCAAATTTAGAAAACCAACTTATTCTTGCTTAAGGGTAAAGGTGAGTTGGGGTGCTGCATAAAACCAGAGATTGAAATGAGCACAGATAAAGTTCCTTAAGCCAAATATGGAATAGACAAGAGCTACTCCTTGCTCAACGAAATGGACTCAACACCCCATATTAAACGCCTAAGAATGTACCTGACTAGTAAGTATCTTAAAACCTATGGATTGCTATGTCTCCGAAAGAGAATCAAGCATGTGTACAGGGGCATAAACGCAGCAGTGCTAGGATTGGAGAGGTTCGGTGAGCAAATGAAGACCCTTTGAAGTCATATTGCATGGTACCCATTCCACAGGTTTCACCTACCCAGGTTTAAGGTATTCTTCCTTCAGCTAAAACATGCATGTGGAACCTAGAGTATGATCAACCATGTGATCGGGAGACGTGTTCAAATATGTCTCAGTTTTCCTCCCCTGGTACTCGGGTGCAACATTCCAGACGCTTTACTAACACTCTCCCCACTTGGAGAGTCAGCGCCTTTAACCTCCTGTTTGGCCCAGTTTGCAATTTCTGCGGAAGATGAACAGGAATAGGGAGAACCAATGAGAGACTAGCTGGAGGTGTCTGGACGGGCAAATTTAACTCTCATTTCCCACCAGGAAGAGGAAATAACCAAAGGCTCAGCATGCAGTTCCGGAACCAGATTAGGGCCTGAAGCCATCCTGCGGTGTTGCGGCCAGGTCACAAGAAAGCGAGTTGAAGAAAGGAGCTCAGGGACACTGTAATTCACAAACCTCCAGAGTTATAAATGACAGCTATCGTCCAAAAATATACTGAAGTAAGGCTGCCAAGAGGACTTGAAAGCGGGGCAGAATTGCAGGAAACCGATTTCAGGAGGTAGACTGGAATTGCATTGAAAGCATAGGAAAAGAGGCAGAACGTCCACAATGATGCACTTGGCCAAAAAGGGCGTATGCGTTTTTTCCTGAATATATTCAGGAAAAAACGCATACGCCCTTTTTGGCCAACCAAGCAAGCTTGCAAAGGAAATCTGCACTACAATGAAGTCTCACTTCCCCCCGGTCAAAAGGGCCATCTGAAAAAAGTGTAAAATCCAGAAAGGCAGGACAGGCCATGGAGAACTGGGAGCCTTGTTATGCTGATGGGCGGGATGTAAATTGCCAACAGACACTCGGGAGAAGTGTATGGTGTTTCCTGAAACATCTAAGAAACAAAGCAACAGAGCCTAGGGCACTTCCACTTATGGTCCTATAGCTTAGGGAAATTAAAATCAAAAAGACACAGCCACCCCAAATTTTGGGACGCCTCTGTTTACAAAAACCTCATTTACCGTACAAGTTCAATATCACAGAAAGTGAAAAATGGATAAAGAACTTGTGGAACATACGTACAATGCAGTATCACTCAGCAAAGAAATCTATGTCATCAGGTCTGTAGCAGCATAATCAGTGGATTCAGGTATGATGATTCTAACTGAAATAAGTCACACAGAAAAAGAAACATCATAAGATATCAGTAATACACGGAATGTAAACTTGGCTACACAGGAACTGAATTCCAAAACAGAACAGGGTCTCAAATTTAGAAAAGCAACTTATGCTTGCTTAAGGGGAAAGGTGAGTTGGGGTGCTGCATAAAACCAGAGATTGAAATGAGCACAGATAAACTTCCTTAAGCCAAATATGGAATAGACAAGAGCTACTCCTTGCTCAACGAAATGGACTTTACACCCCATATTAAACGCCTAAGAATGTACCTGACTAGTAAGTATCTTAAAACCTATGGATTGCTATGTCTCCAAAAGAGAATCAAGCATGTGTACAGGGGCATAAACGCAGCAGTGATAGGAATGGAGAGGTTCGGTGAGCAAATGAAGACCCTTTGAAGTCATATTGCATGGTACACATTACACGGGTCTCAACTCTCCAGATTTAAGGTATTCTTCCTTCAGCTAAAACATGCATGTGGAACCCAGAGTATGATCAACCGTGTGAACGGGAGATGTGTTCAAATATGTCTCAGTTTTCCTCCCCTGGTACACGGGTGCAACATTCCAGACGCTTTACTAACACTCTCCCCACTTGGAGAGTCAGCGCCTTTAACCTCCTGTTTGGCCCAGTTTGCAATTTCTGCGGAAGATGAACAGGAATAGGGAGAACCAATGAGAGACTAGCTGGAGGTGTCTGGACGGGCAAATTTAACTCTCATTTCCCACCAGGAAGAGGAATTAACCAAAGGCTCAGCATGCCGGGCCGGAAACAGATTAGGGCCTGAAGCCATCCTGCGGTGTTGCGGCCAGGTCACAAGAAAGCGAGTTGAAGAAAGGAGCTCAGGGGCACTGTAATTCACAAACCTGCAGAGTTATAAATGACAGCTATCGTCCAAAAATAGACTGAAGTAAGACTGCCAAGAGGACTTGAAAGCGGGGCAGAATTGCAGGAAACCGATTTCAGGAGGTAGACTGGAATTGCATTGAAAGCATAGGAAAAGAGGCAGAACGTCCACAATGATGCACTTGGCCAAAAAGGGCGTATGCGTTTTTTCCTGAATATATTCAGGAAAAAACACATACGCCCTTTTTGGCCAACCAAGCAAGCTTGCAAAGGAAATCTGCACTACAATGAAGTCTCACTTCCCCCCGGTCAAAAGGGCCATCTGAAAAAAGTGTAAAATCCAGAAAGGCAGGACAGGCCATGGAGAACTGGGAGCCTTGTTATGCTGATGGGCGGGATGTAAATTGCCAACAGACACTCGGGAGAAGTGTATGGTGTTTCCTGAAACATCTAAAAAACAAAGCAACAGAGCCTAGGGCACTGCCACTTATGGTCCTATAGCTTAGGGAAATTAAAATCAAAAAGACACAGCCACCCCAAAGTTTGGGACGCCTCTGTTTACAAGAACCTCTTTTACAGTACAAGTTCAACATCGCAGAAAGTGAAAAATGGATAAAGAACTTGTGGTACTTACGTACAATGCAGTATCACTCAGCAATGAAATCTATGTCATCAGGCCCGTAGTAGCATAATGAGTGGATTCAGGTACGATGATTCTATCTGAAATAAGTCACACAGAAAAAGAAACATCATAAGATATCACTAATACACGGAATGTAAACTTGGCTACACAGGAACTGCATTCCAAAACAGAACAGGGTCTCAAATTTAGAAAACCAACTTATGCTTGCTTAAGGGTAAAGGTGAGTTGGGGTGCTGCATAAAACCAGAGATTGAAATGAGCACAGATAAAGTTCCTTAAGCCAAATATGGAATAGACAAGAGCTACTCCTTGCTCAACGAAATGGACTCAAAACCCCATATTAAACCCCTAAGAATGTACCTGACTAGTAAGTATCTTAAAACCTATGGATTGCTATGTCTCCAAAAGAGAATCAAGCGTGTGTACAGGGGCATAAACGCAGCAGTGATAGGATTGGAGAGGTTCGGTGAGCAAATGAAGACCCTTTGAAGTCATATTGCATGGTACCCATTCCACGGGTCTCAACTCTCCAGGTTTAAGGTATTCTTCCTTCAGCTGAAACATGCATGTGGAACCCAGAGTATGATCAACCATGTGAACGGGAGACGTGTTCAAATATGTCTCAGTTTTCCTCCCCTGGTACTCGGGTGCAACATTCCAGATGCTTTACTAACACTCTCCCCACTTGGAGAGTCAGTCCCTTTAACCTCCTGTTTGGCCCAGTTTGCAATTTCTGCGGAAGATGAACAGGAATAGCGAGAACCAATGAGAGGCTAGCTGGAGGTGTCTGGACGGGCAAATTTAACTCTCATTTCCCACCAGGAAGAGGAATTAACCAAAGGCTCAGCATGCCGGGCCAGAACCAGATTAGGGCCTGAAGCCATCCTGCGGTGTTGCGGCCAGGTCACAAGAAAGCGAGTTGAAGAAAGGAGCTCAGGGGCACTGTAATTCACAAACCTGCAGAGTTATAAATGACAGCTATCGTCCAAAAATATACTGAAGTAAGGCTGCCAAGAGGACTTGAAAGCGGGGCAGAATTGCAGGAAACCGATTTCAGGAGGTAGACTGGAATTGCATTGAAAGCATAGGAAAAGAGGCAGAACGTCCACAATGATGCACTTGGCCAAAAAGGGCGTATGCGTTTTTTCCTGAATATATTCAGGAAAAAACGCATACGCCCTTTTTGGCCAACCAAGCAAGCTTGCAAAGGAAATCTGCACGACAATGAAGTCTCACTTCCCCCTGGTCAAAAGGGCCATCTGAAAAAAGTGTAAAATCCAGAAAGGCAGGACAGGCCATGGAGAACTGGGAGCCTTGTTATGCTGATGGGCGGGATGTAAATTGCCAACAGACACTCGGGAGAAGTGTATGGTGTTTCCTGAAACATCTAAAAAACAAAGCAACAGAACCTAGGGCACTTCCACTTATGGTCCTATAGCTTAGGGAAATTAAAATCAAAAAGACACAGCCACCCCAAAGTTTGGAACGGCTCTGTTTACAAGAACCTCGTTTACAGTACAAGTTCAACATCGCAGAAAGTGAAAAATGGATAAAGAAGTTGTGGTATTTACTTACAAAGCAATATCACTCAGCAATGAAATCTGTGTCATCAGGCCCTTAGCAGCACAATGAGTGGATTCAGGTATGATGATTCTAACTGAAGTAAGTCACACAGAAAAAGAAACATCATAAGATATCAGTAATACACGGAATGTAAACTTGGCTACACAGGAACTGAATTACAGAACAGAACAGGGTCTCAAATTTAGAAAACCAACTTATGCTTGCTTAAGGGTAAAGATGAGTTGGGGTGCTGCATAAAACCAGAGATTGAAATGAGCACAGATAAATTTCCTTAAGTCAAATATGGAATAGACAAGAGCTACTCCTTGCTCAACGAAATGGACTCAACACCGCATATTAAACGCCTAAGAATGTACCTGACTAGTAAGTATCTTAAAACCTATGGATTGCTATGTCTCCGAAAGAGAATCAAGCATGTGTACAGGGGCATAAACGCAGCAGTGATAGGATTGGAGAGGTTCGGTGAGCAAATGAGGACCCTTTGAAGTCATATTGCATGGTACCCATTCCACGGGTTTCAACTACCCAGGTTTTAGGTATTCTTCCTTCAGCTAAAACATGCATGTGGAACCCAGAGTATGATCAACCATGTGATCGGGAGACGTGTTCAAATATGTCTCAGTTTTTGTACCCTGGTACTCGGGTGCAACATTCCAGACGCTTTACTAACACTCTCCCGACTTGGAGAGTCAGTGTCTTTAACCTCCTGTTTGGCCCAGTTTGCAATTTCTGCGGAAGATGAACAGGAATAGCGAGAACCAATGAGAGACTAGCTGGAGGTGTCTGGACGGGCAAATTTAACTCTCATTTCCCACCAGGAAGAGGAATTAACCAAAGGCTCAGCGTGCCGTGCCGGAACCAGATTAGGGCCTGAAGCCATCCTGCGGTGTTGCGGCCAGCTCACAAGAAAGCGAGTTGAAGAAAGGAGCTCAGGGGCACTGTAATTCACAAACCTGCAGAGTTATAAATGACAGCTATCGTCCAAAAATAGACTGAAGTAAGGCTGCCCAGAGGACTTGAAAGCGGGGCAGAATTGCAGGAAACCGATTTCAGGAGGTAGACTGGAATTGCATTGAAAGCATAGGAAAAGAGGCAGAACGTCCACAATGATGCACTTGGCCAAAAAGGGCGTATGCGTTTTTTCCTGAATATATTCAGGAAAAAACGCATACGCCCTTTTTGGCCAACCAAGCAAGCTTGCAAAGGAAATCTGCACTACAATGAAGTCTCACTTCCCCCCGGTCAAAAGGGCCATCTGAAAAAAGTGTAAAATACAGAAAGGCAGGACAGGCCATGGAGAACTGGGAGCCTTGTTATGGTGATGGGTGGGATGTAAATTGCCAACAACCACTCGGGAGAAGTGTATGTGGTGTTTCCTGAAACATCTAAAAAACAAAGCAACAGAGCCTAGGGCACTTCCACTTATGGTCCTATAGCTTAGGGAAATTAAAATCAAAAAGACACAGCCACCCCAAAGTTTGGGATGCCTCTGTTTACAGGAACCTCGTTTACAGTACAAGTTCAACATCGCAGAAAGTGAAAAATGGATAAAGAAGTTGTGGTATTTACTTACAAAGCAATATCACTCAGCAATGAAATCTGTGTCATCAGGCCCTTAGCAGCACAATGAGTGGATTCAGGTATGATGATTCTAACTGAAATAAGTCACACAGAAAAAGAAACATCATAAGATATCAGTAATACACGGAATGTAAACTTGGCTACACAGGAACTGAATTACAGAACAGAACAGGGTCTCAAATTTAGAAACCAACTTATGCTTGCTTAAGGGGAAAGGTGAGTTGGGGTGCTGCATAAAACCAGAGATTGAAATGAGCACAGATAAAGTTCCTTAAGCCAAATATGGAATAGACAAGAGCTACTCCTTGCTCAACGAAATTGGACTCAACACCGCATATTAAACGCCTAAGAATGTACCTGACTAGTAAGTATCTTAAAACCTATGGATTGCTATGTCTCCGAAAGAGAATCAAGCATGTGTACAGGGGCATAAACGCAGCAGTGATAGGATTGGAGAGGTTCGGTGAGCAAATGAAGACCCTTTGAAGTCATATTGCATGGTACCCATTCCACGGGTTTCAACTACCCACGTTTTAGGTATTCTTCCTTCAGCTAAAACATGCATGTGGAACCCAGAGTATGATCAACCATGTGAACGGGAGACGTGTTCAAATATGTCTCAGTTTTCCTCCCTGGTACTCGGGTGCAACATTCCAGACGCTTTACTAACACTCTCCCCACTTGGAGAGTCAGTCCCTTTAACCTCCTGTTTGGCCAGTTTGCAATTTCTGCGGAAGATGAACAGGAATAGCGAGAACCAATGAGAGACTAGCTGGAGGTGTCTGGACGGGCAAATTTAACTCTCATTTCCCACCAGGAAGAGGAAATAACCAAAGGCTCAGCGTGCCGTGCTGGAACCAGATTAGGGCCTGAAGCCATCCTGCGGTGTTGCGGCCAGGTCACAAGAAAGCGAGTTGAAGAAAGGAGCTCAGGGGCTCTGTAATTCACAAACCTGCAGAGTTATAAATGACAGCTATCGTCCAAAAATAGACTGAAGTAAGGCTGCCAAGAGGACTTCAAAGCAGGCAGAATTGCAGGAAACCGATTTCAGGAGGTAGACTGGAATTGCATTGAAAGCATAGGAAAAGAGGCAGAACGTCCACAATGATGCACTTGGCCAAAAAGTGCGTATGCGTTTTTTCCTGAATATATTCAGGAAAAAACGCATACGCCCTTTTTGGCCAACCAAGCAAGCTTGCAAAGGAAATCTGCACTACAATGAAGTCTCACTTCCCCCGGTCAAAAGGGCCATCTGAAAAAAAGTGTAAAATCCAGAAGGCAGGACAGGCCATGGAGAACTGGGAGCCTTGTTATGCTGATGGGCGGGATGTAAATTGCCAACAACCACTCGGGAGAAGTGTATGGTGTTTCCTGAAACATCTAAAAAACAAAGCAACAGAGCCTAGGGCACTTCCACTTATGGTCCTATAGCTTAGGAATTCAAAATCAAAAAGACACAGCCACCCCAAAGTTTGGAACGGCTCTGTTTACAAGAACCTCGTTTACAGTACAAGTTCAACATCGCAGAAAGTGAAAAATGGATAAAGAAGTTGTGGTATTTACTTACAAAGCAATATCACTCAGCAATGAAATCTGTGTCATCAGGCCCTTAGCAGCACAATGAGTGGATTCAGGTATGATGATTCTAACTGAAATAAGTCACACAGAAAAAGAAACATCATAAGATATCAGTAATACACGGAATGTAAACTTGGCTACACAGGAACTGAATTACAGAACAGAACAGGGTCTCAAATTTAGAAAACCAACTTATGCTTGCTTAAGGGGAAAGGTGAGTTGGGGTGCTGCATAAAACCAGAGATTGAAATGAGCACAGATAAAGTTCCTTAAGCCAAATATGGAATAGACAAGAGCTACTCCTTGCTCAACGAAATGGACTCAACACCGCATATTAAACGCCTAAGAATGTACCTGACTAGTAAGAGTATCTTAAAACCTATGGATTGCTATGCATCCGAAAGAGAATCAAGCATGTGTACAGGGGCATAAACGCAGCAGTGATAGGATTGGAGAGATTCGGTGAGCAAATGAAGACCCTTTGAAGTCATATTGCATGGTACCCATTCCACGGGTTTCAACTACCCAGGTTTTAGGTATTCTTCCTTCAGCTAAAACATGCATATGGAACCCAAGTATGATCAACCACGTGAACGGGAGACGTGTTCAAATATGTCTCAGTTTTTGTACCCTGGTACTCGGGTGCAACATTCCAGACGCTTTACTAACACTCTCCCCACTTGGAGAGTCAGTCCCTTTAACCTCCTGTTTGGCCCAGTTTGCAATTTCTGCGGAAGATGAACAGGAATAGTGAGAGCCAATGAGAGGCTAGCTGGAGGTGTCTGGACGGGCAAATTTAACTCTCATTTCCCACCAGGAAGAGGAAATAACCAAAGGCTCAGCATGCCGTGCCGGAACCAGATTAGGGCCTGAAGCCATCCTGCGGTGTTGCGGCCAGCTCACAAGAAAGCGAGTTGAAGAAAGGAGCTCAGGGGCACTGTAATTCACAAACCTGCAGAGTTATAAATGATAGCTATCGTCCAAAAATAGACTGAAGTAAGGCTGCCAAGAGGACTTGAAAGCGGGGCAGAATTGCAGGAAACCGATTTCAAGAGGTTAGACTGGAATTGCATTGAAAGCATAGGAATAGAGGCAGAACGTACACAATGATGCACTTGGCCAAAAAGGGCGTATGCGTTTTTTCCTGAATATATTCAGGAAAAAACGCATACGCCCTGTTTGGCCAACCAAGCAAGCTTGCAAAGGAAGTCTGCACTACAATGAAGTCTCACTTCCCCCCGGTCAAAAGGGCCATCTGAAAAAAGTGTAAAATCCAGAAAGGCAGGACAGGCCATGGAGAACTGGGAGCCTTGTTATGCTGATGGGCGGGATGTAAATTGCCAACAGACACTCGGGAGAAGTGTATGGTGTTTCCTGAAACATCTAAAAAACAAAGCAACAGAGCCTAGGGCACTGCCACTTATGGTCCTATAGCTTAGGGAAATTAAAATCAAAAAGACACAGCCACCCCAAAGTTTGGGACGCCTCTGTTTACAAGAACCTCTTTTACAGTACAAGTTCAACATCGCAGAAAGTGAAAAATGGATAAAGAACTTGTGGTACTTATGTACAATGCAGTATCACTCAGCAATGAAATCTATGTCATCAGGCCCGTAGTAGCATAATGAGTGGATTCAGGTACGATGATTCTATCTGAAATAAGTCACACAGAAAAAGAAACATCATAAGATATCACTAATACACGGAATGTAAACTTGGCTACACAGGAACTGCATTCCAAAACAGAACAGGGTCTCAAATTTAGAAAACCAACTTATGCTTGCTTAAGGGTAAAGGTGAGTTGGGGTGCTGCATAAAACCAGAGATTGAAATGAGCACAGATAAAGTTCCTTAAGCCAAATATGGAATAGACAAGAGCTACTCCTTGCTCAACGAAATGGACTCAAAACCCCATATTAAACCCCTAAGAATGTACCTGACTAGTAAGTATCTTAAAACCTATGGATTGCTATGTCTCCAAAAGAGAATCAAGCGTGTGTACAGGGGCATAAACGCAGCAGTGATAGGATTGGAGAGGTTCGGTGAGCAAATGAAGACCCTTTGAAGTCATATTGCATGGTACCCATTCCACGGGTCTCAACTCTCCAGGTTTAAGGTATTCTTCCTTCAGCTGAAACATGCATGTGGAACCCAGAGTATGATCAACCATGTGAACGGGAGACGTGTTCAAATATGTCTCAGTTTTCCTCCCCTGGTACTCGGGTGCAACATTCCAGATGCTTTACTAACACTCTCCCCACTTGGAGAGTCAGTCCCTTTAACCTCCTGTTTGGCCCAGTTTGCAATTTCTGCGGAAGATGAACAGGAATAGCGAGAACCAATGAGAGGCTAGCTGGAGGTGTCTGGACGGGCAAATTTAACTCTCATTTCCCACCAGGAAGAGGAATTAACCAAAGGCTCAGCATGCCGGGCCAGAACCAGATTAGGGCCTGAAGCCATCCTGCGGTGTTGCGGCCAGGTCACAAGAAAGCGAGTTGAAGAAAGGAGCTCAGGGGCACTGTAATTCACAAACCTGCAGAGTTATAAATGACAGCTATCGTCCAAAAATATACTGAAGTAAGGCTGCCAAGAGGACTTGAAAGCGGGGCAGAATTGCAGGAAACCGATTTCAGGAGGTAGACTGGAATTGCATTGAAAGCATAGGAAAAGAGGCAGAACGTCCACAATGATGCACTTGGCCAAAAAGGGCGTATGCGTTTTTTCCTGAATATATTCAGGAAAAAACGCATACGCCCTTTTTGGCCAACCAAGCAAGCTTGCAAAGGAAATCTGCACGACAATGAAGTCTCACTTCCCCCTGGTCAAAAGGGCCATCTGAAAAAAGTGTAAAATCCAGAAAGGCAGGACAGGCCATGGAGAACTGGGAGCCTTGTTATGCTGATGGGCGGGATGTAAATTGCCAACAGACACTCGGGAGAAGTGTATGGTGTTTCCTGAAACATCTAAAAAACAAAGCAACAGAACCTAGGGCACTTCCACTTATGGTCCTATAGCTTAGGGAAATTAAAATCAAAAAGACACAGCCACCCCAAAGTTTGGAACGGCTCTGTTTACAAGAACCTCGTTTACAGTACAAGTTCAACATCGCAGAAAGTGAAAAATGGATAAAGAAGTTGTGGTATTTACTTACAAAGCAATATCACTCAGCAATGAAATCTGTGTCATCAGGCCCTTAGCAGCACAATGAGTGGATTCAGGTATGATGATTCTAACTGAAGTAAGTCACACAGAAAAAGAAACATCATAAGATATCAGTAATACACGGAATGTAAACTTGGCTACACAGGAACTGAATTACAGAACAGAACAGGGTCTCAAATTTAGAAAACCAACTTATGCTTGCTTAAGGGTAAAGATGAGTTGGGGTGCTGCATAAAACCAGAGATTGAAATGAGCACAGATAAATTTCCTTAAGTCAAATATGGAATAGACAAGAGCTACTCCTTGCTCAACGAAATGGACTCAACACCGCATATTAAACGCCTAAGAATGTACCTGACTAGTAAGTATCTTAAAACCTATGGATTGCTATGTCTCCGAAAGAGAATCAAGCATGTGTACAGGGGCATAAACGCAGCAGTGATAGGATTGGAGAGGTTCGGTGAGCAAATGAGGACCCTTTGAAGTCATATTGCATGGTACCCATTCCACGGGTTTCAACTACCCAGGTTTTAGGTATTCTTCCTTCAGCTAAAACATGCATGTGGAACCCAGAGTATGATCAACCATGTGATCGGGAGACGTGTTCAAATATGTCTCAGTTTTTGTACCCTGGTACTCGGGTGCAACATTCCAGACGCTTTACTAACACTCTCCCGACTTGGAGAGTCAGTGTCTTTAACCTCCTGTTTGGCCCAGTTTGCAATTTCTGCGGAAGATGAACAGGAATAGCGAGAACCAATGAGAGACTAGCTGGAGGTGTCTGGACGGGCAAATTTAACTCTCATTTCCCACCAGGAAGAGGAATTAACCAAAGGCTCAGCGTGCCGTGCCGGAACCAGATTAGGGCCTGAAGCCATCCTGCGGTGTTGCGGCCAGCTCACAAGAAAGCGAGTTGAAGAAAGGAGCTCAGGGGCACTGTAATTCACAAACCTGCAGAGTTATAAATGACAGCTATCGTCCAAAAATAGACTGAAGTAAGGCTGCCCAGAGGACTTGAAAGCGGGGCAGAATTGCAGGAAACCGATTTCAGGAGGTAGACTGGAATTGCATTGAAAGCATAGGAAAAGAGGCAGAACGTCCACAATGATGCACTTGGCCAAAAAGGGCGTATGCGTTTTTTCCTGAATATATTCAGGAAAAAACGCATACGCCCTTTTTGGCCAACCAAGCAAGCTTGCAAAGGAAATCTGCACTACAATGAAGTCTCACTTCCCCCCGGTCAAAAGGGCCATCTGAAAAAAGTGTAAAATACAGAAAGGCAGGACAGGCCATGGAGAACTGGGAGCCTTGTTATGGTGATGGGTGGGATGTAAATTGCCAACAACCACTCGGGAGAAGTGTATGGTGTTTCCTGAAACATCTAAAAAACAAAGCAACAGAGCCTAGGGCACTTCCACTTATGGTCCTATAGCTTAGGGAAATTAAAATCAAAAAGACACAGCCACCCCAAAGTTTGGGATGCCTCTGTTTACAGGAACCTCGTTTACAGTACAAGTTCAACATCGCAGAAAGTGAAAAATGGATAAAGAAGTTGTGGTATTTACTTACAAAGCAATATCACTCAGCAATGAAATCTGTGTCATCAGGCCCTTAGCAGCACAATGAGTGGATTCAGGTATGATGATTCTAACTGAAATAAGTCACACAGAAAAAGAAACATCATAAGATATCAGTAATACACGGAATGTAAACTTGGCTACACAGGAACTGAATTACAGAACAGAACAGGGTCTCAAATTTAGAAAACCAACTTATGCTTGCTTAAGGGGAAAGGTGAGTTGGGGTGCTGCATAAAACCAGAGATTGAAATGAGCACAGATAAAGTTCCTTAAGCCAAATATGGAATAGACAAGAGCTACTCCTTGCTCAACGAAATGGACTCAACACCGCATATTAAACGCCTAAGAATGTACCTGACTAGTAAGTATCTTAAAACCTATGGATTGCTATGTCTCCGAAAGAGAATCAAGCATGTGTACAGGGGCATAAACGCAGCAGTGATAGGATTGGAGAGGTTCGGTGAGCAAATGAAGACCCTTTGAAGTCATATTGCATGGTACCCATTCCACGGGTTTCAACTACCCACGTTTTAGGTATTCTTCCTTCAGCTAAAACATGCATGTGGAACCCAGAGTATGATCAACCATGTGAACGGGAGACGTGTTCAAATATGTCTCAGTTTTCCTCCCCTGGTACTCGGGTGCAACATTCCAGACGCTTTACTAACACTCTCCCCACTTGGAGAGTCAGTCCCTTTAACCTCCTGTTTGGCCCAGTTTGCAATTTCTGCGGAAGATGAACAGGAATAGCGAGAACCAATGAGAGACTAGCTGGAGGTGTCTGGACGGGCAAATTTAACTCTCATTTCCCACCAGGAAGAGGAAATAACCAAAGGCTCAGCGTGCCGTGCTGGAACCAGATTAGGGCCTGAAGCCATCCTGCGGTGTTGCGGCCAGGTCACAAGAAAGCGAGTTGAAGAAAGGAGCTCAGGGGCTCTGTAATTCACAAACCTGCAGAGTTATAAATGACAGCTATCGTCCAAAAATAGACTGAAGTAAGGCTGCCAAGAGGACTTCAAAGCAGGGCAGAATTGCAGGAAACCGATTTCAGGAGGTAGACTGGAATTGCATTGAAAGCATAGGAAAAGAGGCAGAACGTCCACAATGATGCACTTGGCCAAAAAGTGCGTATGCGTTTTTTCCTGAATATATTCAGGAAAAAACGCATACGCCCTTTTTGGCCAACCAAGCAAGCTTGCAAAGGAAATCTGCACTACAATGAAGTCTCACTTCCCCCCGGTCAAAAGGGCCATCTGAAAAAAGTGTAAAATCCAGAAAGGCAGGACAGGCCATGGAGAACTGGGAGCCTTGTTATGCTGATGGGCGGGATGTAAATTGCCAACAACCACTCGGGAGAAGTGTATGGTGTTTCCTGAAACATCTAAAAAACAAAGCAACAGAGCCTAGGGCACTTCCACTTATGGTCCTATAGCTTAGGGAATTCAAAATCAAAAAGACACAGCCACCCCAAAGTTTGGAACGGCTCTGTTTACAAGAACCTCGTTTACAGTACAAGTTCAACATCGCAGAAAGTGAAAAATGGATAAAGAAGTTGTGGTATTTACTTACAAAGCAATATCACTCAGCAATGAAATCTGTGTCATCAGGCCCTTAGCAGCACAATGAGTGGATTCAGGTATGATGATTCTAACTGAAATAAGTCACACAGAAAAAGAAACATCATAAGATATCAGTAATACACGGAATGTAAACTTGGCTACACAGGAACTGAATTACAGAACAGAACAGGGTCTCAAATTTAGAAAACCAACTTATGCTTGCTTAAGGGGAAAGGTGAGTTGGGGTGCTGCATAAAACCAGAGATTGAAATGAGCACAGATAAAGTTCCTTAAGCCAAATATGGAATAGACAAGAGCTACTCCTTGCTCAACGAAATGGACTCAACACCGCATATTAAACGCCTAAGAATGTACCTGACTAGTAAGTATCTTAAAACCTATGGATTGCTATGCATCCGAAAGAGAATCAAGCATGTGTACAGGGGCATAAACGCAGCAGTGATAGGATTGGAGAGATTCGGTGAGCAAATGAAGACCCTTTGAAGTCATATTGCATGGTACCCATTCCACGGGTTTCAACTACCCAGGTTTTAGGTATTCTTCCTTCAGCTAAAACATGCATATGGAACCCAAGTATGATCAACCACGTGAACGGGAGACGTGTTCAAATATGTCTCAGTTTTTGTACCCTGGTACTCGGGTGCAACATTCCAGACGCTTTACTAACACTCTCCCCACTTGGAGAGTCAGTCCCTTTAACCTCCTGTTTGGCCCAGTTTGCAATTTCTGCGGAAGATGAACAGGAATAGTGAGAGCCAATGAGAGGCTAGCTGGAGGTGTCTGGACGGGCAAATTTAACTCTCATTTCCCACCAGGAAGAGGAAATAACCAAAGGCTCAGCATGCCGTGCCGGAACCAGATTAGGGCCTGAAGCCATCCTGCGGTGTTGCGGCCAGCTCACAAGAAAGCGAGTTGAAGAAAGGAGCTCAGGGGCACTGTAATTCACAAACCTGCAGAGTTATAAATGATAGCTATCGTCCAAAAATAGACTGAAGTAAGGCTGCCAAGAGGACTTGAAAGCGGGGCAGAATTGCAGGAAACCGATTTCAAGAGGTAGACTGGAATTGCATTGAAAGCATAGGAATAGAGGCAGAACGTACACAATGATGCACTTGGCCAAAAAGGGCGTATGCGTTTTTTCCTGAATATATTCAGGAAAAAACGCATACGCCCTGTTTGGCCAACCAAGCAAGCTTGCAAAGGAAGTCTGCACTACAATGAAGTCTCACTTCCCCCCGGTCAAAAGGGCCATCTGAAAAAAGTGTAAAATCCAGAAAGGCAGGACAGGCCATGGAGAACTGGGAGCCTTGTTATGCTGATGGGCGGGATGTAAATTGCCAACAGACACTCGGGAGAAGTGTATGGTGTTTCCTGAAACATCTAAAAAACAAAGCAACAGAGCCTAGGGCACTGCCACTTATGGTCCTATAGCTTAGGGAAATTAAAATCAAAAAGACACAGCCACCCCAAAGTTTGGGACGCCTCTGTTTACAAGAACCTCTTTTACAGTACAAGTTCAACATCGCAGAAAGTGAAAAATGGATAAAGAACTTGTGGTACTTATGTACAATGCAGTATCACTCAGCAATGAAATCTATGTCATCAGGCCCGTAGTAGCATAATGAGTGGATTCAGGTACGATGATTCTATCTGAAATAAGTCACACAGAAAAAGAAACATCATAAGATATCACTAATACACGGAATGTAAACTTGGCTACACAGGAACTGCATTCCAAAACAGAACAGGGTCTCAAATTTAGAAAACCAACTTATGCTTGCTTAAGGGTAAAGGTGAGTTGGGGTGCTGCATAAAACCAGAGATTGAAATGAGCACAGATAAAGTTCCTTAAGCCAAATATGGAATAGACAAGAGCTACTCCTTGCTCAACGAAATGGACTCAAAACCCCATATTAAACCCCTAAGAATGTACCTGACTAGTAAGTATCTTAAAACCTATGGATTGCTATGTCTCCAAAAGAGAATCAAGCGTGTGTACAGGGGCATAAACGCAGCAGTGATAGGATTGGAGAGGTTCGGTGAGCAAATGAAGACCCTTTGAAGTCATATTGCATGGTACCCATTCCACGGGTCTCAACTCTCCAGGTTTAAGGTATTCTTCCTTCAGCTAAAACATGCATGTGGAACCCAGAGTATGATCAACCATGTGAACGGGAGACGTGTTCAAATATGTCTCAGTTTTCCTCCCCTGGTACTCGGGTGCAACATTCCAGATGCTTTACTAACACTCTCCCCACTTGGAGAGTCAGTCCCTTTAACCTCCTGTTTGGCCCAGTTTGCAATTTCTGCGGAAGATGAACAGGAATAGCGAGAACCAATGAGAGGCTAGCTGGAGGTGTCTGGACGGGCAAATTTAACTCTCATTTCCCACCAGGAAGAGGAATTAACCAAAGGCTCAGCATGCCGGGCCGGAACCAGATTAGGGCCTGAAGCCATCCTGCGGTGTTGCGGCCAGGTCACAAGAAAGCGAGTTGAAGAAAGGAGCTCAGGGGCACTGTAATTCACAAACCTGCAGAGTTATAAATGACAGCTATCGTCCAAAAATATACTGAAGTAAGGCTGCCAAGAGGACTTGAAAGCGGGGCAGAATTGCAGGAAACCGATTTCAGGAGGTAGACTGGAATTGCATTGAAAGCATAGGAAAAGAGGCAGAACGTCCACAATGATGCACTTGGCCAAAAAGGGCGTATGCTTTTTTTCCTGAATATATTCAGGAAAAAACGCATACGCACTTTTTGGCCAACCAAGCAAGCTTGCAAAGGAAATCTGCACGACAATGAAGTCTCACTTCCCCCCGGTCAAAAGGGCCATCTGAAAAAAGTGTAAAATCCAGAAAGGCAGGACAGGCCATGGAGAACTGGGAGCCTTGTTATGCTGATGGGCGGGATGTAAATTGCCAACAGACACTCGGGAGAAGTGTATGGTGTTTCCTGAAACATCTAAAAAACAAAGCAACAGAACCTAGGGCACTTCCACTTATGGTCCTATAGCTTAGGGAAATTAAAATCAAAAAGACACAGCCACCCCAAAGTTTGGAACGGCTCTGTTTACAAGAACCTCGTTTACAGTACAAGTTCAACATCGCAGAAAGTGAAAAATGGATAAAGAAGTTGTGGTATTTACTTACAAAGCAATATCACTCAGCAATGAAATCTGTGTCATCAGGCCCTTAGCAGCACAATGAGTGGATTCAGGTATGATGATTCTAACTGAAGTAAGTCACACAGAAAAAGAAACATCATAAGATATCAGTAATACACGGAATGTAAACTTGGCTACACAGGAACTGAATTACAGAACAGAACAGGGTCTCAAATTTAGAAAACCAACTTATGCTTGCTTAAGGGTAAAGATGAGTTGGGGTGCTGCATAAAACCAGAGATTGAAATGAGCACAGATAAAGTTCCTTAAGTCAAATATGGAATAGACAAGAGCTACTCCTTGCTCAACGAAATGGACTCAACACCGCATATTAAACGCCTAAGAATGTACCTGACTAGTAAGTATCTTAAAACCTATGGATTGCTATGTCTCCGAAAGAGAATCAAGCATGTGTACAGGGGCATAAACGCAGCAGTGATAGGATTGGAGAGGTTCGGTGAGCAAATGAGGACCCTTTGAAGTCATATTGCATGGTACCCATTCCACGGGTTTCAACTACCCAAGTTTTAGGTATTCTTCCTTCAGCTAAAACATGCATGTGGAACCCAGAGTATGATCAACCATGTGATCGGGAGACGTGTTCAAATATGTCTCAGTTTTTGTACCCTGGTACTCGGGTGCAACATTCCAGACGCTTTACTAACACTCTCCCGACTTGGAGAGTCAGTGTCTTTAACCTCCTGTTTGGCCCAGTTTGCAATTTCTGCGGAAGATGAACAGGAATAGCGAGAACCAATGAGAGACTAGCTGGAGGTGTCTGGACGGGCAAATTTAACTCTCATTTCCCACCAGGAAGAGGAATTAACCAAAGGCTCAGCGTGCCGTGCCGGAACCAGATTAGGGCCTGAAGCCATCCTGCGGTGTTGCGGCCAGCTCACAAGAAAGCGAGTTGAAGAAAGGAGCTCAGGGGCACTGTAATTCACAAACCTGCAGAGTTATAAATGACAGCTATCGTCCAAAAATAGACTGAAGTAAGGCTGCCCAGAGGACTTGAAAGCGGGGCAGAATTGCAGGAAACCGATTTCAAGAGGTAGACTGGAATTGCATTGAAAGCATAGGAATAGAGGCAGAACGTACACAATGATGCACTTGGCCAAAAAGGGCGTATGCGTTTTTTCCTGAATATATTCAGGAAAAAACGCATACGCCCTGTTTGGCCAACCAAGCAAGCTTGCAAAGGAAGTCTGCACTACAATGAAGTCTCACTTCCCCCCGGTCAAAAGGGCCATCTGAAAAAAGTGTAAAATCCAGAAAGGCAGGACAGGCCATGGAGAACTGGGAGCCTTGTTATGCTGATGGGCGGGATGTAAATTGCCAACAGACACTCGGGAGAAGTGTATGGTGTTTCCTGAAACATCTAAAAAACAAAGCAACAGAACCTAGGGCACTTCCACTTATGGTCCTATAGCTTAGGGAAATTAAAATCAAAAAGACACAGCCACCCCAAAGTTTGGAACGGCTCTGTTTACAAGAACCTCGTTTACAGTACAAGTTCAACATCGCAGAAAGTGAAAAATGGATAAAGAAGTTGTGGTATTTACTTACAAAGCAATATCACTCAGCAATGAAATCTGTGTCATCAGGCCCTTAGCAGCACAATGAGTGGATTCAGGTATGATGATTCTAACTGAAATAAGTCACACAGAAAAAGAAACATCATAAGATATCACTAATACACGGAATGTAAACTTGGCTACACAGGAACTGCATTCCAAAACAGAACAGGGTCTCAAATTTGGAAAACCAACTTATGCTTGCTTAAGGGGAAAGGTGAGTTGGGGTGCTGCATAAAACCAGAGATTGAAATGAGCACAGATAAAGTTCCTTAAGCCAAATATGGAATAGACAAGAGCTACTCCTTGCTCAACGAAATGGACTCAACACCGCATATTAAACGCCTAAGAATGTACCTGACTAGTAAGTATCTTAAAACCTATGGATTGCTATGTCTCCGAAAGAGAATCAAGCATGTGTACAGGGGCATAAACGCAGCAGTGATAGGATTGGGGAGGTTCGGTGAGCAAATGAAGACCCTTTGAAGTCATATTGCATGGTACCCATTCCACGGGTTTCAACTACCCAGGTTTTAGGTATTCTTCCTTCAGCTAAAACATGCATGTGGAACCCAAGTATGATCAACCATGTGAACGGGAGACGTGTTCAAATATGTCTCAGTTTTCCTCCCCTGGTACTCGGGTGCAACATTCCAGACGCTTTACTAACACTCTCCCCACTTGGAGAGTCAGCGCCTTTAACCTCCTGTTTGGCACAGTTTGCAATTTCTGCGGAAGATGAACAGGAATAGCGAGAACCAATGAGAGGCTAGCTGGAGGTGTCTGGACGGGCAAATTTAACTCTCATTTCCCACCAGGAAGAGGAAATAACCAAAGGCTCAGTGTGCCGTACCAGAACCAGATTAGGGCCTGAAGCCATCCTGCGGTGTTGCGGCCAGGTCACAAGAAAGCGAGTTGAAGAAAGGAGCTCAGGGGCACTGTAATTCACAAACCTGCAGAGTTATAAATGACAGCTATCGTCCAAAAATAGACTGAAGTAAGGCTGCCCAGAGGACTTGAAAGCGGGGCAGAATTGCAGGAAACCGATTTCAGGAGGTAGACTGGAATTGCATTGAAAGCATAGGAAAAGAGGCAGAACGTCCACAATGATGCACTTGGCCAAAAAGGGCGTATGCGTTTTTTCCTGAATATATTCAGGAAAAAACGCATACGCACTTTTTGGCCAACCAAGCAAGCTTGCAAAGGAAATCTGCACTACAATGAAGTCTCACTTCCCCCCGGTCAAAAGGGCCATCTGAAAAAAGTGTAAAATCCAGAAAGGCAGGACAGGCCATGGAGAACTGGGAGCCTTGTTATGCTGATGGGCGGGATGTAAATTGCCAACAACCACTCGGGAGAAGTGTATGGTGTTTCCTGAAACATCTAAAAAACAAAGCAACAGAGCCTAGGGCACTTCCACTTATGGTCCTATAGCTTAGGGAAATTAAAATCAAAAAGACACAGCCACCCCAAAGTTTGGAACGGCTCTGTTTACAAGAACCTCGTTTACAGTACAAGTTCAACATCGCAGAAAGTGAAAAATGGATAAAGAACTTGTGGTACTTATGTACAATGCAGTATCACTCAGCAATGAAATCTATGTCATCAGGCCCGTAGTAGCATAATGAGTGGATTCAGGTACGATGATTCTATCTGAAATAAGTCACACAGAAAAAGAAACATCATAAGATATCACTAATACACGGAATGTAAACTTGGCTACACAGGAACTGCATTCCAAAACAGAACAGGGTCTCAAATTTAGAAAACCAACTTATGCTTGCTTAAGGGTAAAGGTGAGTTGGGGTGCTGCATAAAACCAGAGATTGAAATGAGCACAGATAAAGTTCCTTAAGCCAAATATGGAATAGAAAAGAGCTACTCCTTGCTCAACGAAATGGACTCAAAACCCCATATTAAACCCCTAAGAATGTACCTGACTAGTAAGTATCTTAAAACCTATGGATTGCTATGTCTCCAAAAGAGAATCAAGCGTGTGTACAGGGGCATAAACGCAGCAGTGATAGGATTGGAGAGGTTCGGTGAGCAAATGAAGACCCTTTGAAGTCATATTGCATGGTACCCATTCCACGGGTCTCAACTCTCCAGGTTTAAGGTATTCTTCCTTCAGCTAAAACATGCATGTGGAACCCAGAGTATGATCAACCATGTGAACGGGAGACGTGTTCAAATATGTCTCAGTTTTCCTCCCCTGGTACTCGGGTGCAACATTCCAGATGCTTTACTAACACTCTCCCCACTTGGAGAGTCAGTCCCTTTAACCTCCTGTTTGGCCCAGTTTGCAATTTCTGCGGAAGATGAACAGGAATAGCGAGAACCAATGAGAGGCTAGCTGGAGGTGTCTGGACGGGCAAATTTAACTCTCATTTCCCACCAGGAAGAGGAATTAACCAAAGGCTCAGCATGCCGGGCCGGAACCAGATTAGGGCCTGAAGCCATCCTGCGGTGTTGCGGCCAGGTCACAAGAAAGCGAGTTGAAGAAAGGAGCTCAGGGGCACTGTAATTCACAAACCTGCAGAGTTATAAATGACAGCTATCGTCCAAAAATATACTGAAGTAAGGCTGCCAAGAGGACTTGAAAGCGGGGCAGAATTGCAGGAAACCGATTTCAGGAGGTAGACTGGAATTGCATTGAAAGCATAGGAAAAGAGGCAGAACGTCCACAATGATGCACTTGGCCAAAAAGGGCGTATGCTTTTTTTCCTGAATATATTCAGGAAAAAACGCATACGCACTTTTTGGCCAACCAAGCAAGCTTGCAAAGGAAATCTGCACGACAATGAAGTCTCACTTCCCCCCGGTCAAAAGGGCCATCTGAAAAAAGTGTAAAATCCAGAAAGGCAGGACAGGCCATGGAGAACTGGGAGCCTTGTTATGCTGATGGGCGGGATGTAAATTGCCAACAGACACTCGGGAGAAGTGTATGGTGTTTCCTGAAACATCTAAAAAACAAAGCAACAGAACCTAGGGCACTTCCACTTATGGTCCTATAGCTTAGGGAAATTAAAATCAAAAAGACACAGCCACCCCAAAGTTTGGAACGGCTCTGTTTACAAGAACCTCGTTTACAGTACAAGTTCAACATCGCAGAAAGTGAAAAATGGATAAAGAAGTTGTGGTATTTACTTACAAAGCAATATCACTCAGCAATGAAATCTGTGTCATCAGGCCCTTAGCAGCACAATGAGTGGATTCAGGTATGATGATTCTAACTGAAGTAAGTCACACAGAAAAAGAAACATCATAAGATATCAGTAATACACGGAATGTAAACTTGGCTACACAGGAACTGAATTACAGAACAGAACAGGGTCTCAAATTTAGAAAACCAACTTATGCTTGCTTAAGGGTAAAGATGAGTTGGGGTGCTGCATAAAACCAGAGATTGAAATGAGCACAGATAAAGTTCCTTAAGTCAAATATGGAATAGACAAGAGCTACTCCTTGCTCAACGAAATGGACTCAACACCGCATATTAAACGCCTAAGAATGTACCTGACTAGTAAGTATCTTAAAACCTATGGATTGCTATGTCTCCGAAAGAGAATCAAGCATGTGTACAGGGGCATAAACGCAGCAGTGATAGGATTGGAGAGGTTCGGTGAGCAAATGAGGACCCTTTGAAGTCATATTGCATGGTACCCATTCCACGGGTTTCAACTACCCAAGTTTTAGGTATTCTTCCTTCAGCTAAAACATGCATGTGGAACCCAGAGTATGATCAACCATGTGATCGGGAGACGTGTTCAAATATGTCTCAGTTTTTGTACCCTGGTACTCGGGTGCAACATTCCAGACGCTTTACTAACACTCTCCCGACTTGGAGAGTCAGTGTCTTTAACCTCCTGTTTGGCCCAGTTTGCAATTTCTGCGGAAGATGAACAGGAATAGCGAGAACCAATGAGAGACTAGCTGGAGGTGTCTGGACGGGCAAATTTAACTCTCATTTCCCACCAGGAAGAGGAATTAACCAAAGGCTCAGCGTGCCGTGCCGGAACCAGATTAGGGCCTGAAGCCATCCTGCGGTGTTGCGGCCAGCTCACAAGAAAGCGAGTTGAAGAAAGGAGCTCAGGGGCACTGTAATTCACAAACCTGCAGAGTTATAAATGACAGCTATCGTCCAAAAATAGACTGAAGTAAGGCTGCCCAGAGGACTTGAAAGCGGGGCAGAATTGCAGGAAACCGATTTCAAGAGGTAGACTGGAATTGCATTGAAAGCATAGGAATAGAGGCAGAACGTACACAATGATGCACTTGGCCAAAAAGGGCGTATGCGTTTTTTCCTGAATATATTCAGGAAAAAACGCATACGCCCTGTTTGGCCAACCAAGCAAGCTTGCAAAGGAAGTCTGCACTACAATGAAGTCTCACTTCCCCCCGGTCAAAAGGGCCATCTGAAAAAAGTGTAAAATCCAGAAAGGCAGGACAGGCCATGGAGAACTGGGAGCCTTGTTATGCTGATGGGCGGGATGTAAATTGCCAACAGACACTCGGGAGAAGTGTATGGTGTTTCCTGAAACATCTAAAAAACAAAGCAACAGAACCTAGGGCACTTCCACTTATGGTCCTATAGCTTAGGGAAATTAAAATCAAAAAGACACAGCCACCCCAAAGTTTGGAACGGCTCTGTTTACAAGAACCTCGTTTACAGTACAAGTTCAACATCGCAGAAAGTGAAAAATGGATAAAGAAGTTGTGGTATTTACTTACAAAGCAATATCACTCAGCAATGAAATCTGTGTCATCAGGCCCTTAGCAGCACAATGAGTGGATTCAGGTATGATGATTCTAACTGAAATAAGTCACACAGAAAAAGAAACATCATAAGATATCACTAATACACGGAATGTAAACTTGGCTACACAGGAACTGCATTCCAAAACAGAACAGGGTCTCAAATTTGGAAAACCAACTTATGCTTGCTTAAGGGGAAAGGTGAGTTGGGGTGCTGCATAAAACCAGAGATTGAAATGAGCACAGATAAAGTTCCTTAAGCCAAATATGGAATAGACAAGAGCTACTCCTTGCTCAACGAAATGGACTCAACACCGCATATTAAACGCCTAAGAATGTACCTGACTAGTAAGTATCTTAAAACCTATGGATTGCTATGTCTCCGAAAGAGAATCAAGCATGTGTACAGGGGCATAAACGCAGCAGTGATAGGATTGGGGAGGTTCGGTGAGCAAATGAAGACCCTTTGAAGTCATATTGCATGGTACCCATTCCACGGGTTTCAACTACCCAGGTTTTAGGTATTCTTCCTTCAGCTAAAACATGCATGTGGAACCCAAGTATGATCAACCATGTGAACGGGAGACGTGTTCAAATATGTCTCAGTTTTCCTCCCCTGGTACTCGGGTGCAACATTCCAGACGCTTTACTAACACTCTCCCCACTTGGAGAGTCAGCGCCTTTAACCTCCTGTTTGGCACAGTTTGCAATTTCTGCGGAAGATGAACAGGAATAGCGAGAACCAATGAGAGGCTAGCTGGAGGTGTCTGGACGGGCAAATTTAACTCTCATTTCCCACCAGGAAGAGGAAATAACCAAAGGCTCAGTGTGCCGTACCAGAACCAGATTAGGGCCTGAAGCCATCCTGCGGTGTTGCGGCCAGGTCACAAGAAAGCGAGTTGAAGAAAGGAGCTCAGGGGCACTGTAATTCACAAACCTGCAGAGTTATAAATGACAGCTATCGTCCAAAAATAGACTGAAGTAAGGCTGCCCAGAGGACTTGAAAGCGGGGCAGAATTGCAGGAAACCGATTTCAGGAGGTAGACTGGAATTGCATTGAAAGCATAGGAAAAGAGGCAGAACGTCCACAATGATGCACTTGGCCAAAAAGGGCGTATGCGTTTTTTCCTGAATATATTCAGGAAAAAACGCATACGCACTTTTTGGCCAACCAAGCAAGCTTGCAAAGGAAATCTGCACTACAATGAAGTCTCACTTCCCCCCGGTCAAAAGGGCCATCTGAAAAAAGTGTAAAATCCAGAAAGGCAGGACAGGCCATGGAGAACTGGGAGCCTTGTTATGCTGATGGGCGGGATGTAAATTGCCAACAACCACTCGGGAGAAGTGTATGGTGTTTCCTGAAACATCTAAAAAACAAAGCAACAGAGCCTAGGGCACTTCCACTTATGGTCCTATAGCTTAGGGAAATTAAAATCAAAAAGACACAGCCACCCCAAAGTTTGGAACGGCTCTGTTTACAAGAACCTCGTTTACAGTACAAGTTCAACATCGCAGAAAGTGAAAAATGGATAAAGAACTTGTGGTACTTACGTACAATGCATTATCACTCAGCAATGAAATCTATATCATCAGGCCCGTAGCAGCATAATGAGTAGGTTCAGGTACGATGATTCTAACTGAAATAAGTCACACAGAAAAAGAAACATCATAAGATATCACTAATACACGGAATGTAAACTTGGCTACACAGGAACTGAATTCCAAAACAGAACAGGTTCTCAAATTTAGAAAACCAACTTATGCTTGCTTAAGGGGAAAGGTGAGTTGGGGTGCTGCATAAAACCAGAGATTGAAATGAGCACAGATAAAGTTCCTTAAGCCAAATATGGAATAGACAAGACCTACTCCTTGCTCAACGAAATGGACTCAACACCGCATATTAAACGCCTAAGAATGTACCTGACTAGTAAGTATCTTAAAACCTATGGATTGCTATGTCTCCGAAAGAGAATCAAGCATGTGTACAGGGGCATAAACGCAGCAGTGATAGGATTGGAGAGGTTCGGTGAGCAAATGAAGACCCTTTGAAGTCATATTGCATGGTACCCATTCCACGGGTTTCAACTACCCAGGTTTTAGTTATTCTTCCTTCAGCTAAAACATGCATATGGAACCCAGAGTATGATCAACCATGTGATCGGGAGACGTGTTCAAATATGTCTCAGTTTTCCTCCCCTGGTACTCGGGTGCAACATTCCAGACGCTTTACTAACACTCTCCCCACTTGGAGAGTCAGCGCCTTTAACCTCCTGTTTGGCCCAGTTTGCAATTTCTGCGGAAGATGAACAGGAATAGCGAGAACCAATGAGAGGCTAGCTGGAGGTGTCTGGACGGGCAAATTTAACTCTCATTTCCCAACAGGAAGAGGAAATAACCAAAGGCTCAGCGTGCCGTACCGGAACCAGATTAGGGCCTGAAGTCATCCTGCGGTGTTGCGGCCAGCTCAAAAGAAACCGAGTTGAAGAAAGGAGCGCAGGGGCACTGTAATTCACAAACCTGCAGAGTTATAAATGACAGCTATCGTCCAAAAATAGACTGAAGTAAGGCTGCCAAGAGAACTTGAAAGCGGGGCAGAATTGCAGGAAACCGATTTCAGGAGGTAGACTGGAATTGCATTGAAAGCATAGGAAAAGAGGCAGAACGTCCACAATGATGCACTTGGCCAAAAAGGGCGTATGCGTTTTTTCCTGAATATAATCAGGAAAAAACGCATACGCCCTTTTTGGCCAACCAAGCAAGCTTGCAAAGGAAATCTGCACTACAATGAAGTCTCACTTCCCCCCGGTCAAAAGGGCCATCTGAAAAAAGTGTAAAATCCAGAAAGGCAACAGGCCATTGAGAACTGGGAGCCTTGTTATGCTGATGGGCGGGATGTAAATTGCCAACAGACACTCAGGAGAAGTGTATGGTGTTTCCTGAAACATCTAAAAAACAAAGCAACAGAGCCTAGGGCACTTCCACTTATGGTCCTATAGCTTAGGGAAATTAAAATCAAAAAGACACAGCCACCCCAAAGTTTGGAACGGCTCTGTTTACAAGAACCTCGTTTACAGTACAAGTTCAACATCGCAGAAAGTGAAAAATGGATAAAGAAGTTGTGGTATTTACTTACAAAGCAATATCACTCAGCAATGAAATCTGTGTCATCAGGTCCTTAGCAGCACAATGAGTGGATTCAGGTATGATGATTCTAACTGAAATAAGTCACACAGAAAAAGAAACATCATAAGATATCAGTAATACGCGGAATGTAAACTTGGCTACACAGGAACTGAATTACAGAACAGAACAGGGTCTCAAATTTAGAAAACCAACTTATGCTTGCTTAAGGGGAAAGGTGAGTTGGGGTGCTGCATAAAACCAGAGATTGAAATGAGCACAGATAAAGTTCCTTAAGCCAAATATGGAATAGACAAGAGCTACTCCTTGCTCAACGAAATGGACTCAACACCCCATATTAAACGCCTAAGAATGTACCTGACTAGTAAGTATCTTAAAACCTATGGATTGCTATGTCTCCGAAAGAGAATCAAGCATGTGTACAGGGGCATAAACGCAGCAGTGATAGGATTGGAGAGGTTCGGTGAGCAAATGAAGACCCTTTGAAGTCATATTGCATGGTACCCATTCCACAGGTTTCAACTACCCAGGTTTAAGGTATTCTTCCTTCAGCTATAACATGCATGTGGAACCTAGAGTATGATCAACCATGTGATCGGGAGACGTTTTCAAATATGTCTCAGTTTTCCTCCCCTGGTACTCGGGTGCAACATTCCAGACGCTTTACTAACACTCTCCCCACTTGGAGAGTCAGTCCCTTTAACCTCCTGTTTGGCCCAGTTTGCAATTTCTGCGGAAGATGAACAGGAATAGCGAGAACCAATGAGAGGCTAGCTGGAGGTGTCTGGACGGGCAAATTTAACTCTCATTTCCCACCAGGAAGAGGAATTAACCAAAGGCTCAGCATGCCGGGCCGGAACCAGATTAGGGCCTGAAGCCATCCTGCGGTGTTGCGGCCAGGTCACAAGAAAGCGAGTTGAAGAAAGGAGCTCAGGGGCACTGTAATTCACAAACCTGCAGAGTTATAAATGACAGCTATCATCCAAAAATAGACTGAAGTAAGGCTGCCAAGAGGACTTGAAAGCGGGGCAGAATTGCAGGAAACCGATTTCAGGAGGTAGACTGGAATTGCATTGAAAGCATAGGAAAAGAGGCAGAACGTCCACAATGATGCACTTGGCCAAAAAGGGCGTATGCGTTTTTTCCTGAATATAATCAGGAAAAAACGCATACGCCCTTTTTGGCCAACCAAGCAAGCTTGCAAAGGAAATCTGCACTACAATGAAGTCTCACTTCCCCCCGGTTAAAAGGGCCATCTGAAAAAAGTGTAAAATCCAGAAAGGCAACAGGCCATTGAGAACTGGGAGCCTTGTTATGCTGATGGGCGGGATGTAAATTGCCAACAGACACTCGGGAGAAGTGTATGGTGTTTCCTGAAACATCTAAAAAACAAAGCAACAGAGCCTAGGGCACTTCCACTTATGGTCCTGTAGCTTAGGGAAATTAAAATCAAAAAGACACAGCCACCCCAAAGTTTGGAACGGCTCTGTTTACAAGAACCTCGTTTACAGTACAAGTTCAACATCGCAGAAGGTGAAAAATGGATAAAGAACTTGTGGTACTTACGTACAATGCAGTATCACTCAGCAATGAAATCTATGTCATCAGGACCGTAGCAGCATAATGAGTAGATTCAGGTACGATGATTCTAACTGAAATAAGTCACACAGAACAAGAAACATCATAAGATATCACTAATACACGGAATGTAAACTTGGCTACACAGGAACTGAATTCCAAAACAGAACAGGTTCTCAAATTTAGAAAACCAACTTATGCTTGCTTAAGGGGAAAGGTGAGTTGGGTTGCTGCATAAAACCAGAGATTGAAATGAGCACAGATAAAGTTCCTTAAGCCAAATATGGAATAGACAAGAGCTACTCCTTGCTCAATGAAATGGACTCAACACCGCATATTAAACGCCTAAGAATGTACCTGACTAGTAAGTATCTTAAAACCTATGGATTGCTATGTCTCCGAAAGAGAATCAAGCATGTGTACAGGGGCATAAACGCAGCAGTGATAGGATTGGAGAGGTTCGGTGAGCAAATGAAGACCCTTTGAAGTCATATTGCATGGTACCCATTCCACGGGTTTCAACTACCCAGGTTTTAGGTATTCTTCCTTCAGCTAAAACATGCATGTGGAACCCAGAGTATGATCAACCATGTGATCGGGAGACGTGTTCAAATATGTCTCAGTTTTCCTCCCCTGGTACTCGGGTGCAACATTCCAGACGCTTTACTAACACTCTCCCCACTTGGAGAGTCAGCGCCTTTAACCTCCTGTTTGGCACAGTTTGCAATTTCTGCGGAAGATGAACAGGAATAGCGAGAACCAATGAGAGGCTAGCTGGAGGTGTCTGGACGGGCAAATTTAACTCTCATTTCCCACCAGGAAGAGGAAATAACCAAAGGCTCAGCGTGCCGTACCGGAACCAGATTAGGGCCTGAAGCCATCCTGCGGTGTTGCGGCCAGCTCTAAAGAAACCGAGTTGAAGAAAGGAGCGCAGGGGCACTGTAATTCACAAACCTGCAGAGTTATAAATGACAGCTATCGTCCAAAAATAGACTGAAGTAAGGCTGCCAAGAGGACTTGAAAGCGGGGCAGAATTGCAGGAAACCGATTTCAGGAGGTAGACTGAAATTGCATTGAAAGCATAGGAAAAGAGGCAGAACGTCCACAATGATGCACTTGGCCAAAAAGGGCGTATGCGTTTTTTCCTGAATATATTCAGGAAAAAACGCATACGCCCTTTTTGGCCAACCAAGCAAGCTTGCACAGGAAATCTGCACTACAATGAAGTCTCACTTCCCCCCGGTCAAAAGGGCCATCTGAAAAAAGTGTAAAATCCAGAAAGGCAGGACAGGCCATGGAGAACTGGGAGCCTTGTTATGCTGATGGGCGGGATGTAAATTGCCAACAACCACTCGGGAGAAGTGTATGGTGTTTCCTGAAACATCTAAAAAACAAAGCAACAGACCTAGGGCACTTCCAGTTATGGTCCTATAGCTTAGGGAAATTAAAATCAAAAAGACACAGCCACCCCAAAGTTTGGAACGGCTCTGTTTACAAGAACCTCGTTTACAGTACAAGTTCAACATCGCAGAAAGTGAAAAATGGATAAAGAAGTTGTGGTATTTACTTACAAAGCAATATCACTCAGCAATGAAATCTGTGTCATCAGGCCCTTAGCAGCACAGTCAGTGGATTCAGGTATGATGATTCTAACTGAAATAAGTCACACAGAAAAGGAAACATCATAAGATATCAGTAATACACGGAATGTAAACTTGGCTACACAGGAACTGAATTACAGAACAGAACAGGGTCTCAAATTTAGAAAACCAACTTATTCTTGCTTAAGGGTAAAGGTGAGTTGGGGTGCTGCATAAAACCAGAGATTGAAATGAGCACAGATAAAGTTCCTTAAGTCAAATATGGAATAGACAAGAGCTACTCCTTGCTCAACGAAATGGACTCAACACCCCATATTAAACGCCTAAGAATGTACCTGACTAGTAAGTATCTTAAAACCTATGGATTGCTATGTCTCCAAAAGAGAATCAAGCATGTGTACAGTGGCATAAACGCAGCAGTGCTAGGATTGGAGAGGTTCGGTGAGCAAATGAAGACCCTTTGAAGTCATATTGCATGGTACCCATTCCACAGGTTTCACCTACCCAGGTTTAAGGTATTCTGCCTTCAGCTAAAACATGCATGTGGAACCTAGAGTATGATCAACCATGTGATCGGGAGACGTGTTCAAATATGTCTCAGTTTTCCTCCCCTGGTACTCGGGTGCAACATTCCAGACGCTTTACTAACACTCTCCCCACTTGGAGAGTCAGTCCCTTTAACCTCCTGTTTGGCCCAGTTTGCAATTTCTGCGGAAGATGAACAGGAATAGCGAGAACCAATGAGAGGCTAGCTGGAGGTGTCTGGACGGGCAAATTTAACTCTCATTTCCCACCAGGAAGAGGAATTAACCAAAGGCTCAGCGTGCCGTGCCGGAACCAGATTAGGGCTTGAAGCCATCCTGCGGTGTTGCGGCCAGGTCACAAGAAAGCGAGTTGAAGAAAGGAGCTCAGGGGCACTGTAATTCACAAACCTGCAGAGTTATAAATGACAGCTATCGTCCAAAAATAGACTGAAGTAAGGCTGCCAAGAGGACTTGAAAGCGGGGCAGAATTGCAGGAAACCGATTTCAGGAGGTAGACTGGAATTGCATTGAAAGCATAGGAAAAGAGGCAGAACGTCCACAATGATGCACTTGGCCAAAAAGGGCGTACGCGTTTTTTCCTGAATATATTCAGGAAAAAACGCATACGCCCTTTTTGGCCAACCAAGCAAGCTTGCAAAGGAAATCTGCACTACAATGAAGTCTCACTTCCCCCCGGTCAAAAGGGCCATCTGAAAAAAGTGTAAAATCCAGAAAGGCAACAGGCCATTGAGAACTGGGAGCCTTGTTATGCTGATGGGCGGGATGGAAATTGCCAACTGACACTCGGGAGAAGTGTATGGTGTTTCCTGAAACATCTAAAAAACAAAGCAACAGAGCCTAGGGCACTTCCACTTATGGTCCTATAGCTTAGGGAAATTAAAATCAAAAAGACACAGCCACCCCAAAGTTTGGGACGCCTCTGTTTACAAGAACCTCGTTTACAGTACAAGTTCAACATCGCAGAAAGTGAAAAATGGATAAAGAAGTTGTGGTATTTACTTACAAAGCAATATCACTCAGCAATGAAATCTGTGTCATCAGGCCCTTAGCAGCACAATGAGTGGATTCAGGTATGATGATTCTAACTGAAGTAAGTCACACAGAAAAAGAAACATCATAAGATATCAGTAATACACGGAATGTAAACTTGGCTACACAGGAACTGAATTACAGAACAGAACAGGGTCTCAAATTTAGAAAACCAACTTATGCTTGCTTAAGGGTAAAGATGAGTTGGGGTGCTGCATAAAACCAGAGATTGAAATGAGCACAGATAAAGTTCCTTAAGTCAAATATGGAATAGACAAGAGCTACTCCTTGCTCAACGAAATGGACTCAACACCGCATATTAAACGCCTAAGAATGTACCTGACTAGTAAGTATCTTAAAACCTATGGATTGCTATGTCTCTGAAAGAGAATCAAGCATGTGTACAGGGGCATAAACGCAGCAGTGATAGGATTGGAGAGGTTCGGTGAGCAAATGAAGACCCTTTGAAGTCATATTGCATGGTACCCATTCCACGGGTTTCAACTACCCAGGTTTTAGGTATTCTTCCTTCAGCTAAAACATGCATGTGGAACCCAGAGTATGATCAACCATGTGATCGGGAGACGTGTTCAAATATGTCTCAGTTTTTGTACCCTGGTACTCGGGTGCAACATTCCAGACGCTTTACTAACACTCTCCCGACTTGGAGAGTCAGTGTCTTTAACCTCCTGTTTGGCCCAGTTTGCAATTTCTGCGGAAGATGAACAGGAATAGCGAGAACCAATGAGAGACTAGCTGGAGGTGTCTGGACGGGCAAATTTAACTCTCATTTCCCACCAGGAAGAGGAATTAACCAAAGGCTCAGCGTGCCGTGCCGGAACCAGATTAGGGCCTGAAGCCATCCTGCGGTGTTGCGGCCAGCTCACAAGAAAGCGAGTTGAAGAAAGGAGCACAGGGGCACTGTAATTCACAAACCTGCAGAGTTATAAATGACAGCTATCGTCCAAAAATAGACTGAAGTAAGGCTGCCAAGAGGACTTGAAAGCGGGGCAGAATTGCAGGAAACCGATTTCAAGAGGTAGACTGGAATTGCATTGAAAGCATAGGAGTAGAGGCAGAACGTCCACAATGATGCACTTGGCCAAAAAGGGCGTATGCGTTTTTTCCTGAATATATTCAGGAAAAAACGCATACGCCCTGTTTGGCCAACCAAGCAAGCTTGCAAAGGAAGTCTGCACTACAATGAAGTCTCACTTCCCCCCGGTCAAAAGGGCCATCTGAAAAAAGTGTAAAATCCAGAAAGGCAGGACAGGCCATGGAGAACTGGGAGCCTTGTTATGCTGATGGGCGGGATGTAAATTGCCAACAGACACTCGGGAGAAGTGTATGGTGTTTCCTGAAACATCTAAAAAACAAAGCAACAGAACCTAGGGCACTTCCACTTATGGTCCTATAGCTTAGGGAAATTAAAATCAAAAAGACACAACCACCCCAAAGTTTGGAACGGCTCTGTTTACAAGAACCTCGTTTACAGTACAAGTTCAACATCGCAGAAAGTGAAAAATGGATAAAGAAGTTGTGGTATTTACTTACAAAGCAATATCACTCAGCAATGAAATCTGTGTCATCAGGCCCTTAGCAGCACAATGAGTGGATTCAGGTATGATGATTCTAACTGAAATAAGTCACACAGAAAAAGAAACATCATAAGATATCAGTAATACACGGAATGTAAACTTGGCTACACAGGAACTGAATTACAGAACAGAACAGGGTCTCAAATTTAGAAAACCAACTTATGCTTGCTTAAGGGGAAAGGTGAGTTGGGGTGCTGCATAAAACCAGAGATTGAAATGAGCACAGATAAAGTTCCTTAAGCCAAATATGGAATAGACAAGAGCTACTCCTTGCTCAACGAAATGGACTCAACACCGCATATTAAACGCCTAAGAATGTACCTGACTAGTAAGTATCTTAAAACCTATGGATTGCTATGCATCCGAAAGAGAATCAAGCATGTGTACAGGGGCATAAACGCAGCAGTGATAGGATTGGAGAGATTCGGTGAGCAAATGAAGACCCTTTGAAGTCATATTGCATGGTACCCATTCCACGGGTTTCAACTACCCAGGTTTTAGGTATTCTTCCTTCAGCTAAAACATGCATATGGAACCCAAGTATGATCAACCACGTGAACGGGAGACGTGTTCAAATATGTCTCAGTTTTCCTCCCCTGGTACTCGGGTGCAACATTCCAGACGCTTTACTAACACTCTCCCCACTTGGAGAGTCAGTCCCTTTAACCTCCTGTTTGGCCCAGTTTGCAATTTCTGCGGAAGATGAACAGGAATAGTGAGAGCCAATGAGAGGCTAGCTGGAGGTGTCTGGACGGGCAAATTTAACTCTCATTTCCCACCAGGAAGAGGAAATAACCAAAGGCTCAGCATGCCGTGCCGGAACCAGATTAGGGCCTGAAGCCATCCTGCGGTGTTGCGGCCAGCTCACAAGAAAGCGAGTTGAAGAAAGGAGCTCAGGGGCACTGTAATTCACAAACCTGCAGAGTTATAAATGATAGCTATCGTCCAAAAATAGACTGAAGTAAGGCTGCCAAGAGGACTTGAAAGCGGGGCAGAATTGCAGGAAACCGATTTCAAGAGGTAGACTGGAATTGCATTGAAAGCATAGGAATAGAGGCAGAACGTCCACAATGATGCACTTGGCCAAAAAGGGCGTATGCGTTTTTTCCTGAATATATTCAGGAAAAAACGCATACGCCCTGTTTGGCCAACCAAGCAAGCTTGCAAAGGAAGTCTGCACTACAATGAAGTCTCACTTCCCCCCGGTCAAAAGGGCCATCTGAAAAAAGTGTAAAATCCAGAAAGGCAGGACAGGCCATGGAGAACTGGGAGCCTTGTTATGCTGATGGGCGGGATGTAAATTGCCAACAGACACTCGGGAGAAGTGTATGGTGTTTCCTGAAACATCTAAAAAACAAAGCAACAGAGCCTAGGGCACTTCCACTTATGGTCCTATAGCTTAGGGAAATTAAAATCAAAAAGACACAGCCACCCCAAAGTTTGGAACGGCTCTGTTTACAAGAACCTCGTTTACAGTACAAGTTCAACATCGCAGAAAGTGAAAAATGGATAAAGAAGTTGTGGTATTTACTTACAAAGCAATATCACTCAGCAATGAAATCTGTGTCATCAGGCCCTTAGCAGCACAATGAGTGGATTCAGGTATGATGATTCTAACTGAAGTAAGTCACACAGAAAAAGAAACATCATAAGATATCAGTAATACACGGAATGTAAACTTGGCTACACAGGAACTGAATTACAGAACAGAACAGGGTCTCAAATTTAGAAAACCAACTTATGCTTGCTTAAGGGTAAAGATGAGTTGGGGTGCTGCATAAAACCAGAGATTGAAATGAGCACAGATAAAGTTCCTTAAGTCAAATATGGAATAGACAAGAGCTACTCCTTGCTCAACGAAATGGACTCAACACCGCATATTAAACGCCTAAGAATGTACCTGACTAGTAAGTATCTTAAAACCTATGGATTGCTATGTCTCCGAAAGAGAATCAAGCATGTGTACAGGGGCATAAACGCAGCAGTGATAGGATTGGAGAGGTTCGGTGAGCAAATGAGGACCCTTTGAAGTCATATTGCATGGTACCCATTCCACGGGTTTCAACTACCCAAGTTTTAGGTATTCTTCCTTCAGCTAAAACATGCATGTGGAACCCAGAGTATGATCAACCATGTGATCGGGAGACGTGTTCAAATATGTCTCAGTTTTTGTACCCTGGTACTCGGGTGCAACATTCCAGACGCTTTACTAACACTCTCCCGACTTGGAGAGTCAGTGTCTTTAACCTCCTGTTTGGCCCAGTTTGCAATTTCTGCGGAAGATGAACAGGAATAGCGAGAACCAATGAGAGACTAGCTGGAGGTGTCTGGACGGGCAAATTTAACTCTCATTTCCCACCAGGAAGAGGAATTAACCAAAGGCTCAGCGTGCCGTGCCGGAACCAGATTAGGGCCTGAAGCCATCCTGCGGTGTTGCGGCCAGCTCACAAGAAAGCGAGTTGAAGAAAGGAGCTCAGGGGCACTGTAATTCACAAACCTGCAGAGTTATAAATGACAGCTATCGTCCAAAAATAGACTGAAGTAAGGCTGCCCAGAGGACTTGAAAGCGGGGCAGAATTGCAGGAAACCGATTTCAAGAGGTAGACTGGAATTGCATTGAAAGCATAGGAATAGAGGCAGAACGTACACAATGATGCACTTGGCCAAAAAGGGCGTATGCGTTTTTTCCTGAATATATTCAGGAAAAAACGCATACGCCCTGTTTGGCCAACCAAGCAAGCTTGCAAAGGAAGTCTGCACTACAATGAAGTCTCACTTCCCCCCGGTCAAAAGGGCCATCTGAAAAAAGTGTAAAATCCAGAAAGGCAGGACAGGCCATGGAGAACTGGGAGCCTTGTTATGCTGATGGGCGGGATGTAAATTGCCAACAGACACTCGGGAGAAGTGTATGGTGTTTCCTGAAACATCTAAAAAACAAAGCAACAGAACCTAGGGCACTTCCACTTATGGTCCTATAGCTTAGGGAAATTAAAATCAAAAAGACACAGCCACCCCAAAGTTTGGAACGGCTCTGTTTACAAGAACCTCGTTTACAGTACAAGTTCAACATCGCAGAAAGTGAAAAATGGATAAAGAAGTTGTGGTATTTACTTACAAAGCAATATCACTCAGCAATGAAATCTGTGTCATCAGGCCCTTAGCAGCACAATGAGTGGATTCAGGTATGATGATTCTAACTGAAATAAGTCACACAGAAAAAGAAACATCATAAGATATCAGTAATACACGGAATGTAAACTTGGCTACACAGGAACTGAATTACAGAACAGAACAGGGTCTCAAATTTGGAAAACCAACTTATGCTTGCTTAAGGGGAAAGGTGAGTTGGGGTGCTGCATAAAACCAGAGATTGAAATGAGCACAGATAAAGTTCCTTAAGCCAAATATGGAATACACAAGAGCTACTCCTTGCTCAACGAAATGGACTCAACACCGCATATTAAACGCCTAAGAATGTACCTGACTAGTAAGTATCTTAAAACCTATGGATTGCTATGTCTCCGAAAGAGAATCAAGCATGTGTACAGGGGCATAAACGCAGCAGTGATAGGATTGGGGAGGTTCGGTGAGCAAATGAAGACCCTTTGAAGTCATATTGCATGGTACCCATTCCACGGGTTTCAACGACCCAGGTTTTAGGTATTCTTCCTTCAGCTAAAACATGCATGTGGAACCCAAGTATGATCAACCATGTGAACGGGAGACGTGTTCAAATATGTCTCAGTTTTCCTCCCCTGGTACTCGGGTGCAACATTCCAGACGCTTTACTAACACTCTCCCCACTTGGAGAGTCAGCGCCTTTAACCTCCTGTTTGGCACAGTTTGCAATTTCTGCGGAAGATGAACAGGAATAGCGAGAACCAATGAGAGGCTAGCTGGAGGTGTCTGGACGGGCAAATTTAACTCTCATTTCCCACCAGGAAGAGGAAATAACCAAAGGCTCAGCGTGCCGTACCAGAACCAGATTAGGGCCTGAAGCCATCCTGCGGTGTTGCGGCCAGGTCACAAGAAAGCGAGTTGAAGAAAGGAGCTCAGGGGCACTGTAATTCACAAACCTGCAGAGTTATAAATGACAGCTATCGTCCAAAAATAGACTGAAGTAAGGCTGCCCAGAGGACTTGAAAGCGGGGCAGAATTGCAGGAAACCGATTTCAGGAGGTAGACTGGAATTGCATTGAAAGCATAGGAAAAGAGGCAGAACGTCCACAATGATGCACTTGGCCAAAAAGGGCGTATGCGTTTTTTCCTGAATATATTCAGGAAAAAACGCATACGCACTTTTTGGCCAACCAAGCAAGCTTGCAAAGGAAATCTGCACTACAATGAAGTCTCACTTCCCCCCGGTCAAAAGGGCCATCTGAAAAAAGTGTAAAATCCAGAAAGGCAGGACAGGCCATGGAGAACTGGGAGCCTTGTTATGCTGATGGGCGGGATGTAAATTGCCAACAACCACTCGGGAGAAGTGTATGGTGTTTCCTGAAACATCTAAAAAACAAAGCAACAGAGCCTAGGGCACTTCCACTTATGGTCCTATAGCTTAGGGAAATTAAAATCAAAAAGACACAGCCACCCCAAAGTTTGGAACGGCTCTGTTTACAAGAACCTCGTTTACAGTACAAGTTCAACATCGCAGAAAGTGAAAAATGGATAAAGAACTTGTGGTACTTACGTACAATGCATTATCACTCAGCAATGAAATCTATGTCATCAGGCCCGTAGCAGCATAATGAGTAGGTTCAGGTACGATGATTCTAACTGAAATAAGTCACACAGAAAAAGAAACATCATAAGATATCACTAATACACGGAATGTAAACTTGGCTACACAGGAACTGAATTCCAAAACAGAACAGGTTCTCAAATTTAGAAAACCAACTTATGCTTGCTTAAGGGGAAAGGTGAGTTGGGGTGCTGCATAAAACCAGAGATTGAAATGAGCACAGATAAAGTTCCTTAAGCCAAATATGGAATAGACAAGACCTACTCCTTGCTCAACGAAATGGACTCAACACCGCATATTAAACGCCTAAGAATGTACCTGACTAGTAAGTATCTTAAAACCTATGGATTGCTATGTCTCCGAAAGAGAATCAAGCATGTGTACAGGGGCATAAACGCAGCAGTGATAGGATTGGAGAGGTTCGGTGAGCAAATGAAGACCCTTTGAAGTCATATTGCATGGTACCCATTCCACGGGTTTCAACTACCCAGGTTTTAGTTATTCTTCCTTCAGCTAAAACATGCATATGGAACCCAGAGTATGATCAACCATGTGATCGGGAGACGTGTTCAAATATGTCTCAGTTTTCCTCCCCTGGTACTCGGGTGCAACATTCCAGACGCTTTACTAACACTCTCCCCACTTGGAGAGTCAGCGCCTTTAACCTCCTGTTTGGCCCAGTTTGCAATTTCTGCGGAAGATGAACAGGAATAGCGAGAACCAATGAGAGGCTAGCTGGAGGTGTCTGGACGGGCAAATTTAACTCTCATTTCCCAACAGGAAGAGGAAATAACCAAAGGCTCAGCGTGCCGTACCGGAACCAGATTAGGGCCTGAAGTCATCCTGCGGTGTTGCGGCCAGCTCAAAAGAAACCGAGTTGAAGAAAGGAGCGCAGGGGCACTGTAATTCACAAACCTGCAGAGTTATAAATGACAGCTATCGTCCAAAAATAGACTGAAGTAAGGCTGCCAAGAGAACTTGAAAGCGGGGCAGAATTGCAGGAAACCGATTTCAGGAGGTAGACTGGAATTGCATTGAAAGCATAGGAAAAGAGGCAGAACGTCCACAATGATGCACTTGGCCAAAAAGGGCGTATGCGTTTTTTCCTGAATATAATCAGGAAAAAACGCATACGCCCTTTTTGGCCAACCAAGCAAGCTTGCAAAGGAAATCTGCACTACAATGAAGTCTCACTTCCCCCCGGTCAAAAGGGCCATCTGAAAAAAGTGTAAAATCCAGAAAGGCAACAGGCCATTGAGAACTGGGAGCCTTGTTATGCTGATGGGCGGGATGTAAATTGCCAACAGACACTCGGGAGAAGTGTATGGTGTTTCCTGAAACATCTAAAAAACAAAGCAACAGAGCCTAGGGCACTTCCACTTATGGTCCTATAGCTTAGGGAAATTAAAATCAAAAAGACACAGCCACCCCAAAGTTTGGAACGGCTCTGTTTACAAGAACCTCGTTTACAGTACAAGTTCAACATCGCAGAAAGTGAAAAATGGATAAAGAAGTTGTGGTATTTACTTACAAAGCAATATCACTCAGCAATGAAATCTGTGTCATCAGGTCCTTAGCAGCACAATGAGTGGATTCAGGTATGATGATTCTAACTGAAATAAGTCACACAGAAAAAGAAACATCATAAGATATCAGTAATACGCGGAATGTAAACTTGGCTACACAGGAACTGAATTACAGAACAGAACAGGGTCTCAAATTTAGAAAACCAACTTATGCTTGCTTAAGGGGAAAGGTGAGTTGGGGTGCTGCATAAAACCAGAGATTGAAATGAGCACAGATAAAGTTCCTTAAGCCAAATATGGAATAGACAAGAGCTACTCCTTGCTCAACGAAATGGACTCAACACCCCATATTAAACGCCTAAGAATGTACCTGACTAGTAAGTATCTTAAAACCTATGGATTGCTATGTCTCCGAAAGAGAATCAAGCATGTGTACAGGGGCATAAACACAGCAGTGATAGGATTGGAGAGGTTCGGTGAGCAAATGAAGACCCTTTGAAGTCATATTGCATGGTACCCATTCCACAGGTTTCAACTACCCAGGTTTAAGGTATTCTTCCTTCAGCTATAACATGCATGTGGAACCTAGAGTATGATCAACCATGTGATCGGGAGACGTTTTCAAATATGTCTCAGTTTTCCTCCCCTGGTACTCGGGTGCAACATTCCAGACGCTTTACTAACACTCTCCCCACTTGGAGAGTCAGTCCCTTTAACCTCCTGTTTGGCCCAGTTTGCAATTTCTGCGGAAGATGAACAGGAATAGCGAGAACCAATGAGAGGCTAGCTGGAGGTGTCTGGACGGGCAAATTTAACTCTCATTTCCCACCAGGAAGAGGAATTAACCAAAGGCTCAGCATGCCGGGCCGGAACCAGATTAGGGCCTGAAGCCATCCTGCGGTGTTGCGGCCAGGTCACAAGAAAGCGAGTTGAAGAAAGGAGCTCAGGGGCACTGTAATTCACAAACCTGCAGAGTTATAAATGACAGCTATCATCCAAAAATAGACTGAAGTAAGGCTGCCAAGAGGACTTGAAAGCGGGGCAGAATTGCAGGAAACCGATTTCAGGAGGTAGACTGGAATTGCATTGAAAGCATAGGAAAAGAGGCAGAACGTCCACAATGATGCACTTGGCCAAAAAGGGCGTATGCGTTTTTTCCTGAATATAATCAGGAAAAAACGCATACGCCCTTTTTGGCCAACCAAGCAAGCTTGCAAAGGAAATCTGCACTACAATGAAGTCTCACTTCCCCCCGGTTAAAAGGGCCATCTGAAAAAAGTGTAAAATCCAGAAAGGCAACAGGCCATTGAGAACTGGGAGCCTTGTTATGCTGATGGGCGGGATGTAAATTGCCAACAGACACTCGGGAGAAGTGTATGGTGTTTCCTGAAACATCTAAAAAACAAAGCAACAGAGCCTAGGGCACTTCCACTTATGGTCCTGTAGCTTAGGGAAATTAAAATCAAAAAGACACAGCCACCCCAAAGTTTGGAACGGCTCTGTTTACAAGAACCTCGTTTACAGTACAAGTTCAACATCGCAGAAGGTGAAAAATGGATAAAGAACTTGTGGTACTTACGTACAATGCAGTATCACTCAGCAATGAAATCTATGTCATCAGGACCGTAGCAGCATAATGAGTAGATTCAGGTACGATGATTCTAACTGAAATAAGTCACACAGAACAAGAAACATCATAAGATATCACTAATACACGGAATGTAAACTTGGCTACACAGGAACTGAATTCCAAAACAGAACAGGTTCTCAAATTTAGAAAACCAACTTATGCTTGCTTAAGGGGAAAGGTGAGTTGGGTTGCTGCATAAAACCAGAGATTGAAATGAGCACAGATAAAGTTCCTTAAGCCAAATATGGAATAGACAAGAGCTACTCCTTGCTCAATGAAATGGACTCAACACCGCATATTAAACGCCTAAGAATGTACCTGACTAGTAAGTATCTTAAAACCTATGGATTGCTATGTCTCCGAAAGAGAATCAAGCATGTGTACAGGGGCATAAACGCAGCAGTGATAGGATTGGAGAGGTTCGGTGAGCAAATGAAGACCCTTTGAAGTCATATTGCATGGTACCCATTCCACGGGTTTCAACTACCCAGGTTTTAGGTATTCTTCCTTCAGCTAAAACATGCATGTGGAACCCAGAGTATGATCAACCATGTGATCGGGAGACGTGTTCAAATATGTCTCAGTTTTCCTCCCCTGGTACTCGGGTGCAACATTCCAGACGCTTTACTAACACTCTCCCCACTTGGAGAGTCAGCGCCTTTAACCTCCTGTTTGGCACAGTTTGCAATTTCTGCGGAAGATGAACAGGAATAGCGAGAACCAATGAGAGGCTAGCTGGAGGTGTCTGGACGGGCAAATTTAACTCTCATTTCCCACCAGGAAGAGGAAATAACCAAAGGCTCAGCGTGCCGTACCGGAACCAGATTAGGGCCTGAAGCCATCCTGCGGTGTTGCGGCCAGCTCTAAAGAAACCGAGTTGAAGAAAGGAGCGCAGGGGCACTGTAATTCACAAACCTGCAGAGTTATAAATGACAGCTATCGTCCAAAAATAGACTGAAGTAAGGCTGCCAAGAGGACTTGAAAGCGGGGCAGAATTGCAGGAAACCGATTTCAGGAGGTAGACTGAAATTGCATTGAAAGCATAGGAAAAGAGGCAGAACGTCCACAATGATGCACTTGGCCAAAAAGGGCGTATGCGTTTTTTCCTGAATATATTCAGGAAAAAACGCATACGCCCTTTTTGGCCAACCAAGCAAGCTTGCACAGGAAATCTGCACTACAATGAAGTCTCACTTCCCCCCGGTCAAAAGGGCCATCTGAAAAAAGTGTAAAATCCAGAAAGGCAGGACAGGCCATGGAGAACTGGGAGCCTTGTTATGCTGATGGGCGGGATGTAAATTGCCAACAACCACTCGGGAGAAGTGTATGGTGTTTCCTGAAACATCTAAAAAACAAAGCAACAGACCTAGGGCACTTCCAGTTATGGTCCTATAGCTTAGGGAAATTAAAATCAAAAAGACACAGCCACCCCAAAGTTTGGAACGGCTCTGTTTACAAGAACCTCGTTTACAGTACAAGTTCAACATCGCAGAAAGTGAAAAATGGATAAAGAAGTTGTGGTATTTACTTACAAAGCAATATCACTCAGCAATGAAATCTGTGTCATCAGGCCCTTAGCAGCACAGTCAGTGGATTCAGGTATGATGATTCTAACTGAAATAAGTCACACAGAAAAGGAAACATCATAAGATATCAGTAATACACGGAATGTAAACTTGGCTACACAGGAACTGAATTACAGAACAGAACAGGGTCTCAAATTTAGAAAACCAACTTATTCTTGCTTAAGGGTAAAGGTGAGTTGGGGTGCTGCATAAAACCAGAGATTGAAATGAGCACAGATAAAGTTCCTTAAGTCAAATATGGAATAGACAAGAGCTACTCCTTGCTCAACGAAATGGACTCAACACCCCATATTAAACGCCTAAGAATGTACCTGACTAGTAAGTATCTTAAAACCTATGGATTGCTATGTCTCCAAAAGAGAATCAAGCATGTGTACAGTGGCATAAACGCAGCAGTGCTAGGATTGGAGAGGTTCGGTGAGCAAATGAAGACCCTTTGAAGTCATATTGCATGGTACCCATTCCACAGGTTTCACCTACCCAGGTTTAAGGTATTCTGCCTTCAGCTAAAACATGCATGTGGAACCTAGAGTATGATCAACCATGTGATCGGGAGACGTGTTCAAATATGTCTCAGTTTTCCTCCCCTGGTACTCGGGTGCAACATTCCAGACGCTTTACTAACACTCTCCCCACTTGGAGAGTCAGTCCCTTTAACCTCCTGTTTGGCCCAGTTTGCAATTTCTGCGGAAGATGAACAGGAATAGCGAGAACCAATGAGAGGCTAGCTGGAGGTGTCTGGACGGGCAAATTTAACTCTCATTTCCCACCAGGAAGAGGAATTAACCAAAGGCTCAGCGTGCCGTGCCGGAACCAGATTAGGGCTTGAAGCCATCCTGCGGTGTTGCGGCCAGGTCACAAGAAAGCGAGTTGAAGAAAGGAGCTCAGGGGCACTGTAATTCACAAACCTGCAGAGTTATAAATGACAGCTATCGTCCAAAAATAGACTGAAGTAAGGCTGCCAAGAGGACTTGAAAGCGGGGCAGAATTGCAGGAAACCGATTTCAGGAGGTAGACTGGAATTGCATTGAAAGCATAGGAAAAGAGGCAGAACGTCCACAATGATGCACTTGGCCAAAAAGGGCGTACGCGTTTTTTCCTGAATATATTCAGGAAAAAACGCATACGCCCTTTTTGGCCAACCAAGCAAGCTTGCAAAGGAAATCTGCACTACAATGAAGTCTCACTTCCCCCCGGTCAAAAGGGCCATCTGAAAAAAGTGTAAAATCCAGAAAGGCAACAGGCCATTGAGAACTGGGAGCCTTGTTATGCTGATGGGCGGGATGGAAATTGCCAACTGACACTCGGGAGAAGTGTATGGTGTTTCCTGAAACATCTAAAAAACAAAGCAACAGAGCCTAGGGCACTTCCACTTATGGTCCTATAGCTTAGGGAAATTAAAATCAAAAAGACACAGCCACCCCAAAGTTTGGGACGCCTCTGTTTACAAGAACCTCGTTTACAGTACAAGTTCAACATCGCAGAAAGTGAAAAATGGATAAAGAAGTTGTGGTATTTACTTACAAAGCAATATCACTCAGCAATGAAATCTGTGTCATCAGGCCCTTAGCAGCACAATGAGTGGATTCAGGTATGATGATTCTAACTGAAGTAAGTCACACAGAAAAAGAAACATCATAAGATATCAGTAATACACGGAATGTAAACTTGGCTACACAGGAACTGAATTACAGAACAGAACAGGGTCTCAAATTTAGAAAACCAACTTATGCTTGCTTAAGGGTAAAGATGAGTTGGGGTGCTGCATAAAACCAGAGATTGAAATGAGCACAGATAAAGTTCCTTAAGTCAAATATGGAATAGACAAGAGCTACTCCTTGCTCAACGAAATGGACTCAACACCGCATATTAAACGCCTAAGAATGTACCTGACTAGTAAGTATCTTAAAACCTATGGATTGCTATGTCTCCGAAAGAGAATCAAGCATGTGTACAGGGGCATAAACGCAGCAGTGATAGGATTGGAGAGGTTCGGTGAGCAAATGAAGACCCTTTGAAGTCATATTGCATGGTACCCATTCCACGGGTTTCAACTACCCAGGTTTTAGGTATTCTTCCTTCAGCTAAAACATGCATGTGGAACCCAGAGTATGATCAACCATGTGATCGGGAGACGTGTTCAAATATGTCTCAGTTTTTGTACCCTGGTACTCGGGTGCAACATTCCAGACGCTTTACTAACACTCTCCCGACTTGGAGAGTCAGTGTCTTTAACCTCCTGTTTGGCCCAGTTTGCAATTTCTGCGGAAGATGAACAGGAATAGCGAGAACCAATGAGAGACTAGCTGGAGGTGTCTGGACGGGCAAATTTAACTCTCATTTCCCACCAGGAAGAGGAATTAACCAAAGGCTCAGCGTGCCGTGCCGGAACCAGATTAGGGCCTGAAGCCATCCTGCGGTGTTGCGGCCAGCTCACAAGAAAGCGAGTTGAAGAAAGGAGCTCAGGGGCACTGTAATTCACAAACCTGCAGAGTTATAAATGACAGCTATCGTCCAAAAATAGACTGAAGTAAGGCTGCCAAGAGGACTTGAAAGCGGGGCAGAATTGCAGGAAACCGATTTCAAGAGGTAGACTGGAATTGCATTGAAAGCATAGGAGTAGAGGCAGAACGTCCACAATGATGCACTTGGCCAAAAAGGGCGTATGCGTTTTTTCCTGAATATATTCAGGAAAAAACGCATACGCCCTGTTTGGCCAACCAAGCAAGCTTGCAAAGGAAGTCTGCACTACAATGAAGTCTCACTTCCCCCCGGTCAAAAGGGCCATCTGAAAAAAGTGTAAAATCCAGAAAGGCAGGACAGGCCATGGAGAACTGGGAGCCTTGTTATGCTGATGGGCGGGATGTAAATTGCCAACAGACACTCGGGAGAAGTGTATGGTGTTTCCTGAAACATCTAAAAAACAAAGCAACAGAACCTAGGGCACTTCCACTTATGGTCCTATAGCTTAGGGAAATTAAAATCAAAAAGACACAACCACCCCAAAGTTTGGAACGGCTCTGTTTACAAGAACCTCGTTTACAGTACAAGTTCAACATCGCAGAAAGTGAAAAATGGATAAAGAAGTTGTGGTATTTACTTACAAAGCAATATCACTCAGCAATGAAATCTGTGTCATCAGGCCCTTAGCAGCACAATGAGTGGATTCAGGTATGATGATTCTAACTGAAATAAGTCACACAGAAAAAGAAACATCATAAGATATCAGTAATACACGGAATGTAAACTTGGCTACACAGGAACTGAATTACAGAACAGAACAGGGTCTCAAATTTAGAAAACCAACTTATGCTTGCTTAAGGGGAAAGGTGAGTTGGGGTGCTGCATAAAACCAGAGATTGAAATGAGCACAGATAAAGTTCCTTAAGCCAAATATGGAATAGACAAGAGCTACTCCTTGCTCAACGAAATGGACTCAACACCGCATATTAAACGCCTAAGAATGTACCTGACTAGTAAGTATCTTAAAACCTATGGATTGCTATGTCTCCGAAAGAGAATCAAGCATGTGTACAGGGGCATAAACGCAGCAGTGATAGGATTGGGGAGGTTCGGTGAGCAAATGAAGACCCTTTGAAGTCATATTGCATGGTACCCATTCCACGGGTCTCAACTCTCCAGGTTTAAGGTATTCTTCCTTCAGCTAAAACATGCATGTGGAACCCAGAGTATGATCAACCATGTGAACGGGAGACGTGTTCAAATATGTCTCAGTTTTCCTCCCCTGGTACTCGGGTGCAACATTCCAGATGCTTTACTAACACTCTCCCCACTTGGAGAGTCAGTCCCTTTAACCTCCTGTTTGGCCCAGTTTGCAATTTCTGCGGAAGATGAACAGGAATAGCGAGAACCAATGAGAGGCTAGCTGGAGGTGTCTGGACGGGCAAATTTAACTCTCATTTCCCACCAGGAAGAGGAATTAACCAAAGGCTCAGCATGCCGTGCCGGAACCAGATTAGGGCCTGAAGCCATCCTGCGGTGTTGCGGCCAGGTCACAAGAAAGAGAGTTGAAGAAAGGAGCTCAGGGGCACTGTAATTCACAAACCTGCAGAGTTATAAATGACAGCTATCGTCCAAAAATATACTGAAGTAAGGCTGCCAAGAGGACTTGAAAGCGGGGCAGAATTGCAGGAAACCGATTTCAGGAGGTAGACTGGAATTGCATTGAAAGCATAGGAAAAGAGGCAGAACGTCCACAATGATGCACTTGGCCAAAAAGGGCGTATGCGTTTTTTCCTGAATATATTCAGGAAAAAACGCATACGCCCTTTTTGGCCAACCAAGCAAGCTTGCAAAGGAAATCTGCACGACAATGAAGTCTCACTTCCCCCCGGTCAAAAGGGCCATCTGAAAAAAGTGTAAAATCCAGAAAGGCAGGACAGGCCATGGAGAACTGGGAGCCTTGTTATGCTGATGGGCGGGATGTAAATTGCCAACAGACACTCGGGAGAAGTGTATGGTATTTCCTGAAACATCTAAAAAACAAAGCAACAGAACCTAGGGCACTTCCACTTATGGTCCTATAGCTTAGGGAAATTAAAATCAAAAAGACACAGCCACCCCAAAGTTTGGAACGGCTCTGTTTACAAGAACCTCGTTTACAGTACAAGTTCAACATCGCAGAAAGTGAAAAATGGATAAAGAAGTTGTGGTATTTACTTACAAAGCAATATCACTCAGCAATGAAATCTGTGTCATCAGGCCCTTAGCAGCACAATGAGTGGATTCAGGTATGATGATTCTAACTGAAGTAAGTCACACAGAAAAAGAAACATCATAAGATATCAGTAATACACGGAATGGAAACTTGGCTACACAGGAACTGAATTACAGAACAGAACAGGGTCTCAAATTTAGAAAACCAACTTATGCTTGCTTAAGGGTAAAGATGAGTTGGGGTGCTGCATAAAACCAGAGATTGAAATGAGCACAGATAAAGTTCCTTAAGTCAAATATGGAATAGACAAGAGCTACTCCTTGCTCAACGAAATGGACTCAACACCGCATATTAAACGCCTAAGAATGTACCTGACTAGTAAGTATCTTAAAACCTATGGATTGCTATGTCTCCGAAAGAGAATCAAGCATGTGTACAGGGGCATAAACGCAGCAGTGATAGGATTGGAGAGGTTCGGTGAGCAAATGAAGACCCTTTGAAGTCATATTGCATGGTACCCATTCCACGGGTTTCAACTACCCAGGTTTTAGGTATTCTTCCTTCAGCTAAAACATGCATGTGGAACCCAGAGTATGATCAACCATGTGATCGGGAGACGTGTTCAAATATGTCTCAGTTTTTGTACCCTGGTACTCGGGTGCAACATTCCAGACGCTTTACTAACACTCTCCCGACTTGGAGAGTCAGTGTCTTTAACCTCCTGTTTGGCCCAGTTTGCAATTTCTGCGGAAGATGAACAGGAATAGCGAGAACCAATGAGAGACTAGCTGGAGGTGTCTGGACGGGCAAATTTAACTCTCATTTCCCACCAGGAAGAGGAATTAACCAAAGGCTCAGCGTGCCGTGCTGGAACCAGATTAGGGCCTGAAGCCATCCTGCGGTGTTGCGGCCAGGTCACAAGAAAGCGAGTTGAAGAAAGGAGCTCAGGGGCTCTGTAATTCACAAACCTGCAGAGTTATAAATGACAGCTATCGTCCAAAAATATACTGAAGTAAGGCTGCCAAGAGGACTTCAAAGCGGGGCAGAATTGCAGGAAACCGATTTCAGGAGGTAGACTGGAATTCCATTGAATGCATAGGAAAAGAGGCAGAACGTCCACAATGATGCACTTGGCCAAAAAGGGCGTATGCGTTTTTTCCTGAATATATTCAGGAAAAAACGCATACGCTCTTTTTGGCCAACCAAGCAAGCTTGCAAAGGAAATCTGCACTACAATGAAGTCTCACTTCCCCCCGGTCAAAAGGGCCATCTGAAAAAAGTGTAAAATCCAGAAAGGCAGGACAGGCCATGGAGAACTGGGAGCCTTGTTATGGTGATGGGTGGGATGTAAATTGCCAACAACCACTCGGGAGAAGTGTATGGTGTTTCCTGAAACATCTAAAAAACAAAGCAACAGAGCCTAGGGCACTTCCACTTATGGTCCTATAGCTTAGGGAAATTAAAATCAAAAAGACACAGCCACCCCAAAGTTTGGGACGCCTCTGTTTACAGGAACCTCGTTTACAGTACAAGTTCAACATCGCAGAAAGTGAAAAATGGATAAAGAAGTTGTGGTATTTACTTACAAAGCAATATCACTCAGCAATGAAATCTGTGTCATCAGGCCCTTAGCAGCACAATGAGTGGATTCAGGTATGATGATTCTAACTGAAATAAGTCACACAGAAAAAGAAACATCATAAGATATCAGTAATACACGGAATGTAAACTTGGCTACACAGGAACTGAATTACAGAACAGAACAGGGTCTCAAATTTAGAAAACCAACTTATGCTTGCTTAAGGGGAAAGGTGAGTTGGGGTGCTGCATAAAACCAGAGATTGAAATGAGCACAGATAAAGTTCCTTAAGCCAAATATGGAATAGACAAGAGCTACTCCTTGCTCAACGAAATGGACTCAACACCGCATATTAAACGCCTAAGAATGTACCTGACTAGTAAGTATCTTAAAACCTATGGATTGCTATGTCTCCGAAAGAGAATCAAGCATGTGTACAGGGGCATAAACGCAGCAGTGATAGGATTGGAGAGGTTCGGTGAGCAAATGAAGACCCTTTGAAGTCATATTGCATGGTACCCATTCCACGGGTTTCAACTACCCAGGTTTTAGGTATTCTTCCTTCAGCTAAAACATGCATGTGGAACCCAGAGTATGATCAACCATGTGAACGGGAGACGTGTTCAAATATGTCTCAGTTTTCCTCCCCTGGTACTCGGGTGCAACATTCCAGACGCTTTACTAACACTCTCCCCACTTGGAGAGTCAGTCCCTTTAACCTCCTGTTTGGCCCAGTTTGCAATTTCTGCGGAAGATGAACAGGAATAGCGAGAACCAATGAGAGACTAGCTGGAGGTGTCTGGACGGGCAAATTTAACTCTCATTTCCCACCAGGAAGAGGAAATAACCAAAGGCTCAGCATGCCGTGCTGGAACCAGATTAGGGCCTGAAGCCATCCTGCGGTGTTGCGGCCAGGTCACAAGAAAGCGAGTTGAAGAAAGGAGCTCAGGGGCTCTGTAATTCACAAACCTGCAGAGTTATAAATGACAGCTATCGTCCAAAAATAGACTGAAGTAAGGCTGCCAAGAGGACTTCAAAGCGGGGCAGAATTGCAGGAAACCGATTTCAGGAGGTAGACTGGAATTGCATTGAATGCATAGGAAAAGAGGCAGAACGTCCACAATGATGCACTTGGCCAAAAAGGGCGTATGCGTTTTTTCCTGAATATATTCAGGAAAAAACGCATACGCTCTTTTTGGCCAACCAAGCAAGCTTGCAAAGGAAATCTGCACTACAATGAAGTCTCACTTCCCCCCGGTCAAAAGGGCCATCTGAAAAAAGTGTAAAATCCAGAAAGGCAGGACAGGCCATGGAGAACTGGGAGCCTTGTTATGCTGATGGGCGGGATGTAAATTGCCAACAACCACTCGGGAGAAGTGTATGGTGTTTCCTGAAACATCTAAAAAACAAAGCAACAGAGCCTAGGGCACTTCCACTTATGGTCCTATAGCTTAGGGAATTCAAAATCAAAAAGACACAGCCACCCCAAAGTTTGGAACGGCTCTGTTTACAAGAACCTCGTTTACAGTACAAGTTCAACATCGCAGAAAGTGAAAAATGGATAAAGAAGTTGTGGTATTTACTTACAAAGCAATATCACTCAGCAATGAAATCTGTGTCATCAGGCCCTTAGCAGCACAATGAGTGGATTCAGGTATGATGATTCTAACTGAAATAAGTCACACAGAAAAAGAAACATCATAAGATATCAGTAATACACGGAATGTAAACTTGGCTACACAGGAACTGAATTACAGAACAGAACAGGGTCTCAAATTTAGAAAACCAACTTATGCTTGCTTAAGGGTAAAGATGAGTTGGGGTGCTGCATAAAACCAGAGATTGAAATGAGCACAGATAAAGTTCCTTAAGTCAAATATGGAATAGACAAGAGCTACTCCTTGCTCAACGAAATGGACTCAACACCGCATATTAAACGCCTAAGAATGTACCTGACTAGTAAGTATCTTAAAACCTATGGATTGCTATGTCTCCGAAAGAGAATCAAGCATGTGTACAGGGGCATAAACGCAGCAGTGATAGGATTGGAGAGGTTCGGTGAGCAAATGAAGACCCTTTGAAGTCATATTGCATGGTACCCATTCCACGGGTTTCAACTACCCAGGTTTTAGGTATTCTTCCTTCAGCTAAAACATGCATGTGGAACCCAGAGTATGATCAACCATGTGATCGGGAGACGTGTTCAAATATGTCTCAGTTTTTGTACCCTGGTACTCGGGTGCAACATTCCAGACGCTTTACTAACACTCTCCCGACTTGGAGAGTCAGTGTCTTTAACCTCCTGTTTGGCCCAGTTTGCAATTTCTGCGGAAGATGAACAGGAATAGCGAGAACCAATGAGAGACTAGCTGGAGGTGTCTGGACGGGCAAATTTAACTCTCATTTCCCACCAGGAAGAGGAATTAACCAAAGGCTCAGCGTGCCGTGCTGGAACCAGATTAGGGCCTGAAGCCATCCTGCGGTGTTGCGGCCAGGTCACAAGAAAGCGAGTTGAAGAAAGGAGCTCAGGGGCTCTGTAATTCACAAACCTGCAGAGTTATAAATGACAGCTATCGTCCAAAAATAGACTGAAGTAAGGCTGCCAAGAGGACTTCAAAGCGGGGCAGAATTGCAGGAAACCGATTTCAGGAGGTAGACTGGAATTGCATTGAATGCATAGGAAAAGAGGCAGAACGTCCACAATGATGCACTTGGCCAAAAAGGGCGTATGCGTTTTTTCCTGAATATATTCAGGAAAAAACGCATACGCTCTTTTTGGCCAACCAAGCAAGCTTGCAAAGGAAATCTGCACTACAATGAAGTCTCACTTCCCCCCGGTCAAAAGGGCCATCTGAAAAAAGTGTAAAATCCAGAAAGGCAGGACAGGCCATGGAGAACTGGGAGCCTTGTTATGGTGATGGGTGGGATGTAAATTGCCAACAACCACTCGGGAGAAGTGTATGGTGTTTCCTGAAACATCTAAAAAACAAAGCAACAGAGCCTAGGGCACTTCCACTTATGGTCCTATAGCTTAGGGAAATTAAAATCAAAAAGACACAGCCACCCCAAAGTTTGGGACGCCTCTGTTTACAGGAACCTCGTTTACAGTACAAGTTCAACATCGCAGAAAGTGAAAAATGGATAAAGAAGTTGTGGTATTTACTTACAAAGCAATATCACTCAGCAATGAAATCTGTGTCATCAGGCCCTTAGCAGCACAATGAGTGGATTCAGGTATGATGATTCTAACTGAAATAAGTCACACAGAAAAAGAAACATCATAAGATATCAGTAATACACGGAATGTAAACTTGGCTACACAGGAACTGAATTACAGAACAGAACAGGGTCTCAAATTTAGAAAACCAACTTATGCTTGCTTAAGGGGAAAGGTGAGTTGGGGTGCTGCATAAAACCAGAGATTGAAATGAGCACAGATAAAGTTCCTTAAGCCAAATATGGAATAGACAAGAGCTACTCCTTGCTCAACGAAATGGACTCAACACCGCATATTAAACGCCTAAGAATGTACCTGACTAGTAAGTATCTTAAAACCTATGGATTGCTATGTCTCCGAAAGAGAATCAAGCATGTGTACAGGGGCATAAACGCAGCAGTGATAGGATTGGAGAGGTTCGGTGAGCAAATGAAGACCCTTTGAAGTCATATTGCATGGTACCCATTCCACGGGTTTCAACTACCCAGGTTTTAGGTATTCTTCCTTCAGCTAAAACATGCATGTGGAACCCAGAGTATGATCAACCATGTGAACGGGAGACGTGTTCAAATATGTCTCAGTTTTCCTCCCCTGGTACTCGGGTGCAACATTCCAGACGCTTTACTAACACTCTCCCCACTTGGAGAGTCAGTCCCTTTAACCTCCTGTTTGGCCCAGTTTGCAATTTCTGCGGAAGATGAACAGGAATAGCGAGAACCAATGAGAGACTAGCTGGAGGTGTCTGGACGGGCAAATTTAACTCTCATTTCCCACCAGGAAGAGGAAATAACCAAAGGCTCAGCATGCCGTGCTGGAACCAGATTAGGGCCTGAAGCCATCCTGCGGTGTTGCGGCCAGGTCACAAGAAAGCGAGTTGAAGAAAGGAGCTCAGGGGCTCTGTAATTCACAAACCTGCAGAGTTATAAATGACAGCTATCGTCCAAAAATAGACTGAAGTAAGGCTGCCAAGAGGACTTCAAAGCGGGGCAGAATTGCAGGAAACCGATTTCAGGAGGTAGACTGGAATTGCATTGAATGCATAGGAAAAGAGGCAGAACGTCCACAATGATGCACTTGGCCAAAAAGGGCGTATGCGTTTTTTCCTGAATATATTCAGGAAAAAACGCATACGCTCTTTTTGGCCAACCAAGCAAGCTTGCAAAGGAAATCTGCACTACAATGAAGTCTCACTTCCCCCCGGTCAAAAGGGCCATCTGAAAAAAGTGTAAAATCCAGAAAGGCAGGACAGGCCATGGAGAACTGGGAGCCTTGTTATGCTGATGGGCGGGATGTAAATTGCCAACAGACACTCGGGAGAAGTGTATGGTGTTTCCTGAAACATCTAAAAAACAAAGCAACAGAACCTAGGGCACTTCCACTTATGGTCCTATAGCTTAGGGAAATTAAAATCAAAAAGACACAACCACCCCAAAGTTTGGAACGGCTCTGTTTACAAGAACCTCGTTTACAGTACAAGTTCAACATCGCAGAAAGTGAAAAATGGATAAAGAAGTTGTGGTATTTACTTACAAAGCAATATCACTCAGCAATGAAATCTGTGTCATCAGGCCCTTAGCAGCACAATGAGTGGATTCAGGTATGATGATTCTAACTGAAATAAGTCACACAGAAAAAGAAACATCATAAGATATCAGTAATACACGGAATGTAAACTTGGCTACACAGGAACTGAATTACAGAACAGAACAGGGTCTCAAATTTAGAAAACCAACTTATGCTTGCTTAAGGGGAAAGGTGAGTTGGGGTGCTGCATAAAACCAGAGATTGAAATGAGCACAGATAAAGTTCCTTAAGCCAAATATGGAATAGACAAGAGCTACTCCTTGCTCAACGAAATGGACTCAACACCGCATATTAAACGCCTAAGAATGTACCTGACTAGTAAGTATCTTAAAACCTATGGATTGCTATGTCTCCGAAAGAGAATCAAGCATGTGTACAGGGGCATAAACGCAGCAGTGATAGGATTGGGGAGGTTCGGTGAGCAAATGAAGACCCTTTGAAGTCATATTGCATGGTACCCATTCTACGGGTCTCAACTCTCCAGGTTTAAGGTATTCTTCCTTCAGCTAAAACATGCATGTGGAACCCAGAGTATGATCAACCATGTGAACGGGAGACGTGTTCAAATATGTCTCAGTTTTCCTCCCCTGGTACTCGGGTGCAACATTCCAGATGCTTTACTAACACTCTCCCCACTTGGAGAGTCAGTCCCTTTAACCTCCTGTTTGGCCCAGTTTGCAATTTCTGCGGAAGATGAACAGGAATAGCGAGAACCAATGAGAGGCTAGCTGGAGGTGTCTGGACGGGCAAATTTAACTCTCATTTCCCACCAGGAAGAGGAATTAACCAAAGGCTCAGCATGCCGTGCCGGAACCAGATTAGGGCCTGAAGCCATCCTGCGGTGTTGCGGCCAGGTCACAAGAAAGAGAGTTGAAGAAAGGAGCTCAGGGGCACTGTAATTCACAAACCTGCAGAGTTATAAATGACAGCTATCGTCCAAAAATATACTGAAGTAAGGCTGCCAAGAGGACTTGAAAGCGGGGCAGAATTGCAGGAAACCGATTTCAGGAGGTAGACTGGAATTGCATTGAAAGCATAGGAAAAGAGGCAGAACGTCCACAATGATGCACTTGGCCAAAAAGGGCGTATGCGTTTTTTCCTGAATATATTCAGGAAAAAACGCATACGCCCTTTTTGGCCAACCAAGCAAGCTTGCAAAGGAAATCTGCACGACAATGAAGTCTCACTTCCCCCCGGTCAAAAGGGCCATCTGAAAAAAGTGTAAAATCCAGAAAGGCAGGACAGGCCATGGAGAACTGGGAGCCTTGTTATGCTGATGGGCGGGATGTAAATTGCCAACAGACACTCGGGAGAAGTGTATGGTATTTCCTGAAACATCTAAAAAACAAAGCAACAGAACCTAGGGCACTTCCACTTATGGTCCTATAGCTTAGGGAAATTAAAATCAAAAAGACACAGCCACCCCAAAGTTTGGAACGGCTCTGTTTACAAGAACCTCGTTTACAGTACAAGTTCAACATCGCAGAAAGTGAAAAATGGATAAAGAAGTTGTGGTATTTACTTACAAAGCAATATCACTCAGCAATGAAATCTGTGTCATCAGGCCCTTAGCAGCACAATGAGTGGATTCAGGTATGATGATTCTAACTGAAGTAAGTCACACAGAAAAAGAAACATCATAAGATATCAGTAATACACGGAATGGAAACTTGGCTACACAGGAACTGAATTACAGAACAGAACAGGGTCTCAAATTTAGAAAACCAACTTATGCTTGCTTAAGGGTAAAGATGAGTTGGGGTGCTGCATAAAACCAGAGATTGAAATGAGCACAGATAAAGTTCCTTAAGTCAAATATGGAATAGACAAGAGCTACTCCTTGCTCAACGAAATGGACTCAACACCGCATATTAAACGCCTAAGAATGTACCTGACTAGTAAGTATCTTAAAACCTATGGATTGCTATGTCTCCGAAAGAGAATCAAGCATGTGTACAGGGGCATAAACGCAGCAGTGATAGGATTGGAGAGGTTCGGTGAGCAAATGAAGACCCTTTGAAGTCATATTGCATGGTACCCATTCCACGGGTTTCAACTACCCAGGTTTTAGGTATTCTTCCTTCAGCTAAAACATGCATGTGGAACCCAGAGTATGATCAACCATGTGATCGGGAGACGTGTTCAAATATGTCTCAGTTTTTGTACCCTGGTACTCGGGTGCAACATTCCAGACGCTTTACTAACACTCTCCCGACTTGGAGAGTCAGTGTCTTTAACCTCCTGTTTGGCCCAGTTTGCAATTTCTGCGGAAGATGAACAGGAATAGCGAGAACCAATGAGAGACTAGCTGGAGGTGTCTGGACGGGCAAATTTAACTCTCATTTCCCACCAGGAAGAGGAATTAACCAAAGGCTCAGCGTGCCGTGCTGGAACCAGATTAGGGCCTGAAGCCATCCTGCGGTGTTGCGGCCAGGTCACAAGAAAGCGAGTTGAAGAAAGGAGCTCAGGGGCTCTGTAATTCACAAACCTGCAGAGTTATAAATGACAGCTATCGTCCAAAAATAGACTGAAGTAAGGCTGCCAAGAGGACTTCAAAGCGGGGCAGAATTGCAGGAAACCGATTTCAGGAGGTAGACTGGAATTCCATTGAATGCATAGGAAAAGAGGCAGAACGTCCACAATGATGCACTTGGCCAAAAAGGGCGTATGCGTTTTTTCCTGAATATATTCAGGAAAAAACGCATACGCTCTTTTTGGCCAACCAAGCAAGCTTGCAAAGGAAATCTGCACTACAATGAAGTCTCACTTCCCCCCGGTCAAAAGGGCCATCTGAAAAAAGTGTAAAATCCAGAAAGGCAGGACAGGCCATGGAGAACTGGGAGCCTTGTTATGGTGATGGGTGGGATGTAAATTGCCAACAACCACTCGGGAGAAGTGTATGGTGTTTCCTGAAACATCTAAAAAACAAAGCAACAGAGCCTAGGGCACTTCCACTTATGGTCCTATAGCTTAGGGAAATTAAAATCAAAAAGACACAGCCACCCCAAAGTTTGGGACGCCTCTGTTTACAGGAACCTCGTTTACAGTACAAGTTCAACATCGCAGAAAGTGAAAAATGGATAAAGAAGTTGTGGTATTTACTTACAAAGCAATATCACTCAGCAATGAAATCTGTGTCATCAGGCCCTTAGCAGCACAATGAGTGGATTCAGGTATGATGATTCTAACTGAAATAAGTCACACAGAAAAAGAAACATCATAAGATATCAGTAATACACGGAATGTAAACTTGGCTACACAGGAACTGAATTACAGAACAGAACAGGGTCTCAAATTTAGAAAACCAACTTATGCTTGCTTAAGGGGAAAGGTGAGTTGGGGTGCTGCATAAAACCAGAGATTGAAATGAGCACAGATAAAGTTCCTTAAGCCAAATATGGAATAGACAAGAGCTACTCCTTGCTCAACGAAATGGACTCAACACCGCATATTAAACGCCTAAGAATGTACCTGACTAGTAAGTATCTTAAAACCTATGGATTGCTATGTCTCCGAAAGAGAATCAAGCATGTGTACAGGGGCATAAACGCAGCAGTGATAGGATTGGAGAGGTTCGGTGAGCAAATGAAGACCCTTTGAAGTCATATTGCATGGTACCCATTCCACGGGTTTCAACTACCCAGGTTTTAGGTATTCTTCCTTCAGCTAAAACATGCATGTGGAACCCAGAGTATGATCAACCATGTGAACGGGAGACGTGTTCAAATATGTCTCAGTTTTCCTCCCCTGGTACTCGGGTGCAACATTCCAGACGCTTTACTAACACTCTCCCCACTTGGAGAGTCAGTCCCTTTAACCTCCTGTTTGGCCCAGTTTGCAATTTCTGCGGAAGATGAACAGGAATAGCGAGAACCAATGAGAGACTAGCTGGAGGTGTCTGGACGGGCAAATTTAACTCTCATTTCCCACCAGGAAGAGGAAATAACCAAAGGCTCAGCATGCCGTGCTGGAACCAGATTAGGGCCTGAAGCCATCCTGCGGTGTTGCGGCCAGGTCACAAGAAAGCGAGTTGAAGAAAGGAGCTCAGGGGCTCTGTAATTCACAAACCTGCAGAGTTATAAATGACAGCTATCGTCCAAAAATAGACTGAAGTAAGGCTGCCAAGAGGACTTCAAAGCGGGGCAGAATTGCAGGAAACCGATTTCAGGAGGTAGACTGGAATTGCATTGAATGCATAGGAAAAGAGGCAGAACGTCCACAATGATGCACTTGGCCAAAAAGGGCGTATGCGTTTTTTCCTGAATATATTCAGGAAAAAACGCATACGCTCTTTTTGGCCAACCAAGCAAGCTTGCAAAGGAAATCTGCACTACAATGAAGTCTCACTTCCCCCCGGTCAAAAGGGCCATCTGAAAAAAGTGTAAAATCCAGAAAGGCAGGACAGGCCATGGAGAACTGGGAGCCTTGTTATGCTGATGGGCGGGATGTAAATTGCCAACAACCACTCGGGAGAAGTGTATGGTGTTTCCTGAAACATCTAAAAAACAAAGCAACAGAGCCTAGGGCACTTCCACTTATGGTCCTATAGCTTAGGGAATTCAAAATCAAAAAGACACAGCCACCCCAAAGTTTGGAACGGCTCTGTTTACAAGAACCTCGTTTACAGTACAAGTTCAACATCGCAGAAAGTGAAAAATGGATAAAGAAGTTGTGGTATTTACTTACAAAGCAATATCACTCAGCAATGAAATCTGTGTCATCAGGCCCTTAGCAGCACAATGAGTGGATTCAGGTATGATGATTCTAACTGAAATAAGTCACACAGAAAAAGAAACATCATAAGATATCAGTAATACACGGAATGTAAACTTGGCTACACAGGAACTGAATTACAGAACAGAACAGGGTCTCAAATTTAGAAAACCAACTTATGCTTGCTTAAGGGTAAAGATGAGTTGGGGTGCTGCATAAAACCAGAGATTGAAATGAGCACAGATAAAGTTCCTTAAGTCAAATATGGAATAGACAAGAGCTACTCCTTGCTCAACGAAATGGACTCAACACCGCATATTAAACGCCTAAGAATGTACCTGACTAGTAAGTATCTTAAAACCTATGGATTGCTATGTCTCCGAAAGAGAATCAAGCATGTGTACAGGGGCATAAACGCAGCAGTGATAGGATTGGAGAGGTTCGGTGAGCAAATGAAGACCCTTTGAAGTCATATTGCATGGTACCCATTCCACGGGTTTCAACTACCCAGGTTTTAGGTATTCTTCCTTCAGCTAAAACATGCATGTGGAACCCAGAGTATGATCAACCATGTGATCGGGAGACGTGTTCAAATATGTCTCAGTTTTTGTACCCTGGTACTCGGGTGCAACATTCCAGACGCTTTACTAACACTCTCCCGACTTGGAGAGTCAGTGTCTTTAACCTCCTGTTTGGCCCAGTTTGCAATTTCTGCGGAAGATGAACAGGAATAGCGAGAACCAATGAGAGACTAGCTGGAGGTGTCTGGACGGGCAAATTTAACTCTCATTTCCCACCAGGAAGAGGAATTAACCAAAGGCTCAGCGTGCCGTGCTGGAACCAGATTAGGGCCTGAAGCCATCCTGCGGTGTTGCGGCCAGGTCACAAGAAAGCGAGTTGAAGAAAGGAGCTCAGGGGCTCTGTAATTCACAAACCTGCAGAGTTATAAATGACAGCTATCGTCCAAAAATAGACTGAAGTAAGGCTGCCAAGAGGACTTCAAAGCGGGGCAGAATTGCAGGAAACCGATTTCAGGAGGTAGACTGGAATTGCATTGAATGCATAGGAAAAGAGGCAGAACGTCCACAATGATGCACTTGGCCAAAAAGGGCGTATGCGTTTTTTCCTGAATATATTCAGGAAAAAACGCATACGCTCTTTTTGGCCAACCAAGCAAGCTTGCAAAGGAAATCTGCACTACAATGAAGTCTCACTTCCCCCCGGTCAAAAGGGCCATCTGAAAAAAGTGTAAAATCCAGAAAGGCAGGACAGGCCATGGAGAACTGGGAGCCTTGTTATGGTGATGGGTGGGATGTAAATTGCCAACAACCACTCGGGAGAAGTGTATGGTGTTTCCTGAAACATCTAAAAAACAAAGCAACAGAGCCTAGGGCACTTCCACTTATGGTCCTATAGCTTAGGGAAATTAAAATCAAAAAGACACAGCCACCCCAAAGTTTGGGACGCCTCTGTTTACAGGAACCTCGTTTACAGTACAAGTTCAACATCGCAGAAAGTGAAAAATGGATAAAGAAGTTGTGGTATTTACTTACAAAGCAATATCACTCAGCAATGAAATCTGTGTCATCAGGCCCTTAGCAGCACAATGAGTGGATTCAGGTATGATGATTCTAACTGAAATAAGTCACACAGAAAAAGAAACATCATAAGATATCAGTAATACACGGAATGTAAACTTGGCTACACAGGAACTGAATTACAGAACAGAACAGGGTCTCAAATTTAGAAAACCAACTTATGCTTGCTTAAGGGGAAAGGTGAGTTGGGGTGCTGCATAAAACCAGAGATTGAAATGAGCACAGATAAAGTTCCTTAAGCCAAATATGGAATAGACAAGAGCTACTCCTTGCTCAACGAAATGGACTCAACACCGCATATTAAACGCCTAAGAATGTACCTGACTAGTAAGTATCTTAAAACCTATGGATTGCTATGTCTCCGAAAGAGAATCAAGCATGTGTACAGGGGCATAAACGCAGCAGTGATAGGATTGGAGAGGTTCGGTGAGCAAATGAAGACCCTTTGAAGTCATATTGCATGGTACCCATTCCACGGGTTTCAACTACCCAGGTTTTAGGTATTCTTCCTTCAGCTAAAACATGCATGTGGAACCCAGAGTATGATCAACCATGTGAACGGGAGACGTGTTCAAATATGTCTCAGTTTTCCTCCCCTGGTACTCGGGTGCAACATTCCAGACGCTTTACTAACACTCTCCCCACTTGGAGAGTCAGTCCCTTTAACCTCCTGTTTGGCCCAGTTTGCAATTTCTGCGGAAGATGAACAGGAATAGCGAGAACCAATGAGAGACTAGCTGGAGGTGTCTGGACGGGCAAATTTAACTCTCATTTCCCACCAGGAAGAGGAAATAACCAAAGGCTCAGCATGCCGTGCTGGAACCAGATTAGGGCCTGAAGCCATCCTGCGGTGTTGCGGCCAGGTCACAAGAAAGCGAGTTGAAGAAAGGAGCTCAGGGGCTCTGTAATTCACAAACCTGCAGAGTTATAAATGACAGCTATCGTCCAAAAATAGACTGAAGTAAGGCTGCCAAGAGGACTTCAAAGCGGGGCAGAATTGCAGGAAACCGATTTCAGGAGGTAGACTGGAATTGCATTGAATGCATAGGAAAAGAGGCAGAACGTCCACAATGATGCACTTGGCCAAAAAGGGCGTATGCGTTTTTTCCTGAATATATTCAGGAAAAAACGCATACGCTCTTTTTGGCCAACCAAGCAAGCTTGCAAAGGAAATCTGCACTACAATGAAGTCTCACTTCCCCCCGGTCAAAAGGGCCATCTGAAAAAAGTGTAAAATCCAGAAAGGCAGGACAGGCCATGGAGAACTGGGAGCCTTGTTATGCTGATGGGCGGGATGTAAATTGCCAACAACCACTCGGGAGAAGTGTATGGTGTTTCCTGAAACATCTAAAAAACAAAGCAACAGAACCTAGGGCACTTCCACTTATGGTCCTATAGCTTAGGGAATTCAAAATCAAAAAGACACAGCCACCCCAAAGTTTGGAACGGCTCTGTTTACAAGAACCTCGTTTACAGTACAAGTTCAACATCGGAGAAAGTGAAAAATGGATAAAGAAGTTGTGGTATTTACTTACAAAGCAATATCACTCAGCAATGAAATCTGTGTCATCAGGCCCTTAGCAGCACAATGAGTGGATTCAGGTATGATGATTCTAACTGAAATAAGTCACACAGAAAAAGAAACATCATAAGATATCAGTAATACACGGAATGTAAACTTGGCTACACAGGAACTGAATTACAGAACAGAACAGGGTCTCAAATTTAGAAAACCAACTTATGCTTGCTTAAGGGGAAAGGTGAGTTGGGGTGCTGCATAAAACCAGAGATTGAAATGAGCACAGATAAAGTTCCTTAAGCCAAATATGGAATAGACAAGAGCTACTCCTTGCTCAACGAAATGGACTCAACACCGCATATTAAACGCCTAAGAATGTACCTGACTAGTAAGTATCTTAAAACCTATGGATTGCTATGTCTCCGAAAGAGAATCAAGCATGTGTACAGGGGCATAAACGCAGCAGTGATAGGATTGGAGAGGTTCGGTGAGCAAATGAAGACCCTTTGAAGTCATATTGCATGGTACCCATTCCACGGGTTTCAACTACCCAGGTTTTAGGTATTCTTCCTTCAGCTAAAACATGCATATGGAACCCAAGTATGATCAACCACGTGAACGGGAGACGTGTTCAAATATGTCTCAGTTTTCCTCCCCTGGTACTCGGGTGCAACATTCCAGACGCTTTACTAACACTCTCCCCACTTGGAGAGTCAGTCCCTTTAACCTCCTGTTTGGCCCAGTTTGCAATTTCTGCGGAAGATGAACAGGAATAGTGAGAGCCAATGAGAGGCTAGCTGGAGGTGTCTGGACGGGCAAATTTAACTCTCATTTCCCACCAGGAAGAGGAAATAACCAAAGGCTCAGCGTGCCGTGCCGGAACCAGATTAGGGCCTGAAGCCATCCAGCGGTGTTGCGGCCAGCTCACAAGAAAGCGAGTTGAAGAAAGGAGCTCAGGGGCACTGTAATTCACAAACCTGCAGAGTTATAAATGACAGCTATCGTCCAAAAATAGACTGAAGTAAGGCTGCCAAGAGGACTTGAAAGCGGGGCAGAATTGCAGGAAACCGATTTCAAGAGGTAGACTGGAATTGCATTGAAAGCATAGGAATAGAGGCAGAACGTACACAATGATGCACTTGGCCAAAAAGGGCGTATGCGTTTTTTCCTGAATATATTCAGGAAAAAACGCATACGCCCTGTTTGGCCAACCAAGCAAGCTTGCAAAGGAAGTCTGCACTACAATGAAGTCTCACTTCCCCCCGGTCAAAAGGGCCATCTGAAAAAAGTGTAAAATCCAGAAAGGCAGGACAGGCCATGGAGAACTGGGAGCCTTGTTATGCTGATGGGCGGGATGTAAATTGCCAACAGACACTCGGGAGAAGTGTATGGTGTTTCCTGAAACATCTAAAAAACAAAGCAACAGAACCTAGGGCACTTCCACTTATGGTCCTATAGCTTAGGGAAATTAAAATCAAAAAGACACAGCCACCCCAAAGTTTGGAACGGCTCTGTTTACAAGAACCTCGTTTACAGTACAAGTTCAACATCGCAGAAAGTGAAAAATGGATAAAGAAGTTGTGGTATTTACTTACAAAGCAATATCACTCAGCAATGAAATCTGTGTCATCAGGCCCTTAGCAGCACAATGAGTGGATTCAGGTATGATGATTCTAACTGAAATAAGTCACACAGAAAAAGAAACATCATAAGATATCAGTAATACACGGAATGTAAACTTGGCTACACAGGAACTGAATCACAGAACAGAACAGGGTCTCAAATTTAGAAAACCAACTTATGCTTGCTTAAGGGGAAAGGTGAGTTGGGGTGCTGCATAAAACCAGAGATTGAAATGAGCACAGATAAAGTTCCTTAAGCCAAATATGGAATAGACAAGAGCTACTCCTTGCTCAACGAAATGGACTCAACACCGCATATTAAACGCCTAAGAATGTACCTGACTAGTAAGTATCTTAAAACCTATGGATTGCTATGTCTCCGAAAGAGAATCAAGCATGTGTACAGGGGCATAAACGCAGCAGTGATAGGATTGGGGAGGTTCGGTGAGCAAATGAAGACCCTTTGAAGTCATATTGCATGGTACCCATTCCACGGGTTTCAACTACCCAGGTTTTAGGTATTCTTCCTTCAGCTAAAACATGCATGTGGAACCCAAGTATGATCAACCATGTGAACGGGAGACGTGTTCAAATATGTCTCAGTTTTCCTCCCCTGGTACTCGGGTGCAACATTCCAGACGCTTTACTAACACTCTCCCCACTTGGAGAGTCAGCGCCTTTAACCTCCTGTTTGGCACAGTTTGCAATTTCTGCGGAAGATGAACAGGAATAGCGAGAACCAATGAGAGGCTAGCTGGAGGTGTCTGGACGGGCAAATTTAACTCTCATTTCCCACCAGGAAGAGGAAATAACCAAAGGCTCAGTGTGCCATACCAGAACCAGATTAGGGCCTGAAGCCATCCTGCGGTGTTGCGGCCAGCTCACAAGAAAGCGAGTTGAAGAAAGGAGCTCAGGGGCACTGTAATTCACAAACCTGCAGAGTTATAAATGACAGCTATCGTCCAAAAATAGACTGAAGTAAGGCTGCCAAGCGGACTTGAAAGCGGGGCAGAATTGCAGGAAACCGATTTTAGGAGGTAGACTGGAATTGCATTGAATGCATAGGAAAAGAGGCAGAACGTCCACAATGATGCACTTGGCCAAAAAGGGCGTATGCGTTTTTTCCTGAATATATTCAGGAAAAAACGCATACGCACTTTTTGGCCAACCAAGCAAGCTTGCAAAGGAAATCTGCACTACAATGAAGTCTCACTTCCCCCCGGTCAAAAGGGCCATCTGAAAAAAGTGTAAAATCCAGAAAGGCAGGACAGGCCATGGAGAACTGGGAGCCTTGTTATGCTGATGGGCGGGATGTAAATTGCCAACAACCACTCGGGAGAAGTGTATGGTGTTTCCTGAAACATCTAAAAAACAAAGCAACAGAGCCTAGGGCACTTCCACTTATGGTCCTATAGCTTAGGGAATTTAAAATCAAAAAGACACAGCCACCCCAAAGTTTGGAACGGCTCTGTTTACAAGAACCTCGTTTACAGTACAAGTTCAACATCGGAGAAAGTGAAAAATGGATAAAGAAGTTGTGGTATTTACTTACAAAGCAATATCACTCAGCAATGAAATCTGTGTCATCAGGCCCTTAGCAGCACAATGAGTGGATTCAGGTATGATGATTCTAACTGAAATAAGTCACACAGAAAAAGAAACATCATAAGATATCAGTAATACACGGAATGTAAACTTGGCTACACAGGAACTCAGTTACAGAACAGAACAGGGTCTCAAATTTCGAAAACCAACTTATGCTTGCTTAAGGGTAAAGGTGAGTTGGGGTGCTGCATAAAACCAGAGATTGAAATGAGCACAGATAAAGTTCCTTAAGCCAAATATGGAATAGACAAGAGCTACTCCTTGCTCAACGAAATGGACTCAACACCGCATATTAAACGCCTAAGAATGTACCTGACTAGTAAGTATCTTAAAACCTATGGATTGCTATGTCTCCGAAAGAGAATCAAGCATGTGTACAGGGGCATAAACGCAGCAGTGATAGGATTGGAGAGGTTCGGTGAGCAAATGAAGACCCTTTGAAGTCATATTGCATGGTACCCATTCCACGGGTTTCAACTACCCAGGTTTTAGGTATTCTTCCTTCAGCTAAAACATGCATGTGGAACCCAAGTATGATCAACCATGTGAACGGGAGACGTGTTCAAATATGTCTCAGTTTTCCTCCCCTGGTACTCGGGTGCAACATTCCAGAAGCTTTACTAACACTCTCCCCACTTGGAGAGTCAGCGTCTTTAACCTCCTGTTTGGCCCAGTTTGCAATTTCTGCGGAAGATGAACAGGAATAGTGAGAACCAATGAGAGGTTAGCTGGAGGTGTCTGGACGGGCAAATTTAACTCTCATTTCCCACCAGGAAGAGGAAATAACCAAAGGCTCAGCGTGCCGTACCGGAACTAGATTAGGGCCTGAAGCCATCCTGCGGTATTGCGGCCAGCTCAAAAGAAAGCGAGTTGAAGAAAGGAGCTCAGGGGCACTGTAATTCACAAACCTGCAGAGTAATAAATGACAGCTATCGTCCAAAAATATACTGAAGTAAGGCTGCCAAGAGGAGTTGAAAGTGGGGCAGAATTGCAGGAAACCGATTTCAGGAGGTAGACTGGAATTGCATTGAAAGCATAGGAAAAGAGGCAGAACGTCCACAATGATGCACTTGGCCAAAAAGGGCGTATGCGTTTTTTCCTGAATATATTCAGGAAAAAACGCATACGCCCTTTTTGGCCAACCAAGCAAGCTTGCAAAGGAAATCTGCACTACAATGAAGTCTCACTTCCCCCCAGTCAAAAGGGCCATCTGAAAAAAGTGTAAAATCCAGAAAGGCAGGACAGGCCATGGAGAACTGGGAGCCTTGTTATGCTGATGGGCGGGATGTAAATTGCCAACAACCACTTGGGAGAAGTGTATGGTGTTTCCTGAAACATCTAAAAAACAAAGCAACAGAGCCTAGGGCACTGCCACTTATGGTCCTAAGGCTTAGGGAATTTAAAATCAAAAAGACACAGCCACCCCAAAGTTTGGAACGGCTCTGTTTACAAGAACCTCGTTTACAGTACAAGTTCAACATCGCAGAAAGTGAAAAATGGATAAAGAAGTTGTGGTATTTACTTATAAAGCAATATCACTCAGCAGTGAAATCTGTGTCATCAGGCCCTTAGCAGCACAATGAGTGGATTCAGGTATGATGATTCTAACTGAAATAAGTCACACAGGAAAAGAAACATCATAAGATATCAGTAATACACGGAATGTAAACTTGGCTACACAGGAACTGAATTACAGAACAGAACAGGGTCTCAAATTTAGAAAACCAACTTATGCTTGCTTAAGGGTAAAGGTGAGTTGGGGTGCTGCATAAAACCAGAGATTGAAATGAGCACAGATAAAGTTCCTTAAGCCAAATATGGAATAGACTAGAGCTACTCCTTGCTCAACGAAATGGACTCAAAACCCCATATTAAACCCCTAAGAATGTACCTGACTAGTAAGTATCTTAAAACCTATGGATTGCTATGTCTCCAAAAGAGAATGAAGCATGTGTACAGGGGCATAAACGCAGCAGTGATAGGATTGGAGAGGTTCGGTGAGCAAATGAAGACCCTTTGAAGTCATATTGCATGGTACCCATTCCACGGGTTTCAACTACCCAGGTTTAAGGTATTCTTCCTTCAGCTAAAACATGCATGTGGAACCTAGAGTATGATCAACCATGTGATCGGGAGACGTGTTCAAATATGTCTCAGTTTTCCTCCCCTGGTACTCGGGTGCAACATTCCAGACGCTTTACTAACACTCTCCCCACTTGGAGAGTCAGTCCCTTTAACCTCCTGTTTGGCCCAGTTTGCAAATTCTGCGGAAGATGAACAGGAATAGCGAGAACCAATGAGAGGCTAGCTGGAGGTGTCTGGACGGGCAAATTTAACTCTCATTTCCCACCAGGAAGAGGAATTAACCAAAGGCTCACCATGCCGGGCCGGAACCAGATTAGGGCCTGAAGCCATCCTGCGGTGTTGCGGCCAGGGCACAAGAAAGCGAGTTGAAGAAAGGAGCTCAGGGGCACTGTAATTCACAAACCTGCAGAGTTATAAATGACAGCTATCGTCCAAAAATAGACTGAAGTAAGGCTGCCAAGAGGACTTGAAAGCGAGGCAGAATTGCAGGAAACCGATTTCAGGAGGTTGACTGGAATTGCATTGAAAGCATAGGAAAAGAGGCAGAACGTCCACAATGATGCACTTGGCCAAAAAGGGCGTATGCATTTTTTCCTGAATATATTCAGGAAAAAACGCATACGCCCTTTTTGGCCAACCAAGCAAGCTTGCAAAGGAAATCTGCACTACAATGAAGTCTCACTTCCCCCCGGTCAAAAGGGCCATCTGAAAAAAGTGTAAAATCCAGAAAGGCAGGACAGGCCATGGAGAACTGGGAGCTTTGTTATGCTGATGGGCGGAATGTAAATTGCCAACAGACACTCGGGAGAAGTTTATGGTGTTTCCTGAAACATCTAAAAAACAAAGCAACAGAGCCTAGGGCACTGCCACTTATGGTCCTATAGATTAGGGAAATTAAAATCAAAAAGACACAGCCACCCCAAAGTTTGGGACGCCTCTGTTTACAAGAACCTCGTTTACAGTACAAGTTCAACATTGCAGAAAGTGAAAAATGGATAAAGAAGTTGTGGTATTTACTTACAAAGCAATATCACTCAGCAATGAAATCTATGTCATCAGGCCCTTAGCATCACAATGAGTGGATTCAGGTATGATGATTCTAACTGAAATAAGTCACACAGAAAAAGAAACATCATAAGTTATCAGTAATACACGGAAGGTAAACTTGGCTACACAGGAACTGAATTACAGAACAGAACAGGGTCTCAAATTTAGAAAACCAACTTTTGCTTGCTTAAGGGTAAAGGTGAGTTGGGGTGCTGCATAAAACCAGAGATTGAAATGAGCACAGATAAAGTTCCTTAAGCCAAATATGGAATAGACAAGAGCTACTCCTTGCTCAACGAAATGGACTCAACACCGCATATTAAACGCCTAAGAATGTACCTGACTAGTAAGTATCTTAAAACCTATAGATTGCTATGTCTCCGAAAGAGAATCAAGCATGTGTACAGGGGCATAAACGCAGCAGTGATAGGATTGGAGAGGTTCAGTGAGCAAATGAAGACCCTTTGAAGTCATATTGCATGGTACCCATTCCACGGGTTTCAACTACCCAGATTTTAGGTATTTTTCCTTCAGCTAAAACATGCATGTGGAACCCAGAGTATGATCAACCATGTGATCGGGAGACGTGTTCAAATATGTCTCAGTTTTCCTCCCCTGGTACTCGGGTGCAACATTCCAGACGCTTTACTAACACTCTCCCCACTTGGAGAGTCAGCGCCTTTAACCTCCTGTTTGGCCCAGTTTGCAATTTCTGCGGAAGATGAACAGGAATAGTGAGAACCAATGAGAGTCTAGCTGGAGGTGTCTGGACGGGCAAATTTAACTCTCATTTCCCACCAGGAAGAGGAAATAACCAAAGGCTCAGCGTGCCGTACCGGAACCAGATTAGGGCCTGAAGCCATCCTGCGGTGTTGCGGCCAGGTCACAAGAAAGCGAGTTGAAGAAAGGAGCTCAGGGGCACTGTAATTCACAAACCTGCAGAGTTATAAATGACAGCTATCGTCCAAAAATAGACTGAAGTAAGGCTGCCAAGAGGACTTGAAAGCGGGGCAGAATTGCAGGAAACCGATTTCAGGAGGTAGACAGGAATTGCATTGAAAGCATAGGAAAAGAGGCAGAACGTCCACAATGATGCACTTGGCCAAAAAGGGCGTATGCGTTTTTTCCTGAATATATTCAGGAAAAAACGCATACGCCCTTTTTGGCCAACCAAGCAAGCTTGCAAAGGAAATCTGCACTACAATGAAGTCTCACTTCCCCCCGGTCAAAAGGGCCATCTGAAAAAAGTGTAAAATCCAGAAAGGCAGGACAGGCCATGGAGAACTGGGAGCCTTGTTATGCTGATGGGCGGGATGTAAATTGCCAACAACCACTCGGGAGAAGTGTATGGTGTTTCCTGAAACATCTAAAAAACAAAGCAACAGAGCCTAGGGCACTTCCACTTATGGTCCTATAGCTTAGGGAAATTAAAATCAAAAAGACACAGCCACCCCAAAGTTTGGGACGCCTCCGTTTACAAGAACCTCGTTTACCGTACAAGTTCAATATCACAGAAAGTGAAAAATGGATAAAGAACTTGTCGTACTTACGTACAATGCAGTATCACTCAGCAATGAAATCTATGTCATCAGGCCCGTAGCAGCATAATGAGTGGATTCAGGTACGATGATTCTAACTGAAATAAGTCACACAGAAAAAGAAACATCATAAGATATCACTATTACACGGAATGTAAACTTGTCTACACAGGAACTGCATTCCAAAACAGAACAGGGTCTCAAATTTAGAAAACCAACTTATGCTTGCTTAAGGGGAAAGGTGAGTTGGGGTGCTGCATAAAACCAGAGATTGAAATGAGCACAGATAAAGTTCCTTAAGCCAAATATGGAATAGACAAGAGCTACTCCTTGCTCAACGAAATGGACTCAACACCGCATATTAAACGCCTAAGAATGTACCTGACTAGTAAGTATCTTAAAACCTATGGATTGCTATGTCTCCGAAAGAGAATCAAGCATGTGTACAGGGGCATAAACGCAGCAGTGATAGGATTGGAGAGGTTCAGTGAGCAAATGAAGACCCTCTGAAGTCATATTGCATGGTACCCATTCCACGGGTTTCAACTACCCAGGTTTTAGGTATACTTCCTTCAGCTAAAATATGCATGTGGAACCCAGAGTATGATCAACCATGTGATCGGGAGACGTGTTCAAATATGTCTCAGTTTTCCTCCCCTGGTACTCGGGTGCAACATTCCAGACGCTTAACTAACACTCTCCCCACTTGGAGAGTCAGCGCCTTTAACTTCCTGTTTGGCACAGTTTGCAATTTCTGCAGAAGATGAACAGGAATAGCGAGAACCAATGAGAGGCTAGCTGGAGGTGTCTGGACGGGCCAATTTAACTCTCATTTCCCACCAGGAAGAGGAAATAACCAAAGGCTCAGCGTGCCGTACCGGAACCAGATTAGGGCCTGAAGCCATCCTGCGGTGTTGCGGCCAGCTCAAAAGAAAGCGAGTTGAAGAAAGGAGCTCAGGGGCACTGTAATTCACAAACCTGCAGAGTTATAAATGACAGCTATCGTCCAAAAATAGACTGAAGTAAGGCTGCCAAGAGGACTTGAAAGCGGGGCAGAATTGCAGGAAACCGATTTCAGGAGGTAGACTGGAATTGCATTGAAAGCATAGGAAAAGAGGCAGGACGTCCACAATGATGCACTTGGCCAAAAAGGGCGTATGCGTTTTTTCCTGAATATATTCAGGAAAAAACGCATACGCCCTTTTTGGCCAACCAAGCAAGCTTGCAAAGGAAATCTGCACTACAATGAAGTCTCACTTCTCCCCGGTCAAAAGGGCCATCTGAAAAAAGTGTAAAATCCAGAAAGGCAGGACAGGCCATGGAGAACTGGGAGCCTTGTTATGCTGAAGGGCGGGATGTAAATTGCCAACAACCACTCGGGAGAAGTGTATGGTGTTTCCTGAAACATCTAAAAAACAAAGCAACAGAACCTAGGGCACTTCCACTTATAGTCCTATAGCTTACGGAAATTAAAATCAAAAAGACACAGCCACCCCAAAGTTTGGAACGGCTCTGTTTACAAGAACCTCGTTTACAGTACAAGTTCAACATCGCAGAAAGTGAAAAATGGATAAAGAAGTTGTGGTATTTACTTACAAAGCAATATCACTCAGCAATGAAATCTGTGTCATCAGGCCCTTAGCAGCACAATGAGTGGATGCAGGTATGATGATTCTAACTGAAGTAAGTCACACAGAAAAAGAAACATCATAAGATATCAGTAATACACGGAATGTAAACTTGGCTACACAGGAACTGAATTACAGAACAGAACAGGGTCTCAAATTTAGAAAACCAACTTCTGATTGCTTAAGGGGAAAGGTGAGTTGGGGTGCTGCATAAAACCAGAGATTGAAATGAGCACAGATAAAGTTCCTTAAGTCAAATATGGAATAGACAAGAGCTACTCCTTGCTCAACGAAATGGACTCAACACCGCATATTAAACGCCTAAGAATGTACCTGACTAGTAAGTATCTTAAAACCTATGGATTGCTATGTCTCCGAAAGAGAATCAAGCATGTGTACAGGGGCATAAACGCAGCAGTGATAGGATTGGAGAGGTTCGGTGAGCAAATGAAGACCCTTTGAAGTCATATTGCATGGTACCCATTCCACGGGTTTCAACTACCCAGGTTTTAGGTATTCTTCCTTCAGCTAAAACATGCATGTGGAACCCAGAGTATGATCAACCATGTGATCGGGAGACGTGTTCAAATATGTCTCAGTTTTCGTACCCTGGTACTCGGGTGCAACACTCCAGACGCTTTACTAACACTCTCCCGACTTGGAGAGTCAGTGTCTTTAACCTCCTGTTTGGCCCAGTTTTCAATTTCTGCGGAAGATGAACAGGAATAGCGAGAACCAATGAGAGACTAGCTGGAGGTGTCTGGACGGGCAAATTTAACTCTCATTTCCCACCAGGAAGAGGAATTAACCAAAGGCTCAGCGTGCCGTGCCGGAACCAGATTAGGGCCTGAAGCCATCCTGCGGTGTTGCGGCCAGCTCACAAGAAAGGGAGTTGAAGAAAGGAGCTCAGGGGCACTGTAATTCACAAACCTGCAGAGTTATAAATGACAGCTATCGTCCAAAAATAGACTGAAGTAAGGCTGCCAAGAGGACTTGAAAGCGGGGCAGAATTGCAGGAAACCGATTTCAGGAGGTAGACTGGAATTGCATTGAAAGCATAGGAAAAGAGGCAGAACGTCCACAATGATGCACTTGGCCAAAAAGGGCGTATGCGTTTTTTCCTGAATATATTCAGGAAAAAACGCATATGCCCTTTTTGGCCAACCAAGCAAGCTTGCAAAGGAAATCTGCACTACAATGAAGTCTCACTTCCCCCCCCCCGGTCAAAAGGGCCATCTGAAAAAAGTGTAAAATCCAGAAAGGCAGGACAGGCCATGGAGAACTGGGAGCCTTGTTATGCTGATGGGCGGGATGTAAATTGCCAACAACCACTCGGGAGAAGTGTATGGTGTTTCCTGAAACATCTAAAAAACAAAGCAACAGAACCTAGGGCACTTCCACTTATGGTCCTATAGCTTAGGGAAATTAAAATCAAAAAGACACAGCCACCCCAAAGTTTGGAACGGCTCTGTTTACAAGAACCTCGTTTACAGTACAAGTTCAACATTGCAGAAAGTGAAAAATGGATAAAGAAGTTGTGGTATTTACTTACAAAGCAATATCACTCAGCAATGAAATCTGTGTCATCAGGCCCTTAGCATCACAATGAGTGGATGCAGGTATGATGATTCTAACTGAAATAAGTCACACAGAAAAAGAAACATCATAAGATATCAGTAATACACGGAATGTAAACTTGGCTACACAGGAACTGAATTACAGAACAGAACAGGGTCTCAAATTTAGAAAACCAACTTATGCTTGCTTAAGGGGAAAGGTGAGTTGGGGTGCTGCATAAAACCAGAGATTGAAATGAGCACAGATAAAGTTCCTTAAGCCAAATATGGAATAGACAAGAGCTACTCCTTGCTCAACGAAATGGACTCAACACCGCATATTAAACGCCTAAGAATGTACCTGACTAGTAAGTATCTTAAAACCTATGGATTGCTATGTCTCCGAAAGAGAATCAAGCATGTGTACAGGCGCATAAACGCAGCAGTGATAGGATTGGGGAGGTTCGGTGAGCAAATGAAGACCCTTTGAAGTCATATTGCATGGTACCCATTCCACGGGTTTCAACTACCCAGGTTTTAGGTATTCTTCCTTCAGCTAAAACATGCATGTGGAACCCAAGTATGATCAACCATGTGAACGGGAGACGTGTTCAAATATGTCTCAGTTTTCCTCCCCTGGTACTCGGGTGCAACATTCCAGACGCTTTACTAACACTCTCCCCACTTGGAGAGTCAGCGCCTTTAACCTCCTGTTTGGCCCAGTTTGCAATTTCTGCGGAAGATGAACAGGAATAGCGAGAACCAATGAGAGGCTAGCTGGAGGTGTCTGGACGGGCAAATTTAACTCTCATTTCCCACCAGGAAGAGGAAATAACCAAAGGCTCAGTGTGCCGTGCCGGAACCAGATTAGTGCCTGAAGCCATCCTGCGGTGTTGCGGCCAGGTCACAAGAAAGCGAGTTGAAGAAAGGAGCTCAGGGGCACTGTAATTCACAAACCTGCAGAGTTATAAATGACAGCTATCGTCCAAAAATAGACTGAAGTAAGGCTGCCAAGAGGACTTGAAAGCGGGGCAGAATTGCAGGAAACCGATTTCAGGAGGTAGACTGGAATTGCATTGAAAGCATAGGAAAAGAGGCAGAACGTACACAATGATGCACTTGGCCAAAAAGGGCGTATGCGTTTTTTCCTGAATATATTCAGGAAAAAACGCATACGCCCTTTTTGGCCAACCAAGCAAGCTTGCAAAGGAAATCTGCACTACAATGAAGTCTCACTTCCCCCCGGTCAAAAGGGCCATCTGAAAAAAGTGTAAAATCCAGAAAGGCAGGACAGGCCATGGAGAACTGGGAGCCTTGTTATGCTGATGGGCGGGATGTAAATTGCCAACAACCACTCGGGAGAAGTGTATGGTGTTTCCTGAAACATCTAAAAAACAAAGCAACAGAACCTAGGGCACTTCCACTTATGGTCCTATAGCTTAGGGAAATTAAAATCAAAAAGATACAGCCACCCCAAAGTTTGGAACGGCTCTGTTTACAAGAACCTCGTTTACAGTACAAGTTCAACATCGCAGAAAGTGAAAAATGGATAAAGAAGTTGAGGTATTTACTTACAAAGCAATATCACTCAGCAATGAAATCTGTGTCATCAGGCCCTTAGCAGCACAATGAGTGGATGCAGGTATGATGATTCTAACTGAAATAAGTCACACAGAAAAAGAAACATCATAAGATATCAGTAATACACGGAATGTAAACTTGGCTACACAGGAACTGAATTACAGAACAGAACAGCGTCTCAAATTTAGAAAACCAACTTATGCTTGCTTAAGGGGAAAGGTGAGATGGGGTGCTGCATAAAACCAGAGATTGAAATGAGCACAGATAAAGTTCCTTAAGCAAAATATGGAATAGACAAGAGCTACTCCTTGCTCAACGAAATGGACTCAACACCGCATATTAAACGCCTAAGAATGTACCTGACTAGTAAGTATCTTAAAACCTATGGATTGCTATGTCTCCGAAAGAGAATCAAGCATGTGTACAGGCGCATAAACGCAGCAGTGATAGGATTGGGGAGGTTCGGTGAGCAAATGAAGACCCTTTGAAGTCATATTGCATGGTACCCATTCCACGGGTTTCAACTACCCAGGTTTTAGGTATTCTTCCTTCAGCTAAAACATGCATGTGGAACCCAAGTATGATCAACCATGTGAACGGGAGACGTGTTCAAATATGTCTCAGTTTTCCTCCCCTGGTACTCGGGTGCAACATTCCAGACGCTTTACTAACACTCTCCCCACTTGGAGAGTCAGCGCCTTTAACCTCCTGTTTGGCCCAGTTTGCAATTTCTGCGGAAGATGAACAGGAATAGCGAGAACCAATGAGAGGCTAGCTGGAGGTGTCTGGACGGGCAAATTTAACTCTCATTTCCCACCAGGAAGAGGAAATAACCAAAGGCTCAGTGTGCCGTGCCGGAACCAGATTAGTGCCTGAAGCCATCCTGCGGTGTTGCGGCCAGGTCACAAGAAAGCGAGTTGAAGAAAGGAGCTCAGGGGCACTGTAATTCACAAACCTGCAGAGTTATAAATGACAGCTATCGTCCAAAAATAGACTGAAGTAAGGCTGCCAAGAGGACTTGAAAGCGGGGCAGAATTGCAGGAAACCGATTTCAGGAGGTAGACTGGAATTGCATTGAAAGCATAGGAAAAGAGGCAGAACGTACACAATGATGCACTTGGCCAAAAAGGGCGTATGCGTTTTTTCCTGAATATATTCAGGAAAAAACGCATACGCCCTTTTTGGCCAACCAAGCAAGCTTGCAAAGGAAATCTGCACTACAATGAAGTCTCACTTCCCCCCGGTCAAAAGGGCCATCTGAAAAAAGTGTAAAATCCAGAAAGGCAGGACAGGCCATGGAGAACTGGGAGCCTTGTTATGCTGATGGGCGGGATGTAAATTGCCAACAACCACTCGGGAGAAGTGTATGGTGTTTCCTGAAACATCTAAAAAACAAAGCAACAGAACCTAGGGCACTTCCACTTATGGTCCTATAGCTTAGGGAAATTAAAATCAAAAAGATACAGCCACCCCAAAGTTTGGAACGGCTCTGTTTACAAGAACCTCGTTTACAGTACAAGTTCAACATCGCAGAAAGTGAAAAATGGATAAAGAAGTTGAGGTATTTACTTACAAAGCAATATCACTCAGCAATGAAATCTGTGTCATCAGGCCCTTAGCAGCACAATGAGTGGATGCAGGTATGATGATTCTAACTGAAATAAGTCACACAGAAAAAGAAACATCATAAGATATCAGTAATACACGGAATGTAAACTTGGCTACACAGGAACTGAATTACAGAACAGAACAGCGTCTCAAATTTAGAAAACCAACTTATGCTTGCTTAAGGGGAAAGGTGAGATGGGGTGCTGCATAAAACCAGAGATTGAAATGAGCACAGATAAAGTTCCTTAAGCAAAATATGGAATAGACAAGAGCTACTCCTTGCTCAACGAAATGGACTCAACACCGCATATTAAACGCCTAAGAATGTACCTGACTAGTAAGTATCTTAAAACCTATGGATTGCTATGTCTCCGAAAGAGAATCAAGCATGTGTACAGGCGCATAAACGCAGCAGTGATAGGATTGGGGAGGTTCGGTGAGCAAATGAAGACCCTTTGAAGTCATATTGCATGGTACCCATTCCACGGGTTTCAACTACCCAGGTTTTAGGTATTCTTCCTTCAGCTAAAACAGGCATGTGGAACCCAAGTATGATCAACCATGTGAACGGGAGACGTGTTCAAATATGTCTCAGTTTTCCTCCCCTGGTACTCGGGTGCAACATTCCAGACGCTTTACTAACACTCTCCCCACTTGGAGAGTCAGCGCCTTTAACCTCCTGTTTGGCACAGTTTGCAATTTCTTTGGAAGATGAACAGGAATAGCGAGAACCAATGAGAGGCTAGCTGGAGGTGTCTGGACGGGCAAATTTAACTCTCATTTCCCACCAGGAAGAGGAAATAACCAAAGGCTCAGTGTGCCGTGCCGGAACCAGATTAGGGCCTGAAGCCATCCTGCGGTGTTGCGGCCAGCTCACAAGAAAGCGAGTTGAAGAAAGGAGCTCAGGGGCACTGTAATTCACAAACCTGCAGAGTTATAAATGACAGCTATCGTCCAAAAATAGACTGAAGTAAGGCTGCCAAGAGGACTTGAAAGCGGGGCAGAATTGCAGGAAACCGATTTCAGGAGGTAGACTGGAATTGCATTGAAAGCATAGGAAAAGAGGCAGAACGTCCACAATGATGCACTTGGCCAAAAAGGGCGTATGCGTTTTTTCCTGAATATATTCAGGAAAAAACGCATACGCCCTTTTTGGCCAACCAAGCAAGCTTGCAAAGGAAATCTGCACTACAATGAAGTCTCACTTCCCCCCCCCCGGTCAAAAGGGCCATCTGAAAAAAGTGTAAAATCCAGAAAGGCAGGACAGGCCATGGAGAACTGGGAGCCTTGTTATGGTGGTGGGTGGGATGTAAATTGCCAACAGACACTCGGGAGAAGTGTATGGTGTTTCCTGAAACATCTAAAAAACAAAGCAACAGAGCCTAGGGCACTTCCACTTATGGTCCTATAGCTTAGGGAAATTAAAATCAAAAAGACACAGCCACCCCAAAGTTTGGGACGCCTCTGTTTACAGGAACCTCGTTTACAGTACAAGTTCAACATCGCAGAAGCTGAAAAATGGATAAAGAAGTTCTGGTATTTACTTACAAAGCAATATCACTCAGCAATGAAATCTGTGTCATCAGGCCCTTAGCAGCACAATGAGTGGATTCAGGTATGATGATTCTAACTGAAATAAGTCACACAGAAAAAGAAACATCATAAGATATCAGTAATACACGGAATGTAAACTTGGCTACACAGGAACTGAATTACAGAACAGAACAGGGTCTCAAATTTAGAAAACCAACTTATGCTTGCTTAAGGGGAAAGGTGAGTTGGGGTGCTGCATAAAACCAGAGATTGAAATGAGCACAGATAAAGTTCCTTAAGCCAAATATGGAATAGACAAGAGCTACTCCTTGCTCAACGAAATGGACTCAACACCGCATATTAAACGCCTAAGAATGTACCTGACTAGTAAGTATCTTAAAACCTATGGATTGCTATGTCTCCGAAAGAGAATCAAGCATGTGTACAGGGGCATAAACGCAGCAGTGATAGGATTGGAGAGGTTCGGTGAGCAAATGAAGACCCTTTGAAGTCATATTGCATGGTACCCATTCCACGGGTTTCAACTACCCAGGTTTTAGGTATTCTTCCTTCAGCTAAAACATGCATATGGAACCCAAGTATGATCAACCACGTGAACGGGAGACGTGTTCAAATATGTCTCAGTTTTCCTCCCCTGGTACTCGGGTGCAACATTCCAGACGCTTTACTAACACTCTCCCCACTTGGAGAGTCAGTCCCTTTAACCTCCTGTTTGGCCCAGTTTGCAATTTCTGCGGAAGATGAACAGGAATAGCGAGAACCAATGAGAGGCTAGCTGGAGGTGTCTGGACGGGCAAATTTAACTCTCATTTCCCACCAGGAAGAGGAAATAACCAAAGGCTCAGTGTGCCGTGCCGGAACCAGATTAGGGCCTGAAGCCATCCTGCGGTGTTGCGGCCAGGTCACAAGAAAGCGAGTTGAAGAAAGGAGCTCAGGGGCACTGTAATTCACAAACCTGCAGAGTTATAAATGACAGCTATCGTCCAAAAATAGACTGAAGTAAGGCTGCCAAGAGGACTTGAAAGCGGGGCAGAATTGCAGGAAACCGATTTCAGGAGGTAGACTGGAATTGCATTGAAAGCATAGGAAAAGAGGCAGAACGTACACAATGATGCACTTGGCCAAAAAGGGCGTATGCGTTTTTTCCTGAATATATTCAGGAAAAAACGCATACGCCCTTTTTGGCCAACCAAGCAAGCTTGCAAAGGAAATCTGCACTACAATGAAGTCTCACTTCCCCCCGGTCAAAAGGGCCATCTGAAAAAAGTGTAAAATCCAGAAAGGCAGGACAGGCCATGGAGAACTGGGAGCCTTGTTATGCTGATGGGCGGGATGTAAATTGTCAACAGACACTCGGGAGAAGTGTATGGTGTTTCCTGAAACATCTAAAAAACAAAGCAACAGAACCTAGGGCACTTCCACTTATGGTCCTATAGCTTAGGGAAATTAAAATCAAAAAGACACAGCCACCCCAAAGTTTGGAACGGCTCTGTTTACAAGAACCTCGTTTACAGTACAAGTTCAACATTGCAGAAAGTGAAAAATGGATAAAGAAGTTGTGGTATTTACTTACAAAGCAATATCACTCAGCAATGAAATCTGTGTCATCAGGCCCTTAGCATCACAATGAGTGGATGCAGGTATGATGATTCTAACTGAAATAAGTCACACAGAAAAAGAAACATCATAAGATATCAGTAATACACGGAATGTAAACTTGGCTACACAGGAACTGAATTACAGAACAGAACAGGGTCTCAAATTTAGAAAACCAACTTATGCTTGCTTAAGGGGAAAGGTGAGTTGGGGTGCTGCATAAAACCAGAGATTGAAATGAGCACAGATAAAGTTCCTTAAGCCAAATATGGAATAGACAAGAGCTACTCCTTGCTCAACGAAATGGACTCAACACCGCATATTAAACGCCTAAGAATGTACCTGACTAGTAAGTATCTTAAAACCTATGGATTGCTATGTCTCCGAAAGAGAATCAAGCATGTGTACAGGGGCATAAACGCAGCAGTGATAGGGTTGGGGAGGTTCGGTGGGCAAATGAAGACCCTTTGAAGTCATATTGCATGGTACCCATTCCACGGGTTTCAACTACCCAGGTTTTAGGTATTCTTCCTTCAGCTAAAACATGCATGTGGAACCCAAGTATGATCAACCATGTGAACGGGAGACGTGTTCAAATATGTCTCAGTTTTCCTCCCCTGGTACTCGGGTGCAACATTCCAGACGCTTTACTAACACTCTCCCCACTTGGAGAGTCAGTCCCTTTAACCTCCTGTTTGGCCCACTTTGCAATTTCTGCGGAAGATGAACAGGAATAGCGAGAACCAATGAGAGGCTAGCTGGAGGTGTCTGGACGGGCAAATTTAACTCTCATTTCCCACCAGGAAGAGGAAATAACCAAAGGCTCAGTGTGCCGTGCCGGAACCAGATTAGGGCCTGAAGCCATCCTGCGGTGTTGCGGCCAGGTCACAAGAAAGCGAGTTGAAGAAAGGAGCTCAGGGGCACTGTAATTCACAAACCTGCAGAGTTATAAATGACAGCTATCGTCCAAAAATAGACTGAAGTAAGTCTGCCAAGAGGACTTGAAAGCGGGGCAGAATTGCAGGAAACCGATTTCAGGAGGTAGACTGGAATTGCATTGAAAGCATAGGAAAAGAGGCAGAACGTCCACAATGATGCACTTGGCCAAAAAGGGCGTATGCGTTTTTTCCTGAATATATTCAGGAAAAAACGCATACGCCCTTTTTGGCCAACCAAGCAAGCTTGCAAAGGAAATCTGCACTACAATGAAGTCTCACTTCCCCCCGGTCAAAAGGGCCATCTGAAAAAAGTGTAAAATCCAGAAAGGCAGGACAGGCCATGGAGAACTGGGAGCCTTGTTATGCTGATGGGCGGGATGTAAATTGCCAACAACCACTCGGGAGAAGTGTATGGTGTTTCCTGAAACATCTAAAAAACAAAGCAACAGAACCTAGGGCACTTCCACTTATGGTCCTATAGCTTAGGGAAATTAAAATCAAAAAGACACAGCCACCCCAAAGTTTGGAACGGCTCTGTTTACAAGAACCTCGTTTACAGTACAAGTTCAACATCGCAGAAAGTGAAAAATGGATAAAGAAGTTGTGGTATTTACTTACAAAGCAATATCACTCAGCAATGAAATCTGTGTCATCAGGCCCTTAGCAGCACAATGAGTGGATTCAGGTATGATGATTCTAACTGAAATAAGTCACACAGAAAAAGAAACATCATAAGATATCAGTAATACACGGAATGTAAACTTGGCTACACAGGAACTGAATTACAGAACAGAACAGGGTCTCAAATTTAGAAAACCAACTTATGCTTGCTTAAGGGGAAAGGTGAGTTGGGGTGCTGCATAAAACCAGAGATTGAAATGAGCACAGATAAAGTTCCTTAAGCCAAATATGGAATAGACAAGAGCTACTCCTTGCTCAACGAAATGGACTCAACACCGCATATTAAACGCCTAAGAATGTACCTGACTAGTAAGTATCTTAAAACCTATGGATTGCTATGTCTCCGAAAGAGAATCAAGCATGTGTACAGGCGCATAAACGCAGCAGTGATAGGATTGGGGAGGTTCGGTGAGCAAATGAAGACCCTTTGAAGTCATATTGCATGGTACCCATTCCACGGGTTTCAACTACCCAGGTTTTAGGTATTCTTCCTTCAGCTAAAACATGCATGTGGAACCCAAGTATGATCAACCATGTGAACGGGAGACGTGTTCAAATATGTCTCAGTTTTCCTCCCCTGGTACTCGGGTGCAACATTCCAGACGCTTTACTAACACTCTCCCCACTTGGAGAGTCAGCGCCTTTAACCTCCTGTTTGGCCCAGTTTGCAATTTCTGCGGAAGATGAACAGGAATAGCGAGAACCAATGAGAGGCTAGCTGGAGGTGTCTGGACGGGCAAATTTAACTCTCATTTCCCACCAGGAAGAGGAAATAACCAAAGGCTCAGTGTGCCGTGCCGGAACCAGATTAGGGCCTGAAGCCATCCTGCGGTGTTGCGGCCAGGTCACAAGAAAGCGAGTTGAAGAAAGGAGCTCAGGGGCACTGTAATTCACAAACCTGCAGAGTTATAAATGACAGCTATCGTCCAAAAATAGACTGAAGTAAGGCTGCCAAGAGGACTTGAAAGCGGGGCAGAATTGCAGGAAACCGATTTCAGGAGGTAGACTGGAATTGCATTGAAAGCATAGGAAAAGAGGCAGAACGTCCACAATGATGCACTTGGCCAAAAAGGGCGTATGCGTTTTTTCCTGAATATATTCAGGAAAAAACGCATACGCCCTTTTTGGCCAACCAAGCAAGCTTGCAAAGGAAATCTGCACTACAATGAAGTCTCACTTCCCCCGGTCAAAAGGGCCATCTGAAAAAAGTGTAAAATCCAGAAAGGCAGGACAGGCCATGGAGAACTGGGAGCCTTGTTATGCTGATGGGCGGGATGTAAATTGCCAACAACCACTCGGGAGAAGTGTATGGTGTTTCCTGAAACATCTAAGAAACAAAGCAACAGAACCTAGGGCACTTCCACTTATGGTCCTATAGCTTAGGGAAATTAAAATCAAAAAGATACAGCCACCCCAAAGTTTGGAACGGCTCTGTTTACAAGAACCTCGTTTACAGTACAAGTTCAACATCGCAGAAAGTGAAAAATGGATAAAGAAGTTGTGGTATTTACTTACAAAGCAATATCACTCAGCAATGAAATCTGTGTCATCAGGCCCTTAGCAGCACAATGAGTGGATTCAGGTATGATGATTCTAACTGAAATAAGTCACACAGAAAAAGAAACATCATAAGATATCAGTAATACACGGAATGTAAACTTGGCTACACAGGAACTGAATTACAGAACAGAACAGGGTCTCAAATTTAGAAAACCAACTTATGCTTGCTTAAGGGTAAAGGTGAGTTGGGGTGCTGCATAAAACCAGAGATTGAAATGAGCACAGATAAAGTTCCTTAAGCCAAATATGGAATAGACAAGAGCTACTCCTTGCTCAACGAAATGGACTCAACACCGCATATTAAACGCCTAAGAATGTACCTGACTAGTAAGTATCTTAAAACCTATGGATTGCTATGTCTCCGAAAGAGAATCAAGCATGTGTACAGGGGCATAAACGCAGCAGTGATAGGATTGGAGAGGTTCGGTGAGCAAATGAAGACCCTTTGAAGTCATATTGCATGGTACCCATTCCACGGGTTTCAACTACCCAGGTTTTAGGTATTCTTCCTTCAGCTAAAACATGCATGTGGAACCCAAGTATGATCAACCATGTGAACGGGAGACGTGTTCAAATATGTCTCAGTTTTCCTCCCCTGGTACTCGGGTGCAACATTCCAGACGCTTTACTAACACTCTCCCCACTTGGAGAGTCAGTCCCTTTAAACTCCTGTTTGGCCCAGTTTGCAATTTCTGCGGAAGATGAACAGGAATAGCGAGAACCAATGAGAGGCTAGCTGGAGGTGTCTGGACGGGCAAATTTAACTCTCATTTCCCACCAGGAAGAGGAAATAACCAAAGGCTCAGTGTGCCGTGCCGGAACCAGATTAGGGCCTGAAGCCATCCTGCGGTGTTGCGGCCAGCTCACAAGAAAGCGAGTTGAAGAAAGGAGCTCAGGGGCACTGTAATTCACAAACCTGCAGAGTTATAAATGACAGCTATCGTCCAAAAATAGACTGAAGTAAGGCTGCCAAGAGGACTTGAAAGCGGGGCAGAATTGCAGGAAACCGATTTCAGGAGGTAGACTGGAATTGCATTGAAAGCATAGGAAAAGAGGCAGAACGTCCACAATGATGCACTTGGCCAAAAAGGGCGTATGCGTTTTTTCCTGAATATATTCAGGAAAAAACGCATACGCCCTTTTTGGCCAACCAAGCAAGCTTGCAAAGGAAATCTGCACTACAATGAAGTCTCACTTCCCCCCGGTCAAAAGGGCCATCTGAAAAAAGTGTAAAATCCAGAAAGGCAGGACAGGCCATGGAGAACTGGGAGCCTTGTTATGCTGATGGGCGGGATGTAAATTGCCAACAACCACTCGGGAGAAGTGTATGGTGTTTCCTGAAACATCTAAAAAACAAAGCAACAGAACCTAGGGCACTTCCACGTATGGTCCTATAGCTTAGGGAAATTAAAATCAAAAAGACACAGCCACCCCAAAGTTTGGAACGGCTCTGTTTACAAGAACCTCGTTTACAGTACAAGTTCAACATCGCAGAAAGTGAAAAATGGATAAAGAAGTTGTGGTATTTACTTACAAAGCAATATCACTCAGCAATGAAATCTGTGTCATCAGGCCCTTAGCAGCACAATGAGTGGATTCAGGTATGATGATTCTAACTGAAATAAGTCACACAGAAAAAGAAACATCATAAGATATCAGTAATACACGGAATGTAAACTTGGCTACACAGGAACTGAATTATAGAACAGAACAGGGTCTCAAATTTAGAAAACCAACTTATGCTTGCTTAAGGGGAAAGGTGAGTTGGGGTGCTGCATAAAACCAGAGATTGAAATGAGCACAGATAAAGTTCCTTAAGCCAAATATGGAATAGACAAGAGCTACTCCTTGCTCAACGAAATGGACTCAACACCGCATATTAAACGCCTAAGAATGTACCTGACTAGTAAGTATCTTAAAACCTATGGATTGCTATGTCTCCGAAAGAGAATCAAGCATGTGTTCAGGGGCATAAACGCAGCAGTGATAGGATTGGAGAGGTTCGGTGAGCAAATGAAGACCCTTTGAAGTCATATTGCATGGTACCCATTCCACGAGTTTCAACTACCCAGGTTTTAGGTATTCTTCCTTCAGCTAAAACATGCATGTGGAACCCAAGTATGATCAACCATGTGAACGGGAGACGTGTTCAAATATGTCTCAGTTTTCCTCCCCTGGTACTCGGGTGCAACATTCCAGACGCTTTACTAACACTCTCCCCACTTGGAGAGTCAGTCCCTTTAACCTCCTGTTTGGCCCAGTTTGCAATTTCTGCGGAAGATGAACAGGAATAGCGAGAACCAATGAGAGGCTAGCTGGGGGTGTCTGAACGGGCAAATTTAACTCTGATTTCCCACCAGGAAGAGGAAATAACCAAAGGCTCAGTGTGCCGTGCCGGAACCAGATTAGGGCCTGAAGCCATCCTGCGGTGTTGCGGCCAGCTCACAAGAAAGCGAGTTGAAGAAAGGAGCTCAGGGGCACTGTAATTCACAAACCTGCAGAGTAATAAATGACAGCTATCGTCCAAAAATATACTGAAGTAAGGCTGCCAAGAGGAGTTGAAAGTGGGGCAGAATTGCAGGAAACCGATTTCAGGAGGTAGACTGGAATTGCATTGAAAGCATAGGAAAAGAGGCAGAACGTCCACAATGATGCACTTGGCCAAAAAGGGCGTATGCGTTTTTTCCTGAATATATTCAGGAAAAAACGCATACGCCCTTTTTGGCCAACCAAGCAAGCTTGCAAAGGAAATCTGAACTACAATGAAGTCTCACTTCCCCGCCGGTCAAAAGGGCCATCTGAAAAAAGTGTAAAATCCAGAAAGGCAGGACAGGCCATGGAGAACTGGGAGCCTTGTTATGCTGATGGGCGGGATGTAAATTGCCAACAGACATTTGGGAGAAGTGTATGGTGTTTCCTGAAACATCTAAAAAACAAAGCAACAGAGCCTAGGGCACTTCCACTTATGGTCCTATAGCTTAGGGAAATTAAAATCAAAAAGACACAGCCACCCCAAAGTTTGGGACGCCTCTGTTTACAAGAACCTCGTTTACAGTACAAGTTCAACATCGCAGAAAGTGAAAAATGGATAAAGAACTTGTGGTACTTACGTACAATGCAGTATCACTCAGCAATGAAATCTATGTCATCAGGCCCGTAGCAGCATAATGAGTCGATTCAGGTACGATGATTCTAACTGAAATAAGTCACACAGAAAAAGAAACATCATAAGATATCACTAATACACGGAATGTAAACTTGGCTACACAGGAACTGCATTCCAAAACAGAACAGGGTCTCAAATTTAGAAAACCAACTTATGCTTGCTTAAGGGGAAAGGTGAGTTGGGGTGCTGCATAAAACCAGAGATTGAAATGAGCACAGATAAAGTTCCTTAAGCCAAATATGGAATAGACAAGAGCTACTCCTTGCTCAACGAAATGGACTCAAAACCCCATATTAAAACCCTAAGAATGTACCTGACTAGTAAGTATCTTAAAACCTATGGATTGCTATGTCTCCAAAAGAGAATCAAGCGTGTGTACAGGGGAATAAACGCAGCAGTGATAGGATTGGAGAGGTTCGGTGAGCAAATGAAGACCCTTTGAAGTCATATTGCATGGTACCCATTCCACGGGTCTCAACTCTCCAGGTTTAAGGTATTCTTCCTTCAGCTAAAACATGCATGTGGAACCCAGAGTATGATCAACCATGTGAACGGGAGACGTGTTCAAATATGCCTCAGTTTTCCTCCACTTGTACTCGGGTGCAACATTCCAGATGCTTTACTAACACTCTCCCCACTTGGAGAGTCAGTCCCTTTAACCTCCTGTTTGGCCCAGTTTGCAATTTCTGTGGAAGATGAACAGGAATAGCGAGAACCAATGAGAGGCTAGCTGGAGGTGTCTGGACGGGCAAATTTAACTCTCATTTCCCACCAGGAAGAGGAATTAACCAAAGGCTCAGCATGCCGGGCCGGAACCAGATTAGGGCCTGAAGCCATCCTGCGGTGTTGCGGCCAGGTCACAAGAAAGAGAGTTGAAGAAAGGAGCTCAGGGGCACTGTAATTCACAAACCTGCAGAGTTATAAATGACAGCTATCGTCCAAAAATAGACTGAAGTAAGGCTGCCAAGAGGACTTGAAAGCGGGGCAGAATTGCAGGAAACCGATTTCAGGAGGTAGACTGGAATTGCATTGAAAGCATAGGAAAAGAGGCAGAACGTCCACAATGATGCACTTGGCCAAAAAGGGCGTATGCGTTTTTTCCTGAATATATTCAGGAAAAAACGCATACGCCCTTTTTGGCCAACCAAGCAAGCTTGCAAAGGAAATCTGCACTACAATGAAGTCTCACTTCCCCCCGGTCAAAAGGGCCATCTGAAAAAAGTGTAAAATCCAGAAAGGCAGGACAGGCCATGGAGAACTGGGAGCCTTGTTATGCTGAAGGGCTGGATGTAAATTGCCAACAACCACTAGGGAGAAGTGAATGGTGTTTCCTGAAACATCTAAAAAACAAAGCAACAGAGCCTAGGGCAGTTCCACTTATGGTCCTATAGCTTAGGGAAATTAAAATCAAAAAGACACAGCCACCCCAAAGTTTGGAACAGCTCTGTTTACAAGAACCTCGTTTACAGTACAAGTTCAACATCGCAGAAAGTGAAAAATGGATAAAGAAGTTGTGGTATTTACTTACAAAGCAATATCACTCAGCAATGAAATCTGTGTCATCAGGCCCTTAGCAGCACAATGAGTGGATTCAGGTATGATGATTCTAACTGAAATAAGTCACACAGAAAAAGAAACATCATAAGATATCAGTAATACACGGAATGTAAACTTGGCTACACAGGAACTGAATTACAGAACAGAACAGGGTCTCAAATTTAGAAAACCAACTTATTCTTGCTTAAGAGTAAAGGTGAGTTGGGGTGCTGCATAAAACCAGAGATTGAAATGAGCACAGATAAAGTTCTTTAAGCCAAATATGGAATAGACAAGAGCTACTCCTTGCTCAACGAAATGGACTCAACACCGCATATTAAACGACTAAGAATGTACCTGACTAGTAAGTATCTTCAAACCTATGGATTGCTATGTCTCCGAAAGAGAATCAAGCATGTGTACAGGGGCATAAACGCAGCAGTGATAGGATTGGAGAGGTTCGGTGAGCAAATGAAGACCCTTTGAAGTCATATTGCATGGTACCCATTCCACGGGTTTCAACTACCCAGGTTTAAGGTATTCTTCCTTCAGCTAAAACATGCATGTGAAACCTAGAGTATGATCAACCATGTGATCGGGAGACGTGTTCAAATATGTCTCAGTTTTCCTCCCCTGGTACTCGGGTGCAACATTCCAGACGCTTTACTAACACTCTCCCGACTTGGAGAGTCAGTCCCTTTAACCTCCTGTTTGGCCCAGTTTGCAATTTCTGCGGAAGATGAACAGGAATAGCGAGAACCAATGAGAGGCTAGCTGGAGGTGTCTGGACGGGCAAATTTAACTCTCATTTCCCAACAGGAAGAGGAAATAACCAAAGGCTCAGCGTGCCGTGCCGGAACCAGATTAGGGCCTGAAGCCATCCTGTGGTGTTGCGGCCAGCTCAAAAGAAAGCGAGTTGAAGAAAGGAGCTCAGGGGCACTGTAATTCACAAACCTGCAGAGTTATAAATGACAGCTATCGTCCAAAAATAGACTGAAGTAAGGCTGCCAAGAGGACTTGAAAGCGGGGCAGAATTGCAGGAAACCGATTTCAGGAGGTAGACTGGAATTGCATTGAAAGCATAGGAAAAGAGGCAGAACGTCCACAATGATGCACTTGGCCAAAAAGGGCGTATGCGTTTTTTCCTGAATATATTCAGGAAAAAACGCATACGCCCTTTTTGGCCAACCAAGCAAGCTTGCAAAGGAAATCGGCACTACAATGAAGTCTCACTTCCCCCTGGTCAAAAGGGCCATCTGAAAAAAGTGTAAAATCCAGAAAGGCAGGACAGGCCATGGAGAACTGGGAGCCTTGTTATGCTGATGGGCGGGATGTAAATTGCCAACAACCACTCAGGAGAAGTGTATGGTGTTTCCTGAAACATCTAAAAAACAAAGCAACAGAACCTAGGGCACTTCCACTTATGGTCCTATAGCTTAGGGAAATTAAAATCAAAAAGACACAGCCACCCCAAAGTTTGGGATGCCTCTGTTTACAAGAACCTCGTTTACAGTACAAGTTCAACATCGCAGAAAGTGAAAAATGGATAAAGAAGTTGTGGTATTCACTTACAAAGCAATATCACTCAGCAATGAAATCTCTGTCATCAGGCCCTTAGCAGCACAATGAGTGGATTCAGGTATGATGATTCTAACTGAAATAAGTCACACAGAAAAAGAAACATCATAAGATATCAGTAATACACGGAATGTAAAGTTGGCTACACAGGAACTGAATTACAGAACAGAACAGTGTCTCAAATTTAGAAAAACAACTTATGCTTGCTTAAGGGTAAAGGTGAGTTGGGGTGCTGCATAAAAACAGAGATTGAAATGAGCACAGATAAAGTTCCTTAAGCCAAATATGTTATAGACAAGAGCTACTCCTTGCTCAACGAAATGGACTCAACACCGCGTATTAAACGCCTAAGAATGTACCTGACTTGTAAGTATCTTAAAACCTATGGATTGCTATGTCTCCGAAAGAGAATCAAGCATGTGTACAGGGGCATAAACGCAGCAGTGATAGGATTGGAGATGTTCGGTGAGCAAATGAAGACCCTTTGAAGTCATATTGCATGGTACCCATTCCACGGGTCTCAACTCTCCAGGTTTAAGCTGTTCTTCCTTCAGCTAAAACATGCATGTGGAACCCAGAGTATGATCAACCATGTGATAGGGAGACGTGTTCAAATATGTCTCAGTTTTCGTACCCTGGTACTCGGGTGCAACATTCCAGATGCTTTACTAACACTCTCCCGACTTGGAGAGTCAGTCCCTTTAACCTCCTGTTTGGCCCAGTTTGCAATTTCTGTGGAAGATGAACAGGAATAGCGACAACCAATGAGAGACTAGCTGGAGGTGTCTGGATGGGCAAATTTAACTCTCATTTCCCACCAGGAAGAGGAATTAACCAAAGGCTCAGCGTGCCGTGCCAGAACCAGATTAGGGCCTGAAGACATCCTGCGGTGTTGCGGCCAGCTCAAAAGAAAGCGAGTTGAAGAAAGGAGCTCAGGGGCACTGTAATTCACAAACCTGCAGAGTTATAAATGACAGCTATCGTCCAAAAATAGACTGAAGTAAGGCTGCCAAGAGGACTTGAAAGCGGGGCAGAATTACGGGAAACTGATTTCAGGAGGTAGACTGGAATTGCATTGAAAGCATAGGAAAAGAGGCAGAACGTCCACAATGATGCACTTGGCCAAAAAGGGTGTATGCGTTTTTTCCTGAATATATTCAGGAAAAAACGCATACGCCCTTTTTGGCCAACCAAGCAAACTTGCAAAGGAAATCTGCACTACAATGAAGTCTCACTTCCCCCCGGTCAAAAGGGCCATCTGAAAAAAGTGTAAAATCCAGAAAGGCAGGACAGGCCATGGAGAACTGGGAGCCTTGTTATGCTGATGGGCGGGATGTAAATTGCCAACAGACACTCAGGAGAAGTGTATGGTGTTTCCTGAAACATCTAAAAAACAAAGCAACAGAGCCTAGGGCACTTCCACTTATGGTCCTATAGCTTAGGGAAATTAAAATCAAAAAGACACAGCCACCCCAAAGTTTGGGACGCCTCCGCTTACAAGAACCTCGTTTACCGTACAAGTTCAATATCACAGAAAGTGAAAAATAGATAAAGAACTTGTGGTACTTACGTACAATGCAGTATCACTCAGCAATGAAATCTATGTCATCAGGCCCGTAGCAGCATAATGAGTGGATTCAGGTACGATGATTCTAACTGAAATAAGTCACACAGAAAAAGAAACATCATAAGATATCACTAATACACGGAATGTAAACTTGGCTACACAGGAACTGCATTCCAAAACAGAACAGGGTCTCAAATTTAGAAAACCAACTTATGCTTGCTTAAGGGGAAAGGTGAGTTGGGGTGCTGCATAAAACCAGAGCTTGAAATGAGCACAGATAAAGTTCCTTAAGCCAAATATGGAATAGACAAGAGCTACTCCTTTATCAACGAAATGGACTCAAAACCCCATATTAAACGCCTAAGAATGTACCTGACTAGTAAGTATCTTAAAACCTATGGATTGCTATGTCTCCAAAAGAGAATCAAGCGTGTGTACAGGGGCATAAATGCAGCAGTGATAGGATTGGAGAGGTTCGGTGAGCAAATGAAGACCCTTTGAAGTCATATTGCACGGTACCCATTCCACGGGTCTCAACTCTCCAGGTTTAAGGTATTCTTCCTTCAGCTAAAACATGCATGTGGAACCCAGAGTATGATCAACCATGTGAACGGGAGACGTGTTCAAATATGTCTCAGTTTTCCTACCCTGGTACTCGGGTGCAACACTCCAGACGCTTTACTAACACTCTCCCTACTTGGAGAGTCAGTCCCTTTAACCTCCTGTTTGGCCCAGTTTGCAATTTCTGCGGAAGATGAACAGGAATAGCGAGAACCAATGAGAGGCTAGCTGCAGGTGTCTGGACGGGCAAATTTAACTCTCATTTCCCACCAGGAAGAGGAATTAACCAAAGGCTCAGCATGCCGGGCCGGAACCAGATTAGGGCCTGAAGACATCCTGCGGTGTTGCGGCCAGCTCACAAGAAAGCGAGTTGAAGAAAGGAGCTCAGGGGCACTGTAATTCACAAACCTGCAGAGTTATAAATGACAGCTATCGTCCAAAAATAGACTGAAGTAAGGCTGCCAAGAGGACTTGAAAGCGGGGCAGAATTGCAGGAAACCGATTTCAGGAGGTAGACTGGAATTGCATTGAAAGCATAGGAAAAGAGGCAGAACGTCCACAATGATGCACTTGGCCAAAAAGGGCGTATGCGTTTTTTCCTGAATATATTCAGGAAAAAACGCATACGCCCTTTTTGGCCAACCAAGCAAGCTTGCAAAGGAAATCTGCACTACAAAGAAGTCTCACTTCCCCGCGGTCAAAAGGGCCATCTGAAAAAAGTGTAAAATCCAGAAAGGCAGGACAGGCCATGGAGAACTGGGAGCCTTGTTATGCTGATGGGCGGGATGTAAATTGCCAACAGACACTTGGGAGAAGTGTATGGTGTTTCCTGAAACATCTAAAAAACAAAGCAACAGAGCCTAGGGCACTGCCACTTATGGTCCTATAGCTTAGGGAAATTAAAATCAAAAAGACACAGCCACCCCAAAGTTTGGGACGCCTCTGATTACAAGAACCTCGTTTAGAGTACAAGTTCAACATCGCAGAAAGTGAAAAATGGATAAAGAAGTTGTGGTATTTACTTACAAAGCAATATCACTCAGCAATGAAATCTATGTCATCAGGCCCTTAGCAGCACAATGAGTGGATTCAGGTATGATGATTCTAACTGAAATAAGTCACACAGAAAAAGAAACATCATAAGATATCAGTAATACACGGAATGTAAACTTGGCTACACAGGAACTGAATTACAGAACAGAACAGGGTCTCAAATTTAGAAAACCAACTTATGCTTGCTTAAGGGTAAAGGTGAGTTGGGGTGCTGCATAAAACCAGAGATTGAAATGAGCACAGATAAAGTTCCTTAAGCCAAATATGGAATAGACAAGAGCTACTCCTTGCTCAACGAAATGGACTCAACACCGCATATTAAACGCCTAAGAATGTACCTGACTAGTAAGTATCTTAAAATCTATGGATTGCTATGTCTCCGAAAGAGAATCAAGCGTGTGTACAGGGGCATAAACGCAGCAGTGATAGGATTGGAGAGGTTCGGTGAGCAAATGAAGACCCTTTGAAGTCATATTGCATGATACCCATTACACGGGTCTCAACTCTCCAGGTTTAAGGTATTCTTCCTTCAGCTAAAACATGCACGTGGAACCCAGGTATGATCAACCATGTGAACGAGAGACGTGTTCAAATATGTCTCAGTTTTCCTCCCCTGGTACTCGGGTGCAACATTCCAGATGCTTTACTAACACTCTCCCCACATGGAGAGTCAGCGCCTTTAACCTCCTGTTTGGCCCAGTTTGCAATTTCTGCGGAAGATGAACAGGAATAGCGAGAACCAATGAGAGGCTAGCTGGAGGTGTCTGGACGGGCAAATTTAACTCTCATTTCCCACCAGGAAGAGGAAATAACCAAAGGCTCAGCGTGCCGTGCCGGAACCAGATTAGGGCCTGAAGCCATCCTGCGGTGTTGCGGCCAGCTCAAAAGAAAGCGAGTTGAAGAAAGGAGCTCAGGGGCACTGTAATTCACAAACCTGCAGAGTTATAAATGACAGCTATCGTCCAAAAATAGACTGAAGTAAGGCTGCCAAGAGGACTTGAATGCGGGGCAGAATTGCAGGAAACCGATTTCAGGAGGTAGACTGGAATTGCATTGAAAGCATAGGAAAAGAGGCAGAACGTCCACAATGATGCACTTGGCCAAAAAGGGCGTATGCGTTTTTTCCTGAATATATTCAGGAAAAAACGCATACGCCCTTTTTGGCCAACCAAGCAAGCTTGCAAAGGAAATCTGCACTACAATGAAGTCTCACTTCCCCCCGGTCAAAAGGGCCATCTGAAAAAAGTGTTATATCTAGAAAGGCAGGACAGGCCATGGAGAACTGGGAGCCTTGTTATGCTGATGGGCGGGATGTAAATTGCCAACAGACACTCAGGAGAAGTGTATGGTGTTTCCTGAAACATCTAAAAAACAAAGCAACAGAGCCTAGGGCACTTCCACTTATGGTCCTATAGCTTAGGGAAATTAAAATCAAAAAGACACAGCCACCCCAAAGTTTGGGACGCCTCCGCTTACAAGAACCTCGTTTACCGTACAAGTTCAATATCACAGAAAGTGAAAAATAGATAAAGAACTTGTGGTACTTACGTACAATGCAGTATCACTCAGCAATGAAATCTATGTCATCAGGCCCGTAGCAGCACAATGAGTGGATTCAGGTATGATGATTCTAACTGAAATAAGTCACACAGAAAAAGAAACATCATAAGATATCAGTAATACACGGAATGTAAACTTGGCTACACAGGAACTGAATTACAGAACAGAACAGGGTCTCAAATTTAGAAAACCAACTTATTCTTGCTTAAGGGTAAAGGTGAGTTGGGGTGCTGCATAAAACCAGAGATTGAAATGAGCACAGATAAAGTTCCTTAAGCCAAATATGGAATAGACAAGAGCTACTCCTTGCTCAACGAAATGGACTCAACACCCCATATTAAACGCCTAAGAATGTACCTGACTAGTAAGTATCTTAAAACCTATGGATTGCTATGTCTCCGAAAGAGAATCAAGCATGTGTACAGGGGCATAAACGCAGCAGTGATAGGATTGGAGAGGTTTGGTGAGCAAATGAAGACCCTTTGAAGTCATATTGCATGGTACCCATTCCACGGGTTTCAACTACCCAGGTTTAAGGTATTCTTCCTTCAGCTAAAACATGCATGTGGAACCTAGAGTATGATCAACCATGTGATCGGGAGACGTGTTCAAATATGTCTCAGTTTTCCTCCCCTGGTACTCGGGTGCAACATTCCAGACGCTTTACTAACACTCTCCCCACTTGGAGAGTCAGTCCCTTTAACCTCCTGTTTGGCCCAGTTTGCAATTTCTGCGGAAGATGAACAGGAATAGCGAGAACCAATGAGAGGCTAGCTGGAGGTGTCTGGACGGGCAAATTTAACTCTCATTTCCCACCAGGAAGAGGAAATAACCAAAGGCTCAGCATGCCGGGCCGGAACCAGATTAGGGCCTGAAGCCATCCTGCGGTGTTGCGGCCAGGTCACAAGAAAGCGAGTTGAAGAAAGGAGCTCAGGGGCACTGTAATTCACAAACCTGCAGACTTATAAATGACAGCTATCGTCCAAAAATAGACTGAAGTAAGGCTGCCAAGAGGACTTGAAAGCGGGGCAGAATTGCAGGAAACCGATTTCAGGAGGTAGACTGGAATTGCATTGAAAGCATAGGAAAAGAGGCAGAACGTCCACAATGATGCACTTGGCCAAAAAGGGCGTATGCATTTTTTCCTGAATATATTCAGGAAAAAACGCATACGCACTTTTTGGCCAACCAAGCAAGCTTGCAAAGGAAATCTGCACTACAATGAAGTCTCACTTCCCCCCGGTCAAAAGGGCCATCTGAAAAAAGTGTAAAATCCAGAAAGGCAGGACAGGCCATGGAGAACTGGGAGCCTTGTTATGCTGATGGGCGGGATGTAAATTGCCAACAGACACTCGGGAGAAGTGTATGGTGTTTCCTGAAACATCTAAAAAACAAAGCAACAGAGCCTAGGACACTGCCACTTATGGTCCTATAGCTTAGGGAAATTAAAATCAAAAAGACACAGCCACCCCAAAGTTTGGGACGGCTCTGTTTACAAGAACCTCGTTTACAGTACAAGTTCAACATCGCAGAAAGTGAAAAATGGATAAAGAAGTTGTGGTATTTACTTACAAAGCAATATCACTCAGCAATGAAATCTATGTCATCAGGCCCTTAGCAGCACAATGAGTGGATTCAGGTATGATGATTCTAACTGAAATAAGTCACACAGAAAAAGAAACATCATAAGATATCAGTAATACACGGAATGTAAACTTGGCTACACAGGAACTGAATTACAGAACAGAACAGGGTCTCAAATTTAGAAAACCAACTTATGCTTGCTTAAGGGTAAAGGTGAGTTGGGGTGCTGCATAAAACCAGAGATTGAAATGAGCACAGATAAAGTTCCTTAAGCCAAATATGGAATAGACAAGAGCTACTCCTTGCTCAACGAAATGGACTCAACACCGCATATTAAATGCCTAAGAATGTACCTGACTAGTAAGTATCTTAAAACCTATGGATTGCTATGTCTCCGAAAGAGAATCAAGCATGTGTACAAGGACATAAACGCAGCAGTGATAGGATTGGAGAGGTTCGTGAGCAAATGAAGACCCTTTGAAGTCATATTGCATGGTACCCATTACACGGGTCTTAACTCTCCAGGTTTAAGGTATTCTTCCTTCAGCTAAAACATGCATGTGGAACCCAAGTATGATCAACCATGTGAACGGGAGACGTGTTCAAATATGTCTCAGTTTTCCTCCCCTGGTACTCGGGTGCAACATTCCAGACGCTTTACTAACACTCTCCCCACTTGGAGAGTCAGTCCCTTTAACCTCCTGTTTGGCCCAGTTTGCAATTTCTGCGGAAGATGAACAGGCATAGCGAGAACCAATGAGAGGCTAGCTGCAGGTGTCTGGACGGGCAAATTTAACTCTCATTTCCCACCAGGAAGAGGAATTAACCAAAGGCTCAGCATGCCGGGCCGGAACCAGATTAGGGCCTGAAGCCATCCTGCGGTGTTGCGGCCAGGTCACAAGAAAGCCAGTTGAAGAAAGGAGCTCAGGGGCACTGTAATTCACAAACCTGCAGAGTTATAAATGACAGCTATCGTCCAAAAATAGACTGAAGTAAGGCTGCCAAGAGTACTTGAAAGCGGGGCAGAATTGCAGGAAACCGATTTCAGGAGGTAGACTGGAATTGCATTGAAAGCATAGGAAAAGAGGCCGAACGTCCACAATGATGCACTTGGCCAAAAAGGGCGTATGCGTTTTTTCCTGAATATATTCAGGAAAAAACGCATACGCCCTTTTTGGCTAACCAAGCAAGCTTGCAAAGGAAATCTGCACTACAATGAAGTCTCACTTCCCCCCGGTCAAAAGGGCCATCTGAAAAAAGTGTAAAATCCAGAAAGGCAGGACAGGCCATGGACAACTGGGAGCCTTGTTATGCTGATGGGCGGGATGTAAATTACCAACAGACACTCAGGAGAAGTGTATGGTGTTTCCTGAAACATCTAAAAAACAAAGCAACAGAGCCTAGGGCACTGCCACTTATGGTCCTATAGCTTAGGGAAATTAAAATCAAAAAGACACAGCCACCCCAAAGTTTGGGACGGCTCTGTTTACAAGAACCTCGTTTACAGTACAAGTTCAACATCGCAGAAAGTGAAAAATGGATAAAGAAGTTGTGGTATTTACTTACAAAGCAATATCACTCAGCAATGAAATCTATGTCATCAGGCCCTTAGCAGCACAATGAGTGGATTCAGGTATGATGATTCTAACTGAAATAAGTCACACAGAAAAAGAAACATCATAAGATATCAGTAATACACGGAATGTAAACTTGGCTACACAGGAACTGAATTACAGAACAGAACATGGTCTCAAATTTAGAAAACCAACTTATGCTTGCTTAAGGGGAAAGGTGAGTTGGGTTGCTGCATAAAACCAGAGATTGAAATGAGCACAGATAAAGTTCCTTAAGCCAAATATGGAATACACAAGAGCTACTCCTTGCTCAATGAAATGGACTCAACACCGCATATTAAACGCCTAAGAATGTACCTGACTAGTAAGTATCTTAAAACCTATGGATTGCTATGTCTCCGAAAGAGAACCAAGAATGTGTACAGGGGCATAAACGCAGCAGTGATAGGATTGGAGAGGTTCGGTGAGCAAATGAAGACCCTTTGAAGTCATATTGCATTGTACCCATTCCACGGGTTTCAACTACCCAGGTTTTAGGTATTCTTCCTTCAGCTAAAACATGCATGTGGAACCCAGAGTATGATCAACCATGTGATCGGGAGACGTGTTCAAATATGTCTCAGTTTTCGTACCCTGGTACTCGGGTGCAACATTCCAGACGCTTTACTAACACTCTCCCCACTTGGAGAGTCAGCGCCTTTAACCTCCTGTTTGGCACAGTTTGCAATTTCTGCGGAAGATGAACAGGAATAGCGAGAACCAATGAGATGCTAGCTGGAGGTGTCTGGATGGGCAAATTTAACTCTCATTTCCCACCAGGAAGAGGAAATAACCAAAGGCTCAGTGTGCCGTACCGGAACCAGATTAGGGCCTGAAGCCATCCTGCGGTGTTGCGGCCAGGTCACAAGAAAGAGAGTTGAAGAAAGGAGCTCAGGGGCACTGTAATTCACAAACCTGCAGAGTTATAAATGACAGCTATCGTCCAAAAATAGACTGAAGTAAGGCTGCCAAGAGGACTTGAAGGTGGGGCAGAATTGCAGGAAACCGATTTCAGGAGGTAGACTGGAATTGCATTGAAAGCATAGGAAAAGAGGCAGAACGTCCACAATGATGCACTTGGCCAAAAAGGGCGTATGCGTTTTTTCCTGAATATATTCAGGAAAAAACGCATACGCCCTTTTTGGCCAACCAAGCAAGCTTGCAAAGGAAATCTGCACGACAATGAAGTCTCACTTCCCCCCGGTCAAAAGAGCCATCTGAAAAAAGTGTAAAATCCAGAAAGGCAGGACAGGCCATGGAGAACTGGGAGCCTTGTTATGCTGATGGGCGGGATGTAAACTGCCAACAGACACTCGGGAGAAGTGTATGGTGTTTCCTGAAACATCGAAAAAACAAAACAACAGAGCCTAGGGCACTTCCACTTATGGTCCTATAGCTGAGGGAAATTAAAATCAAAAAGACACAGCCACCCCAAAGTTTGGGACGCCTCTGTTTACAAGAACCTCGTTTACCATACAAGTTCAATATCACAGAAAGTGAAAAATGGATAAAGAACTTGTGGTACTTACGTACAATGCAGTATCACTCAGCAATGAAATCTATGTCATCAGGCCCGTAGCAGCATCATGAGTGGATTCAGGTACGATGATTCTAACTGAAATAAGTCACACAGAAAAAGAAACATCATAAGATATCAGTAATACACGGAATGTAAACTTGGCTACACAGGAACTGAATTACAGAACAGAACAGTTTCTCAAATTTAGAAAACCAACTTATGCTTGCTTAAGGGGAAAGGTGAGTTGGGGTGCTGCATAAAACCAGAGATTGAAATGAGCACAGATAAAGTTCCTTAAGCCAAATATGGAATAGACAAGAGCTACTCCTTGCTCATCGAAATGGACTCAACACCGCATATTAAACGCCTAAGAATGTACCTGACTAGTAAGTATCTTAAAACCTATAGATTGCTATGTCTCCGAAAGAGAATCAAGCATGTGTACAGGGGCATAAACGCAGCAGTGATAGGATTGGAGAGGTTCGGTGAGAAAATGAAGACCCTTTGAAGTCATATTGCATGGTACCCATTACACGGGTCTTAACTCTCCAGGTTTAAGGTATTTTTCCTTCAGCTAAAACATGCATGTGGAACCCAAGTATGATCAACCATGTGAACGGGAGACGTGTTCAAATATGTCTCAGTTTTCCTACCCTGGTACTCGGGTGCAACATTCCAGACGCTTTACTAACACTCTCCCCACTTGGAGAGTCAGCGCCTTTAACTTCCTGTTTGGCCCAGTTTGCAATTTCTGCGGAAGATGAACAGGAATAGCGAGAACCAATGAGAGACTAGCTGGAGGTGTCTGGACGGGCAAATTTAACTCTCATTTCCGACCAGGAAGAGGAAATAACCAAAGGCTCAGTGTGCCGTGCCGGAACCAGATTAGGGCCTGAAGCCATCCTGCGGTGTTGCAGCCAGGTCACAAGAAAGCGAGTTGAAGAAAGGAGCTCAGGGGCACTGTAATTGACAAACCTGCAGAGTTATAAATGACAGCTATCGTCCAGAAATAGACTGAAGTAAGGCTGCCAAGAGGACTTGAAAGCGGGGCAGAATTGCAGGAAACCGATTTCAGGAGGTAGACTGGAATTGCATTGAAAGCATAGGAAAAGAGGCAGAACGTCCAGAATGATGCACTTGGCCAAAAAGGGCGTATGCGTTTTTTCCTGAATATATTCAGGAAAAAACGCATACGCCCTTTTTGGCCAACCAAGCAAGCATGCAAAGGAAATTTGCACTACAATGAAGTCTCACTTCCCCCCGGTCAAAAGGGCCATCTGAAAAAAGTGTAAAATCCAGAAAGTCAGGACAGGCCATGGAGAACTGGGAGCCTTGTTATGCTGATGGGCAGGATGTAAATTGCCAACAGACACTCTGGAGAAGTGTATGGTGTTTCCTGAAACATCTAAAAAACAAAGCAACAGAGCCTAGGGCACTTCCACTTATGGTCCTATAGCTTAGGGAAATTAAAATCAAAAAGACACAGCCACCCCAATGTTTCGGACGCCTCCGTTTACAAGAACCTCGTTTACCGTACAAGTTCAATATCACAGAAAGTGAAAAATGGATAAAGAACTTGTGGTACTTACGTACAATGCAGTATCACTCAGCAATGAAATCTATGTCATCAGGCCCGTAGCAGCATAATGAGTGGATTCAGGTACGATGATTCTAACTGAAATAAGTCACACAGAAAAAGAAACATCATAAGATATCAGTAATACACGGAATGTAAACTTGGCTACACAGGAACTGAATTACATAAGAGAACAGGGTCTCAAATTTAGAAAACCAACTTATGCTTGCTTAAGGGGAAAGGTGAGTTGGGGTGCTGCATAAAACCAGAGATTGAAATGAGCACAGATAAAGTTCCTTAAGCCAAATATGGAATAGACAAGAGCTACTCCTTGCTCAACGAAATGGACTCAACACCGCATATTAAACGCCTAAGAATGTACCTGACTAGTAAGTATCTTAAAACCTATGGATTGCTATGTCTCCGAAAGAGAATCAAGCATGTGTACAGGGGCATAAACGCAGCAGTGATAGGATTGGAGATGTTCAGTGAGCAAATGAAGACCCTTTGAAGTCATATTGCAGGGTACCCATTACACGGGTTTCAACTACCCAGGTTTAAGGTATTCTTCCTTCAGCTAAAACATGCATGTGGAACCTAGAGTATGATCAACCATGTGATCGGGAGACGTGTTCAAATATGTCTCAGTTTTCATACCCTGGTACTCGGGTGCAATATTCCGACGCTTTACTAACACTCTCCCGACTTGGAGAGTCAGTCCCTTTAACCTCCTGTTTGACCCAGTTTGCAATTTCTGCGGAAGATGAACAGGAATAGCGAGAACCAATGAGAGACTAGCTGGAGGTGTCTGGACGGGCAAATTTAACTCTCATTTCCCACCAGGAAGAGGAATTAACCAAAGGCTCAGGGTGCCGTGCCGGAACCAGATTAGGGCCTGAAGCCATCCTGCGGTGTTGCGGCCAGCTCACAAGAAAGCGAGTTGAAGAAAGGAGCTCAGGGGCACTGTAATTCACAAACCTGCAGAGTTATAAATGACAGCTATCGTCCAAAAATAGACTGAAGTAAGGCTGCCAAGAGGACTTGAAAGCAGGGCACAATTGCAGGAAACCGATTTCAGGAGGTAGACTGGAATTGCATTGAAAGCATAGGAAAAGAGGCCTAAGGTCCACAATGATGCACTTGGCCAAAAAGGGCGTATGCGTTTTTTCCTGAATATATTCAGGATAAAACGCATACGCCCTTTTTGGCCAACGAACCAAGCTTGCAAAGGAAATCTGCACTACAATGAAGTCTCACTTCCCCCGGTCAAAAGGGCCATCTGAAAAAAGTGTAAAATGCAGAAAGGCAGGACAGGCCATGGAGAACTGGGAGCCTTGTTATGCTGAAGGGCGGGATGTAAATTGCCAACAGACACTCGGGAGAAGTGTATGGTGTTTCCTGAAACATCTAAAAGACAAAGCAACAGAGCCTAGGGCACTTCCACTTATGGTCCTATAGCTTAGGGAATTTAAAATCAAAAAGGCACAGCCACCCCAAAGTTTGGAACGGCTCGGTTTACAAGAACCTCGTTTACAGTACAAGTTCAACATCGCAGAAAGTGAAAAATGGATAAAGAACTTGTGGTACTTACGTACAATGCAGTATCACTCAGCAATGAAATCTATGTCATCAGGCCCGTAGCAGCATAATGAGTGGATTCAGGTACGATGATTCTAACTGAAATAAGTCACACAGAAAAAGAAACATCATAAGATATCACTAATACACGGAATGTAAACTTGGCTACACAGGAACTGCATTCCAAAACAGAACAGGGTCTCAAATTTAGAAAACCAACTTATGCTTGCTTAAGGGGAAAGGTGAGTTGGGGTGCTGCATAAAACCAGAGATTGAAATGAGCACAGATAAAGTTCCTTAAGCCAAATATGGAATAGACAAGAGCTACTCCTTGCTCAACGAAATGGACTGAAAGCCCCATATTAAATGCCTAAGAATGTACCTGACTAGTAAGTATCTTAAATCCTATGGATTGCTATGCCTCCAAAAGAGAATCAAGCATGTGTACAGGGGCATAAACGCAGCAGTGATAGGATTGGAGAGGTTCGGTGAGCAAATGAAGACCCTTTGAAGTCATATTGCATGGTACCCATTCCACGGGTCTCAACTCTCCAGGTTTAAGGTATTCTTCCTTCAGCTAAAACATGCATGTGGAACCCAGAGTATGATCAACCATGTGAACGGGAGACGTGTTCAAATATGTCTCAGTTTTCCTCCCCTGGTACTCGGGTGCAACATTCCAGACGCTTTACTAACACTCTCCCCACTTGGAGAGTCAGCGCCTTTAACCTCCTGTTTGGCACAGTTTGCAATTTCTGCGGAAGATGAACAGGAATAGCGAGAACCAATGAGAGGCTAGCTGGAGGTGTCTGGACGGGCAAATTTAACTCTCATTTCCCACCAGGAAGAGGAAATAACCAAAGGCTCAGCCTGCCGTACTGGAACCAGATTAGGGTCTGAAGCCACCCTGCGGTGTTGCGGCCAGCTCAAAAGAAAGCGAGTTGAAGAAAGGAGCTCAGGGGCACTGTAATTCACAAACCTGCAGAGTTATAAATGACAGCTATCGTCCCAAAATATACTGAAGTAAGGCTGCCAAGAGGACTTGAAAGCGGAGCAGAATTGTAGGAAACCGATTTCAGGAGGTAGACTGGAATTGCATTGAAAGCATAGGAAAAGAGGCAGAACGTCCACAATGATGCACTTGGCCAAAAAGGGCGTATGCGTTTTTTCCTGAATATATTCAGGAAAAAACGCATACGCCCTTTTTGGCCAACCAAGCAAGCTTGCAAAGGAAATCTGCACTACAATGAAGTCTCACTTCCCCCCGGTCAAAAGGGCCATCTGAAAAAAGTGTAAAATCCAGAAAGGCAGGACAGGCCATGGAGAACTGGGAGCCTTGTTATGCTGATGGGCGGGATGTAAATTGCCAACAACCACTCGGGAGAAGTGTATGGTGTTTCCTGAAACATCTAAAAAACAAAGCAACAGAACCTAGGGCACTTCCACTTATGGTCCTATAGCTTAGGGAAATTAAAATCAAAAAGACACAGCCACCCCAAAGTTTGGGACGCCTCTGTTTACAAGAACCTCGTTTACAGTACAAGTTCAACATCGCAGAAAGTGAAAAATGGATAAAGAAGTTGTGGTATTTACTTACAAAGCAATATCACGCAGCAATGAAATCTGTGTCATCAGGCCCTTAGCAGCACAATGAGTGGATTCAGGTATGATGATTCTAACTGAAATAAGTCACACAGAAAAAGAAACATCATAAGATATCAGTAATACACGGAATGGAAACTTGGCTACACAGGAACTGAATTACAGAACAGAACAGGGTCTCAAATTTAGAAAACCAACTTATGCTTGCTTAAGGGTAAAGGTGAGTTGGGGTGCTGCATAAAACCAGAGATTGAAATGAGCACAGATAAAGTTCCTTAAGCCAAATATGGAATAGACAAGAGCTACTCCTTGCTCAACGAAATGGACTCAACACCCCATATTAAACGCCTAAGAATGTACCTGACTAGTAAGTATCTTAAAACCTATGGATTGCTATGTCTCCGAAAGAGAATCAAGCATGTGTACAGGGGCATAAACACAGCAGTGATAGGATTGGAGAGGTTCGTGAGCAAATGAAGACCCTTTGAAGTCATATTGCATGGTACCCATTCCACGGGTTTCAACTACCCAGGTTTAAGGTATTCTTCCTTCATCTAAAACATGCATGTGGAACCTAGAGTATGATCAACCATGTGATCGGGAGACGTGTTCAAATATGTCTCAGTTTTCGTACCCTGGTACTCGGGTGCAACATTCCAGACGCTTTACTAACACTCTCCCCACTTGGAGAGTCAGTCCCTTTAACCACCTGTTTGGCCCAGTTTGCAATTTCTGTGGAAGATGAACAGGAATAGCGAGAACCAATGAAAGACTAGCTGGAGGTGTCTGGATGGGCAAATTTAACTCTCATTTCCCACCAGGAAGAGGAATTAACCAAAGGCTCAGCGTGCCATGCCGGAACCACATTATGGCCTGAAGCCATCCTGCGGTGTTGCGCCCAGGTCACAAGAAAGCGAGTTGAAGAAAGGAGCTCAGGGGCACTGTAATTCACAAACCTGCAGAGTTATAAATGACAGCTATCGTCCAAAAATAGACTGAAGTAAGGCTGCCAAGAGGACTTGAAAGCGGGGCAGAATTGCAGGAAACCGATTTCAGGAGGTAGACTGGAATTGCATTGAAAGCATAGGAAAAGAGGCAGAACGTCCACAATGATGCACTTGGCCAAAAAGGGCGTATGCGTTTTTTCCTGAATATATTCAGGAAAAAACGCATACGCCCTTTTTGGCCAACCAAGCAAGCTTGCAAAGGAAATCTGCACTACAATGAAGTCTCACTTCCCCCCGGTCAAAAGGGCCATCTGAAAAAAGTGTAAAATCCAGAAAGGCAGGACAGGCCATGGAGAACTGGGAGCCTTGTTATGCTGAAGAGCGGGATGTAAATTGCCAACAACCAGTCGGGAGAAGTGTATGGTGTTTCCTGAAACATCTAAAAAACAAAGCAACAGAGCCTAGGTCACTTCCACTTATGGTCCTATAGCTTAGGGAATTTAAAATCAAAAAGACACAGCCACCCCAAAGTTTCGAATGGCTCTGTTTACAAGAACCTCGTTTACAGTACAAGTTCAACATTGCAGAAAGTGAAAAATGGATAAAAAAGTTGTGGTATTTACTTACAAAGCAATATCACTCAGCAATGAAATCTGTGTCTTCAGGCCCTTACCAGCACAGTGAGTGGATTCAGGTATGATGATTCTAACTGAAATAAGTCACACAGAAAAAGAAACATCATAAGATATCAGTAATACACGGAATGTAAACTTGGCTACACAGGAACTGAATTACAGAACAGAACAGGGTCTCAAATTTAGAAAACCAACTTATGCTTGCTTAAGGGGAAAGGTGAGTTGGGGTGCTGCATAAAACCAGAGATTGAAATGAGCACAGATAAAGTTCCTTAAGCCAAATATGGAATAGACAAGAGCTACTCCTTGCTCAACGAAATGGACTCAACACCGCATATTAAACGCCTAAGAATGTACCTGACTAGTAAGTATCTTAAAACCTATGGATTGCTATGTCTCCGAAAGAGAATCAAGCATGTGTACAGGGGCATAAACGCAGCAGTGATAGGATTGGAGAGGTTCGGTGAGCAAATGAAGACCCTTTGAAGTCATATTGCATGGTACCCATTCCACGGGTTTCAAATACACAGGTTTAAGGTATTCTTCCTTCAGCTAAAAGATGCATGTGGAACCCAAGTATGATCAACCATGTGAACGGGAGACGTGTTCAAATATGTCTCAGTTTTCCTCCCCTGGTACTCGGGTGCAACATTCCAGACGCTTTACTAACACTCTCCCCACTTGGAGAGTCAGCGCCTTTAACCTCCTGTTTGGCCCAGTTTGCAATTTCTTGGAAGATGAACAGGAATAGCGAGAACCAATGAGAGACTAGCTGGAGGTGTCTGGACGGGCAAATTTAACTCTCATTTCCCTCCAGGAAGAGGAAATAACCAAAGGCTCAGCGTGCCGTGCCGGAAACAGATTAGGGCCTGAAGCCATCCTGCGGTGTTGCGGCCAGGTCACAAGAAAGCGAGTTGAAGAAAGGAGCTCAGGGGCACTGTAATTCACAAACCTGCAGAGTTATAAATGACAGCTATCGTCCAAAAATAGACTGAAGTAAGGCTGCCAAGAGGACTTGAAAGCGGGGCAGAATTGCAGGAAACCGATTTCAGGAGGTAGACTGGAATTGCATTGAAAGCATAGGAAAAGAGGCAGAACGTCCACAATGATGCACTTCGCCAAAAAGGGCATATGCGTTTTTTCCTGAATATATTCAGGAAAAAACGCATACGCCCTTTTTGGCCAACCAAGCAAGCTTGCAAAGGAAATCTGCACTACAATGAAGTCTCACTTCCCCCCGGTCAAAAGGGCCATCTGAAAAAAGTGTAAAATCCAGAAAGGCAGGACAGGCCATGGAGAACTGGGAGCCTTGTTATGCTGATGGGCGGGATGTAAATTGCCAACAACCAGTCGGGAGAAGTGTATGGTGTTTCCTGAAACATCTAAAAAACAAAGCAACAGAGCCTAGGTCACTTCCACTTATGGTCCTATAGCTTAGGGAATTTAAAATCAAAAAGACACAGCCACCCCAAAGTTTCGAATGGCTCTGTTTACAAGAACCTCGTTTACAGTACAAGTTCAACATTGCAGAAAGTGAAAAATGGATAAAAAAGTTGTGTTATTTACTTACAAAGCAATATCACTCAGCAATGAAATCTGTGTCTTCAGGCCCTTACCAGCACAGTGAGTGGATTCAGGTATGATGATTCTAACTGAAATAAGTCACACAGAAAAAGAAACATCATAAGATATCAGTAATACACGGAATGTAAACTTGGCTACACAGGAACTGAATTACAGAACAGAACAGGGTCTCAAATTTAGAAAACCAACTTATGCTTGCTTAAGGGGAAAGGTGAGTTGGGGTGCTGCATAAAACCAGAGATTGAAATGAGCACAGATAAAGTTCCTTAAGCCAAATATGGAATAGACAAGAGCTACTCCTTGCTCAACGAAATGGACTCAACACCGCATATTAAACGCCTAAGAATGTACCTGACTAGTAAGTATCTTAAAACCTATGGATTGCTATGTCTCCGAAAGAGAATCAAGCATGTGTACAGGGGCATAAACGCAGCAGTGATAGGATTGGAGAGGTTCGGTGAGCAAATGAAGACCCTTTGAAGTCATATTGCATGGTACCCATTCCACGGGTTTCAAATACACAGGTTTAAGGTATTCTTCCTTCAGCTAAAAGATGCATGTGGAACCCAAGTATGATCAACCATGTGAACGGGAGACGTGTTCAAATATGTCTCAGTTTTCCTCCCCTGGTACTCGGGTGCAACATTCCAGACGCTTTACTAACACTCTCCCCACTTGGAGAGTCAGCGCCTTTAACCTCCTGTTTGGCCCAGTTTGCAATTTCTTGGAAGATGAACAGGAATAGCGAGAACCAATGAGAGACTAGCTGGAGGTGTCTGGACGGGCAAATTTAACTCTCATTTCCCTCCAGGAAGAGGAAATAACCAAAGGCTCAGCGTGCCGTGCCGGAAACAGATTAGGGCCTGAAGCCATCCTGCGGTGTTGCGGCCAGGTCACAAGAAAGCGAGTTGAAGAAAGGAGCTCAGGGGCACTGTAATTCACAAACCTGCAGAGTTATAAATGACAGCTATCGTCCAAAAATAGACTGAAGTAAGGCTGCCAAGAGGACTTGAAAGCGGGGCAGAATTGCAGGAAACCGATTTCAGGAGGTAGACTGGAATTGCATTGAAAGCATAGGAAAAGAGGCAGAACGTCCACAATGATGCACTTGGCCAAAAAGGGCATATGCGTTTTTTCCTGAATATATTCAGGAAAAAACGCATACGCCCTTTTTGGCCAACCAAGCAAGCTTGCAAAGGAAATCTGCACTACAATGAAGTCTCACTTCCCCCCGGTCAAAAGGGCCATCTGAAAAAAGTGTAAAATCCAGAAAGGCAGGACAGGCCATGGACAACTGGGAGCCTTGTTATGCTGATGGGCGGGATGTAAATTGCCAACAACCACTCGGGAGAAGTGTATGGTGTTTCCTGAAACATCTAAAAAACAAAGCAACAGAACCTAGGGCACTTCCACTTATGGTCCTATGGCTTAGGGAAATTAAAATCAAAAAGACACAGCCACCCCAAAGTTTCAAACGGCTCTGTTTACAAGAACCTCGTTTACAGTACAAGTTCAACATCGCAGAAAGTGAAAAATGGATAAAGAAGTTGTGGTATTCACTTACAAAGCAATATCACTCAGCAATGAAATCTATGTCATCAGGCCCTTAGCAGCACAATGAGTGGATTCAGGTATGATGATTCTAACTGAAATAAGTCACACAGAAAAAGAAACATCATAAGATATCAGTAATACACGGAATGGAAACTTGGCTACACAGGAACTGAATTACAGAACAGAACAGGGTCTCAAATTTAGAAAACCAACTTATGCTTGCTTAAGGGTAAAGGTGAGTTGGGGTGCTGCATAAAACCAGAGATTGAAATGAGCACAGATAAAGTTCCTTAAGCCAAATATGGAATAGACAAGAGCTACTCCTTGCTCAACGAAATGGACTCAACACCGCATATTAATCGCCTAAGAATGTACCTGACTAGTAAGTATCTTAAAACCTATGGATTGCTATGTCTCCGAAGGAGAATCAAGCATGTGTACAGGGGCATAAACGCAGCAGTGATAGGATTGGAGAGGTTCGGTGAGCAAATGAAGACCCTTTGAAGTCATATTGCATGGTACCCATTACACGGGTTTCAACTACCCAGGTTTTAGGTATTCTTCCTTCAGCTAAAACATGCATGTGGAACCTAGAGTATGATCAACCATGTGATTGGGAGACGTGTTCAAATATGTCTCAGTTTTCCTCCCCTGGTACTCGGGTGCAACATTCCAGACGCTTTACTAACACTCTCCCCACTTGGAGAGTCAGCGCCTTTAACCTCCTGTTTGGCACAGTTTGCAATTTCTGCGGAAGATGAACAGGAATAGCGAGAACCAATGAGAGGCTAGCTGGAGGTGTCTGGACGGGCAAATTTAACTCTCATTTCCCACCAGGAAGAGGAAATAACCAAAGGCTCAGCGTGCCGTACCGGAACCAGATTAGGGCCTGAAGCCATCCTGCGGTGTTGCGGCCTGCTCAAAAGAAAGCGAGTTGAAGAAAGGAGCTCAGGGGCACTGTAATTCACAAACCTGCAGAGTTATAAATGACAGCTATCGTCCAAAAATAGACTGAAGTAAGGCTGCCAAGAGGACTTGAAAGCGGAGCAGAATTGCAGGAAACCGATTTCAGGAGGTAGACTGGAATTGCATTGAAAGCATAGGAAAAGAGGCAGAACGTCCACAATGATGCACTTGGCCAAAAAGGGCGTATGCGTTTTTTCCTGAATATATTCAGGAAAAAACGCATACGCCCTTTTTGGCCAACCAAGCAAGCTTGCAAAGGAAATCTGCACTACAATGAAGTCTCACTTCCCCCCAGTCAAAAGGGCCATCTGAAAAAAGTGTAAAATCCAGAAAGGCAGGACAGGCCATGGAGAACTGGGAGCCTTGTTATGCTGATGGGCGGGATGTAAATTGCCGACAACCACTCGGGAGAAGTGTATGGTGTTTCCTGAAACATCTAAAAAACAAAGCAACAGAACCTAGGGCACTTCCACTTATGGTCCTATAGCTTAGGGAAATTAAAATCAAAAAGACACAGCCACCCCAAAGTTTGGAACGGCTCTGTTTACAAGAACCTCGTTTACAGTACAAGTTCAACATCCCAGAAAGTGAAAAATGGATAAAGAAGTTGTGGTATTTACTTACAAAGCAATATCACTCAGCAATGAAATCTGTGTCATCAGGCCCTTAGCAGCACAATGAGTGGATTCAGGTATGATGATTCTAACTGAAATAAGTCACACAGAAAAAGAAACATCATAAGATATCAGTAATACACGGAATGGAAACTTGGCTACACAGGAACTGAATTACAGAACAGAACAGGGTCTCAAATTTAGAAAACCAACTTATGCTTGCTTAAGGGGAAAGGTGAGTTGGGGTGCTGCATAAAACCAGAGATTGAAATGAGCACAGATAAAGTTCCTTAAGCCAAATATGGAATAGACAAGAGCTACTCCTTGCTCAACGAAATGGACTCAACACCCCATATTAAACGCCTAAGAATGTACCTGACTAGTAAGTATCTTAAAACCTATGGATTGCTATGTCTCCGAAAGAGAATCAAGCATGTGTACAGGGGCATAAACGCAGCAGTGATAGGATTGGAGAGGTTCGTGAGCAAATGAAGACCCTTTGAAGTCATATTGCATGGTACCCATTCCACGGGTTTCAACTACCCAGGTTTAAGGTATTCTTCCTTCAGCTAAAAGATGCATGTGGAACCCAAGTATGATCAACCATGTGAACGGGAGACGTGTTCAAATATGTCTCAGATTTCCTCCCCTGGTACTCGGGTGCAACAGTCCAGACGCTTTACTAACACTCTCCCCACTTGGAGAGTCAGCGCCTTTAAACTCCTGTTTGGCCCAGTTTGCAATTTCTTGGAAGATGAACAGGAATAGTGAGAACCAATGAGAGACTAGCTGGAGGTGTCTGGACGGGCAAATTTAACTCTCATTTCCCACCAGGAAGAGGAAATAACCAAAGGCTCAGCGTGCCGTGCCGGAACCAGATTAGGGCCTGAAGCCATCCTGCGGTGTTGCGGCCAGCTCAAAAGAAAGCGAGTTGAAGAAAGGAGCTCAGGGGCACTGTAATTCACAAACCTGCAGAGTTATAAATGACAGCTATCGTCCAAAAATAGACTGAAGTAAGGCTGCCAAGAGGACTTGAAAGCGGGGCAGAATTGCAGGAAACCGATTTCAGGAGGTAGACTGGAATTGCATTGAAAGCATAGGAAAAGAGGCAGAACGTCCACAATGATGCACTTGGCCAAACAGGGCGTATGCGTTTTTTCCTGAATATATTCAGGAAAAAACGCATACGCCCTTTTTGGCCAACCAAGCAAGCTTGCAAAGGAAATCTGCACTACAATGAAGTCTCACTTCCCCCCGGTCAAAAGGGCCATCTGAAGAAAGTGTAAAATCCAGAAAGGCAGGACAGGCCATGGAGAACTGGGAGCCTTGTTATGCTGATGGGCGGGATGTAAATTGCCAACAACCACTCGGGAGAAGTGTATGGTGTTTCCTGAAACATCTAAAAAACAAAGCAACAGAACCTAGGGCACTTCCACTTATGGTCCTATAGCTTAGGGAAATTAAAATCAAAAAGACACAGCCACCCCAAAGTTTGGAACAGCTCTGTTTACAAGAACCTCGTTTACCGTACAAGTTCAATATCACAGAAAGTGAAAAATGGATAAAGAACTTGTGGTACTTACGTACAATGCAATATCACTCAGCAATGAAATCTATGTCATCAGGCCCGTAGCAGCATAATGAGTGGATTCAGGTACGATGATTCTAACTGAAATAAGTCACACAGAAAAAGAAACATCAAAAGATATCACTAATACACGGAATGTAAACTTGGCTACACAGGAACTGAATTCCAAAACAGAACAGGGTCTCAAATTTAGAAAACCAACTTCTGCTTGCTTAAGGGGAAAGGTGAGTTGGGGTGCTGCATAAAACCAGAGATTGAAATGAGCACAGATAAAGTTCCTTAAGCCAAATATGGAATAGACAAGAGCTACTCCTTGCTCAACGAAATGGACTCAACACCCCATATTAAACGCCTAAGAATGTACCTGACTAGTAAGTATCTTAAAACCTAGGGATTGCTATGTCTCCGAAAGAGAATCAAGCGTGTGTACTGGGGCATAAATGCAGCAGTGATAGGATTGGAGAGGTTCGGTGAGCAAATGAAGACCCTTTGAAGTCATATTGCATGGTACCCATTCCACGGGTCTCAACTCTCCAGGTTTAAGGTATTCTTCCTTCAGCTAAAACATGCATGTGGAACCCAGAGTATGATCAACCGTGTGATCGGGAGACGTGTTCAAATATGTCTCAGTTTTCATACCCTGGTACTCGGGTGCAACATTCCAGATGCTTTACTAACACTCTCCCGACTTGGACAGTCAGTGCCTTTAACCTCCTGTTTGGCCCAGTTTGCAATTTCTGTGGAAGATGAACAGGAATAGGGAGAACCAATGAGAGACTAGCTGGAGGTGTCTGGACGGGCAAATTTAACTCTCATTTCCCACTAGGAAGAGGAATTAACCAAAGGCTCAGCATGCCGTGGCGGAAACAGATTAGGGCCTGAAGTCATCCTGCAGTGTTGCGGCCAGCTCACAAGAAAGTGAGTTGAAGAAAGGAGCTCAGGGGCTCTGTAATTCACAAACCTGCAGAGTTATAAATGACAGCTATCGTCCAAAAATAGACTGAAGTAAGGCTGCCAAGAGGACTTGAAAGCGGGGCAGAATTGCAGGATACCGATTTCAGGAGGTAGACTGGAATTGCATTGAAAGCGTAGGAAAAGAGGCAGAACGTCCCCAATGATGCACTTTGCCAAAAGGGCATATGCGTTTTTTCCTGAATATATTCAGGAAAAAACGCATACGCCCTTTTTGGCCAACCAACCAAGCTTGCAAAGGAAATCTGCACTACAATGAAGTCTCACTTCCCCCCGGTCAAAAGGGCCATCAGAATAAAGTGTAAAATCCAGAAAGGCAGGACAGGCCATGGAGAACTGGGAGCCTTGTTATGCTGATGGGCGGGATGTAAATTGCCAACAGACACTCGGGAGAAGTGTATGGTGTTTCCTGAAACATCTAAAAAACAAAGCAACAGAGCCTAGGGCACTTCCACTTATGGTCCTATAGCTTAGGGAAATTAATATCAAAAAGACACAGCAACCCCAAAATTTGGGACGGCTCTTTTTACAGGAATCTCTTCTACGGCACAAGTTAAATATCCCAGAGAGCAAATAATGGATAAAGAAGTTGCGGTACTTCTGTACAACAGAATACCACTCAGCAATGAAATCTATGTCACCAGGCCTGTACCAGCATAATGAGTGGATTGAGGCACGATGATTCTAAGTGAAATAAGTCACACAGAAAAAGAAACATCATAAGGTATCACTAATACACGGAATGTGAACTTGGCTACACATGAACTGAATTACAAAACAGAACAGGGTCTCAAGTTTAGAAAACCAACTTATGCCTGCTTAAGGGGGAAGGTGAATTGGTGCTGCATAAAAGCAGAGTTTGAAATTAGCACAGATACCATTCCATAAGCCAAATATGTAATAGACAAGAGCTACCCCTTGCTCAACGAAATGGATTCAACAATGAGGTATCACGTCACACCTGGTAGAATAGGCATCATTGAAAATCTACAAACAAAAAATGCTGGAAAGGGTCTGGAGAAAAGGAACCCTCTTCCACTATTGTTGGGAATATAAATTGATACAGTCATTATGGAGAACAATATGGAATTTCTTAAGAAACTAACAATAGAATTACCATATGATACAGCAATCCCAGTACTGGACATATACCCAGACAAAACCATAAATCAAAAAGAGTCATTCACCGCAATGTTCATTGCATCACTATTTACAATATCGAGGTAATGGAAGCAACCTAAATGCCCACAGACAGATGAATGCATAAAGCTGTGGTACATATATAAAATGGAATATTACTAAGCCATGAAAAGGAATGAAATTGGGTCATTTGTAGAGACGTCGATGGATCTAGAGACTGTCATACAGAGTGAAGTAAGTCAGAAAGAGAAAAACAAATCTTGTATATTCATGCATATATGTGGAACCTAGAAAAACTGTACAGATTAACCATTTTGCAAGGCATAAATAGAGCAACAGATGTAGACAACAAACGTATGGACAACAAGGGGGGAAAGCTGTTGGGGGGTGGTGGTGGGAGGAGTTGAGAGACTGGGATTGGCATGTATACATTTATATGTATAAAATAGATAACCAATAAGAACCTGCTGTATAAAAATATAAAATAAAATTCAAAATTAAAAAGAAATAAAATTTAAAAAATAAAACAGAAAAAACAATTATTCCCTGCACATACATGTATTTATATGAATAAATTATTTCCATGCTTATATCTGTAAATACAAAAAAGAGGAATAAAATCTACCTTGAACCAAAAACGAAAAAGAGAAAAAAACACAGAACCCACCAGTTCCACAGAGGAAAACCGTATCAGGGCACTTGCTCCTGTTGTAAACAATTCTGAAGTTGGTCAGTGGTGGGGAATCGTCTCCCATTCAGCCAGCAGCCCCCACGCAACAAGCGTCCTCATTGCAAAGCTGGGGCACCGTGCCGAGGCATCTGTGAGTAAACGTGAGCTGAGCCCCAGGCCAGTTGCTGCTGAACTATTCCCACCCGTCCCAGGTAAAACACCTGAATATATACAAGGACTTGAAAGCCTAGAGGAAGGGCCATAGAGCCACACGAGTGACAGCATGCCGGCCGACTTGGTGCCTGCAGGCCAGCCAGGATGGTCCTGGCCCTGGGTGCTCTTCTGGAAGATTTCCATTTCCCTGCCTGAGATACCCGTCCTGTCCCTGCCCCCACTGCTTTTTTCCTTCCTCACCTCTGCCCAGGGAGAAATTCCAGCAGCAGGTATGGGTGACACATCCTCTTCTTTAGCAGGTGGCAGCCTGGCAACTGCTGCAGAAAGTCCAGCAGAGCCCCACTCACACTGGGCCACCCACAAAGCCGTGGCCTCTCACTCCCTCCCACCAGCCCAGCCCCGAGACTGCTGACAGGGCAGAGAAAATGGCGTCAGGCACGGCTGCAGGGGCTCTTGCTGCCTGGAGTGGTATTTATATTGATCTCAACCCAGGCACACCTGGGGAGGGCTGGCCGGCACGGTAAGGCTGCCCAGGTCAGCCAATCATCACCCCTCAGGGGCTCACAGTTGCAGAAAATGGAACTTGCTGAACCGGCCAGGTCCAAGGAACAGGTGTGGGCTCCTGAGAGTCAGGATAGACAAGGGGCTGCAGCTTTGGCTTGTTTTCTAATCATTTTATCTGGCCCATGAGTGGGAGACAACTTCAAGAAAACCCTCTCCTAATGAGAGGAACCCAGGAGTCAGGCAGAGGAGGGGTGGGTGGTGGTTGGAGACAGAGGCCTGGTGCCCCGGGTGCAGTGGAAGTCTCTGGAAGACCAGGTGGAGGGAGGCCTCATGGAGTGATGCCCAGGGTCACAGACCTGTCGCAGCTGCTGTTTGTTAGTTCAAGTCCTGCTCTGAGGTGCTCTGTGTCAGCTCTGAGCGACAGGTGAGCTGGTGGTGCTCTGCAATGAGGGCTATGTGCACGGTTCCTGTGTGCCCAGCCCTGCCACGGTACCTGCAAGGGTAGCTCTGTATCCTGGGAGGGGCCTGACCACGAGAGCCCCGTGGGCTGGGGTGGGGGTGGGGTACCTGCCCAGGTGAGCTCCATATTCTGGGATTGGTCTGACCACGAGAGCCCCATGGGCTGCTGGGGACCTGGTAAAGGATGTCAGGACAGTCAGTGAAGCCACCGAGGATATACCTCCAGTTGCTCCTAATTCCTACACCCTGCTGGTCATTCTACCAACCACCAGGACATGGTATTCTGTATTAGTCTTCAATGATGCCTTCTTTTGTATTCCATTAGTCCCAGAGTCACAAGAAATTTTGGCTTGTGAGTGGCAGGACTCAACATACAACTAAAACAATACTTCCGGGCCGTCTGGCCCCAAGGGTGCAAAAATTCCCACACCATCTTTGGGGAAAGCTTAGCTAAAGACCTAAAAGTTCTACCTCTGGAAAAGGAAACCCTCCTTCAATATGCAGACGACATTCTGATCACCAGCCCTACTAAGGAGGCCTCTGAACTACCAAGCCAATAAAGGATAGAAGTTGTCCAAGAAAAAGCTCAAATATCACAGACTGCGGTGACCTGCCTGGGCTTCATTCTCACAGAAGGTCAGAGAAGCCCATCCCAGGAAAGGGAAGAAACCATTTTCAGCCTTACCCCTTTCTAAAACTAGAAGACAGCTTAGGGGTTCCTGGGGAGGCCAGGGTTTGCTGCTTCTGGATCCCTAACTACAGTCTACTAGCTGGGCCTCTATATGAAACACTGAAAGGAAAAGATGATGATCCTTTTGAATAGAATCCAGAAGTGGCCTTTCAAGAATGGAAAGAGCAGTCAATTCAGACCCTTGCCCTGGAACTCCCTAATTTAGCTAAACCCTTTGACCTTTACATTCCCGGTGAAAGGTGAATCGCCATTGGAGAATTAGTGCAAAAACTGGGACCACTTGAAATGGAACAATGCAAGAATGCCATCCAGGTAGGATAAACTATGGTCACTAAGGGGCTTGGCCCACTGCCACATCTGGCCAAGATACTGGCGGTATCTAAAAACCTGGAAATCAGCAGCCCAAAAGGCCACCTCCCTCCTAAGGGAAAAGGACCCCACGTGGTGATCCTAACCACCAACCATGCCCTGAAGTTGCAGGGTTCTCTCCGTGGGCACACCGACCTCGAGTGAGGAGGCCCTCCAACTCCAACATCCAGAGAGATAACCGGGGGCAACAGGGCACCATGACGACTCGTGTGAACATCACTTGACCTGGAGTTTCTCTCATAAAACAACAAGAGTGTGTCCCAAAAGAGTAGACTACTGCTTGCAGGACTTACTGCACCCAGAGGGGAGCTAATAATCTTGGCGGGGGAACAGTATACCACACTGTCACCATAGAAAAGCCTACAGACACCGTGATGATGGTGGCCAATAAGACCGGCTGGACTCCTGTTTACTTCAAAAGGCTGTTGACTCAGTAGCCATCATGGTCCTTGGTCACCACTGACCCTGGACTGTCTGGGAGTTGAGCGGGCAGGGCTCTGACACCTGGTGCTGTTTGTACGTTAATTCAGGGGCCTAACTGAAGAAAGCGCAGACTACTGGTCAGAGCATCTAGGCTGGCAGAGACGGTCAGCCTAAGGTGGCCGAACAAATGTGGGGCGGGGTGAAACCGGCCCCCACAGCGTCTCTGCACATCTCTTTCCTGGACCCTTAAAGGTCATTAGAATCTATAACACTTCCAATGCTGGTGCTCAGGTGGACGAGCAGGGAGGCAGGGGTCCTGGGGACAATCAACGTCACCGGGAGGCTGCTGGGGAGAAGCTCTGACCCTCGCCCCAGGGTATGAGGGCTCCCAACTCAGCACTCAGCAGTTACAGAAGAAGGGTCTGCACCCTCAGCACTCCAAGAATGAGGAACGGGACAAAAGGCAGAGGAGGGGTTTGTCCCCAGCAAAGCCCATTAAAAATCCCTGGGAGATAAAAATAGAATCTGGGCAATAAAGTCAAGTCTAACCTTTTTTATCCTTTGTGCTTTGTCTAATTTCACGTGCTCCTAGGGTCCCGCATGCAGAGGTTCCACACCCGGCACTTCAGACCAGATTTCCTAGTGCAGAATGGCTGGGTCGACACCTCAGCTCCTGGGGCCCAGTGCAGACTCCACGATATAGAGCCTGAGCTACAGCCAACCCGGCCCTCGAGAGCTCCGCCGCCTCCCTCCCTCCCACTGACTCTGACAGGATCTCTACACAGCAGCCCAGCCCACAGCCCACGGGGTAGTGCATGCTCTCACCTCTCCATTCTCTGATCAAAATATAAAGTTTCCTTTGCTTGTGAACCAAACTCAGTCTCGATCTGTTGGCCCCAATGACACTGGGCAGGGGGACACTTGTTGGGGTCCACTCTGGAGGATCAGTAACAGAAATTGAGACTATTGTAACCTCAATGAACAGATGTGTGAGCCAAACTGTAGTTAACATAGAACAGTGTATAAGGCTCGGGTAAAATAAGATGTTTTTAACACTTCCATTTGATATTTCCATCACTTTTTATAAGCAAGTTCAGTGAAAAGGTTTGTCTTATTTGTCAGGTCAATATTAGAGAAACGAAGTGATTTCTTTCCAAGGATGTACAGCTAATAATCTTGGTTAAACCTTCAATCTTGTTTTAAATGCTTTTCCATTGAAAATGATACCTCTCTTTCAGCTCCCCCATTTCTGAGAAGTATAAAATCTTATAATTTATTATTACCAAAGGGGAAAGGTGGGAGGAGGGATAAATTAACAGTTTGGAATGAACACATACACACTGCTATGTATAAAATAGATCATCAACAAGGAACTACTGTATAGCACAGGGAACTACACTCAACATTTTGCAATAACCTATAAGGGGAAATAATCTGAAAAAGAATAGATATTTTTATTGACATCATCTATCAATGACAGTTAAAGTGTAGCCTAAGGGAAGCTGGTGGTGAGTGCTTCTGACCCTGAAGACTTCAATCATCTAAAGTTTGGACTCTGCCTACTTCCCAAGGCCCTTAATGAACATATGTGTAGCCGTAGCTTAAAAAATTCCCCAGTTTGGGTTTCGGGGAGACACTGATTTTGAAAAAGCCCTGGTGTTCTCCTTACATGAATGGGACTCTTCCTACTGCTAAAACATGTCTGTCACACCCAGAGGATGGTATACCATCTGATCGGGAAGAGTTTGGAAAAGGCATCTTATCTCCTCATCTCCTGGTGCTCGGGTTCACCCCTCCAGCGTCTTTACTAACAGTCTCCCCACTTGGAGATGTCAGCACTGTCAACATCCTGTTGCGTACAGTTTGGAATTTGTCCAGAGGATGAAGCGGAAGGATGAGGAACAATGAGAGACAAGTCCTAGGTGTTCAGACAGGCACATGTCACTCTAATTTCCAATCAGGAAGACGAATTGACCAAAGGCTAGGGTTGCCCATGGAAACAGTATAGGGCTTGAGGAAATCCCGCTGCTTTGTGGCCAGTTCCCATAAACACGAGTCGAACAATGGAACTCAGGGGCAGTAAAATTCACAAAACTGCAGAGTTGAAAATATCCATCACTGAAAAATGTCTTGAGGAAAGTCAGAGAAAAGGACTTGTAAGCAAGGGAGAATGGCAGGAAAGGGATTTGAGGAGGTAGAAAGGACTCGCCATTAAGCACAAGAAAAGGAGCTGAACATTGCCAACATTGCAGTTGGCCAAAAAGGGTGTATGCGTTCTTTTCTGTATATATTCAAGAAAAGGGCATACACTTTTTTAGCCAACCAAACAGGTGGGCACTGGAAGTCAATACTACAAAAGATATCACTTCGCATCAGTCAGAAGAGCCATCCTCATAAAGCGTAAACAACAGAAATGCAGGACAGGGCAACGAGAAGAGGGAGCCCTGTGAGACTTATAGTGGAAATGTATATTGCCAACGGCCATTCTGGAGAAGTGTATTGTGTTTACTAAAGCATCTAAAAAATGAGCTACAGAGCATAGGGCACTTGCACTCATGGGCGTATATCTTGGGAAAAACAAAAATCGAGAGGACACAGGCACCCCAATGTTTACCCCCTCTCTGTTTAAAAGATCCTCGACTAGGATATAACTTAAATGTCTCTGGAGGGAAAAAATGGATAGAGATGTGGTACTTAGGTAGAGTGGAATATTATTCAGCCTGGAAATCAATGAAATATGGCCAGTTGTAACAACTCCGGAGGAGTTACGTATGATCATTCTAAGTGACAGAATTCAAAAAGAAAAAGACACATATCATAAGATATCACTTAAAGGTGGAATCCAAAATGGCTACACATGAAATAAATTACAAAACAAAAACATAGTCAAATATGTAGAAAACACGCATAAGGCTGCTAAACGGGAAAGGTGGGGAGGGGTGAGGCATCATCCAGGAGGTTGAAATTAGCAAAGATACCATTCCAAATACCAAACTGATAATCAACAAGGCCTACACGGTAGCTAAAAGAACTGCACTCAGCACACTCAAGTCACCGGAAAAGAATATATACAACTGGTAAGAATCTGAAAAAGAATTTATTGATGTCTCTCTGTACGTGAATCAAGTGGATGTACAGCAGCAAGAAACAGAGCTTTGAAAATCAGCTGTAACCAATATAGTAATAAATTGAAAAAAATAAACGACAGAGAGACAGAGAAAACCTCTTACAACTTTTCCTCAGGGACGGTGATGCAACATGGATTGAACACATCTAGACCCACAGCAGGATGAGACATAAGGCTGGAAACTGTTTGCGTTAAGAGAAATGTGAGGTTGGGTGAGGAAATACACACCCTTTAAAGTAATACTACCTGGTACCCATTCAATGGGTCCCAAATCTGCAGGTTCAAGGGATCTTCCTACAGCTAAAACATGCATGGAAAACCCAGAGGACTGTACACCATGTGATCGGGAGATGTGTCTAAAATGCACCTCATTTATCCTCTCCTGGTGCTCCTGTTCACCATTCCAGCCACGCTACTTAGAATCTCCCCACTTGGAGAATCAGCACATTTAAACTTCTGTTTCACACATTTTGCAAATTGTGAGGAGGATGAACGGGAAGAGGGGGAACCAATGAGAGAAGAGTTGTAGGGGTTTGGACGGGCACATATCACTCTAATTTCCCATTAAGAGTAAGAATTAAAGGAAGGCTCAGCCTGCCTCGCCGGAGCCAAAATAGGGCCTGAAGCAATCCTGCGGGTTTGAGGCCAGCTCACAAAAGAGCAACTTAAACAATGGAGCTCAGGGTCACTGCAATTCACAAACCTGCAGAGTTATAAATGAAAACTAACGTCCAAAAATATGTTGAGGTAAGGCAAAGAAGAGGATCTGAATGCAAGACAGAATTGCAAGAAACAGATTTCAAGAGATAGATTGGACTCGTCTTTAACGCACATGAAAAGCGGCAGAATTTCGACAATGATGCAGTTGGCCCAAAAGGGCGTATGCGTTTTTTCCTGATTATATCCAGGAAAAAACGCATACGCACTTTATGGGCAACGAAGCAAGCAAGCAATGCAAATGTGCACAACAAAGAAGTCTCACTTCCCACCGGTCAAAAGGGCCATCCTAAAAAATTGTAAAAACCAGAAATGCAGGACAGGCCATGGAGAACAGGGAGCCTTTATACGCTGATGGGCAGTGTGTGAACTGCCGAGAGCCACTCTGGAGAAGTGTATGGTGGTTCCTAAATCATCTAAAAAACAGAGCTACAGAGCATAGGACACTTCCAATCATGGGAGTATATCTAGGGAAGTCTAAAAATCAACAAGACACAAGCACACCACAGTTTAGGGCTACTCTGTTTACAAGAACCTCAACTTCAGTACACCTTAAATATCCCAGGAAAGAGAACAATGGATAAAGAAGATGTGGTACTTATGTACAATGGAATATCTCTTCACCATGAAATCAATGTAATAAGGCTAGTAGAAGGATAAAGAGTGGATTTAGGTCCGATAATACTACTTGAAATAAGTCAAACAGAAAAAGAAACATATCATAAGATATCACTTATAGAGGGAGGGTAAATATGGCTGCACAAGAAATGAATTACAGAACAGAACAGTGTCTCACATTTAGAAAACACACTTATGTCAGCTTAAGGGGAAAGGAGAGGTGGGGTGATGCATAAAACCAGAGTTTGAAATTAGCACAGATACCGTTCAATAAACCAAATAGGTATTAGACAAGATCTACACCTTGCTCAATGAACAGGCCTCAACACACCCTATACACCGCAGAGAAATATATCTGAGGAATAAGAATCTTAAAACCCATGTATTGATATATCTCCATAAGGGAATCAAGTGTGTGCAGAGTGGCACAAACACAGCAGTGAAAAGGAGCTAAACCCCATTATAGAAATAAATTTTAAAAACAAAACGCTGAAACAATGAAAGAGAGAAAAATTCTTACAAAATTCGCTCAGGGGCTGTGATGCAACCTGGATTGACCACATATAAACCCACAGCTGGATAAGACATAAGGCTGGACACTTGGGGCTGACAGGATTGGTGAGCTTTGGTGAGCAACTGCCGAAAGTTTAATGCAATACTTCATGCTACTCAGTCCAAGGGTCCCAACACTCCAGGTTGAAGGGAATCTTCCTACAGCTAAACCATGCTTGGGAAACCCAGCGACTGGTATACCATATGATCGGGAAAGGTTTCTAAAACGCACCTCATTTTTCCTCTCCTGGGGCTCCGGATCGACATTCCAGCCGCTTTACTAACAACATCCCCACATGGAGTCAATGCCTTTAAGTTCTGGTATCGCACAGTCTGCAGTTAGTGCAGAGGATGAATGGGAATAGGGGAAACCAGTGAGAAACTAGCTGTAGCGGTTTCAATGGGCACATGTCACTCTAATATCACATCAGTAAGAAGAATTAACCAAAGGCACAGCAAGGTGCCCCAGAAGAAAAATAGGGCTTCAAGGAATCCTGTGGTTATGGGGCAAGACCACAAAAATAAGAGCTAAAAAATGGAGCTAAGGGCCACTGCAATTCAAAAACCTGCAGAGTTATAAAGGCCAACTATTTTTAAAAAATATATTGAAGTAAGGCTATGAAGAGGCATTGAAAGCAAGGCAGAATTGCAGGAAACCGATTTCAGGAGGTAGACTGGAATTGCATTGAAAGCATATGAAGAGAGTCAGAAACTCGACAATGATGCACTTGGCCAAAAAGGGCGTATGCGTTTTTTCCTGAATATATTCAGGAAAAAACGCATACGCACTTTTTGGCCAACCAAGCAAGCTTGCAAAGGAAATCTGCACTACAATGAAGTCTCACTTCCCCCCGGTCAAAAGGGCCATCAGAATAAAGTGTAAAATCCAGAAAGGCAGGACAGGCCATGGAGAACTGGGAGCCTTGTTATGCTGATGGGCGGGATGTAAATTGCCAACAGACACTTGGGAGAAGTGTATGGTGTTTCCTGAAACATCTAAAAAACAAAGCAACAGAGCCTAGGGCACTTCCACTTATGGTCCTATAGCTTAGGGAAGTTAATATCAAAAAGACACAGCAACCCCAAAATTTGGGACGGCTCTTTTCATAGGAATCTCTTCTCCGGCACAAGTTAAATATCCCAGAGAGCAAATAATGGATAAAGAAGTTGCGGTACTTCTGTACAACAGAATACCACTCAGCAATGAAATCTATGTCACCAGGCCCGTACCAGCATAATGAGTGGATTGAGGCACGATGATTCTAAGTGAAATAAGTCACACAGAAAAAGAAACATCATAAGGTATCACTAATACACGGAATGTGAACTTGGCTACACATGAACTGAATTACAAAACAGAACAGGGTCTCAAGTTTAGAAAACCAACTTATGCCTGCTTAAGGGGGAAGGTGAGTTGGGGTGCTGCATAAAAGCAGAGTTTGAAATTAGCACAGATACCGTTCCATAAGCCAAATATGTAATAGACAAGAGCTACCCCTTGCTCAACGAAATGGATTCAACAATGAGGTATCACCTCACACCTGGTAGAATATGCATCATTGAAAATCTACAAACAAAAAATGCTGGAAAGGGTGTGGAGAAAAGGAACCCTCTTCCACTATTGTTGGGAATATAAATTGATACAGTCATTATGGAGAACAATATGGAATTTCTTAAGAAACTAACAATAGAATTACCATATGATACAGCAATCCCAGTACTGGACATATACCCAGACAAAACCATAAATCAAAAAGAGTCATTCACCGCAATGTTCATTGCATCACTATTTACAATATCGAGGTAATGGAAGCAACCTAAATGCCCACAGACAGACGAATGCATAAAGCTGTGGTACATATATAAAATGGAATATTACTAAGCCATGAAAAGGAATGAAATTGGGTCATTTGTAGAGACGTCGATGGATCTAGAGACTGTCATACAGAGTGAAGTAAGTCAGAAGGAGAAAAACAAATCTTGTATATTCATGCATATATGTGGAACCTAGAAAAACTGTACAGATTAACCATTTTGCAAGGCATAAATAGAGCAACAGATGTAGACAACAAACGTATGGACAACAAGGGGGGAAAGCTGTTGGGGGGGTGGTGGTGGGAGGAGTTGAGAGACTGGGATTGGCATGTATACATTTATATGTATAAAATAGATAACCAATAAGAACCTGCTGTATAAAAATATAAAATAAAATTCAAAATTAAAAAGAAGTAAAATTTAAAAAATAAAACAGAAAAAACAATTATTCCCTGCACATACATGTATTTATATGAATAAATTATTTCCATGCTTATATCTGTAAATACAAAAAAGAGGAATAAAATCTACCTTGAACCAAAAACGAAAAAGAGAAAAAAAACACAGAACCCACCAGTTCCACAGAGGAAAACCGTATCAGGGCACTTGCTCCAGTTGTAAACAATTCTGAAGTTGGTCAGTGGTGGGGAATCGTCTCCCATTCAGCCAGCAGCCCCCACGCAACAAGCGTCCTCATTGCAAAGCTGGGGCACCGTGCCGAGGCATCTGTGAGTAAACGTGAGCTGAGCCCCAGGCCAGTTGCTGCTGAACTATTCCCACCCGTCCCAGGTAAAACACCTGAATATATACAAGGACTTGAAAGCCTAGAGGAAGGGCCATAGAGCCACACGAGTGACAGCATGCCGGCCGACTTGGTGCCTGCAGGCCAGCCAGGATGGTCCTGGCCCTGGGTGCTCTTCTGGAAGATTTCCATTTCCCTGCCTGAGATACCCGTCCTGTCCCTGCCCCCACTGCTTTTTTCCTTCCTCACCTCTGCCCAGGGAGAAATTCCAGCAGCAGGTATGGGTGACACATCCTCTTCTTTAGCAGGTGGCAGCCTGGCAACTGCTGCAGAAAGTCCAGCAGAGCCCCACTCACACTGGGCCACCCACAAAGCCGTGGCCTCTCACTCCCTCCCACCAGCCCAGCCCCGAGACTGCTGACAGGGCAGAGAAAATGGCGTCAGGCACGGCTGCAGGGGCTCTTGCTGCCTGGAGTGGTATTTATATTGATCTCAACCCAGGCACACCTGGGGAGGGCTGGCCGGCACGGTAAGGCTGCCCAGGTCAGCCAATCATCACCCCTCAGGGGCTCACAGTTGCAGAAAATGGAACTTGCTGAACCGGCCAGGTCCAAGGAACAGGTGTGGGCTCCTGAGAGTCAGGATAGACAAGGGGCTGCAGCTTTGGCTTGTTTTCTAATCATTTTATCTGGCCCATGAGTGGGAGACAACTTCAAGAAAACCCTCTCCTAATGAGAGGAACCCAGGAGTCAGGGAGAGGAGGGGTGGGTCGTGGTTGGAGACAGAGGCCTGGTGCCCCGGGTGCAGTGGAAGTCTCTGGAAGACCAGGTGGAGGGAGGCCTCACGGAGTGATGCCCAGGGTCACAGACCTGTCGCAGCTGCTGTTTGTTAGTTCAAGTCCTGCTCTGAGGTGCTCTGTGTCAGCTCTGAGCGACAGGTGAGCTGGGGGTGCTCTGCAATGAGGGCTATGTGCACGGTTCCTGTGTGCCCAGCCCTGCCACGGTACCTGCAAGGGTAGCTCTGTATCCTGGGAGGGGCCTGACCACGAGAGCCCCATGGGCTGGGGTGGGGGTGGGGTACCTGCCCAGGTGAGCTCCATATTCTGGGATTGGTCTGACCACGAGAGCCCCATGGGCTGCTGGGGACCTGGTAAAGGATGTCAGGACAGTCAGTGAAGCCACCGAGGATATACCTCCAGTTGCTCCTAATTCCTACACCCTGCTGGTCATTCTACCAACCACCAGGACATGGTATTCTGTATTAGTCTTCAATGATGCCTTCTTTTGTATTCCATTAGTCCCAGAGTCACAAGAAATTTTGGCTTGTGAGTGGCAGGACTCAACATACAACTAAAACAATACTTCCGGGCCGTCTGGCCCCAAGGGTGCAAAAATTCCCACACCATCTTTGGGGAAAGCTTAGCTAAAGACCTAAAAGTTCTACCTCTGGAAAAGGAAACCCTCCTTCAATATGCAGACGACATTCTGATCACCAGCCCTACTAAGGAGGCCTCTGAACTACCAAGCCAATAAAGGATAGAAGTTGTCCAAGAAAAAGCTCAAATATCACAGACTGCGGTGACCTGCCTGGGCTTCATTCTCACAGAAGGTCAGAGAAGCCCATCCCAGGAAAGGGAAGAAACCATTTTCAGCCTTACCCCTTTCTAAAACTAGAAGACAGCTTAGGGGTTCCTGGGGAGGCCAGGGTTTGCTGCTTCTGGATCCCTAACTACAGTCTACTAGCTGGGCCTCTATATGAAACACTGAAAGGAAAAGATGATGATCCTTTTGAATAGAATCCAGAAGTGGCCTTTCAAGAATGGAAAGAGCAGTCAATTCAGACCCTTGCCCTGGAACTCCCTAATTTAGCTAAACCCTTTGACCTTTACATTCCCGGTGAAAGGTGAATCGCCATTGGAGAATTAGTGCAAAAACTGGGACCACTTGAAATGGAACAATGCAAGAATGCCATCCAGGTAGGATAAACTACGGTCACTAAGGGGCTTGGCCCACTGCCACATCTGGCCAAGATACTGGCGGTATCTAAAAACCTGGAAATCAGCAGCCCAAAAGGCCACCTCCCTCCTAAGGGAAAAGGACCCCACGTGGTGATCCTAACCACCAACCATGCCCTGAAGTTGCAGGGTTCTCTCCGTGGGCACACCGACCTCGAGTGAGGAGGCCCTCCAACTCCAACATCCAGAGAGATAACCGGGGGCAACAGGGCACCATGACGACTCGTGTGAACATCACTTGACCTGGAGTTTCTCTCATAAAACAACAAGAGTGTGTCCCAAAAGAGTAGACTACTGCTTGCAGGACTTACTGCACCCAGAGGGGAGCTAATAATCTTGGCGGGGGAACAGTATACCACACTGTCACCATAGAAAAGCCTACAGACACCGTGATGATGGTGGCCAATAAGACCGGCTGGACTCCTGTTTACTTCAAAAGGCTGTTGACTCAGTAGCCATCATGGTCCTTGGTCACCACTGACCCTGGACTGTCTGGGAGTTGAGCGGGCAGGGCTCTGACACCTGGTGCTGTTTGTACGTTAATTCAGGGGCCTAACTGAAGAAAGCGCAGACTACTGGTCAGAGCATCTAGGCTGGCAGAGACGGTCAGCCTAAGGTGGCCGAACAAATGTGGGGCGGGGTGAAACCGGCCCCCACAGCGTCTCTGCACATCTCTTTCCTGGACCCTTAAAGGTCATTAGAATCTATAACACTTCCAATGCTGGTGCTCAGGTGGACGAGCAGGGAGGCAGGGGTCCTGGGGACAATCAACGTCACCGGGAGGCTGCTGGGGAGAAGCTCTGACCCTCGCCCCAGGGTATGAGGGCTCCCAACTCAGCACTCAGCAGTTACAGAAGAAGGGTCTGCACCCTCAGCACTCCAAGAATGAGGAACGGGACAAAAGGCAGAGGAGGGGTTTGTCCCCAGCAAAGCCCATTAAAAATCCCTGGGAGATAAAAATAGAATCTGGGCAATAAAGTCAAGTCTAACCTTTTTTATCCTTTGTGCTTTGTCTAATTTCACGTGCTCCTAGGGTCCCGCATGCAGAGGTTCCACACCCGGCACTTCAGACCAGATTTCCTAGTGCAGAATGGCTGGGTCGACACCTCAGCTCCTGGGGCCCAGTGCAGACTCCACGATATAGAGCCTGAGCTACAGCCAACCCGGCCCTCGAGAGCTCCGCCGCCTCCCTCCCTCCCACTGACTCTGACAGGATCTCTACACAGCAGCCCAGCCCACAGCCCACGGGGTAGTGCATGCTCTCACCTCTCCATTCTCTGATCAAAATATAAAGTTTCCTTTGCTTGTGAACCAAACTCAGTCTCGATCTGTTGGCCCCAATGACACTGGGCAGGGGGACACTTGTTGGGGTCCACTCTGGAGGATCAGTAACAGAAATTGAGACTATTGTAACCTCAATGAACAGATGTGTGAGCCAAACTGTAGTTAACATAGAACAGTGTATAAGGCTCGGGTAAAATAAGATGTTTTTAACACTTCCATTTGATATTTCCATCACTTTTTATAAGCAAGTTCAGTGAAAAGGTTTGTCTTATTTGTCAGGTCAATATTAGAGAAACGAAGTGATTTCTTTCCAAGGATGTACAGCTAATAATCTTGGTTAAACCTTCAATCTTGTTTTAAATGCTTTTCCATTGAAAATGATACCTCTCTTTCAGCTCCCCCATTTCTGAGAAGTATAAAATCTTATAATTTATTATTACCAAAGGGGAAAGGTGGGAGGAGGGATAAATTAACAGTTTGGAATGAACACATACACACTGCTATGTATAAAATAGATCATCAACAAGGAACTACTGTATAGCACAGGGAACTACACTCAACATTTTGCAATAACCTATAAGGGGAAATAATCTGAAAAAGAATAGATATTTTTATTGACATCATCTATCAATGACAGTTAAAGTGTAGCCTAAGGGAAGCTGGTGGTGAGTGCTTCTGACCCTGAAGACTTCAATCATCTAAAGTTTGGACTCTGCCTACTTCCCAAGGCCCTTAATGAACATATGTGTAGCCGTAGCTTAAAAAATTCCCCAGTTTGGGTTTCGGGGAGACACTGATTTTGAAAAAGCCCTGGTGTTCTCCTTACATGAATGGGACTCTTCCTACTGCTAAAACATGTCTGTCACACCCAGAGGATGGTATACCATCTGATCGGGAAGAGTTTGGAAAAGGCATCTTATCTCCTCATCTCCTGGTGCTCGGGTTCACCCCTCCAGCGTCTTTACTAACAGTCTCCCCACTTGGAGATGTCAGCACTGTCAACATCCTGTTGCGTACAGTTTGGAATTTGTCCAGAGGATGAAGCGGAAGGATGAGGAACAATGAGAGACAAGTCCTAGGTGTTCAGACAGGCACATGTCACTCTAATTTCCAATCAGGAAGACGAATTGACCAAAGGCTAGGGTTGCCCATGGAAACAGTATAGGGCTTGAGGAAATCCCGCTGCTTTGTGGCCAGTTCCCATAAACACGAGTCGAACAATGGAACTCAGGGGCAGTAAAATTCACAAAACTGCAGAGTTGAAAATATCCATCACTGAAAAATGTCTTGAGGAAAGTCAGAGAAAAGGACTTGTAAGCAAGGGAGAATGGCAGGAAAGGGATTTGAGGAGGTAGAAAGGACTCGCCATTAAGCACAAGAAAAGGAGCTGAACATTGCCAACATTGCAGTTGGCCAAAAAGGGTGTATGCGTTCTTTTCTGTATATATTCAAGAAAAGGGCATACACTTTTTTAGCCAACCAAACAGGTGGGCACTGGAAGTCAATACTACAAAAGATATCACTTCGCATCAGTCAGAAGAGCCATCCTCATAAAGCGTAAACAACAGAAATGCAGGACAGGGCAACGAGAAGAGGGAGCCCTGTGAGACTTATAGTGGAAATGTATATTGCCAACGGCCATTCTGGAGAAGTGTATTGTGTTTACTAAAGCATCTAAAAAATGAGCTACAGAGCATAGGGCACTTGCACTCATGGGCGTATATCTTGGGAAAAACAAAAATCGAGAGGACACAGGCACCCCAATGTTTACCCCCTCTCTGTTTAAAAGATCCTCGACTAGGATATAACTTAAATGTCTCTGGAGGGAAAAAATGGATAGAGATGTGGTACTTAGGTAGAGTGGAATATTATTCAGCCTGGAAATCAATGAAATATGGCCAGTTGTAACAACTCCGGAGGAGTTACGTATGATCATTCTAAGTGACAGAATTCAAAAAGAAAAAGACACATATCATAAGATATCACTTAAAGGTGGAATCCAAAATGGCTACACATGAAATAAATTACAAAACAAAAACATAGTCAAATATGTAGAAAACACGCATAAGGCTGCTAAACGGGAAAGGTGGGGAGGGGTGAGGCATCATCCAGGAGGTTGAAATTAGCAAAGATACCATTCCAAATACCAAACTGATAATCAACAAGGCCTACACGGTAGCTAAAAGAACTGCACTCAGCACACTCAAGTCACCGGAAAAGAATATATACAACTGGTAAGAATCTGAAAAAGAATTTATTGATGTCTCTCTGTACGTGAATCAAGTGGATGTACAGCAGCAAGAAACAGAGCTTTGAAAATCAGCTGTAACCAATATAGTAATAAATTGAAAAAAATAAACGACAGAGAGACAGAGAAAACCTCTTACAACTTTTCCTCAGGGACGGTGATGCAACATGGATTGAACACATCTAGACCCACAGCAGGATGAGACATAAGGCTGGAAACTGTTTGCGTTAAGAGAAATGTGAGGTTGGGTGAGGAAATACACACCCTTTAAAGTAATACTACCTGGTACCCATTCAATGGGTCCCAAATCTGCAGGTTCAAGGGATCTTCCTACAGCTAAAACATGCATGGAAAACCCAGAGGACTGTACACCATGTGATCGGGAGATGTGTCTAAAATGCACCTCATTTATCCTCTCCTGGTGCTCCTGTTCACCATTCCAGCCACGCTACTTAGAATCTCCCCACTTGGAGAATCAGCACATTTAAACTTCTGTTTCACACATTTTGCAAATTGTGAGGAGGATGAACGGGAAGAGGGGGAACCAATGAGAGAAGAGTTGTAGGGGTTTGGACGGGCACATATCACTCTAATTTCCCATTAAGAGTAAGAATTAAAGGAAGGCTCAGCCTGCCTCGCCGGAGCCAAAATAGGGCCTGAAGCAATCCTGCGGGTTTGAGGCCAGCTCACAAAAGAGCAACTTAAACAATGGAGCTCAGGGTCACTGCAATTCACAAACCTGCAGAGTTATAAATGAAAACTAACGTCCAAAAATATGTTGAGGTAAGGCAAAGAAGAGGATCTGAATGCAAGACAGAATTGCAAGAAACAGATTTCAAGAGATAGATTGGACTCGTCTTTAACGCACATGAAAAGCGGCAGAATTTCGACAATGATGCAGTTGGCCCAAAAGGGCGTATGCGTTTTTTCCTGATTATATCCAGGAAAAAACGCATACGCACTTTATGGGCAACGAAGCAAGCAAGCAATGCAAATGTGCACAACAAAGAAGTCTCACTTCCCACCGGTCAAAAGGGCCATCCTAAAAAATTGTAAAAACCAGAAATGCAGGACAGGCCATGGAGAACAGGGAGCCTTTATACGCTGATGGGCAGTGTGTGAACTGCCGAGAGCCACTCTGGAGAAGTGTATGGTGGTTCCTAAATCATCTAAAAAACAGAGCTACAGAGCATAGGACACTTCCAATCATGGGAGTATATCTAGGGAAGTCTAAAAATCAACAAGACACAAGCACACCACAGTTTAGGGCTACTCTGTTTACAAGAACCTCAACTTCAGTACACCTTAAATATCCCAGGAAAGAGAACAATGGATAAAGAAGATGTGGTACTTATGTACAATGGAATATCTCTTCACCATGAAATCAATGTAATAAGGCTAGTAGAAGGATAAAGAGTGGATTTAGGTCCGATAATACTACTTGAAATAAGTCAAACAGAAAAAGAAACATATCATAAGATATCACTTATAGAGGGAGGGTAAATATGGCTGCACAAGAAATGAATTACAGAACAGAACAGTGTCTCACATTTAGAAAACACACTTATGTCAGCTTAAGGGGAAAGGAGAGGTGGGGTGATGCATAAAACCAGAGTTTGAAATTAGCACAGATACCGTTCAATAAACCAAATAGGTATTAGACAAGATCTACACCTTGCTCAATGAACAGGCCTCAACACACCCTATACACCGCAGAGAAATATATCTGAGGAATAAGAATCTTAAAACCCATGTATTGATATATCTCCATAAGGGAATCAAGTGTGTGCAGAGTGGCACAAACACAGCAGTGAAAAGGAGCTAAACCCCATTATAGAAATAAATTTTAAAAACAAAACGCTGAAACAATGAAAGAGAGAAAAATTCTTACAAAATTCGCTCAGGGGCTGTGATGCAACCTGGATTGACCACATATAAACCCACAGCTGGATAAGACATAAGGCTGGACACTTGGGGCTGACAGGATTGGTGAGCTTTGGTGAGCAACTGCCGAAAGTTTAATGCAATACTTCATGCTACTCAGTCCAAGGGTCCCAACACTCCAGGTTGAAGGGAATCTTCCTACAGCTAAACCATGCTTGGGAAACCCAGCGACTGGTATACCATATGATCGGGAAAGGTTTCTAAAACGCACCTCATTTTTCCTCTCCTGGGGCTCCGGATCGACATTCCAGCCGCTTTACTAACAACATCCCCACATGGAGTCAATGCCTTTAAGTTCTGGTATCGCACAGTCTGCAGTTAGTGCAGAGGATGAATGGGAATAGGGGAAACCAGTGAGAAACTAGCTGTAGCGGTTTCAATGGGCACATGTCACTCTAATATCACATCAGTAAGAAGAATTAACCAAAGGCACAGCAAGGTGCCCCAGAAGAAAAATAGGGCTTCAAGGAATCCTGTGGTTATGGGGCAAGACCACAAAAATAAGAGCTAAAAAATGGAGCTAAGGGCCACTGCAATTCAAAAACCTGCAGAGTTATAAAGGCCAACTATTTTTAAAAAATATATTGAAGTAAGGCTATGAAGAGGCATTGAAAGCAAGGCAGAATTGCAGGAAACCGATTTCAGGAGGTAGACTGGAATTGCATTGAAAGCATATGAAGAGAGTCAGAAACTCGACAATGATGCACTTGGCCAAAAAGGGCGTATGCGTTTTTTCCTGAATATATTCAGGAAAAAACGCATACGCACTTTTTGGCCAACCAAGCAAGCTTGCAAAGGAAATCTGCACTACAATGAAGTCTCACTTCCCCCCGGTCAAAAGGGCCATCAGAATAAAGTGTAAAATCCAGAAAGGCAGGACAGGCCATGGAGAACTGGGAGCCTTGTTATGCTGATGGGCGGGATGTAAATTGCCAACAGACACTTGGGAGAAGTGTATGGTGTTTCCTGAAACATCTAAAAAACAAAGCAACAGAGCCTAGGGCACTTCCACTTATGGTCCTATAGCTTAGGGAAGTTAATATCAAAAAGACACAGCAACCCCAAAATTTGGGACGGCTCTTTTCATAGGAATCTCTTCTCCGGCACAAGTTAAATATCCCAGAGAGCAAATAATGGATAAAGAAGTTGCGGTACTTCTGTACAACAGAATACCACTCAGCAATGAAATCTATGTCACCAGGCCCGTACCAGCATAATGAGTGGATTGAGGCACGATGATTCTAAGTGAAATAAGTCACACAGAAAAAGAAACATCATAAGGTATCACTAATACACGGAATGTGAACTTGGCTACACATGAACTGAATTACAAAACAGAACAGGGTCTCAAGTTTAGAAAACCAACTTATGCCTGCTTAAGGGGGAAGGTGAGTTGGGGTGCTGCATAAAAGCAGAGTTTGAAATTAGCACAGATACCGTTCCATAAGCCAAATATGTAATAGACAAGAGCTACCCCTTGCTCAACGAAATGGATTCAACAATGAGGTATCACCTCACACCTGGTAGAATATGCATCATTGAAAATCTACAAACAAAAAATGCTGGAAAGGGTGTGGAGAAAAGGAACCCTCTTCCACTATTGTTGGGAATATAAATTGATACAGTCATTATGGAGAACAATATGGAATTTCTTAAGAAACTAACAATAGAATTACCATATGATACAGCAATCCCAGTACTGGACATATACCCAGACAAAACCATAAATCAAAAAGAGTCATTCACCGCAATGTTCATTGCATCACTATTTACAATATCGAGGTAATGGAAGCAACCTAAATGCCCACAGACAGACGAATGCATAAAGCTGTGGTACATATATAAAATGGAATATTACTAAGCCATGAAAAGGAATGAAATTGGGTCATTTGTAGAGACGTCGATGGATCTAGAGACTGTCATACAGAGTGAAGTAAGTCAGAAGGAGAAAAACAAATCTTGTATATTCATGCATATATGTGGAACCTAGAAAAACTGTACAGATTAACCATTTTGCAAGGCATAAATAGAGCAACAGATGTAGACAACAAACGTATGGACAACAAGGGGGGAAAGCTGTTGGGGGGGTGGTGGTGGGAGGAGTTGAGAGACTGGGATTGGCATGTATACATTTATATGTATAAAATAGATAACCAATAAGAACCTGCTGTATAAAAATATAAAATAAAATTCAAAATTAAAAAGAAGTAAAATTTAAAAAATAAAACAGAAAAAACAATTATTCCCTGCACATACATGTATTTATATGAATAAATTATTTCCATGCTTATATCTGTAAATACAAAAAAGAGGAATAAAATCTACCTTGAACCAAAAACGAAAAAGAGAAAAAAAACACAGAACCCACCAGTTCCACAGAGGAAAACCGTATCAGGGCACTTGCTCCAGTTGTAAACAATTCTGAAGTTGGTCAGTGGTGGGGAATCGTCTCCCATTCAGCCAGCAGCCCCCACGCAACAAGCGTCCTCATTGCAAAGCTGGGGCACCGTGCCGAGGCATCTGTGAGTAAACGTGAGCTGAGCCCCAGGCCAGTTGCTGCTGAACTATTCCCACCCGTCCCAGGTAAAACACCTGAATATATACAAGGACTTGAAAGCCTAGAGGAAGGGCCATAGAGCCACACGAGTGACAGCATGCCGGCCGACTTGGTGCCTGCAGGCCAGCCAGGATGGTCCTGGCCCTGGGTGCTCTTCTGGAAGATTTCCATTTCCCTGCCTGAGATACCCGTCCTGTCCCTGCCCCCACTGCTTTTTTCCTTCCTCACCTCTGCCCAGGGAGAAATTCCAGCAGCAGGTATGGGTGACACATCCTCTTCTTTAGCAGGTGGCAGCCTGGCAACTGCTGCAGAAAGTCCAGCAGAGCCCCACTCACACTGGGCCACCCACAAAGCCGTGGCCTCTCACTCCCTCCCACCAGCCCAGCCCCGAGACTGCTGACAGGGCAGAGAAAATGGCGTCAGGCACGGCTGCAGGGGCTCTTGCTGCCTGGAGTGGTATTTATATTGATCTCAACCCAGGCACACCTGGGGAGGGCTGGCCGGCACGGTAAGGCTGCCCAGGTCAGCCAATCATCACCCCTCAGGGGCTCACAGTTGCAGAAAATGGAACTTGCTGAACCGGCCAGGTCCAAGGAACAGGTGTGGGCTCCTGAGAGTCAGGATAGACAAGGGGCTGCAGCTTTGGCTTGTTTTCTAATCATTTTATCTGGCCCATGAGTGGGAGACAACTTCAAGAAAACCCTCTCCTAATGAGAGGAACCCAGGAGTCAGGGAGAGGAGGGGTGGGTCGTGGTTGGAGACAGAGGCCTGGTGCCCCGGGTGCAGTGGAAGTCTCTGGAAGACCAGGTGGAGGGAGGCCTCACGGAGTGATGCCCAGGGTCACAGACCTGTCGCAGCTGCTGTTTGTTAGTTCAAGTCCTGCTCTGAGGTGCTCTGTGTCAGCTCTGAGCGACAGGTGAGCTGGGGGTGCTCTGCAATGAGGGCTATGTGCACGGTTCCTGTGTGCCCAGCCCTGCCACGGTACCTGCAAGGGTAGCTCTGTATCCTGGGAGGGGCCTGACCACGAGAGCCCCATGGGCTGGGGTGGGGGTGGGGTACCTGCCCAGGTGAGCTCCATATTCTGGGATTGGTCTGACCACGAGAGCCCCATGGGCTGCTGGGGACCTGGTAAAGGATGTCAGGACAGTCAGTGAAGCCACCGAGGATATACCTCCAGTTGCTCCTAATTCCTACACCCTGCTGGTCATTCTACCAACCACCAGGACATGGTATTCTGTATTAGTCTTCAATGATGCCTTCTTTTGTATTCCATTAGTCCCAGAGTCACAAGAAATTTTGGCTTGTGAGTGGCAGGACTCAACATACAACTAAAACAATACTTCCGGGCCGTCTGGCCCCAAGGGTGCAAAAATTCCCACACCATCTTTGGGGAAAGCTTAGCTAAAGACCTAAAAGTTCTACCTCTGGAAAAGGAAACCCTCCTTCAATATGCAGACGACATTCTGATCACCAGCCCTACTAAGGAGGCCTCTGAACTACCAAGCCAATAAAGGATAGAAGTTGTCCAAGAAAAAGCTCAAATATCACAGACTGCGGTGACCTGCCTGGGCTTCATTCTCACAGAAGGTCAGAGAAGCCCATCCCAGGAAAGGGAAGAAACCATTTTCAGCCTTACCCCTTTCTAAAACTAGAAGACAGCTTAGGGGTTCCTGGGGAGGCCAGGGTTTGCTGCTTCTGGATCCCTAACTACAGTCTACTAGCTGGGCCTCTATATGAAACACTGAAAGGAAAAGATGATGATCCTTTTGAATAGAATCCAGAAGTGGCCTTTCAAGAATGGAAAGAGCAGTCAATTCAGACCCTTGCCCTGGAACTCCCTAATTTAGCTAAACCCTTTGACCTTTACATTCCCGGTGAAAGGTGAATCGCCATTGGAGAATTAGTGCAAAAACTGGGACCACTTGAAATGGAACAATGCAAGAATGCCATCCAGGTAGGATAAACTACGGTCACTAAGGGGCTTGGCCCACTGCCACATCTGGCCAAGATACTGGCGGTATCTAAAAACCTGGAAATCAGCAGCCCAAAAGGCCACCTCCCTCCTAAGGGAAAAGGACCCCACGTGGTGATCCTAACCACCAACCATGCCCTGAAGTTGCAGGGTTCTCTCCGTGGGCACACCGACCTCGAGTGAGGAGGCCCTCCAACTCCAACATCCAGAGAGATAACCGGGGGCAACAGGGCACCATGACGACTCGTGTGAACATCACTTGACCTGGAGTTTCTCTCATAAAACAACAAGAGTGTGTCCCAAAAGAGTAGACTACTGCTTGCAGGACTTACTGCACCCAGAGGGGAGCTAATAATCTTGGCGGGGGAACAGTATACCACACTGTCACCATAGAAAAGCCTACAGACACCGTGATGATGGTGGCCAATAAGACCGGCTGGACTCCTGTTTACTTCAAAAGGCTGTTGACTCAGTAGCCATCATGGTCCTTGGTCACCACTGACCCTGGACTGTCTGGGAGTTGAGCGGGCAGGGCTCTGACACCTGGTGCTGTTTGTACGTTAATTCAGGGGCCTAACTGAAGAAAGCGCAGACTACTGGTCAGAGCATCTAGGCTGGCAGAGACGGTCAGCCTAAGGTGGCCGAACAAATGTGGGGCGGGGTGAAACCGGCCCCCACAGCGTCTCTGCACATCTCTTTCCTGGACCCTTAAAGGTCATTAGAATCTATAACACTTCCAATGCTGGTGCTCAGGTGGACGAGCAGGGAGGCAGGGGTCCTGGGGACAATCAACGTCACCGGGAGGCTGCTGGGGAGAAGCTCTGACCCTCGCCCCAGGGTATGAGGGCTCCCAACTCAGCACTCAGCAGTTACAGAAGAAGGGTCTGCACCCTCAGCACTCCAAGAATGAGGAACGGGACAAAAGGCAGAGGAGGGGTTTGTCCCCAGCAAAGCCCATTAAAAATCCCTGGGAGATAAAAATAGAATCTGGGCAATAAAGTCAAGTCTAACCTTTTTTATCCTTTGTGCTTTGTCTAATTTCACGTGCTCCTAGGGTCCCGCATGCAGAGGTTCCACACCCGGCACTTCAGACCAGATTTCCTAGTGCAGAATGGCTGGGTCGACACCTCAGCTCCTGGGGCCCAGTGCAGACTCCACGATATAGAGCCTGAGCTACAGCCAACCCGGCCCTCGAGAGCTCCGCCGCCTCCCTCCCTCCCACTGACTCTGACAGGATCTCTACACAGCAGCCCAGCCCACAGCCCACGGGGTAGTGCATGCTCTCACCTCTCCATTCTCTGATCAAAATATAAAGTTTCCTTTGCTTGTGAACCAAACTCAGTCTCGATCTGTTGGCCCCAATGACACTGGGCAGGGGGACACTTGTTGGGGTCCACTCTGGAGGATCAGTAACAGAAATTGAGACTATTGTAACCTCAATGAACAGATGTGTGAGCCAAACTGTAGTTAACATAGAACAGTGTATAAGGCTCGGGTAAAATAAGATGTTTTTAACACTTCCATTTGATATTTCCATCACTTTTTATAAGCAAGTTCAGTGAAAAGGTTTGTCTTATTTGTCAGGTCAATATTAGAGAAACGAAGTGATTTCTTTCCAAGGATGTACAGCTAATAATCTTGGTTAAACCTTCAATCTTGTTTTAAATGCTTTTCCATTGAAAATGATACCTCTCTTTCAGCTCCCCCATTTCTGAGAAGTATAAAATCTTATAATTTATTATTACCAAAGGGGAAAGGTGGGAGGAGGGATAAATTAACAGTTTGGAATGAACACATACACACTGCTATGTATAAAATAGATCATCAACAAGGAACTACTGTATAGCACAGGGAACTACACTCAACATTTTGCAATAACCTATAAGGGGAAATAATCTGAAAAAGAATAGATATTTTTATTGACATCATCTATCAATGACAGTTAAAGTGTAGCCTAAGGGAAGCTGGTGGTGAGTGCTTCTGACCCTGAAGACTTCAATCATCTAAAGTTTGGACTCTGCCTACTTCCCAAGGCCCTTAATGAACATATGTGTAGCCGTAGCTTAAAAAATTCCCCAGTTTGGGTTTCGGGGAGACACTGATTTTGAAAAAGCCCTGGTGTTCTCCTTACATGAATGGGACTCTTCCTACTGCTAAAACATGTCTGTCACACCCAGAGGATGGTATACCATCTGATCGGGAAGAGTTTGGAAAAGGCATCTTATCTCCTCATCTCCTGGTGCTCGGGTTCACCCCTCCAGCGTCTTTACTAACAGTCTCCCCACTTGGAGATGTCAGCACTGTCAACATCCTGTTGCGTACAGTTTGGAATTTGTCCAGAGGATGAAGCGGAAGGATGAGGAACAATGAGAGACAAGTCCTAGGTGTTCAGACAGGCACATGTCACTCTAATTTCCAATCAGGAAGACGAATTGACCAAAGGCTAGGGTTGCCCATGGAAACAGTATAGGGCTTGAGGAAATCCCGCTGCTTTGTGGCCAGTTCCCATAAACACGAGTCGAACAATGGAACTCAGGGGCAGTAAAATTCACAAAACTGCAGAGTTGAAAATATCCATCACTGAAAAATGTCTTGAGGAAAGTCAGAGAAAAGGACTTGTAAGCAAGGGAGAATGGCAGGAAAGGGATTTGAGGAGGTAGAAAGGACTCGCCATTAAGCACAAGAAAAGGAGCTGAACATTGCCAACATTGCAGTTGGCCAAAAAGGGTGTATGCGTTCTTTTCTGTATATATTCAAGAAAAGGGCATACACTTTTTTAGCCAACCAAACAGGTGGGCACTGGAAGTCAATACTACAAAAGATATCACTTCGCATCAGTCAGAAGAGCCATCCTCATAAAGCGTAAACAACAGAAATGCAGGACAGGGCAACGAGAAGAGGGAGCCCTGTGAGACTTATAGTGGAAATGTATATTGCCAACGGCCATTCTGGAGAAGTGTATTGTGTTTACTAAAGCATCTAAAAAATGAGCTACAGAGCATAGGGCACTTGCACTCATGGGCGTATATCTTGGGAAAAACAAAAATCGAGAGGACACAGGCACCCCAATGTTTACCCCCTCTCTGTTTAAAAGATCCTCGACTAGGATATAACTTAAATGTCTCTGGAGGGAAAAAATGGATAGAGATGTGGTACTTAGGTAGAGTGGAATATTATTCAGCCTGGAAATCAATGAAATATGGCCAGTTGTAACAACTCCGGAGGAGTTACGTATGATCATTCTAAGTGACAGAATTCAAAAAGAAAAAGACACATATCATAAGATATCACTTAAAGGTGGAATCCAAAATGGCTACACATGAAATAAATTACAAAACAAAAACATAGTCAAATATGTAGAAAACACGCATAAGGCTGCTAAACGGGAAAGGTGGGGAGGGGTGAGGCATCATCCAGGAGGTTGAAATTAGCAAAGATACCATTCCAAATACCAAACTGATAATCAACAAGGCCTACACGGTAGCTAAAAGAACTGCACTCAGCACACTCAAGTCACCGGAAAAGAATATATACAACTGGTAAGAATCTGAAAAAGAATTTATTGATGTCTCTCTGTACGTGAATCAAGTGGATGTACAGCAGCAAGAAACAGAGCTTTGAAAATCAGCTGTAACCAATATAGTAATAAATTGAAAAAAATAAACGACAGAGAGACAGAGAAAACCTCTTACAACTTTTCCTCAGGGACGGTGATGCAACATGGATTGAACACATCTAGACCCACAGCAGGATGAGACATAAGGCTGGAAACTGTTTGCGTTAAGAGAAATGTGAGGTTGGGTGAGGAAATACACACCCTTTAAAGTAATACTACCTGGTACCCATTCAATGGGTCCCAAATCTGCAGGTTCAAGGGATCTTCCTACAGCTAAAACATGCATGGAAAACCCAGAGGACTGTACACCATGTGATCGGGAGATGTGTCTAAAATGCACCTCATTTATCCTCTCCTGGTGCTCCTGTTCACCATTCCAGCCACGCTACTTAGAATCTCCCCACTTGGAGAATCAGCACATTTAAACTTCTGTTTCACACATTTTGCAAATTGTGAGGAGGATGAACGGGAAGAGGGGGAACCAATGAGAGAAGAGTTGTAGGGGTTTGGACGGGCACATATCACTCTAATTTCCCATTAAGAGTAAGAATTAAAGGAAGGCTCAGCCTGCCTCGCCGGAGCCAAAATAGGGCCTGAAGCAATCCTGCGGGTTTGAGGCCAGCTCACAAAAGAGCAACTTAAACAATGGAGCTCAGGGTCACTGCAATTCACAAACCTGCAGAGTTATAAATGAAAACTAACGTCCAAAAATATGTTGAGGTAAGGCAAAGAAGAGGATCTGAATGCAAGACAGAATTGCAAGAAACAGATTTCAAGAGATAGATTGGACTCGTCTTTAACGCACATGAAAAGCGGCAGAATTTCGACAATGATGCAGTTGGCCCAAAAGGGCGTATGCGTTTTTTCCTGATTATATCCAGGAAAAAACGCATACGCACTTTATGGGCAACGAAGCAAGCAAGCAATGCAAATGTGCACAACAAAGAAGTCTCACTTCCCACCGGTCAAAAGGGCCATCCTAAAAAATTGTAAAAACCAGAAATGCAGGACAGGCCATGGAGAACAGGGAGCCTTTATACGCTGATGGGCAGTGTGTGAACTGCCGAGAGCCACTCTGGAGAAGTGTATGGTGGTTCCTAAATCATCTAAAAAACAGAGCTACAGAGCATAGGACACTTCCAATCATGGGAGTATATCTAGGGAAGTCTAAAAATCAACAAGACACAAGCACACCACAGTTTAGGGCTACTCTGTTTACAAGAACCTCAACTTCAGTACACCTTAAATATCCCAGGAAAGAGAACAATGGATAAAGAAGATGTGGTACTTATGTACAATGGAATATCTCTTCACCATGAAATCAATGTAATAAGGCTAGTAGAAGGATAAAGAGTGGATTTAGGTCCGATAATACTACTTGAAATAAGTCAAACAGAAAAAGAAACATATCATAAGATATCACTTATAGAGGGAGGGTAAATATGGCTGCACAAGAAATGAATTACAGAACAGAACAGTGTCTCACATTTAGAAAACACACTTATGTCAGCTTAAGGGGAAAGGAGAGGTGGGGTGATGCATAAAACCAGAGTTTGAAATTAGCACAGATACCGTTCAATAAACCAAATAGGTATTAGACAAGATCTACACCTTGCTCAATGAACAGGCCTCAACACACCCTATACACCGCAGAGAAATATATCTGAGGAATAAGAATCTTAAAACCCATGTATTGATATATCTCCATAAGGGAATCAAGTGTGTGCAGAGTGGCACAAACACAGCAGTGAAAAGGAGCTAAACCCCATTATAGAAATAAATTTTAAAAACAAAACGCTGAAACAATGAAAGAGAGAAAAATTCTTACAAAATTCGCTCAGGGGCTGTGATGCAACCTGGATTGACCACATATAAACCCACAGCTGGATAAGACATAAGGCTGGACACTTGGGGCTGACAGGATTGGTGAGCTTTGGTGAGCAACTGCCGAAAGTTTAATGCAATACTTCATGCTACTCAGTCCAAGGGTCCCAACACTCCAGGTTGAAGGGAATCTTCCTACAGCTAAACCATGCTTGGGAAACCCAGCGACTGGTATACCATATGATCGGGAAAGGTTTCTAAAACGCACCTCATTTTTCCTCTCCTGGGGCTCCGGATCGACATTCCAGCCGCTTTACTAACAACATCCCCACATGGAGTCAATGCCTTTAAGTTCTGGTATCGCACAGTCTGCAGTTAGTGCAGAGGATGAATGGGAATAGGGGAAACCAGTGAGAAACTAGCTGTAGCGGTTTCAATGGGCACATGTCACTCTAATATCACATCAGTAAGAAGAATTAACCAAAGGCACAGCAAGGTGCCCCAGAAGAAAAATAGGGCTTCAAGGAATCCTGTGGTTATGGGGCAAGACCACAAAAATAAGAGCTAAAAAATGGAGCTAAGGGCCACTGCAATTCAAAAACCTGCAGAGTTATAAAGGCCAACTATTTTTAAAAAATATATTGAAGTAAGGCTATGAAGAGGCATTGAAAGCAAGGCAGAATTGCAGGAAACCGATTTCAGGAGGTAGACTGGAATTGCATTGAAAGCATATGAAGAGAGTCAGAAACTCGACAATGATGCACTTGGCCAAAAAGGGCGTATGCGTTTTTTCCTGAATATATTCAGGAAAAAACGCATACGCACTTTTTGGCCAACCAAGCAAGCTTGCAAAGGAAATCTGCACTACAATGAAGTCTCACTTCCCCCCGGTCAAAAGGGCCATCAGAATAAAGTGTAAAATCCAGAAAGGCAGGACAGGCCATGGAGAACTGGGAGCCTTGTTATGCTGATGGGCGGGATGTAAATTGCCAACAGACACTTGGGAGAAGTGTATGGTGTTTCCTGAAACATCTAAAAAACAAAGCAACAGAGCCTAGGGCACTTCCACTTATGGTCCTATAGCTTAGGGAAGTTAATATCAAAAAGACACAGCAACCCCAAAATTTGGGACGGCTCTTTTCATAGGAATCTCTTCTCCGGCACAAGTTAAATATCCCAGAGAGCAAATAATGGATAAAGAAGTTGCGGTACTTCTGTACAACAGAATACCACTCAGCAATGAAATCTATGTCACCAGGCCCGTACCAGCATAATGAGTGGATTGAGGCACGATGATTCTAAGTGAAATAAGTCACACAGAAAAAGAAACATCATAAGGTATCACTAATACACGGAATGTGAACTTGGCTACACATGAACTGAATTACAAAACAGAACAGGGTCTCAAGTTTAGAAAACCAACTTATGCCTGCTTAAGGGGGAAGGTGAGTTGGGGTGCTGCATAAAAGCAGAGTTTGAAATTAGCACAGATACCGTTCCATAAGCCAAATATGTAATAGACAAGAGCTACCCCTTGCTCAACGAAATGGATTCAACAATGAGGTATCACCTCACACCTGGTAGAATATGCATCATTGAAAATCTACAAACAAAAAATGCTGGAAAGGGTGTGGAGAAAAGGAACCCTCTTCCACTATTGTTGGGAATATAAATTGATACAGTCATTATGGAGAACAATATGGAATTTCTTAAGAAACTAACAATAGAATTACCATATGATACAGCAATCCCAGTACTGGACATATACCCAGACAAAACCATAAATCAAAAAGAGTCATTCACCGCAATGTTCATTGCATCACTATTTACAATATCGAGGTAATGGAAGCAACCTAAATGCCCACAGACAGACGAATGCATAAAGCTGTGGTACATATATAAAATGGAATATTACTAAGCCATGAAAAGGAATGAAATTGGGTCATTTGTAGAGACGTCGATGGATCTAGAGACTGTCATACAGAGTGAAGTAAGTCAGAAGGAGAAAAACAAATCTTGTATATTCATGCATATATGTGGAACCTAGAAAAACTGTACAGATTAACCATTTTGCAAGGCATAAATAGAGCAACAGATGTAGACAACAAACGTATGGACAACAAGGGGGGAAAGCTGTTGGGGGGGTGGTGGTGGGAGGAGTTGAGAGACTGGGATTGGCATGTATACATTTATATGTATAAAATAGATAACCAATAAGAACCTGCTGTATAAAAATATAAAATAAAATTCAAAATTAAAAAGAAGTAAAATTTAAAAAATAAAACAGAAAAAACAATTATTCCCTGCACATACATGTATTTATATGAATAAATTATTTCCATGCTTATATCTGTAAATACAAAAAAGAGGAATAAAATCTACCTTGAACCAAAAACGAAAAAGAGAAAAAAAACACAGAACCCACCAGTTCCACAGAGGAAAACCGTATCAGGGCACTTGCTCCAGTTGTAAACAATTCTGAAGTTGGTCAGTGGTGGGGAATCGTCTCCCATTCAGCCAGCAGCCCCCACGCAACAAGCGTCCTCATTGCAAAGCTGGGGCACCGTGCCGAGGCATCTGTGAGTAAACGTGAGCTGAGCCCCAGGCCAGTTGCTGCTGAACTATTCCCACCCGTCCCAGGTAAAACACCTGAATATATACAAGGACTTGAAAGCCTAGAGGAAGGGCCATAGAGCCACACGAGTGACAGCATGCCGGCCGACTTGGTGCCTGCAGGCCAGCCAGGATGGTCCTGGCCCTGGGTGCTCTTCTGGAAGATTTCCATTTCCCTGCCTGAGATACCCGTCCTGTCCCTGCCCCCACTGCTTTTTTCCTTCCTCACCTCTGCCCAGGGAGAAATTCCAGCAGCAGGTATGGGTGACACATCCTCTTCTTTAGCAGGTGGCAGCCTGGCAACTGCTGCAGAAAGTCCAGCAGAGCCCCACTCACACTGGGCCACCCACAAAGCCGTGGCCTCTCACTCCCTCCCACCAGCCCAGCCCCGAGACTGCTGACAGGGCAGAGAAAATGGCGTCAGGCACGGCTGCAGGGGCTCTTGCTGCCTGGAGTGGTATTTATATTGATCTCAACCCAGGCACACCTGGGGAGGGCTGGCCGGCACGGTAAGGCTGCCCAGGTCAGCCAATCATCACCCCTCAGGGGCTCACAGTTGCAGAAAATGGAACTTGCTGAACCGGCCAGGTCCAAGGAACAGGTGTGGGCTCCTGAGAGTCAGGATAGACAAGGGGCTGCAGCTTTGGCTTGTTTTCTAATCATTTTATCTGGCCCATGAGTGGGAGACAACTTCAAGAAAACCCTCTCCTAATGAGAGGAACCCAGGAGTCAGGCAGAGGAGGGGTGGGTGGTGGTTGGAGACAGAGGCCTGGTGCCCCGGGTGCAGTGGAAGTCTCTGGAAGACCAGGTGGAGGGAGGCCTCATGGAGTGATGCCCAGGGTCACAGACCTGTCGCAGCTGCTGTTTGTTAGTTCAAGTCCTGCTCTGAGGTGCTCTGTGTCAGCTCTGAGCGACAGGTGAGCTGGTGGTGCTCTGCAATGAGGGCTATGTGCACGGTTCCTGTGTGCCCAGCCCTGCCACGGTACCTGCAAGGGTAGCTCTGTATCCTGGGAGGGGCCTGACCACGAGAGCCCCGTGGGCTGGGGTGGGGGTGGGGTACCTGCCCAGGTGAGCTCCATATTCTGGGATTGGTCTGACCACGAGAGCCCCATGGGCTGCTGGGGACCTGGTAAAGGATGTCAGGACAGTCAGTGAAGCCACCGAGGATATACCTCCAGTTGCTCCTAATTCCTACACCCTGCTGGTCATTCTACCAACCACCAGGACATGGTATTCTGTATTAGTCTTCAATGATGCCTTCTTTTGTATTCCATTAGTCCCAGAGTCACAAGAAATTTTGGCTTGTGAGTGGCAGGACTCAACATACAACTAAAACAATACTTCCGGGCCGTCTGGCCCCAAGGGTGCAAAAATTCCCACACCATCTTTGGGGAAAGCTTAGCTAAAGACCTAAAAGTTCTACCTCTGGAAAAGGAAACCCTCCTTCAATATGCAGACGACATTCTGATCACCAGCCCTACTAAGGAGGCCTCTGAACTACCAAGCCAATAAAGGATAGAAGTTGTCCAAGAAAAAGCTCAAATATCACAGACTGCGGTGACCTGCCTGGGCTTCATTCTCACAGAAGGTCAGAGAAGCCCATCCCAGGAAAGGGAAGAAACCATTTTCAGCCTTACCCCTTTCTAAAACTAGAAGACAGCTTAGGGGTTCCTGGGGAGGCCAGGGTTTGCTGCTTCTGGATCCCTAACTACAGTCTACTAGCTGGGCCTCTATATGAAACACTGAAAGGAAAAGATGATGATCCTTTTGAATAGAATCCAGAAGTGGCCTTTCAAGAATGGAAAGAGCAGTCAATTCAGACCCTTGCCCTGGAACTCCCTAATTTAGCTAAACCCTTTGACCTTTACATTCCCGGTGAAAGGTGAATCGCCATTGGAGAATTAGTGCAAAAACTGGGACCACTTGAAATGGAACAATGCAAGAATGCCATCCAGGTAGGATAAACTATGGTCACTAAGGGGCTTGGCCCACTGCCACATCTGGCCAAGATACTGGCGGTATCTAAAAACCTGGAAATCAGCAGCCCAAAAGGCCACCTCCCTCCTAAGGGAAAAGGACCCCACGTGGTGATCCTAACCACCAACCATGCCCTGAAGTTGCAGGGTTCTCTCCGTGGGCACACCGACCTCGAGTGAGGAGGCCCTCCAACTCCAACATCCAGAGAGATAACCGGGGGCAACAGGGCACCATGACGACTCGTGTGAACATCACTTGACCTGGAGTTTCTCTCATAAAACAACAAGAGTGTGTCCCAAAAGAGTAGACTACTGCTTGCAGGACTTACTGCACCCAGAGGGGAGCTAATAATCTTGGCGGGGGAACAGTATACCACACTGTCACCATAGAAAAGCCTACAGACACCGTGATGATGGTGGCCAATAAGACCGGCTGGACTCCTGTTTACTTCAAAAGGCTGTTGACTCAGTAGCCATCATGGTCCTTGGTCACCACTGACCCTGGACTGTCTGGGAGTTGAGCGGGCAGGGCTCTGACACCTGGTGCTGTTTGTACGTTAATTCAGGGGCCTAACTGAAGAAAGCGCAGACTACTGGTCAGAGCATCTAGGCTGGCAGAGACGGTCAGCCTAAGGTGGCCGAACAAATGTGGGGCGGGGTGAAACCGGCCCCCACAGCGTCTCTGCACATCTCTTTCCTGGACCCTTAAAGGTCATTAGAATCTATAACACTTCCAATGCTGGTGCTCAGGTGGACGAGCAGGGAGGCAGGGGTCCTGGGGACAATCAACGTCACCGGGAGGCTGCTGGGGAGAAGCTCTGACCCTCGCCCCAGGGTATGAGGGCTCCCAACTCAGCACTCAGCAGTTACAGAAGAAGGGTCTGCACCCTCAGCACTCCAAGAATGAGGAACGGGACAAAAGGCAGAGGAGGGGTTTGTCCCCAGCAAAGCCCATTAAAAATCCCTGGGAGATAAAAATAGAATCTGGGCAATAAAGTCAAGTCTAACCTTTTTTATCCTTTGTGCTTTGTCTAATTTCACGTGCTCCTAGGGTCCCGCATGCAGAGGTTCCACACCCGGCACTTCAGACCAGATTTCCTAGTGCAGAATGGCTGGGTCGACACCTCAGCTCCTGGGGCCCAGTGCAGACTCCACGATATAGAGCCTGAGCTACAGCCAACCCGGCCCTCGAGAGCTCCGCCGCCTCCCTCCCTCCCACTGACTCTGACAGGATCTCTACACAGCAGCCCAGCCCACAGCCCACGGGGTAGTGCATGCTCTCACCTCTCCATTCTCTGATCAAAATATAAAGTTTCCTTTGCTTGTGAACCAAACTCAGTCTCGATCTGTTGGCCCCAATGACACTGGGCAGGGGGACACTTGTTGGGGTCCACTCTGGAGGATCAGTAACAGAAATTGAGACTATTGTAACCTCAATGAACAGATGTGTGAGCCAAACTGTAGTTAACATAGAACAGTGTATAAGGCTCGGGTAAAATAAGATGTTTTTAACACTTCCATTTGATATTTCCATCACTTTTTATAAGCAAGTTCAGTGAAAAGGTTTGTCTTATTTGTCAGGTCAATATTAGAGAAACGAAGTGATTTCTTTCCAAGGATGTACAGCTAATAATCTTGGTTAAACCTTCAATCTTGTTTTAAATGCTTTTCCATTGAAAATGATACCTCTCTTTCAGCTCCCCCATTTCTGAGAAGTATAAAATCTTATAATTTATTATTACCAAAGGGGAAAGGTGGGAGGAGGGATAAATTAACAGTTTGGAATGAACACATACACACTGCTATGTATAAAATAGATCATCAACAAGGAACTACTGTATAGCACAGGGAACTACACTCAACATTTTGCAATAACCTATAAGGGGAAATAATCTGAAAAAGAATAGATATTTTTATTGACATCATCTATCAATGACAGTTAAAGTGTAGCCTAAGGGAAGCTGGTGGTGAGTGCTTCTGACCCTGAAGACTTCAATCATCTAAAGTTTGGACTCTGCCTACTTCCCAAGGCCCTTAATGAACATATGTGTAGCCGTAGCTTAAAAAATTCCCCAGTTTGGGTTTCGGGGAGACACTGATTTTGAAAAAGCCCTGGTGTTCTCCTTACATGAATGGGACTCTTCCTACTGCTAAAACATGTCTGTCACACCCAGAGGATGGTATACCATCTGATCGGGAAGAGTTTGGAAAAGGCATCTTATCTCCTCATCTCCTGGTGCTCGGGTTCACCCCTCCAGCGTCTTTACTAACAGTCTCCCCACTTGGAGATGTCAGCACTGTCAACATCCTGTTGCGTACAGTTTGGAATTTGTCCAGAGGATGAAGCGGAAGGATGAGGAACAATGAGAGACAAGTCCTAGGTGTTCAGACAGGCACATGTCACTCTAATTTCCAATCAGGAAGACGAATTGACCAAAGGCTAGGGTTGCCCATGGAAACAGTATAGGGCTTGAGGAAATCCCGCTGCTTTGTGGCCAGTTCCCATAAACACGAGTCGAACAATGGAACTCAGGGGCAGTAAAATTCACAAAACTGCAGAGTTGAAAATATCCATCACTGAAAAATGTCTTGAGGAAAGTCAGAGAAAAGGACTTGTAAGCAAGGGAGAATGGCAGGAAAGGGATTTGAGGAGGTAGAAAGGACTCGCCATTAAGCACAAGAAAAGGAGCTGAACATTGCCAACATTGCAGTTGGCCAAAAAGGGTGTATGCGTTCTTTTCTGTATATATTCAAGAAAAGGGCATACACTTTTTTAGCCAACCAAACAGGTGGGCACTGGAAGTCAATACTACAAAAGATATCACTTCGCATCAGTCAGAAGAGCCATCCTCATAAAGCGTAAACAACAGAAATGCAGGACAGGGCAACGAGAAGAGGGAGCCCTGTGAGACTTATAGTGGAAATGTATATTGCCAACGGCCATTCTGGAGAAGTGTATTGTGTTTACTAAAGCATCTAAAAAATGAGCTACAGAGCATAGGGCACTTGCACTCATGGGCGTATATCTTGGGAAAAACAAAAATCGAGAGGACACAGGCACCCCAATGTTTACCCCCTCTCTGTTTAAAAGATCCTCGACTAGGATATAACTTAAATGTCTCTGGAGGGAAAAAATGGATAGAGATGTGGTACTTAGGTAGAGTGGAATATTATTCAGCCTGGAAATCAATGAAATATGGCCAGTTGTAACAACTCCGGAGGAGTTACGTATGATCATTCTAAGTGACAGAATTCAAAAAGAAAAAGACACATATCATAAGATATCACTTAAAGGTGGAATCCAAAATGGCTACACATGAAATAAATTACAAAACAAAAACATAGTCAAATATGTAGAAAACACGCATAAGGCTGCTAAACGGGAAAGGTGGGGAGGGGTGAGGCATCATCCAGGAGGTTGAAATTAGCAAAGATACCATTCCAAATACCAAACTGATAATCAACAAGGCCTACACGGTAGCTAAAAGAACTGCACTCAGCACACTCAAGTCACCGGAAAAGAATATATACAACTGGTAAGAATCTGAAAAAGAATTTATTGATGTCTCTCTGTACGTGAATCAAGTGGATGTACAGCAGCAAGAAACAGAGCTTTGAAAATCAGCTGTAACCAATATAGTAATAAATTGAAAAAAATAAACGACAGAGAGACAGAGAAAACCTCTTACAACTTTTCCTCAGGGACGGTGATGCAACATGGATTGAACACATCTAGACCCACAGCAGGATGAGACATAAGGCTGGAAACTGTTTGCGTTAAGAGAAATGTGAGGTTGGGTGAGGAAATACACACCCTTTAAAGTAATACTACCTGGTACCCATTCAATGGGTCCCAAATCTGCAGGTTCAAGGGATCTTCCTACAGCTAAAACATGCATGGAAAACCCAGAGGACTGTACACCATGTGATCGGGAGATGTGTCTAAAATGCACCTCATTTATCCTCTCCTGGTGCTCCTGTTCACCATTCCAGCCACGCTACTTAGAATCTCCCCACTTGGAGAATCAGCACATTTAAACTTCTGTTTCACACATTTTGCAAATTGTGAGGAGGATGAACGGGAAGAGGGGGAACCAATGAGAGAAGAGTTGTAGGGGTTTGGACGGGCACATATCACTCTAATTTCCCATTAAGAGTAAGAATTAAAGGAAGGCTCAGCCTGCCTCGCCGGAGCCAAAATAGGGCCTGAAGCAATCCTGCGGGTTTGAGGCCAGCTCACAAAAGAGCAACTTAAACAATGGAGCTCAGGGTCACTGCAATTCACAAACCTGCAGAGTTATAAATGAAAACTAACGTCCAAAAATATGTTGAGGTAAGGCAAAGAAGAGGATCTGAATGCAAGACAGAATTGCAAGAAACAGATTTCAAGAGATAGATTGGACTCGTCTTTAACGCACATGAAAAGCGGCAGAATTTCGACAATGATGCAGTTGGCCCAAAAGGGCGTATGCGTTTTTTCCTGATTATATCCAGGAAAAAACGCATACGCACTTTATGGGCAACGAAGCAAGCAAGCAATGCAAATGTGCACAACAAAGAAGTCTCACTTCCCACCGGTCAAAAGGGCCATCCTAAAAAATTGTAAAAACCAGAAATGCAGGACAGGCCATGGAGAACAGGGAGCCTTTATACGCTGATGGGCAGTGTGTGAACTGCCGAGAGCCACTCTGGAGAAGTGTATGGTGGTTCCTAAATCATCTAAAAAACAGAGCTACAGAGCATAGGACACTTCCAATCATGGGAGTATATCTAGGGAAGTCTAAAAATCAACAAGACACAAGCACACCACAGTTTAGGGCTACTCTGTTTACAAGAACCTCAACTTCAGTACACCTTAAATATCCCAGGAAAGAGAACAATGGATAAAGAAGATGTGGTACTTATGTACAATGGAATATCTCTTCACCATGAAATCAATGTAATAAGGCTAGTAGAAGGATAAAGAGTGGATTTAGGTCCGATAATACTACTTGAAATAAGTCAAACAGAAAAAGAAACATATCATAAGATATCACTTATAGAGGGAGGGTAAATATGGCTGCACAAGAAATGAATTACAGAACAGAACAGTGTCTCACATTTAGAAAACACACTTATGTCAGCTTAAGGGGAAAGGAGAGGTGGGGTGATGCATAAAACCAGAGTTTGAAATTAGCACAGATACCGTTCAATAAACCAAATAGGTATTAGACAAGATCTACACCTTGCTCAATGAACAGGCCTCAACACACCCTATACACCGCAGAGAAATATATCTGAGGAATAAGAATCTTAAAACCCATGTATTGATATATCTCCATAAGGGAATCAAGTGTGTGCAGAGTGGCACAAACACAGCAGTGAAAAGGAGCTAAACCCCATTATAGAAATAAATTTTAAAAACAAAACGCTGAAACAATGAAAGAGAGAAAAATTCTTACAAAATTCGCTCAGGGGCTGTGATGCAACCTGGATTGACCACATATAAACCCACAGCTGGATAAGACATAAGGCTGGACACTTGGGGCTGACAGGATTGGTGAGCTTTGGTGAGCAACTGCCGAAAGTTTAATGCAATACTTCATGCTACTCAGTCCAAGGGTCCCAACACTCCAGGTTGAAGGGAATCTTCCTACAGCTAAACCATGCTTGGGAAACCCAGCGACTGGTATACCATATGATCGGGAAAGGTTTCTAAAACGCACCTCATTTTTCCTCTCCTGGGGCTCCGGATCGACATTCCAGCCGCTTTACTAACAACATCCCCACATGGAGTCAATGCCTTTAAGTTCTGGTATCGCACAGTCTGCAGTTAGTGCAGAGGATGAATGGGAATAGGGGAAACCAGTGAGAAACTAGCTGTAGCGGTTTCAATGGGCACATGTCACTCTAATATCACATCAGTAAGAAGAATTAACCAAAGGCACAGCAAGGTGCCCCAGAAGAAAAATAGGGCTTCAAGGAATCCTGTGGTTATGGGGCAAGACCACAAAAATAAGAGCTAAAAAATGGAGCTAAGGGCCACTGCAATTCAAAAACCTGCAGAGTTATAAAGGCCAACTATTTTTAAAAAATATATTGAAGTAAGGCTATGAAGAGGCATTGAAAGCAAGGCAGAATTGCAGGAAACCGATTTCAGGAGGTAGACTGGAATTGCATTGAAAGCATATGAAGAGAGTCAGAAACTCGACAATGATGCACTTGGCCAAAAAGGGCGTATGCGTTTTTTCCTGAATATATTCAGGAAAAAACGCATACGCACTTTTTGGCCAACCAAGCAAGCTTGCAAAGGAAATCTGCACTACAATGAAGTCTCACTTCCCCCCGGTCAAAAGGGCCATCAGAATAAAGTGTAAAATCCAGAAAGGCAGGACAGGCCATGGAGAACTGGGAGCCTTGTTATGCTGATGGGCGGGATGTAAATTGCCAACAGACACTTGGGAGAAGTGTATGGTGTTTCCTGAAACATCTAAAAAACAAAGCAACAGAGCCTAGGGCACTTCCACTTATGGTCCTATAGCTTAGGGAAGTTAATATCAAAAAGACACAGCAACCCCAAAATTTGGGACGGCTCTTTTCATAGGAATCTCTTCTCCGGCACAAGTTAAATATCCCAGAGAGCAAATAATGGATAAAGAAGTTGCGGTACTTCTGTACAACAGAATACCACTCAGCAATGAAATCTATGTCACCAGGCCCGTACCAGCATAATGAGTGGATTGAGGCACGATGATTCTAAGTGAAATAAGTCACACAGAAAAAGAAACATCATAAGGTATCACTAATACACGGAATGTGAACTTGGCTACACATGAACTGAATTACAAAACAGAACAGGGTCTCAAGTTTAGAAAACCAACTTATGCCTGCTTAAGGGGGAAGGTGAGTTGGGGTGCTGCATAAAAGCAGAGTTTGAAATTAGCACAGATACCGTTCCATAAGCCAAATATGTAATAGACAAGAGCTACCCCTTGCTCAACGAAATGGATTCAACAATGAGGTATCACCTCACACCTGGTAGAATATGCATCATTGAAAATCTACAAACAAAAAATGCTGGAAAGGGTGTGGAGAAAAGGAACCCTCTTCCACTATTGTTGGGAATATAAATTGATACAGTCATTATGGAGAACAATATGGAATTTCTTAAGAAACTAACAATAGAATTACCATATGATACAGCAATCCCAGTACTGGACATATACCCAGACAAAACCATAAATCAAAAAGAGTCATTCACCGCAATGTTCATTGCATCACTATTTACAATATCGAGGTAATGGAAGCAACCTAAATGCCCACAGACAGACGAATGCATAAAGCTGTGGTACATATATAAAATGGAATATTACTAAGCCATGAAAAGGAATGAAATTGGGTCATTTGTAGAGACGTCGATGGATCTAGAGACTGTCATACAGAGTGAAGTAAGTCAGAAGGAGAAAAACAAATCTTGTATATTCATGCATATATGTGGAACCTAGAAAAACTGTACAGATTAACCATTTTGCAAGGCATAAATAGAGCAACAGATGTAGACAACAAACGTATGGACAACAAGGGGGGAAAGCTGTTGGGGGGGTGGTGGTGGGAGGAGTTGAGAGACTGGGATTGGCATGTATACATTTATATGTATAAAATAGATAACCAATAAGAACCTGCTGTATAAAAATATAAAATAAAATTCAAAATTAAAAAGAAGTAAAATTTAAAAAATAAAACAGAAAAAACAATTATTCCCTGCACATACATGTATTTATATGAATAAATTATTTCCATGCTTATATCTGTAAATACAAAAAAGAGGAATAAAATCTACCTTGAACCAAAAACGAAAAAGAGAAAAAAAACACAGAACCCACCAGTTCCACAGAGGAAAACCGTATCAGGGCACTTGCTCCAGTTGTAAACAATTCTGAAGTTGGTCAGTGGTGGGGAATCGTCTCCCATTCAGCCAGCAGCCCCCACGCAACAAGCGTCCTCATTGCAAAGCTGGGGCACCGTGCCGAGGCATCTGTGAGTAAACGTGAGCTGAGCCCCAGGCCAGTTGCTGCTGAACTATTCCCACCCGTCCCAGGTAAAACACCTGAATATATACAAGGACTTGAAAGCCTAGAGGAAGGGCCATAGAGCCACACGAGTGACAGCATGCCGGCCGACTTGGTGCCTGCAGGCCAGCCAGGATGGTCCTGGCCCTGGGTGCTCTTCTGGAAGATTTCCATTTCCCTGCCTGAGATACCCGTCCTGTCCCTGCCCCCACTGCTTTTTTCCTTCCTCACCTCTGCCCAGGGAGAAATTCCAGCAGCAGGTATGGGTGACACATCCTCTTCTTTAGCAGGTGGCAGCCTGGCAACTGCTGCAGAAAGTCCAGCAGAGCCCCACTCACACTGGGCCACCCACAAAGCCGTGGCCTCTCACTCCCTCCCACCAGCCCAGCCCCGAGACTGCTGACAGGGCAGAGAAAATGGCGTCAGGCACGGCTGCAGGGGCTCTTGCTGCCTGGAGTGGTATTTATATTGATCTCAACCCAGGCACACCTGGGGAGGGCTGGCCGGCACGGTAAGGCTGCCCAGGTCAGCCAATCATCACCCCTCAGGGGCTCACAGTTGCAGAAAATGGAACTTGCTGAACCGGCCAGGTCCAAGGAACAGGTGTGGGCTCCTGAGAGTCAGGATAGACAAGGGGCTGCAGCTTTGGCTTGTTTTCTAATCATTTTATCTGGCCCATGAGTGGGAGACAACTTCAAGAAAACCCTCTCCTAATGAGAGGAACCCAGGAGTCAGGGAGAGGAGGGGTGGGTCGTGGTTGGAGACAGAGGCCTGGTGCCCCGGGTGCAGTGGAAGTCTCTGGAAGACCAGGTGGAGGGAGGCCTCACGGAGTGATGCCCAGGGTCACAGACCTGTCGCAGCTGCTGTTTGTTAGTTCAAGTCCTGCTCTGAGGTGCTCTGTGTCAGCTCTGAGCGACAGGTGAGCTGGGGGTGCTCTGCAATGAGGGCTATGTGCACGGTTCCTGTGTGCCCAGCCCTGCCACGGTACCTGCAAGGGTAGCTCTGTATCCTGGGAGGGGCCTGACCACGAGAGCCCCATGGGCTGGGGTGGGGGTGGGGTACCTGCCCAGGTGAGCTCCATATTCTGGGATTGGTCTGACCACGAGAGCCCCATGGGCTGCTGGGGACCTGGTAAAGGATGTCAGGACAGTCAGTGAAGCCACCGAGGATATACCTCCAGTTGCTCCTAATTCCTACACCCTGCTGGTCATTCTACCAACCACCAGGACATGGTATTCTGTATTAGTCTTCAATGATGCCTTCTTTTGTATTCCATTAGTCCCAGAGTCACAAGAAATTTTGGCTTGTGAGTGGCAGGACTCAACATACAACTAAAACAATACTTCCGGGCCGTCTGGCCCCAAGGGTGCAAAAATTCCCACACCATCTTTGGGGAAAGCTTAGCTAAAGACCTAAAAGTTCTACCTCTGGAAAAGGAAACCCTCCTTCAATATGCAGACGACATTCTGATCACCAGCCCTACTAAGGAGGCCTCTGAACTACCAAGCCAATAAAGGATAGAAGTTGTCCAAGAAAAAGCTCAAATATCACAGACTGCGGTGACCTGCCTGGGCTTCATTCTCACAGAAGGTCAGAGAAGCCCATCCCAGGAAAGGGAAGAAACCATTTTCAGCCTTACCCCTTTCTAAAACTAGAAGACAGCTTAGGGGTTCCTGGGGAGGCCAGGGTTTGCTGCTTCTGGATCCCTAACTACAGTCTACTAGCTGGGCCTCTATATGAAACACTGAAAGGAAAAGATGATGATCCTTTTGAATAGAATCCAGAAGTGGCCTTTCAAGAATGGAAAGAGCAGTCAATTCAGACCCTTGCCCTGGAACTCCCTAATTTAGCTAAACCCTTTGACCTTTACATTCCCGGTGAAAGGTGAATTGCCATTGGAGAATTAGTGCAAAAACTGGGACCACTTGAAATGGAACAATGCAAGAATGCCATCCAGGTAGGATAAACTACAGTCACTAAGGGGCTTGGCCCACTGCCACATCTGGCCAAGATACTGGCGGTATCTAAAAACCTGGAAATCAGCAGCCCAAAAGGCCACCTCCCTCCTAAGGGAAAAGGACCCCACGTGGTGATCCTAACCACCAACCATGCCCTGAAGTTGCAGGGTTCGCTCCGTGGGCACACCGACCTCGAGTGAGGAGGCCCTCCAACTCCAACATCCAGAGAGATAACCGGGGGCAACAGGGCACCATGACGACTCGTGTGAACATCACTTGACCTGGAGTTTCTCTCATAAAACAACAAGAGTGTGTCCCAAAAGAGTAGACTACTGCTTGCAGGACTTACTGCACCCAGAGGGGAGCTAATAATCTTGGCGGGGGAACAGTATACCACACTGTCACCATAGAAAAGCCTACAGACACCGTGATGATGGTGGCCAATAAGACCGGCTGGACTCCTGTTTACTTCAAAAGGCTGTTGACTCAGTAGCCATCATGGTCCTTGGTCACCACTGACCCTGGACTGTCTGGGAGTTGAGCGGGCAGGGCTCTGACACCTGGTGCTGTTTGTACGTTAATTCAGGGGCCTAATTGAAGAAAGCGCAGACTACTGGTCAGAGCATCTAGGCTGGCAGAGACGGTCAGCCTAAGGTGGCCGAACAAATGTGGGGTGGAGTGAAACCGGCCCCCACAGCGTCTCTGCACATCTCTTTCCTGGACCCTTAAAGGTCATTAGAATCTATAACACTTCCAATGCTGGTGCTCAGGTGGACGAGCAGGGAGGCAGGGGTCCTGGGGACAATCAACGTCACCGGGAGGCTGCTGGGGAGAAGCTCTGACCCTCGCCCCAGGGTATGAGGGCTCCCAACTCAGCACTCAGCAGTTACAGAAGAAGGGTCTGCACCCTCAGCACTCCAAGAATGAGGAACGGGACAAAAGGCAGAGGAGGGGTTTGTCCCCAGCAAAGCCCATTAAAAATCCCTGGGAGATAAAAATAGAATCTGGGCAATAAAGTCAAGTCTAACCTTTTTTATCCTTTGTGCTTTGTCTAATTTCACGTGCTCCTAGGGTCCCGCATGCAGAGGTTCCACACCCGGCACTTCAGACCAGATTTCCTAGTGCAGAATGGCTGGGTCGACACCTCAGCTCCTGGGGCCCAGTGCAGACTCCACGATATAGAGCCTGAGCTACAGCCAACCCGGCCCTCGAGAGCTCCGCCGCCTCCCTCCCTCCCACTGACTCTGACAGGATCTCTACACAGCAGCCCAGCCCACAGCCCACGGGGTAGTGCATGCTCTCACCTCTCCATTCTCTGATCAAAATATAAAGTTTCCTTTGCTTGTGAACCAAACTCAGTCTCGATCTGTTGGCCCCAATGACACTGGGCAGGGGGACACTTGTTGGGGTCCACTCTGGAGGATCAGTAACAGAAATTGAGACTATTGTAACCTCAATGAACAGATGTGTGAGCCAAACTGTAGTTATCATAGAACAGTGTATAAGGCTCGGGTAAAATAAGATGTTTTTAACACTTCCATTTGATATTTCCATCACTTTTTATAAGCAAGTTCAGTGAAAAGGTTTGTCTTATTTGTCAGGTCAATATTAGAGAAACGAAGTGATTTCTTTCCAAGGATGTACAGCTAATAATCTTGGTTAAACCTTCAATCTTGTTTTAAATGCTTTTCCATTGAAAATGATACCTCTCTTTCAGCTCCCCCATTTCTGAGAAGTATAAAATCTTATAATTTATTATTACCAAAGGGGAAAGGTGGGAGGAGGGATAAATTAACAGTTTGGAATGAACACATACACACTGCTATGTATAAAATAGATCATCAACAAGGAACTACTGTATAGCACAGGGAACTACACTCAACATTTTGCAATAACCTATAAGGGGAAATAATCTGAAAAAGAATAGATATTTTTATTGACATCATCTATCAATGACAGTTAAAGTGTAGCCTAAGGGAAGCTGGTGGTGAGTGCTTCTGACCCTGAAGACTTCAATCATCTAAAGTTTGGACTCTGCCTACTTCCCAAGGCCCTTAATGAACATATGTGTAGCTGTAGCTTAAAAACTTCCCCAGTTTGGGTTTCGGGGAGACACTGATTTTGAAAAAGCCCTGGTGTTCTCCTTACATGAATGGGACTCTTCCTACTGCTAAAACATGTCTGTCACACCCAGAGGATGGTATACCATCTGATCGGGAAGAGTTTGGAAAAGGCATCTCATCTCCTCATCTCCTGGTGCTCGGGTTCACACCTCCAGCGTCTTTACTAACAGTCTCCCCACTTGGAGATGTCAGCACTGTCAACATCCTGTTGCATACAGTTTGGAATTTGTCCAGAGGATGAAGCGGAAGAATGAGGAACAATGAGAGACAAGTCCTAGGTGTTCAGACAGGCACATGTCACTCTAATTTCCAATCAGGAAGACGAATTGACCAAAGGCTAGGGTTGCCCATGGAAACAGTATAGGGCTTGAGGAAATCCCGCTGCTTTGTGGCCAGTTCCCATAAACACGAGTTGAACAATGGAACTCAGGGGCAGTAAAATTCACAAAACTGCAGAGTTGAAAATATCCATCACTGAAAAATGTCTTGAGGAAAGTCAGAGAAAAGGACTTGTAAGCAAGGGAGAATGGCAGGAAAGGGATTTGAGGAGGTAGAAAGGACTCGCCATTAAGCACAAGAAAAGGAGCTGAACATTGCCAACATTGCAGTTGGCCAAAAAGGGTGTATGCGTTCTTTTCTGTATATATTCAAGAAAAGGGCATACACTTTTTTAGCCAACCAAACAGGTGGGCACTGGAAGTCAATACTACAAAAGATATCACTTCGCATCAGTCAGAAGAGCCATCCTCATAAAGCGTAAACAACAGAAATGCAGGACAGGGCAACGAGAAGAGGGAGCCCTGTGAGACTTATAGTGGAAATGTATATTGCCAACGGCCATTCTGGAGAAGTGTATTGTGTTTACTAAAGCATCTAAAAAATGAGCTACAGAGCATAGGGCACTTGCACTCATGGGCGTATATCTTGGGAAAAACAAAAATCGAGAGGACACAGGCACCCCAATGTTTACCCCCTCTCTGTTTAAAAGATCCTCGACTAGGATATAACTTAAATGTCTCTGGAGGGAAAAAATGGATAGAGATGTGGTACTTAGGTAGAGTGGAATATTATTCAGCCTGGAAATCAATGAAATATGGCCAGTTGTAACGACTCCGGAGGAGTTACGTATGATCATTCTAAGTGACAGAATTCAAAAAGAAAAAGACACATATCATAAGATATCACTTAAAGGTGGAATCCAAAATGGCTACACATGAAATAAATTACAAAACAAAAACATAGTCAAATATGTAGAAAACACGCATAAGGCTGCTAAACGGGAAAGGTGGGGAGGGGTGAGGCATCATCCAGGAGGTTGAAATTAGCAAAGATACCATTCCAAATACCAAACTGATAATCAACAAGGCCTACACGGTAGCTAAAAGAACTGCACTCAGCACACTCAAGTCACCGGAAAAGAATATATACGACTGGTAAGAATCTGAAAAAGAATTTATTGATGTCTCTCTGTACGTGAATCAAGTGGATGTACAGCAGCAAGAAACAGAGCTTTGAAAATCAGCTGTAACCAATATAGTAATAAATTGAAAAAAATAAACGACAGAGAGACAGAGAAAACCTCTTACAACTTTTCCTCAGGGACGGTGATGCAACATGGATTGAACACATCTAGACCCACAGCAGGATGAGACATAAGGCTGGAAACTGTTTGCGCTAAGAGAAATGTGAGGTTGGGTGAGGAAATGCACACCCTTTAAAGTAATACTACCTGGTACCCATTCAATGGGTCCCAAATCTGCAGGTTCAAGGGATCTTCCTACAGCTAAAACATGCATGGAAATCCCAGAGGACTGTACACCATGTGATCGGGAGATGTGTCTAAAATGCACCTCATTTATCCTCTCCTGGTGCTCCTGTTCACCATTCCAGCCACGCTACTTAGAATCTCCCCACTTGGAGAATCAGCACATTTAAACTTCTGTTTCACACATTTTGCAAATTGTGAGGAGGATGAACGGGAAGAGGGGGAACCAATGAGAGAAGAGTTGTAGGGGTTTGGACGGGCACATATCACTCTAATTTCCCATTAAGAATAAGAATTAAAGAAAGGCTCAGCCTGCCTCGCCGGAGCCAAAATAGGGCCTGAAGCAATCCTGCGGGTTTGAGGCCAGCTCACAAAAGAGCAACTTAAACAATGGAGCTCAGGGTCACTGCAATTCACAAACCTGCAGAGTTATAAATGAAAACTAACGTCCAAAAATATGTTGAGGTAAGGCAAAGAAGAGGATCTGAATGCAAGACAGAATTGCAAGAAACAGATTTCAAGAGATAGATTGGACTCGTCTTTAACGCACATGAAAAGCGGCAGAATTTCGACAATGATGCAGTTGGCCCAAAAGGGCGTATGCGTTTTTTCCTGATTATATCCAGGAAAAAACGCATACGCACTTTATGGGCAACGAAGCAAGCAAGCAATGCAAATGTGCACAACAAAGAAGTCTCACTTCCCACCGGTCAAAAGGGCCATCCTAAAAAATTGTAAAAACCAGAAATGCAGGACAGGCCATGGAGAACAGGGAGCCTTTATACGCTGATGGGCAGTGTGTGAACTGCCGAGAGCCACTCTGGAGAAGTGTATGGTGGTTCCTAAATCATCTAAAAAACAGAGCTACAGAGCATAGGACACTTCCAATCATGGGAGTATATCTAGGGAAGTCTAAAAATCAACAAGACACAAGCACACCACAGTTTAGGGCTACTCTGTTTACAAGAACCTCAACTTCAGTACACCTTAAATATCCCAGGAAAGAGAACAATGGATAAAGAAGATGTGGTACTTATGTACAATGGAATATCTCTTCACCATGAAATCAATGTAATAAGGCTAGTAGAAGGATAAAGAGTGGATTTAGGTCCGATAATACTACTTGAAATAAGTCAAACAGAAAAAGAAACATATCATAAGATATCACTTATAGAGGGAGGGTAAATATGGCTGCACAAGAAATGAATTACAGAACAGAACAGTGTCTCACATTTAGAAAACACACTTATGTCAGCTTAAGGGGAAAGGAGAGGTGGGGTGATGCATAAAACCAGAGTTTGAAATTAGCACAGATACCGTTCAATAAACCAAATAGGTATTAGACAAGATCTACACCTTGCTCAATGAACAGGCCTCAACACACCCTATACACCGCAGAGAAATATATCTGAGGAATAAGAATCTTAAAACCCATGTATTGATATATCTCCATAAGGGAATCAAGTGTGTGCAGAGCGGCACAAACACAGCAGTGAAAAGGAGCTAAACCCCATTATAGAAATAAATTTTAAAAACAAAACGCTGAAACAATGAAAGAGAGAAAAATTCTTACAAAATTCGCTCAGGGGCTGTGATGCAACCTGGATTGACCACATATAAACCCACAGCTGGATAAGACATAAGGCTGGACACTTGGGGCTGACAGGATTGGTGAGCTTTGGTGAGCAACTGCCGAAAGTTTAATGCAATACTTCATGCTACTCAGTCCAAGGGTCCCAACACTCCAGGTTGAAGGGAATCTTCCTACAGCTAAACCATGCTTGGGAAACCCAGCGACTGGTATACCATATGATCGGGAAAGGTTTCTAAAACGCACCTCATTTTTCCTCTCCTGGGGCTCCGGATCGACATTCCAGCCGCTTTACTAACAACATCCCCACATGGAGTCAATGCCTTTAAGTTCTGGTATCGCACAGTCTGCAGTTAGTGCAGAGGATGAATGGGAATAGGGGGAACCAGTGAGAAACTAGCTGTAGCGGTTTCAATGGGCACATGTCACTCTAATATCACATCAGTAAGAAGAATTAACCAAAGGCACAGCAAGGTGCCCCAGAAGAAAAATAGGGCTTCAAGGAATCCTGTGGTTATGGGGCAAGACCACAAAAATAAGAGCTAAAAAATGGAGCTAAGGGCCACTGCAATTCAAAAACCTGCAGAGTTATAAAGGCCAACTATTTTTAAAAAATATATTGAGGTAAGGCTATGAAGAGGCATTGAAAGCAAGGCAGAATTGCAGGAAACCGATTTCAGGAGGTAGACAGGAATTGCATTGAAAGCATATGAAGAGAGTCAGAAACTCGACAATGATGCACTTGGCCAAAAAGGGCGTATGCGTTTTTTCCTGAATATATTCAGGAAAAAACGCATACGCACTTTTTGGCCAACCAAGCAAGCTTGCAAAGGAAATCTGCACTACAATGAAGTCTCACTTCCCCCCGGTCAAAAGGGCCATCTGAAAAAAGTGTAAAATCCATAAAGGCACGACAGGCCATGGAGAACTGGGAGCCTTCTTATGCTGATGGGCGGGATGTAAATTGCCAACAGCCACTCTGGAGAAGTGTATGGTGTTTCCTGAAACATCTAAAAAACAAAGCAACAGAGCCTAGGGCACTTCCACTTATGGTCCTATAGCTTAGGGAAATTAAAATCAAAAAGACACAGCCACCCCAAAGTTTGGGACGGCTCTGTTTACAAGAACCTCGTTTACGGTACAAGTTCAATATCGCAGAAAGTGAAAAATGGATAAAGAACTTGTGGTACTTACGTACAATGCAATATCACTCAGCAATGAAATCTATGTCATCAGGCCCGTAGCAGCATAATGAGTGGATTCAGGTATGATGATTCGAACTGAAATAAGTCACAGAGAAAAGAAACATCATAAGGTATCATTAATACACAGAATGTCGACTTGGCTAAACATGAACTGAATTACAAAACAGAACAGTGTCTCAAGTTTAGAAAACCAACTTATGCTTGCTTAAGGGGGAAGGTGAGTTGGGGTGCTGCATAAAACCAGAGATTGAAATGAGCACAGATAAAGTTCCTTAAGCCAAATATGGAATAGACAAGAGCTACTCCTTGCTCAACGAAATGGACTCAACACCCCATATTAAACGCCTAAGAATGTACCTGACTAGTAAGTATCTTAAAACCTATGGATTGCTATGTCTCCAAAAGAGAATCAAGCATGTGTACAGGGGCATAAACGCAGCAGTGATAGGATTGGAGAGGTTCGGTGAGCAAATGAAGACCCTTTGAAGTCATATTGCATGGTACCCATTCCACGGGTCTCAACTCTCCAGGTTTAAGGTATTCTTCTTTCAGCTAAAACATGCATGTGGAACCCAGAGTATGATCAACCGTGTGAACGGGAGACATTTTCAAATATGTCTCAGTTTTCCTCCCCTGGTACTCGGGTGCAACATTCCAGACGCTTTACTAACACTCCCGACTTGGAGAGTCAGTGCCTTTAACCTCCTGTTTCGCCCAGTTTGCAATTTCTGCGGAAGATGAACAGGAATAGCGAGAATCAATGGGAGGCTAGCTGGAGGTGTCTGAACGGGCAAATTTAACTCTCATTTCCCACCAGGAAGAGGAATTAACCGAAGGCTCAGCATGCCGGGCCGGAACCAGATTAGGGCCTGAAGCCATCCTGCGGTGTTGCGGCCAGGTCACAAGAAAGCGAGTTGAAGAAAGGAGCTCAGGGGCACTGTAATTCACAAACCTGCAGAGTTATAAATGACAGCTATCGTCCAAAAATAGACTGAAGTAAGGCTGCCAAGAGGACTTGAAAGCGGGGCAGAATTGCAGGAAACCGATTTCAGGAGGTAGACTGGAATTGCATTGAAAGCATAGGAAAAGAGGCAGAACGTCCACAATGATGCACTTGGCCAAAAAGGGCATATGCGTTTTTTCCTGAATATATTCAGGAAAAAACGCATACGCCCTTATTGGCCAATCAAGCAAGCTTGCAAAGGAAATCTGCACTACAATGAAGTCTCACTTCCCCCCGGTCAAAAGGGCCATCTGAAAAAAGGGTAAAATCCAGAAAGGCAGGACAGGCCATGGAGAACTGGGAGCCTTGTTATGCTGATGGGCGCGATGTAAATTGCCAACAACCACTCGGGAGAAGTGTATGGTGTTTCCTGAAACATCTAAAAAACAAAGCAACAGAGCCTAGGGCACTTCCACTTATGGTCCTATAGCTTAGGGAAATTAAAATCAAAAAGACACAGCCACCCCAAAGTTTGGGACGGCTCTGTTTACAAGAACCTCGTTTACAGTACAAGTTCAACATCGCAGAAAGTGAAAAATGGATAAAGAAGTTGTGGTATTTACTTACAAAGCAATATCACCAAGCAATGAAATCTATGTCATCAGGCCCGTAGCAGCATAATGAGTGGATTCAGGTACGATGATTCTAACTGAAATAAGTCACACAGAAAAAGAAACATCATAAGATATCACTAATACACGGAATGTAAACTTGGCTACACAGGAACTGCATTCCAAAACAGAACAGGGTCTCAAATTTAGAAAACCAACTTATGCTTGCTTAAGGGGAAAGGTGAGTTGGGGTGCTGCATAAAACCAGAGATTGAAATGAGCACAGATAAAGTTCCTTAAGCCAAATATGGAATAGACAAGAGCTACTCCTTGCTCAACGAAATGGACTCAAAACCCCATATTAAACGCCTAAGAATGTACCTGACTAGTAAGTATCTTAAAACCTATGGATTGCTATGTCTCCAAAAGAGAATCAAGCGTGTGTACAGGGGCATAAATGCAGCAGTGATAGGATTGGAGAGGTTCGGTGAGCAAATGAAGACCCTTTGAAGTCATATTGCACGGTACCCATTCCACGGGTCTCAACTCTCCAGGTTTAAGGTATTCTTCCTTCAGCTAAAACATGCATGTGGAACCCAGAGTATGATCAACCATGTGAACGGGAGACGTGTTCAAATATGTCTCAGTTTTCCTACCCTGGTACTCGGGTGCAACACTCCAGACTCTTTACTAACACTCTCCCGACTTGGAGAGTCAGTCCCTTTAACCTCCTGTTTGGCCCAGTTTGCAATTTCTGCGGAAGATGAACAGGAATAGCGAGAACCAATGAGAGGCTAGCTGGAGGTGTCTGGACGGGCAAATTTAACTCTCATTTCCCACCAGGAAGAGGAATTAACCAAAGGCTCAGCATGCCGGGCCGGAACCAGATTAGGGCCTGAAGCCATCCTGCGGTGTTGCGGCCAGCTCACAATAAAGCGAGTTGAAGAAAGGAGCTCAGGGGCACTGTAATTCACAAACCTGCAGAGTTATAAATGACAGCTATCGTCCAAAATATACTGAAGTAAGGCTGCCAAGAGGACTTGAAAGCGGGGCAGAATTGCAGGAAACCGATTTCAGGAGGTAGACTGGAATTGCATTGAAAGCATAGGAAAAGAGGCAGAACGTCCACAATGATGCACTTGGCCAAAAAGGGCGTATGCGTTTTTTCCTGAATATAATCAGGAAAAAACGCATACGCACTTTTTGGCCAACCAAGCAAACTTGCAAAGGAAATCTGCACTACAATGAAGTCTCACTTCCCCCCGGTCAAAAGGGCCATCTGAAAAAAGTGTAAAATCCAGAAAGGCAGGACAGGCCATGGAGAACTGGGAGCCTTGTTATGCTGATGGACGGGATGTAAATTGCCAACAGACACTCGGGAGAAGTGTATGGTGTTTCCTGAAACATCTAACAAACAAAGCAACAGAGCCTAGGGCACTGCCACTTATGGTCCTATAGCTTAGGGAAATTAAAATCAAAAAGACACAGCCACCCCAAAGTTTGGGACGCCTCTGTTTACAAGAACCTCGTTTACAGTACAAGTTCAACATCGCAGAAAGTGAAAAATGGATAAAGAAGTTGTGGTATTTACTTACAAAGCAATATCACTCAGCAATGAAATCTATGTCATCAGGCCCTTAGCAGCACAATGAGTGGATTCAGGTATGATGATTCTAACTGAAATAAGTCACACAGAAAAAGAAACATCATAAGATATCAGTAATACACGGAATGTATACTTGGCTACACAGGAACTGAATTACAGAACAGAACAGGGTCTCAAATTTAGAAAACCAACTTATGCTTGCTTAAGGGGAAAGGTGAGTTGGGGTGCTGCATAAAACCAGAGATTGAAATGAGCACAGATAAAGTTCCTTAAGCCAAATATGGAATAGACAAGAGCTACTCCTTGCTCAAAGAAATGGACTCAACACCGCATATTAAACGCCTAAGAATGTACCTGACTAGTAATTATCTTAAAACCTATGGATTGCTATGTCTCTGAAAGAGAATCAAGCATGTGTACAGGGGCATAAACGCAGCAGTGATAGGATTGGAGATGTTCGGTGAGGAAATGAAGACCCTTTGAAGTCATATTGCATGGTACCCATTCCACGGGTCTCAACTCTCCAGGTTTAAGGTATTCTTCCTTCAGCTAAAACATGCATGTGGATCCCAGAGTATGATCAACCATGTGATCGGGAGACGTGTTCAAATATGTCTCAGTTTTCGTACCCTGGTACTCGGGTGCAACATTCCAGATGCTTTACTAACACTCTCCCGACTTGGAGAGTCAGTCCCTTTAACCTCCTGTTTGGCCCAGTTTGCAATTTCTGTGGAAGATGAACAGGAATAGCGAGAACCAATGAGAGACTAGCTGGAGGTGTCTGGATGGGCAAATTTAACTCTCATTTCCCACCAGGAAGAGGAATTAACCAAAGGCTCAGCGTGCCGTGCCAGAACCAGATTAGGGCCTGAAGACATCCTGCGGTGTTGCGGCCAGGTCACAAGAAAGCGAGTTGAAGAAAGGAGCTCAGGGGCACTGTAATTCACAAACCTGCAGAGTTATAAATGACAGCTATCGTCCAAAAATATACTGAAGTAAGGCTGCCAAGAGGACTTGAAAGCGGGGCAGAATTACAGGAAACTGATTTCAGGAGGTAGACTGGAATTGCATTGAAAGCATAGGAAAAGAGGCAGAACGTCCACAATGATGCACTTGGCCAAAAAGGGCGTATGCGTTTTTTCCTGAATATATTCAGGAAAAAACGCATACGCCCTTTTTGGCCAACCAAGCAAACTTGCAAAGGAAATCTGCACTACAATGAAGTCTCACTTCCCCCCGGTCAAAAGGGCCATCTGAAAAAAGTGTAAAATCCAGAAAGGCAGGACAGGCCATGGACAACTGGGAGCCTTGTTATGCTGATGGGCGGGATGTAAATTGCCAACAGACACTCAGGAGAAGTGTATGGTGTTTCCTGAAACATCTAAAAAACAAAGCAACAGAGCCTAGGGCACTTCCACTTATGGTCCTATAGCTTAGGGAAATTAAAATCAAAAAGACACAGCCACCCCAAAGTTTGGAACGGCTCTGTTTACAAGAACCTCGTTTACAGTACAAGTTCAACATCGCAGAAAGTGAAAAATGGATAAAGAAGTTGTGGTATTTACTTACAAAGCAATATCACCAAGCAATGAAATCTGTGTCATCAGGCCCTTAGCAGCACAATGAGTGGATTCAGGTATGATGATTCTAACTGAAATAAGTCACACAGAAAAAGAAACATCATAAGATATCAGTAATACACGGAATGTAAACTTGGCTACACAGGAACTGAATTACAGAACAGAACAGGGTCTCAAATTTAGAAAACCAACTTATGCTTGCTTAAGGGTAAAGGTGAGTTGGGGTGCTGCATAAAACCAGAGATTGAAATGAGCACAGATAAAGTTCCTTAAGCCAAATATGGAATAGACAAGAGCTACTCCTTGCTCAAAGAAATGGACTCAACACCCCATATTAAACGCCTAAGAATGTACCTGACTAGTAAGTATCTTAAAACCTATGGATTGCTATGTCTCCAAAAGAAAATCAAGCGTGTGTACAGGGGCATAAACGCAGCAGTGATAGGATTGGAGAGGTTCGGTGAGCAAATGAAGACCCTTTGAAGTCATATTGCATGGTACCCATTACACGGGTCTCAACTCTCCAGGTTTAAGGTATTCTTCCTTCAGCTAAAACATGCATGTGGAACCCAGAGTATGATCAACCATGTGATCGGGAGACGTGTTCAAATATGTCTCAGTTTTCCTCCCCTGGTACTCGGGTGCAACATTCCAGATGCTTAACTAACACTCTCCCGACTTGGAGAGTCAGTCCCTTTAACCTCCTGTTTGGCCCAGTTTGCAATTTCTGTGGAAGATGAACAGGAATAGCGAGAACCAATGAGAGACTAGCTGGAGGTGTCTGGATGGGCAAATTTAACTCTCATTTCCCACCAGGAAGAGGAATTAACCAAAGGCTCAGCGTGCCGTGCCAGAACCAGATTAGGGCCTGAAGCCATCCTGCGGTGTTGCGGCCAGCTCACAAGAAAGCGAGTTGAAGAAAGGAGCTCAGGGGCACTGTAATTCACAAACCTGCAGAGTTATAAATGACAGCTATCGTCCAAAATATACTGAAGTAAGGCTGCCAAGAGGACTTGAAAGCGGGGCAGAATTGCAGGAAACCGATTTCAGGAGGTAGACTGGAATTGCATTGAAAGCATAGGAAAAGAGGCAGAACGTCCACAATGATGCACTTGGCCAAAAAGGGCGTATGCGTTTTTTCCTGAATATATTCAGGAAAAAACGCATACGCCCTTTTTGGCCAACCAAGCAAGCTTGCAAAGGAAATCTGCACTACAATGAAGTCTCACTTCCCCCCGGTCAAAAGGGCCATCTGAAAAAAGTGTAAAATCCAGAAAGGCAGGACAGGCCATGGAGAACTGGGAGCCTTGTTATGCTGATGGGCGGGATGTAAATTGCCAACAGACACTCGGGAGAAGTGTATGGTGTTTCCTGAAACATCTAAAAAACAAAGCAACAGAGCCTAGGGCACTGCCACTTATGGTCCTATAGCTTAGGGAAATTAAAATCAAAAAGACACAGTCACCCCAAAGTTTGGGACGCCTCTGTTTACAAGAACCTCGTTTACAGTACAAGTTCAACATCGCAGAAAGTGAAAAATGGATAAAGAAGTTGTGGTATTTACTTACAAAGCAATATCACTCAGCAATGAAATCTATGTCATCAGGCCCTTAGCAGCACAATGAGTGGATTCAGGTATGATGATTCTAACTGAAATAAGTCACACAGAAAAAGAAACATCATAAGATATCAGTAATACACGGAATGTATACTTGGCTACACAGGAACTGAATTACAGAACAGAACAGGGTCTCAAATTTAGAAAATCAACTTATGCTTGCTTAAGGGGAAAGGTGAGTTGGGGTGCTGCATAAAACCAGAGATTGAAATGAGCACAGATAAAGTTCCTTAAGCCAAATATGGAATAGACAAGAGCTACTCCTTGCTCAAAGAAATGGACTCAACACCGCATATTAAACGCCTAAGAATGTACCTGACTAGTAATTATCTTAAAACCTATGGATTGCTATGTCTCCGAAAGAGAATCAAGCATGTGTACAGGGGCATAAACGCAGCAGTGATAGGATTGGAGATGTTCGGTGAGCAAATGAAGACCCTTTGAAGTCATATTGCATGGTACCCATTACACGGGTCTCAACTCTCCAGGTTTAAGGTATTCTTCCTTCAGCTAAAACATGCATGTGGAACCCAGAGTATGATCAACCATGTGATCGGGAGACGTGTTCAAATATGTCTCAGTTTTCGTACCCTGGTACTCGGGTGCAACATTCCAGATGCTTTACTAACACTCTCCCGACTTGGAGAGTCAGTCCCTTTAACCTCCTGTTTGGCCCAGTTTGCAATTTCTGTGGAAGATGAACAGGAATAGCGACAACCAATGAGAGACTAGCTGGAGGTGTCTGGATGGGCAAATTTAACTCTCATTTCCCACCAGGAAGAGGAATTAACCAAAGGCTCAGCGTGCCGTGCCAGAACCAGATTAGGGCCTGAAGACATCCTGCGGTGTTGCGGCCAGGTCACAAGAAAGCGAGTTGAAGAAAGGAGCTCAGGGGCACTGTAATTCACAAACCTGCAGAGTTATAAATGACAGCTATCGTCCAAAAATATACTGAAGTAAGGCTGCCAAGAGGACTTGAAAGCGGGGCAGAATTACGGGAAACTGATTTCAGGAGGTAGACTGGAATTGCATTGAAAGCATAGGAAAAGAGGCAGAACGTCCACAATGATGCACTTGGCCAAAAAGGGTGTATGCGTTTTTTCCTGAATATATTCAAGAAAAAACGCATACGCCCTTTTTGGCCAACCAAGCAAACTTGCAAAGGAAATCTGCACTACAATGAAGTCTCACTTCCCCCCGGTCAAAAGGGCCATCTGAAAAAAGTGTAAAATCCAGAAAGGCAGGACAGGCCATGGAGAACTGGGAGCCTTGTTATGCTGATGGGCGGGATGTAAATTGCCAACAGACACTCAGGAGAAGTGTATGGTGTTTCCTGAAACATCTAAAAAACAAAGCAACAGAGCCTAGGGCACTTCCACTTATGGTCCTATAGCTTAGGGAAATTAAAATCAAAAAGACACAGCCACCCCAAAGTTTGGGACGCCTCCGCTTACAAGAACCTCGTTTACCGTACAAGTTCAATATCACAGAAAGTGAAAAATAGATAAAGAACTTGTGGTACTTACGTACAATGCAGTATCACTCAGCAATGAAATCTATGTCATCAGGCCCGTAGCAGCATAATGAGTGGATTCAGGTACGATGATTCTAACTGAAATAAGTCACACAGAAAAAGAAACATCATAAGATATCACTAATACACGGAATGTAAACTTGGCTACACAGGAACTGCATTCCAAAACAGAACAGGGTCTCAAATTTAGAAAACCAACTTATGCTTGCTTAAGGGGAAAGGTGAGTTGGGGTGCTGCATAAAACCAGAGATTGAAATGAGCACAGATAAAGTTCCTTAAGCCAAATATGGAATAGACAAGAGCTACTCCTTGCTCAATGAAATGGACGCAAAACCCCATATTAAACGCCTAAGAATGTACCTGACTAGTAAGTATCTTAAAACCTATGGATTGCTATGTCTCCAAAAGTGAATCAAGCGTGTGTACAGGGGCATAAATGCAGCAGTGATAGGATTGGAGAGGTTCGGTGAGCAAATGAAGACCCTTTGAAGTCATATTGCACGGTACCCATTCCACGGGTCTCAACTCTCCAGGTTTAAGGTATTCTTCCTTCAGCTAAAACATGCATGTGGAACCCAGAGTATGATCAACCATGTGAACGGGAGACGTGTTCAAATATGTCTCAGTTTTCCTACCCTGGTATTCGGGTGCAACACTCCAGACTCTTTACTAACACTCTCCCGACTTGGAGAGTCAGTCCCTTTAACCTCCTGTTTGGCCCAGTTTGCAATTTCTGCGGAAGATGAACAGGAATAGCGAGAACCAATGAGAGGCTAGCTGCAGGTGTCTGGACGGGCAAATTTAACTCTCATTTCCCACCAGGAAGAGGAATTAACCAAAGGCTCAGCATGCCAGGCCGGAACCAGATTAGGGCCTGAAGCCATTCTGCGGTGTTGCGGCCAGCTCACAAGAAAGCGAGTTGAAGAAAGGAGCTCAGGGGCACTGTAATTCACAAACCTGCAGAGTTATAAATGACAGCTATCGTCCAAAATATACTGAAGTAAGGCTGCCAAGAGGACTTGAAAGCGGGGCAGAATTGCAGGAAACCGATTTCAGGAGGTAGACTGGAATTGCATTGAAAGCATAGGAAAAGAGGCAGAACGTCCACAATGATGCACTTGGCCAAAAAGGGCGTATGCGTTTTTTCCTGAATATATTCAGGAAAAAACGCATACGCCCTTTTTGGCCAACCAAGCAAGCTTGCAAAGGAAATCTGCACTACAATGAAGTCTCACTTCCCCCCGGTCAAAAGGGCCATCTGAAAAAAGTGTAAAATCCAGAAAGGCAGGACAGGCCATGGAGAACTGGGAGCCTTGTTATGCTGATGGGCGGGATGTAAATTGCCAACAGACACTCGGGAGAAGTGTATGGTGTTTCCTGAAACATCTAAAAAACAAAGCAACAGAGCCTAGGGCACTGCCACTTATGGTCCTATAGCTTAGGGAAATTAAAATCAAAAAGACACAGTCACCCCAAAGTTTGGGACGCCTCTGTTTACAAGAACCTCGTTTACAGTACAAGTTCAACATCGCAGAAAGTGAAAAATGGATAAAGAAGTTGTGGTATTTACTTACAAAGCAATATCACTCAGCAATGAAATCTATGTCATCAGGCCCTTAGCAGCACAATGAGTGGATTCAGGTATGATGATTCTAACTGAAATAAGTCACACAGAAAAAGAAACATCATAAGATATCAGTAATACACGGAATGTATACTTGGCTACACAGGAACTGAATTACAGAACAGAACAGGGTCTCAAATTTAGAAAATCAACTTATGCTTGATTAAGGGGAAAGGTGAGTTGGGGTGCTGCATAAAACCAGAGATTGAAATGAGCACAGATAAAGTTCCTTAAGCCAAATATGGAATAGACAAGAGCTACTCCTTGCTCAAAGAAATGGACTCAACACCGCATATTAAACGCCTAAGAATGTACCTGACTAGTAATTATCTTAAAACCTATGGATTGCTATGTCTCCGAAAGAGAATCAAGCATGTGTACAGGGGCATAAACGCAGCAGTGATAGGATTGGAGATGTTCGGTGAGCAAATGAAGACCCTTTGAAGTCATATTGCACGGTACCCATTCCACGGGTCTCAACTCTCCAGGTTTAAGGTATTCTTCCTTCAGCTAAAACATGCATGTGGAACCCAGAGTATGATCAACCATGTGATCGGGAGACGTGTTCAAATATGTCTCAGTTTTCGTACCCTGGTACTCGGGTGCAACATTCCAGATGCTTTACTAACACTCTCCCGACTTGGAGAGTCAGTCCCTTTAACCTCCTGTTTGGCCCAGTTTGCAATTTCTGTGGAAGATGAACAGGAATAGCGACAACCAATGAGAGACTAGCTGGAGGTGTCTGGATGGGCAAATTTAACTCTCATTTCCCACCAGGAAGAGGAATTAACCAAAGGCTCAGCGTGCCGTGCCAGAACCAGATTAGGGTCTGAAGACATCCTGCGGTGTTGCGGCCAGGTCACAAGAAAGCGAGTTGAAGAAAGGAGCTCAGGGGCACTGTAATTCACAAACCTGCAGAGTTATAAATGACAGCTATCGTCCAAAAATATACTGAAGTAAGGCTGCCAAGAGGACTTGAAAGCGGGGCAGAATTACGGGAAACTGATTTCAGGAGGTAGACTGGAATTGCATTGAAAGCATAGGAAAAGAGGCAGAACGTCCACAATGATGCACTTGGCCAAAAAGGGTGTATGCGTTTTTTCCTGAATATATTCAGGAAAAAACGCATACGCCCTTTTTGGCCAACCAAGCAAACTTGCAAAGGAAATCTGCACTACAATGAAGTCTCACTTCCCCCCGGTCAAAAGGGCCATCTGAAAAAAGTGTAAAATCCAGAAAGGCAGGACAGGCCATGGAGAACTGGGAGCCTTGTTATGCTGATGGGCGGGATGTAAATTGCCAACAGACACTCAGGAGAAGTGTATGGTGTTTCCTGAAACATCTAAAAAACAAAGCAACAGAGCCTAGGGCACTTCCACTTATGGTCCTATAGCTTAGGGAAATTAAAATCAAAAAGACACAGCCACCCCAAAGTTTGGGACGCCTCCGCTTACAAGAACCTCGTTTACCGTACAAGTTCAATATCACAGAAAGTGAAAAATAGATAAAGAACTTGTGGTACTTACGTACAATGCAGTATCACTCAGCAATGAAATCTATGTCATCAGGCCCGTAGCAGCATAATGAGTGGATTCAGGTACGATGATTCTAACTGAAATAAGTCACACAGAAAAAGAAACATCATAAGATATCACTAATACACGGAATGTAAACTTGGCTACACAGGAACTGCATTCCAAAACAGAACAGGGTCTCAAATTTAGAAAACCAACTTATGCTTGCTTAAGGGGAAAGGTGAGTTGGGGTGCTGCATAAAACCAGAGATTGAAATGAGCACAGATAAAGTTCCTTAAGCCAAATATGGAATAGACAAGAGCTACTCCTTGCTCAACGAAATGGACTCAAAACCCCATATTAAACGCCTAAGAATGTACCTGACTAGTAAGTATCTTAAAACCTATGGATTGCTATGTCTCCAAAAGAGAATCAAGCGTGTGTACAGGGGCATAAATGCAGCAGTGTTAGGATTGGAGAGGTTCGGTGAGCAAATGAAGACCCTTTGAAGTCATATTGCACGGTACCCATTCCACGGGTCTCAACTCTCCAGGTTTAAGGTATTCTTGCTTCAGCTAAAACATGCATGTGGAACCCAGAGTATGATCAACCATGTGAACGGGAGACGTGTTCAAATATGTCTCAGTTTTCCTACCCTGGTACTCGGGTGCAACACTCCAGATTCTTTACTAACACTCTCCCGACTTGGAGAGTCAGTCCCTTTAACCTCCTGTTTGGCCCAGTTTGCAATTTCTGTGGAAGATGAACAGGAATAGCGACAACCAATGAGAGACTAGCTGGAGGTGTCTGGATGGGCAAATTTAACTCTCATTTCCCACCAGGAAGAGGAATTAACCAAAGGCTCAGCGTGCCGTGCCAGAAGCAGATTAGGGCCTGAAGACATCCTGCGGTGTTGCGGCCAGGTCACAAGAAAGCGAGTTGAAGAAAGGAGCTCAGGGGCACTGTAATTCACAAACCTGCAGAGTTATAAATGACAGCTATCGTCCAAAAATATACTGAAGTAAGGCTGCCAAGAGGACTTGAAAGCGGGGCAGAATTGCAGGAAACCGATTTCAGGAGGTAGACTGGAATTGCATTGAAAGCATAGGAAAAGAGGCAGAACGTCCACAATGATGCACTTGGCCAAAAAGGGCGTATGCGTTTTTTCCTGAATATATTCAGGAAAAAACGCATACGCCCTTTTTGGCCAACCAAGCAAGCTTGCAAAGGAAATCTGCACTACAATGAAGTCTCACTTCCCCCCGGTCAAAAGGGCCATCTGAAAAAAGTGTAAAATCCAGAAAGACAGGAGAGGCCATGGAGAACTGGGAGCCTTGTTATGCTGATGGGCGGGATGTAAATTGCCAACAGACACTCGGGAGAAGTGTATGGTGTTTCCTGAAACATCTAAAAAACAAAGCAACAGAGCCTAGGGCACTGCCACTTATGGTCCTATAGCTTAGGGAAATTAAAATCAAAAAGACACAGCCACCCCAAAGTTTGGGACGCCTCTGTTTACAAGAACCTCGTTTACAGTACAAGTTCAACATCGCAGAAAGTGAAAAATGGATAAAGAAGTTGTGGTATTTACTTACAAAACAATATCACTCAGCAATGAAATCTATGTCATCAGGCCCTTAGCAGCACAATGAGTGGATTCAGGTATGATGATTCTAACTGAAATAAGTCACACAGAAAAAGAAACATCATAAGATATCAGTAATACACGGAATGTATACTTGGCTACACAGGAACTGAATTACAGAACAGAACAGGGTCTCAAATTTAGAAAATCAACTTATGCTTGCTTAAGGGGAAAGGTGAGTTGGGGTGCTGCATAAAACCAGAGATTGAAATGAGCACAGATAAAGTTCCTTAAGCCAAATATGGAATAGACAAGAGCTACTCCTTGCTCAAAGAAATGGACTCAACACCGCATATTAAACGCCTAAGAATGTACCTGACTAGTAAGTATCTTAAAACCTATGGATTGCTATGTCTCCGAAAGAGAATCAAGCATGTGTACAGGGGCATAAACGCAGCAGTGATAGGATTGGAGATGTTCGGTGAGCAAATGAAGACCCTTTGAAGTCATATTGCATGGTACCCATTCCACGGGTCTCAACTCTCCAGGTTTAAGGTGTTCTTCCTTCAGCTAAAACATGCATGTGGAACCCAGAGTATGATCAACCATGTGATAGGGAGACGTGTTCAAATATGTCTCAGTTTTCGTACCCTGGTACTCGGGTGCAACATTCCAGATGCTTTACTAACACTCTCCCGACTTGGAGAGTCAGTCCCTTTAACCTCCTGTTTGGCCCAGTTTGCAATTTCTGTGGAAGATGAACAGGAATAGCGACAACCAATGAGAGACTAGCTGGAGGTGTCTGGATGGGCAAATTTAACTCTCATTTCCCACCAGGAAGAGGAATTAACCAAAGGCTCAGCGTGCCGTGCCAGAACCAGATTAGGGCCTGAAGACATCCTGCGGTGTTGCGGCCAGCTCAAAAGAAAGCGAGTTGAAGAAAGGAGCTCAGGGGCACTGTAATTCACAAACCTGCAGAGTTATAAATGACAGCTATCGTCCAAAAATAGACTGAAGTAAGGCTGCCAAGAGGACTTGAAAGCGGGGCAGAATTACGGGAAACTGATTTCAGGAGGTAGACTGGAATTGCATTGAAAGCATAGGAAAAGAGGCAGAACGTCCACAATGATGCACTTGGCCAAAAAGGGTGTATGCGTTTTTTCCTGAATATATTCAGGAAAAAACGCATACGCCCTTTTTGGCCAACCAAGCAAACTTGCAAAGGAAATCTGCACTACAATGAAGTCTCACTTCCCCCCGGTCAAAAGGGCCATCTGAAAAAAGTGTAAAATCCAGAAAGGCAGGACAGGCCATGGAGAACTGGGAGCCTTGTTATGCTGATGGGCGGGATGTAAATTGCCAACAGACACTCAGGAGAAGTGTATGGTGTTTCCTGAAACATCTAAAAAACAAAGCAACAGAGCCTAGGGCACTTCCACTTATGGTCCTATAGCTTAGGGAAATTAAAATCAAAAAGACACAGCCACCCCAAAGTTTGGGACGCCTCCGCTTACAAGAACCTCGTTTACCGTACAAGTTCAATATCACAGAAAGTGAAAAATAGATAAAGAACTTGTGGTACTTACGTACAATGCAGTATCACTCAGCAATGAAATCTATGTCATCAGGCCCGTAGCAGCATAATGAGTGGATTCAGGTACGATGATTCTAACTGAAATAAGTCACACAGAAAAAGAAACATCATAAGATATCACTAATACACGGAATGTAAACTTGGCTACACAGGAACTGCATTCCAAAACAGAACAGGGTCTCAAATTTAGAAAACCAACTTATGCTTGCTTAAGGGGAAAGGTGAGTTGGGGTGCTGCATAAAACCAGAGCTTGAAATGAGCACAGATAAAGTTCCTTAAGCCAAATATGGAATAGACAAGAGCTACTCCTTGCTCAACGAAATGGACTCAAAACCCCATATTAAACGCCTAAGAATGTACCTGACTAGTAAGTATCTTAAAACCTATGGATTGCTATGTCTCCAAAAGAGAATCAAGCGTGTGTACAGGGGCATAAATGCAGCAGTGATAGGATTGGAGAGGTTCGGTGAGCAAATGAAGACCCTTTGAAGTCATATTGCACGGTACCCATTCCACGGGTCTCAACTCTCCAGGTTTAAGGTATTCTTGCTTCAGCTAAAACATGCATGTGGAACCCAGAGTATGATCAACCATGTGAACGGGAGACGTGTTCAAATATGTCTCAGTTTTCCTACCCTGGTACTCGGGTGCAACACTCCAGATTCTTTACTAACACTCTCCCGACTTGGAGAGTCAGTCCCTTTAACCTCCTGTTTGGCCCAGTTTGCAATTTCTGTGGAAGATGAACAGGAATAGCGACAACCAATGAGAGACTAGCTGGAGGTGTCTGGATGGGCAAATTTAACTCTCATTTCCCACCAGGAAGAGGAATTAACCAAAGGCTCAGCGTGCCGTGCCAGAACCAGATTAGGGCCTGAAGACATCCTGCGGTGTTGCGGCCAGGTCACAAGAAAGCGAGTTGAAGAAAGGAGCTCAGGGGCACTGTAATTCACAAACCTGCAGAGTTATAAATGACAGCTATCGTCCAAAAATATACTGAAGTAAGGCTGCCAAGAGGACTTGAAAGCGGGGCAGAATTGCAGGAAACCGATTTCAGGAGGTAGACTGGAATTGCATTGAAAGCATAGGAAAAGAGGCAGAACGTCCACAATGATGCACTTGGCCAAAAAGGGCGTATGCGTTTTTTCCTGAATATATTCAGGAAAAAACGCATACGCCCTTTTTGGCCAACCAAGCAAGCTTGCAAAGGAAATCTGCACTACAATGAAGTCTCACTTCCCCCCGGTCAAAAGGGCCATCTGAAAAAAGTGTAAAATCCAGAAAGGCAGGAGAGGCCATGGAGAACTGGGAGCCTTGTTATGCTGATGGGCGGGATGTAAATTGCCAACAGACACTCGGGAGAAGTGTATGGTGTTTCCTGAAACATCTAAAAAACAAAGCAACAGAGCCTAGGGCACTGCCACTTATGGTCCTATAGCTTAGGGAAATTAAAATCAAAAAGACACAGCCACCCCAAAGTTTGGGACGCCTCTGTTTACAAGAACCTCGTTTACAGTACAAGTTCAACATCGCAGAAAGTGAAAAATGGATAAAGAAGTTGTGGTATTTACTTACAAAACAATATCACTCAGCAATGAAATCTATGTCATCAGGCCCTTAGCAGCACAATGAGTGGATTCAGGTATGATGATTCTAACTGAAATAAGTCACACAGAAAAAGAAACATCATAAGATATCAGTAATACACGGAATGTATACTTGGCTACACAGGAACTGAATTACAGAACAGAACAGGGTCTCAAATTTAGAAAATCAACTTATGCTTGCTTAAGGGGAAAGGTGAGTTGGGGTGCTGCATAAAACCAGAGATTGAAATGAGCACAGATAAAGTTCCTTAAGCCAAATATGGAATAGACAAGAGCTACTCCTTGCTCAACGAAATGGACTCAACACCGCATATTAAACGCCTAAGAATGTACCTGACTAGTAAGTATCTTAAAACCTATGGATTGCTATGTCTCCGAAAGAGAATCAAGCATGTGTACAGGGGCATAAACGCAGCAGTGATAGGATTGGAGATGTTCGGTGAGCAAATGAAGACCCTTTGAAGTCATATTGCATGGTACCCATTCCACGGGTCTCAACTCTCCAGGTTTAAGGTGTTCTTCCTTCAGCTAAAACATGCATGTGGAACCCAGAGTATGATCAACCATGTGATAGGGAGACGTGTTCAAATATGTCTCAGTTTTCGTACCCTGGTACTCGGGTGCAACATTCCAGATGCTTTACTAACACTCTCCTGACTTGGAGAGTCAGTCCCTTTAACCTCCTGTTTGGCCCAGTTTGCAATTTCTGTGGAAGATGAACAGGAATAGCGACAACCAATGAGAGACTAGCTGGAGGTGTCTGGATGGGCAAATTTAACTCTCATTTCCCACCAGGAAGAGGAATTAACCAAAGGCTCAGCGTGCCGTGCCAGAACCAGATTAGGGCCTGAAGACATCCTGCGGTGTTGCGGCCAGCTCAAAAGAAAGCGAGTTGAAGAAAGGAGCTCAGGGGCACTGTAATTCACAAACCTGCAGAGTTATAAATGACAGCTATCGTCCAAAAATAGACTGAAGTAAGGCTGCCAAGAGGACTTGAAAGCGGGGCAGAATTACGGGAAACTGATTTCAGGAGGTAGACTGGAATTGCATTGAAAGCATAGGAAAAGAGGCAGAACGTCCACAATGATGCACTTGGCCAAAAAGGGTGTATGCGTTTTTTCCTGAATATATTCAGGAAAAAACGCATACGCCCTTTTTGGCCAACCAAGCAAACTTGCAAAGGAAATCTGCACTACAATGAAGTCTCACTTCCCCCCGGTCAAAAGGGCCATCTGAAAAAAGTGTAAAATCCAGAAAGGCAGGACAGGCCATGGAGAACTGGGAGCCTTGTTATGCTGATGGGCGGGATGTAAATTGCCAACAGACACTCAGGAGAAGTGTATGGTGTTTCCTGAAACATCTAAAAAACAAAGCAACAGAGCCTAGGGCACTTCCACTTATGGTCCTATAGCTTAGGGAAATTAAAATCAAAAAGACACAGCCACCCCAAAGTTTGGGACGCCTCCGCTTACAAGAACCTCGTTTACCGTACAAGTTCAATATCACAGAAAGTGAAAAATAGATAAAGAACTTGTGGTACTTACGTACAATGCAGTATCACTCAGCAATGAAATCTATGTCATCAGGCCCGTAGCAGCATAATGAGTGGATTCAGGTACGATGATTCTAACTGAAATAAGTCACACAGAAAAAGAAACATCATAAGATATCACTAATACACGGAATGTAAACTTGGCTACACAGGAACTGCATTCCAAAACAGAACAGGGTCTCAAATTTAGAAAACCAACTTATGCTTGCTTAAGGGGAAAGGTGAGTTGGGGTGCTGCATAAAACCAGAGCTTGAAATGAGCACAGATAAAGTTCCTTAAGCCAAATATGGAATAGACAAGAGCTACTCCTTTATCAACGAAATGGACTCAAAACCCCATATTAAACGCCTAAGAATGTACCTGACTAGTAAGTATCTTAAAACCTATGGATTGCTATGTCTCCAAAAGAGAATCAAGCGTGTGTACAGGGGCATAAATGCAGCAGTGATAGGATTGGAGAGGTTCGGTGAGCAAATGAAGACCCTTTGAAGTCATATTGCACGGTACCCATTCCACGGGTCTCAACTCTCCAGGTTTAAGGTATTCTTCCTTCAGCTAAAACATGCATGTGGAACCCAGAGTATGATCAACCATGTGAACGGGAGACGTGTTCAAATATGTCTCAGTTTTCCTACCCTGGTACTCGGGTGCAACACTCCAGACGCTTTACTAACACTCTCCCTACTTGGAGAGTCAGTCCCTTTAACCTCCTGTTTGGCCCAGTTTGCAATTTCTGCGGAAGATGAACAGGAATAGCGAGAACCAATGAGAGGCTAGCTGCAGGTGTCTGGACGGGCAAATTTAACTCTCATTTCCCACCAGGAAGAGGAATTAACCAAAGGCTCAGCATGCCGGGCCGGAACCAGATTAGGGCCTGAAGACATCCTGCGGTGTTGCGGCCAGCTCACAAGAAAGCGAGTTGAAGAAAGGAGCTCAGGGGCACTGTAATTCACAAACCTGCAGAGTTATAAATGACAGCTATCGTCCAAAAATAGACTGAAGTAAGGCTGCCAAGAGGACTTGAAAGCGGGGCAGAATTGCAGGAAACCGATTTCAGGAGGTAGACTGGAATTGCATTGAAAGCATAGGAAAAGAGGCAGAACGTCCACAATGATGCACTTGGCCAAAAAGGGCGTATGCGTTTTTTCCTGAATATATTCAGGAAAAAACGCATACGCCCTTTTTGGCCAACCAAGCAAGCTTGCAAAGGAAATCTGCACTACAATGAAGTCTCACTTCCCCCCGGTCAAAAGGGCCATCTGAAAAAAGTGTAAAATCCAGAAAGGCAGGAGAGGCCATGGAGAACTGGGAGCCTTGTTATGCTGATGGGCGGGATGTAAATTGCCAACAGACACTCGGGAGAAGTGTATGGTGTTTCCTGAAACATCTAAAAAACAAAGCAACAGAGCCTAGGGCACTGCCACTTATGGTCCTATAGCTTAGGGAAATTAAAATCAAAAAGACACAGCCACCCCAAAGTTTGGGACGCCTCTGTTTACAAGAACCTCGTTTACAGTACAAGTTCAACATCGCAGAAAGTGAAAAATGGATAAAGAAGTTGTGGTATTTACTTACAAAACAATATCAGTCAGCAATGAAATCTATGTCATCAGGCCCTTAGCAGCACAATGAGTGGATTCAGGTATGATGATTCTAACTGAAATAAGTCACACAGAAAAAGAAACATCATAAGATATCAGTAATACACGGAATGTATACTTGGCTACACAGGAACTGAATTACAGAACAGAACAGGGTCTCAAATTTAGAAAATCAACTTATGCTTGCTTAAGGGGAAAGGTGAGTTGGGGTGCTGCATAAAACCAGAGATTGAAATGAGCACAGATAAAGTTCCTTAAGCCAAATATGGAATAGACAAGAGCTACTCCTTGCTCAACGAAATGGACTCAACACCGCATATTAAACGCCTAAGAATGTACCTGACTAGTAAGTATCTTAAAACCTATGGATTGCTATGTCTCCGAAAGAGAATCAAGCATGTGTACAGGGGCATAAACGCAGCAGTGATAGGATTGGAGATGTTCGGTGAGCAAATGAAGACCCTTTGAAGTCATATTGCATGGTACCCATTCCACGGGTCTCAACTCTCCAGGTTTAAGGTGTTCTTCCTTCAGCTAAAACATGCATGTGGAACCCAGAGTATGATCAACCATGTGATAGGGAGACGTGTTCAAATATGTCTCAGTTTTCGTACCCTGGTACTCGGGTGCAACATTCCAGATGCTTTACTAACACTCTCCTGACTTGGAGAGTCAGTCCCTTTAACCTCCTGTTTGGCCCAGTTTGCAATTTCTGTGGAAGATGAACAGGAATAGCGACAACCAATGAGAGACTAGCTGGAGGTGTCTGGATGGGCAAATTTAACTCTCATTTCCCACCAGGAAGAGGAATTAACCAAAGGCTCAGCGTGCCGTGCCAGAACCAGATTAGGGCCTGAAGACATCCTGCGGTGTTGCGGCCAGCTCAAAAGAAAGCGAGTTGAAGAAAGGAGCTCAGGGGCACTGTAATTCACAAACCTGCAGAGTTATAAATGACAGCTATCGTCCAAAAATAGACTGAAGTAAGGCTGCCAAGAGGACTTGAAAGCGGGGCAGAATTACGGGAAACTGATTTCAGGAGGTAGACTGGAATTGCATTGAAAGCATAGGAAAAGAGGCAGAACGTCCACAATGATGCACTTGGCCAAAAAGGGTGTATGCGTTTTTTCCTGAATATATTCAGGAAAAAACGCATACGCCCTTTTTGGCCAACCAAGCAAACTTGCAAAGGAAATCTGCACTACAATGAAGTCTCACTTCCCCCCGGTCAAAAGGGCCATCTGAAAAAAGTGTAAAATCCAGAAAGGCAGGACAGGCCATGGAGAACTGGGAGCCTTGTTATGCTGATGGGCGGGATGTAAATTGCCAACAGACACTCAGGAGAAGTGTATGGTGTTTCCTGAAACATCTAAAAAACAAAGCAACAGAGCCTAGGGCACTTCCACTTATGGTCCTATAGCTTAGGGAAATTAAAATCAAAAAGACACAGCCACCCCAAAGTTTGGGACGCCTCCGCTTACAAGAACCTCGTTTACCGTACAAGTTCAATATCACAGAAAGTGAAAAATAGATAAAGAACTTGTGGTACTTACGTACAATGCAGTATCACTCAGCAATGAAATCTATGTCATCAGGCCCGTAGCAGCATAATGAGTGGATTCAGGTACGATGATTCTAACTGAAATAAGTCACACAGAAAAAGAAACATCATAAGATATCACTAATACACGGAATGTAAACTTGGCTACACAGGAACTGCATTCCAAAACAGAACAGGGTCTCAAATTTAGAAAACCAACTTATGCTTGCTTAAGGGGAAAGGTGAGTTGGGGTGCTGCATAAAACCAGAGCTTGAAATGAGCACAGATAAAGTTCCTTAAGCCAAATATGGAATAGACAAGAGCTACTCCTTTATCAACGAAATGGACTCAAAACCCCATATTAAACGCCTAAGAATGTACCTGACTAGTAAGTATCTTAAAACCTATGGATTGCTATGTCTCCAAAAGAGAATCAAGCGTGTGTACAGGGGCATAAATGCAGCAGTGATAGGATTGGAGAGGTTCGGTGAGCAAATGAAGACCCTTTGAAGTCATATTGCACGGTACCCATTCCACGGGTCTCAACTCTCCAGGTTTAAGGTATTCTTCCTTCAGCTAAAACATGCATGTGGAACCCAGAGTATGATCAACCATGTGAACGGGAGACGTGTTCAAATATGTCTCAGTTTTCCTACCCTGGTACTCGGGTGCAACACTCCAGACGCTTTACTAACACTCTCCCTACTTGGAGAGTCAGTCCCTTTAACCTCCTGTTTGGCCCAGTTTGCAATTTCTGCGGAAGATGAACAGGAATAGCGAGAACCAATGAGAGGCTAGCTGCAGGTGTCTGGACGGGCAAATTTAACTCTCATTTCCCACCAGGAAGAGGAATTAACCAAAGGCTCAGCATGCCGGGCCGGAACCAGATTAGGGCCTGAAGACATCCTGCGGTGTTGCGGCCAGCTCACAAGAAAGCGAGTTGAAGAAAGGAGCTCAGGGGCACTGTAATTCACAAACCTGCAGAGTTATAAATGACAGCTATCGTCCAAAAATAGACTGAAGTAAGGCTGCCAAGAGGACTTGAAAGCGGGGCAGAATTGCAGGAAACCGATTTCAGGAGGTAGACTGGAATTGCATTGAAAGCATAGGAAAAGAGGCAGAACGTCCACAATGATGCACTTGGCCAAAAAGGGCGTATGCGTTTTTTCCTGAATATATTCAGGAAAAAACGCATACGCCCTTTTTGGCCAACCAAGCAAGCTTGCAAAGGAAATCTGCACTACAAAGAAGTCTCACTTCCCCGCGGTCAAAAGGGCCATCTGAAAAAAGTGTAAAATCCAGAAAGGCAGGACAGGCCATGGAGAACTGGGAGCCTTGTTATGCTGATGGGCGGGATGTAAATTGCCAACAGACACTTGGGAGAAGTGTATGGTGTTTCCTGAAACATCTAAAAAACAAAGCAACAGAGCCTAGGGCACTGCCACTTATGGTCCTATAGCTTAGGGAAATTAAAATCAAAAAGACACAGCCACCCCAAAGTTTGGGACGCCTCTGATTACAAGAACCTCGTTTAGAGTACAAGTTCAACATCGCAGAAAGTGAAAAATGGATAAAGAAGTTGTGGTATTTACTTACAAAGCAATATCACTCAGCAATGAAATCTATGTCATCAGGCCCTTAGCAGCACAATGAGTGGATTCAGGTATGATGATTCTAACTGAAATAAGTCACACAGAAAAAGAAACATCATAAGATATCAGTAATACACGGAATGTAAACTTGGCTACACAGGAACTGAATTACAGAACAGAACAGGGTCTCAAATTTAGAAAACCAACTTATGCTTGCTTAAGGGTAAAGGTGAGTTGGGGTGCTGCATAAAACCAGAGATTGAAATGAGCACAGATAAAGTTCCTTAAGCCAAATATGGAATAGACAAGAGCTACTCCTTGCTCAACGAAATGGACTCAACACCGCATATTAAACGCCTAAGAATGTACCTGACTAGTAAGTATCTTAAAATCTATGGATTGCTATGTCTCCGAAAGAGAATCAAGCGTGTGTACAGGGGCATAAACGCAGCAGTGATAGGATTGGAGAGGTTCGGTGAGCAAATGAAGACCCTTTGAAGTCATATTGCATGATACCCATTACACGGGTCTCAACTCTCCAGGTTTAAGGTATTCTTCCTTCAGCTAAAACATGCACGTGGAACCCAGGTATGATCAACCATGTGAACGAGAGACGTGTTCAAATATGTCTCAGTTTTCCTCCCCTGGTACTCGGGTGCAACATTCCAGATGCTTTACTAACACTCTCCCCACTTGGAGAGTCAGCGCCTTTAACCTCCTGTTTGGCCCAGTTTGCAATTTCTGCGGAAGATGAACAGGAATAGCGAGAACCAATGAGAGGCTAGCTGGAGGTGTCTGGACGGGCAAATTTAACTCTCATTTCCCACCAGGAAGAGGAAATAACCAAAGGCTCAGCGTGCCGTGCCGGAACCAGATTAGGGCCTGAAGCCATCCTGCGGTGTTGCGGCCAGCTCAAAAGAAAGCGAGTTGAAGAAAGGAGCTCAGGGGCACTGTAATTCACAAACCTGCAGAGTTATAAATGACAGCTATCGTCCAAAAATAGACTGAAGTAAGGCTGCCAAGAGGACTTGAATGCGGGGCAGAATTGCAGGAAACCGATTTCAGGAGGTAGACTGGAATTGCATTGAAAGCATAGGAAAAGAGGCAGAACGTCCACAATGATGCACTTGGCCAAAAAGGGCGTATGCGATTTTTCCTGAATATATTCAGGAAAAAACGCATACGCCCTTTTTGGCCAACCAAGCAAGCTTGCAAAGGAAATCTGCACTACAATGAAGTCTCACTTCCCCCCGGTCAAAAGGGCCATCTGAAAAAAGTGTTATATCTAGAAAGGCAGGACAGGCCATGGAGAACTGGGAGCCTTGTTATGCTGATGGGCGGGATGTAAATTGCCAACAGACACTCAGGAGAAGTGTATGGTGTTTCCTGAAACATCTAAAAAACAAAGCAACAGAGCCTAGGGCACTTCCACTTATGGTCCTATAGCTTAGGGAAATTAAAATCAAAAAGACACAGCCACCCCAAAGTTTGGGACGCCTCCGCTTACAAGAACCTCGTTTACCGTACAAGTTCAATATCACAGAAAGTGAAAAATAGATAAAGAACTTGTGGTACTTACGTACAATGCAGTATCACTCAGCAATGAAATCTATGTCATCAGGCCCGTAGCAGCACAATGAGTGGATTCAGGTATGATGATTCTAACTGAAATAAGTCACACAGAAAAAGAAACATCATAAGATATCAGTAATACACGGAATGTAAACTTGGCTACACAGGAACTGAATTACAGAACAGAACAGGGTCTCAAATTTAGAAAACCAACTTATGCTTGCTTAAGGGTAAAGGTGAGTTGGGGTGCTGCATAAAACCAGAGATTGAAATGAGCACAGATAAAGTTCCTTAAGCCAAATATGGAATAGACAAGAGCTACTCCTTGCTCAACGAAATGGACTCAACACCGCATATTAAACGCCTAAGAATGTACCTGACTAGTAAGTATCTTAAAACCTATGGATTGCTATGTCTCCGAAAGAGAATCAAGCGTGTGTACAGGGGCATAAACGCAGCAGTGATAGGATTGGAGAGGTTCGGTGAGCAAATGAAGACCCTTTGAAATCATATTGCATGATACCCATTACACGGGTCTCAACTCTCCAGGTTTAAGGTATTCTTCCTTCAGCTAAAACATGCACGTGGAACCCAGGTATGATCAACCATGTGAAAGAGAGACGTGTTCAAATATGTCTCAGTTTTACTCCCCTGGTACTCGGGTGCAACATTCCAGATGCTTTACTAACACTCTCCCCACTTGGAGAGTCAGCGCCTTTAACCTCCTGTTTGGCCCAGTTTGCAATTTCTGCGGAAGATGAACAGGAATAGCGAGAACCAATGAGAGGCTAGCTGGAGGTGTCTGGACGGGCAAATTTAACTCTCATTTCCCACCAGGAAGAGGAAATAACCAAAGGCTCAGCGTGCCGTGCCGGAACCAGATTAGGGCCTGAAGCCATCCTGCGGTGTTGCGGCCAGCTCAAAAGAAAGCGAGTTGAAGAAAGGAGCTCAGGGGCACTGTAATTCACAAACCTGCAGAGTTATAAATGAGAGCTATCGTCCAAAAATAGACTGAAGTAAGGCTGCCAAGAGGACTTGAAAGCGGGGCAGAATTGCAGGAAACCGATTTCAGGAGGTAGACTGGAATTGCATTGAAAGCATAGGAAAAGAGGCAGAACGTCCACAATGATGCACTTGGCCAAAAAGGGCGTATGCGTTTTTTCCTGAATATATTCAGGAAAAAACGCATACGCCCTTTTTGGCCAACCAAGCAAGCTTGCAAAGGAAATCTGCACTACAATGAAGTCTCACTTCCCCCCGGTCAAAAGGGCCATCTGAAAAAAGTGTAAAATCCAGAAAGGCAGGACAGGCCATGGAGAACTGGGAGCCTTGTTATGCTGAAGGGCGGGATGTAAATTGCCAACAGACACTTGGGAGAAGTGTATGGTGTTTCCTGAAACATCTAAAAAACAAAGCAACAGAGCCTAGGGCACTTCCACTTATGGTCCTATAGCTTAGGGAATTTAAAATCAAAAAGACACAGCCACCCCAAAGTTTGGAACGGCTCTGTTTACAAGAACCTCGTTTACAGTACAAGTTCAACATCGCAGAAAGTGAAAAATGGATAAAAAAGTTGTGGTATTTACTTACAAAGCAATATCACTCAGCAATGAAATCTGTGTCATCAGGCCCTTAGTAGCACAATGAGTGGATTCAGGTATGATGATTCTAACTGAAATAAGTCACACAGAAAAAGAAACATCATAAGATATCAGTAATACACGGAATGTAAACTTGGCTACACAGGAACTGAATTACAGAACAGAACAGGGTCTCAAATTTAGAAAACCAACTTATGCTTGCTTAAGGGGAAAGGTGAGTTGGGGTGCTGCATAAAACCAGAGATTGAAATGAGCACAGATAAAGTTCCTTAAGCCAAATATGGAATAGACAAGAGCTACTCCTTGCTCAACGAAATGGACTCAAAACCCCATATTAAACGCCTAAGAATGTACCTGACTAGTAAGTATCTTAAAACCTATGGATTGCTATGTCTCCAAAAGAGAATCAAGCGTGTGTACAGGGGCATAAATGCAGCAGTGATAGGATTGGAGAGGTTCGGTGAGCAAATGAAGACCCTTTGAAGTCATATTGCACGGTACCCATTCCACGGGTCTCAACTCTCCAGGTTTAAGGTATTCTTCCTTCAGCTAAAACATGCATGTGGAACCCAGAGTATGATCAACCATGTGAACGGGAGACGTGTTCAAATATGTCTCAGTTTTCCTACCCTGGTACTCGGGTGCAACACTCCAGACGCTTTACTAACACTCTCCCGACTTGGAGAGTCAGTCCCTTTAACCTCCTGTTTGGCCCAGTTTGCAATTTCTGCGGAAGATGAACAGGAATAGCGAGAACCAATGAGAGGCTAGCTGCAGGTGTCTGGACGGGCAAATTTAACTCTCATTTCCCACCAGGAAGAGGAATTAACCAAAGGCTCAGCATGCCGGGCCGGAACCAGATTAGGGCCTAAAGCCATCCTGCGGTGTTGCGGCCAGCTCACAAGAAAGCGAGTTGAAGAAAGGAGCTCAGGGGCACTGTAATTCACAAACCTGCAGAGTTATAAATGACAGCTATCGTCCAAAAATAGACTGAAGTAAGGCTGCCAAGAGGACTTGAAAGCGGGGCAGAATTGCAGGAAACCGATTTCAGGAGGTAGACTGGAATTGCATTGAAAGCATAGGAAAAGTGGCAGAACGTCCACAATGATGCACTTGGCCAAAAAGGGCGTATGCGTTTTTTCCTGAATATATTCAGGAAAAAACGCATACGCCCTGTTTGGCTAACCAAGCAAGCTTGCAAAGGAAATCTGCACTACAATGAAGTCTCACTTCCCCCCGGTCAAAAGGGCCATCTGAAAAAAGTGTAAAATCCAGAAAGGCAGGACAGGCCATGGAGAACTGGGAGCCTTGTTATGCTGATGGGCGGGATGTAAATTGCCAACAACCACTCGGGAGAAGTGTATGGTGTTTCCTGAAACATCTAAAAAACAAAGCAACAGAGCCTAGGGCACTGCCACTTATGGTCCTATAGCTTAGGGAATTTAAAATCAAAAAGACACAGCCACCCCAAAGTTTGGGACGCCTCTGTTTACAAGAACCTCGTTTACAGTACAAGTTCAACATCGCAGAAAGTGAAAAATGGATAAAGAAGTTGTGGTATTTACTTACAAAGCAATATCACTCAGCAATGAAATCTATGTCATCAGGCCCTTAGCAGCACAATGAGTGGACTCAGGTATGATGATTCTAACTGAAATAAGTCACACAGAAAAAGAAACATCATAAGATATCAGTAATACACGGAATGTAAACTTGGCTACACAGGAACTGAATTACAGAACACAACAGGGTCTCAAATTTAGAAAACCAACTTATGCTTGCTTAAGGGTAAAAGTGAGTTGGGGTGCTGCATAAAACCAGAGATTGAAATGAGCACAGATAAAGTTCCTTAAGCCAAATATGGAATAGACAAGAGCTACTCCTTGCTCAACGAAATGGACCCAACACCGCATATTAAACGCCTAAGAATGTACCTGACTAGTAAGTATCTTAAAACCTATGGATTGCTATGTCTCCGAAAGAGAATCAAGCGTGTGTACAGGGGCATAAACGCAGCAGTGATAGGATTGGAGAGGTTCGGTGAGCAAATGAAGACCGTTTGAAGTCATATTGCATGGTACCCATTACACGGGTCTCAACTCTCCAGGTTTAAGGTATTCTTCCTTCAGCTAAAACATGCATGTGGAACCCAAGTAAGGTCAACCATGTGAACGAGAGACGTGTTCAAATATGTCTCAGTTTTCCTCCCCTGGTACTCGGGTGCAACATTCCAGATGCTTTACTAACACTCTCCCCACTTGGAGAGTCAGCGCCTTTAACCTCCTGTTTGGCCCAGTTTGCAATTTCTGCGGAAGATGAACAGGAATAGCGAGAACCAATGAGAGACTAGCTGGAGGTGTCTGGACGGGCAAATTTAACTCTCATTTCCCACCAGGAAGAGGAAATAACCAGAGGCTCAGCGTGCCGTGCCGGAACCAGATTAGGGCCTGAAGCCCTCCTGCGGTGTTGCGGCCAGCTCAAAAGAAAGCGAGTTGAAGAAAGGAGCTCAGGGGCACTGTAATTCACAAACCTGCAGAGTTATAAATGACAGCTATCGTCCAATAATAGACTGAAGTAAGGCTGCCAAGAGGACTTGAAAGCGGGGCAGAATTGCAGGAAACCGATTTCAGGAGGTAGACTGGAATTGCATTGAAAGCATAGGAAAAGAGGCAGAACGTCCACAATGATGCACTTGGCCAAAAAGGGCGTATGCGTTTTTTCCTGAATATATTCAGGAAAAAACGCATACGCCCTTTTTGGCCAACCAAGCAAACTTGCAAAGGAAATCTGCACTACAATGAAGTCTCACTTCCCCCCGGTCAAAAGGGCCATCTGAAAAAAGTGTAAAATCCAGAAAGGCAGGACAGGCCATGGAGAACTGGGAGCCTTGTTATGCTGATGGGTGGGATGTAAATTGCCAACAGACACTCAGGATAAGTGTATGGTGTTTCCTGAAACATCTAAAAAACAAAGCAACAGAGCCTAGGGCACTTCCACTTATGGTCCTATAGCTTAGGGAAATTAAAATCAAAAAGACACAGCCACCCCAAAGTTTGGGACGCCTCCGTTTAAAAGAACCTCGTTTACCGTACAAGTTCAATATCACAGAAAGTGAAAAATGGATAAAGAACTTGTGGTACTTACGTACAATGCAGTATCACTCAGCAATGAAATCTATGTCATCAGGCCCGTAGCAGCATAATGAGTGGATTCAGGTACGATGATTCTAACTGAAATAAGTCACACAGAAAAAGAAACATCATAAGATATCACTAATACACGGAATGTAAACTTGGCTACACAGGAACTGCATTCCAAAACAGAACAGGGTCTCAAATTTAGAAAACCAACTTATGCTTGCTTAAGGGGAAAGGTGAGTTGAGGTGCTGCATAAAACCAGAGATTGAAATGAGCACAGATAAAGTTCCTTAAGCCAAATATGGAATAGACAAGAGCTACTCCTTGCTGAACGAAATGGACTCAAAACCCCATATTAAACGCCTAAGAATGTACCTGACTAGTAAGTATCTTAAAACCTATGGATTGCTATGTCTCCAAAAGAGAATCAAGCGTGTGTACAGGGGCATAAATGCAGCAGTGATAGGATTGGAGAGGTTCGGGGAGCAACTGAAGACCCTTTGAAGTCATATTGCACGGTACCCATTCCACGGGTCTCAACTCTCCAGGTTTAAGGTATTCTTGCTTCAGCTAAAACATGCATGTGGAACCCAGAGTATGATCAACCATGTGAACGGGAGACGTGTTCAAATATGTCTCAGTTTTCCTACCCTGGTACTCGGGTGCAACACTCCAGACGCTTTACTAACACTCTCCCCACTTGGAGAGTCAGTCCCTTTAACCTCCTGTTTGGCCCAGTTTGCAATTTCTGCGGAAGATGAACAGGAATAGCGAGAACCAATGAGAGGCTAGCTGCAGGTGTCTGGACGGGCAAATTTAACTCTCATTTCCCACCAGGAAGAGGAATTAACCAAAGGCTCAGCATGCCGGGCCGGAACCAGATTAGGGCCTGAAGCCATCCAGCGGTGTTGCGGCCAGGTCACAAGAAAGCGAGTTGAAGAAAGGAGCTCAGGGGCACTGTAATTCACAAACCTGCAGAGTTATAAATGACAGCTATCGTCCAAAAATAGACTGAAGTAAGGCTGCCAAGAGGACTTGAAAGCGGGGCAGAATTGTAGGAAACCGATTTCAGGAGGTAGACTGGAATTGCATTGAAAGCATAGGAAAAGAGGCAGAACGTCCACAATGATGCACTTGGCCAAAAAGGGCGTATGCGTTTTTTCCTGAATATATTCAGGAAAAAACGCATACGCCCTTTTTGGCCAACCAAGCAAGCTTGCAAATGAAATCTGCACTACAATGAAGTCTCACTTCCCCCCGGTCAAAAGGGCCATCTGAAAAAAGTGTAAAATCCAGAAAGGCAGGACAGGCCATGGAGAACTGGGAGCCTTGTTATGCTGATGGGCGGGATGTAAATTGCCAACAGACACTCCGGAGAAGTGCATGGTGTTTCCTGAAACATCTAAAAAACAAAGCAACAGAGCCTAGGGCACTTCCACTTATGGTCCTATAGCTTAGGGAAATTAAATTCAAAAAGACACAGCCACCCCAAAGTTTGGAACGGCTCTGTTTACAAGAACCTCGTTTACAGTACAAGTTCAACATCGCAGAAAGTGAAAAATGGATAAAGAAGTTGTGGTATTTACTTACAAAGCAATAACACTCAGCAATGAAATCTATGTCATCAGTCCCTTAGCAGCACAATGAGTGGATTCAGGTATGATGATTCTAACTGAAATAAGTCACACAGAAAAAGAAACATCATAAGATATCAGTAATACACGGAATGTAAACTTGGCTACACAGGAACTGAATTACAGAACAGAACAGGGTCTCAAATTTAGAAAACCAACTTATGCTTGCTTAAGGGTAAAGGTGAGTTGGGATGCTGCATAAAACCAGAGATTGAAATGAGCACAGATAAAGTTCCTTAAGCCAAATATGGAATAGACAAGAGCTACTCCTTGCTCAACGAAATGGACTCAACACCGCATATTAAACGCCTAAGAATGTACCTGACTAGTAAGTATCTTAAAACCTATGGATTGCTATGTCTCCGAAAGAGAATCAAGCGTGTGTACAGGGGCATAAACGCAGCAGTGATAGGATTGGAGATGTTCGGTGAGCAAATGAAGACCCTTTGAAGTCATATTGCATGGTACCCATTACACGGGTCTCAACTCTCCAGGTTTAAGGTATTCTTCCTTCAGCTAAAACATGCATGTGGAACCCAGAGTATGATCAACCATGTGAACGAGAGACGTGTTCAAATATGTCTCAGTTTTCCTCCCCTGGTACTCGGGTGCAACATTCCAGACGCTTTACTAACACTCTCCCCACTTGGAGAGTCAGTCCCTTTAACCTCCTGTTTGGCCCAGTTTGCAATTTCTGCGGAAGATGAACAGGAATAGCGAGAACCAATGAGAGGCTAGCTGGAGGTGTCTGGACAGGTAAATTTAACACTCATTTCCCACCAGGAGGAGGAAATAACCAAAGCCTCAGCGTGCCGTGCCGGAACCAGATTAGGGCCTGAAGCCATCCTGCGGTGTTGCGGCCAGCTCAAAAGAAAGCGAGTTGAAGAAAGGAGCTCAGGGGCACTGTAATTCACAAACCTGCAGAGTTATAAATGACAGCTATCGTCCAAAAATAGACTGAAGTAAGGCTGCCAAGAGGACTTGAAAGCGGGGCAGAATTGCAGGAAACCGATTTCAGGAGGTAGACTGGAATTGCATTGAAAGCATAGGAAAAGAGGCAGAACGTCCACAATGATGCACTTGGCCAAAAAGGGCGTATGCGTTTTTTCCTGAATATATTCAGGAAAAAACGCATACGCCCTTTTTGGCCAACCAAGCAAACTTGCAAAGGAAATCTGCACTACAATGAAGTCTCACTTCCCCCCGGTCAAAAGGGCCATCTGAAAAAAGTGTAAAATCCAGAAAGGCAGGACAGGCCATGGAGAACTGGGAGCCTTGTTATGCTGCTGGGCGGGATGTAAATTGCCAACAGACACTCAGGAGAAGTGCATGGTGTTTCCTGAAACATCTAAAAAACAAAGCAACAGAGCCTAGGGCACTTCCACTTATGGTCCTATAGCTTAGGGAAATTAAAATCAAAAAGACACAGCCACCCCAAAGTTTGGAACGGCTCTGTTTACAAGAACCTCGTTTACAGTACAAGTTCAACATCGCAGAAAGTGAAAAATGGATAAAGAAGTTGTGGTATTTACTTACAAAGCAATATCACTCAGCAATGAAATCTGTGTCATCAGGCCCTTAGCAGCACAATGAGTGGATTCAGGTATGATGATTCTAACTGAAATAAGTCACACAGAAAAAGAAACATCATAAGATATCAGTAATACATGGAATGTAAACTTGGCTACACAGGAACTGAATTACAGAACAGAACAGGGTCTCAAATTTAGAAAACCAACTTATGCTTGCTTAAGGGTAAAGGTGAGTTGGGGTGCTGCATAAAACCAGAGATTGAAATGAGCACAGATAAAGTTCCTTAAGTCAAATATGGAATAGACAAGAGCTACTCCTTGCTCAACGAAATGGACTCAACACCGCATATTAAACGCCTAAGAATGTACCTGACTAGTAAGTATCGTAAAACCTATGGATTGCTGTCTCCGAAAGAGAATCAAGCATGTGTACAGGGGCATAAACGCAGCAGTGATAGGATTGGAGAGGTTCGGTGAGCAAATGAAGACCCTTTGAAGTCATATTGCATGGTACCCATTCCACGGGTTTCAAATACACAGGTTTAAGGTATTCTTCCTTCAGCTAAAACATGCATGTGGAACCCAAGTATGATCAACCATGTGAACGGGAGACGTGTTCAAATATGGCTCAGCTTTCCTCCACTGGTACTCGTGTGCAACATTCCAGACACTTTACTAACACTCTCCCCACTTGGAGAGTCAGCGCCTTTAACCTCCTGTTTGGCACAGTTTGCAATTTCTGCGGAAGATGAACAGGAATAGCGAGAACCAATGAGAGACTAGCTGGAGGTGTCTGGACGGGCAAATTTAACTCTCATTTCCCACCAGGAAGAGGAAATAACCAAAGGCTCAGCGTGCCGTGCCGGAACCAGATTAGGGCCTGAAGCCATCCTGTGGTGTTGCGGCCAGGTCACAAGAAAGCGAGTTGAAGAAAGGAGCTCAGGGGCACTGTAATTCACAAACCTGCAGAGTTACAAATGACAGCTATCGTCCAAAAATAGACTGAAGTAAGGCTGCCAAGAGGACTTGAAAGCGGGGCAGAATTCCAGGAAACCGATTTCAGGAGGTAGACTGGAATTGCATTGAAAGCATAGGAAAAGAGGCAGAACGTCCACAATGATGCACTTGGCCAAAAAGGGCGTATGCGTTTTTTCCTGAATATATTCAGGAAAAAACGCATACGCCCTTTTTGGCCAACCAAGCAAGCTTGCAAAGGAAATCTGCACTACAATGAAGTCTCACTTCCCCCCCGGTCAAAAGGGCCATCTGAAAAAAGGGTAAAATCCAGAAAGGCAGGACAGGCCATGGAGAACTGGGAGCCTTGTTATGCTGATGGGCGGGATGTAAATTGTCAACAACCACTCAGGAGAAGTGTATGGTGTTTCCTGAAACATCTAAAAAACAAAGCAACAGAACCTAGGGCACTTCCACTTATGGTCCTATAGCTTAGGGAAATTAAAATCAAAAAGACACAGCCACCCCAAAGTTTGGAACGGCTCTGTTTACAAGAACCTCGTTTACAGTACAAGTTCAACATCGCAGAAAGTGAAAAATGGATAAAGAAGTTGTGGTATTTACTTACAAAGCAATATCACCAATCAATGAAATCTGTGTCATCAGGCCCTTAGCAGCACAATGAGTGGATTCAGGTATGATGATTCTAACTGAAATAAGTCACACAGAAAAAGAAACATCCTAAGATATGAGTAATACACGGAATGTAAACTTGGCTACACAGGAACTGAATTACAGAACAGAACAGGGTCTCAAATTTAGAAAACCAACTTATGCTTGCTTAAGGGGAAAGGTGAGTTGGGGTGCTGCATAAAACCAGAGATTGAAATGAGCACAGATAAAGTTCCTTAAGCCAAATATGGAATAGACAAGAGCTACTCCTTGCTCAACGAAATGGACTCAACACCGCATATTAAACGCCTAAGAATGTACCTGACTAGTAAGTATCTTAAAACCTATGGATTGCTATGTCTCCGAAAGAGAATCAAGCATGTGTACAGGGGCATAAACGCAGCAGTGATAGGATTGGAGAGGTTCGGTGAGCAAATGAAGACCCTTTGAAGTCATATTGCATGGTACCCATTCCACGGGTTTCAACTACCCAGGTTTAAGGTATTCTTCCTTCAGCTAAAACATGCATGTGGAACCTAGAGTATGATCAACCATGTGATCGGGAGACGTGTTCAAATATGTCTCAGTTTTCATACCCTGGTACTTGGGTGCAACATTCCAGACGCTTTACTAACACTCTCCCGACTTGGAGAGTCAGTCCCTTTAACCTCCTGTTTGGCCCAGTTTGCAATTTCTCTGGAAGCTGAACAGGAATAGCGAGAACCAATGAGAGGCTAGCTGCAGGTGTCTGGACGGGCAAATTTAACTCTCATTTCCCACCAGGAAGAGGAATTAACCAAAGGCTCAGCATGCCGGGCTGGAACCAGATTAGGGCCTGAAGCCATCCTGCGGTGTTGCGGCCAGGTCACAAGAAAGCGAGTTGAAGAAAGGAGCTCAGGGGCACTGTAATTCACAAACCTGCAGAGTTATAAATGACAGCTATCGTCCAAAAATAGACTGAAGTAAGGCTGCCAAGAGGACTTGAAAGCGGGGCAGAATTGCAGGAAACCGATTTCAGGAGGTAGACTGGAATTGCATTGAAAGCATAGGAAAAGAGGCAGAACGTCCACAATGATGCACTTGGCCAAAAAGGGCGTATGCGTTTTTTCCTGAATATATTCAGGAAAAAACGCATACGCCCTTTTTGGCCAACCAAGCAAGCTTGCAAAGGAAATCTGCACTACAATGAAGTCTCACTTCCCCCCGGTCAAAAGGGCCATCTGAAAAAAGTGTAAAATCCAGAAAGGCAGGACAGGCCATGGAGAAATGGGAGCCTTGTTATGCTGATGGGCGGGATGTAAATTGCCAACAGACACTGGGGAGAAGTGTATGGTGTTTCCTGAAACATCTAAAAAACAAAGCAACCGAACCTAGGGCACTTCCACTTATGGTCCTATAGCTTAGGGAATTTAAAATCAAAAAGACACAGCCACCCCAAAGTTTGGAACGGCTCTGTTTACAAGAACCTCGTTTACAGTACAAGTTCAACATCGCAGAAAGTGAAAAATGGATAAAGAAGTTGTGGTATTTACTTACAAAGCAATATCACTCAGCAATGAAATCTGTGTCATCAGGCCCTTAGCAGCACAATGAGTGGATTCAGGTATGATGATTCTAACTGAAATAAGTCACACAGAAAAAGAAACATCATAAGATATCAGTAATACATGGAATGTAAACTTGACTACACAGGAACTGAATTACAGAACAGAACAGGGTCTCAAATTTAGAAAACCAACTTATGCTTGCTTAAGGGTAAAGGTGAGTTGGGGTGCTGCATAAAACCAGAGATTGAAATGAGCACAGATAAAGTTCCTTAAGTCAAATATGGAATAGACAAGAACTACTCCTTGCTCAACGAAATGGACTCAACACCGCATATTAAACGCCTAAGAATGTACCTGACTAGTAAGTATCTTAAAACCTATGGATTGCTATGTCTCCGAAAGAGAATCAAGCATGTGTACAGGGGCATAAACGCAGCAGTGATAGGATTGGAGAGGTTCGGTGAGCAAATGAAGACCCTTTGAAGTCATATTGCATGGTACCCATTCCACGGGTTTCAAATACACAGGTTTAAGGTATTCTTACTTCAGCTAAAACATGCATGTGGAACCGAAGTATGATCAACCATGTGAACGGGAGACGTGTTCAAATATGGCTCAGCTTTCCTCCACTGGTACTCGTGTGCAATATTCCAGACGCTTTACTAACACTCTCCCCACTTGGAGAGTCAGCGCCTTTAACCTCCTGTTTGGCACAGTTTGCAATTTCTGCGGAAGATGAACAGGAATAGCGAGAACCAATGAGAGACTAGCTGGAGGTGTCTGGACGGGCAAATTTAACTCTCATTTCCCACCAGGAAGAGGAAATAATCAAAGGCTCAGCGTGCCGTGCCGGAACCAGATTAGGGCCTGAAGCCATCCTGTGGTGTTGCGGCCAGGTCACAAGAAAGCGAGTTGAAGAAAGGAGCTCAGGGGCACTGTAATTCACAAACCTGCAGAGTTACAAATGACAGCTATCGTCCAAAAATAGACTGAAGTAAGGCTGCCAAGAGGACTTGAAAGCGGGGCAGAATTCCAGGAAACCGATTTCAGGAGGTAGACTGGAATTGCATTGAAAGCATAGGAAAAGAGGCAGAACGTCCACAATGATGCACTTGGCCAAAAAGGGCGTATGCGTTTTTTCCTGAATATATTCAGGAAAAAACGCATACGCCCTTTTTGGCCAACCAAGCAAGCTTGCAAAGGAAATCTGCACTACAATGAAGTCTCACTTCCCCCCGGTCAAAAGGGCCATCTGAAAAAAGGGTAAAATCCAGAAAGGCAGGACAGGCCATGGAGAACTGGGAGCCTTGTTATGCTGATGGGCGGGATGTAAATTGTCAACAACCACTCAGGAGAAGTGTATGGTGTTTCCTGAAACATCTAAAAAACAAAGCAACAGAACCTAGGGCACTTCCACTTATGGTCCTATAGCTTAGGGAAATTAAAATCAAAAAGACACAGCCACCCCAAAGTTTGGAACGGCTCTGTTTACAAGAACCTCGTTTACAGTACAAGTTCAACATCGCAGAAAGTGAAAAATGGATAAAGAAGTTGTGGTATTTACTTACAAAGCAATATCACCAATCAATGAAATCTGTGTCATCAGGCCCTTAGCAGAACAATGAGTGGATTCAGGTATGATGATTCTAACTGAAATAAGTCACACAGAAAAAGAAACATCCTAAGATATGAGTAATACACGGAATGTAAACTTGGCTACACAGGAACTGAATTACAGAACAGAACAGGGTCTCAAATTTAGAAAACCAACTTATGCTTGCTTAAGGGGAAAGGTGAGTTGGGGTGCTGCATAAAACCAGAGATTGAAATGAGCACAGATAAAGTTCCTTAAGCCAAATATGGAATAGACAAGAGCTACTCCTTGCTCAACGAAATGGACTCAACACCGCATATTAAACGCCTAAGAATGTACCTGACTAGTAAGTATCTTAAAACCTATGGATTGCTATGTCTCCGAAAGAGAATCAAGCATGTGTACAGGGGCATAAACGCAGCAGTGATAGGATTGGAGAGGTTCGGTGAGCAAATGAAGACCCTTTGAAGTCATATTGCATGGTACCCATTCCACGGGTTTCAACTACCCAGGTTTAAGGTATTCTTCCTTCAGCTAAAACATGCATGTGGAACCTAGAGTATGATCAACCATGTGATCGGGAGACGTGTTCAAATATGTCTCAGTTTTCCTCCCCTGGTACTCGGGTGCAACATTCCAGACGCTTTACTAACACTCTCCCGACTTGGAGAGTCAGTCCCTTTAACCTCCTGTTTGGCCCAGTTTGCAATTTCTGCGGAAGCTGAACAGGAATAGCGAGAACCAATGAGAGGCTAGCTGCAGGTGTCTGGACGGGCAAATTTAACTCTCATTTCCCACCAGGAAGAGGAATTAACCAAAGGCTCAGCATGCCGGGCTGGAACCAGATTAGGGCCTGAAGCCATCCTGCGGTGTTGCGGCCAGGTCACAAGAAAGCGAGTTGAAGAAAGGAGCTCAGGGGCACTGTAATTCACAAACCTGCAGAGTTATAAATGACAGCTATCGTCCAAAAATAGACTGAAGTAAGGCTGCCAAGAGGACTTGAAAGCGGGGCAGAATTGCAGGAAACCGATTTCAGGAGGTAGACTGGAATTGCATTGAAAGCATAGGAAAAGAGGCAGAACGTCCACAATGATGCACTTGGCCAAAAAGGGCGTATGCGTTTTTTCCTGAATATATTCAGGAAAAAACGCATACGCCCTTTTTGGCCAACCAAGCAAGCTTGCAAAGGAAATCTGCACTACAATGAAGTCTCACTTCCCCCCGGTCAAAAGGGCCATCTGAAAAAAGTGTAAAATCCAGAAAGGCAGGACAGGCCATGGAGAAATGGGAGCCTTGTTATGCTGATGGGCGGGATGTAAATTGCCAACAGACACTGGGGAGAAGTGTATGGTGTTTCCTGAAACATCTAAAAAACAAAGCAACAGAACCTAGGGCACTTCCACTTATGGTCCTATAGCTTAGGGAATTTAAAATCAAAAAGACACAGCCACCCCAAAGTTTGGAACGGCTCTGTTTACAAGAACCTCGTTTACAGTACAAGTTCAACATCGCAGAAAGTGAAAAATGGATAAAGAAGTTGTGGTATTTACTTACAAAGCAATATCACTCAGCAATGAAATCTGTGTCATCAGGCCCTTAGCAGCACAATGAGTGGATTCAGGTATGATGATTCTAACTGAAATAAGTCACACAGAAAAAGAAACATCATAAGATATCAGTAATACATGGAATGTAAACTTGGCTACACAGGAACTGAATTACAGAACAGAACAGGGTCTCAAATTTAGAATACCAACTTATGCTTGCTTAAGGGTAAAGGTGAGTTGGGGTGCTGCATAAAACCAGAGATTGAAATGAGCACAGATAAAGTTCCTTAAGTCAAATATGGAATAGACAAGAGCTACTCCTTGCTCAACGAAATGGACTCAACACCGCATATTAAACGCCTAAGAATGTACCTGACTAGTAAGTATCTTAAAACCTATGGATTGCTATGTCTCCGAAAGAGAATCAAGCATGTGTACAGGGGCATAAACGCAGCAGTGATAGGGTTGGAGAGGTTCGGTGAGCAAATGAAGACCCTTTGAAGTCATATTGCATGGTACCCATTCCACGGGTCTTAACTCTCCAGGTTTAAGGTATTCTTCCTTCAGCTAAAACATGCATGTGGAACCCAAGTATGATCAACCATGTGAACGGGAGACGTGTTCAAATATGGCTCAGCTTTCCTCCACTGGTACTCGCGTGCAACATTCCAGACGCTTTACTAACACTCTCCCCACTTGGAGAGTCAGCGCCTTTAACCTCCTGTTTGGCACAGTTTGCAATTTCTGCGGAAGATGAACAGGAATAGCGAGAACCAATGAGAGACTAGCTGGAGGTGTCTGGACGGGCAAATTTAACTCTCATTTCCCACCAGGAAGAGGAAATAACCAAAGGCTCAGCGTGCCGTGCCGGAACCAGATTAGGGCCTGAAGCCATCCTGTGGTGTTGCGGCCAGGTCACAAGAAAGCGAGTTGAAGAAAGGAGCTCAGGGGCACTGTAATTCACAAACCTGCAGAGTTACAAATGACAGCTATCGTCCAAAAATAGACTGAAGTAAGGCTGCCAAGAGGACTTGAAAGCGGGGCAGAATTGCAGGAAACCGATTTCAGGAGGTAGACTGGAATTGCATTGAAAGCATAGGAAAAGAGGCAGAACGTCCACAATGATGCACTTGGCCAAAAAGGGCGTATGCGATTTTTCCTGAATATATTCAGGAAAAAACGCATACGCCCTTTTTGGCCAACCAAGCAAGCTTGCAAAGGAAATCTGCACTACAATGAAGTCTCACTTCCCCCCGGTCAAAAGGGCCATCTGAAAAAAGTGTAAAATCCAGAAAGGCAGGACAGGCCATGGAAAACTGGGAGCCTTGTTATGCTGATGGGCGGGATGTAAATTGTCAACAACCACTCAGGAGAAGTGTATGGTGTTTCCTGAAACATCTAAAAAACAAAGCAACAGAACCTAGGGCACTTCCACTTATTGTCCTATAGCTTAGGGAAATTAAAATCAAAAAGACACAGCCACCCCAAAGTTTGGAACGGCTCTGTTTACAAGAACCTCGTTTACAGTACAAGTTCAACATCGCAGAAAGTGAAAAATGGATAAAGAAGTTGTGGTATTTACTTACAAAGCAATATCACTCAGCAATGAAATCTGTGTCATCAGGCCCTTAGCAGCACAATGAGTGGATTCAGGTATGATGATTCTAACTGAAATAAGTCACACAGAAAAAGAAACATCATAAGATATCAGTAATACACGGAATGTAAACTTGGCTACACAGGAACTGAATTACAGAACAGAACAGGGTCTCAAATTTAGAAAACCAACTTATTCTTGCTTAAGGGTAAAGGTGAGTTGGGGTGCTGCATAAAACCAGAGATTGAAATGAGCACAGATAAAGTTCCTTAAGTCAAATATGGAATAGACAAGAGCTACTCCTTGCTCAACGAAATGGACTCAACACCGCATATTAAACGCCTAAGAATGTACCTGACTAGTAAGTATCTTAAAACCTATGGATTGCTATGTCTCTGAAAGGGAATCAAGCATGTGTACAGGGGCATAAACGCAGCAGTGATAGGATTGGAGAGGTTCGGTGAGCAAATGAAGACCCTTTGAAGTCATATTGCATGGTACCCATTCCACGGGTTTCAACTACCCAGGTTTAAGGTATTCTTCCTTCAGCTAAAACATGCATGTGGAACCTAGAGTATGATCAACCATGTGATCGGGAGACGTGTTCAAATATGTCTCAGTTTTCTCCCCTGGTACTCGGGTGCAACATTCCAGACGCTTTACTAACACTCTCCCGACTTGGAGAGTCAGTCCCTTTAACCTCCTGTTTGGCCCAGTTTGCAATTTCTGCGGAAGATGAACAGGAATAGCGAGAACCAATGAGAGGCTAGCTGCAGGTGTCTGGACGGGCAAATTTAACTCTCATTTCCCACCAGGAAGAGGAATTAACCAAAGGCTCAGCATGCCGGGCCGGAACCAGATTAGGGCCTGAAGCCATCCTGCGGTGTTGCGGCCAGGTCACAAGAAAGCGAGTTGAAGAAAGGAGCTCAGGGGCACTGTAATTCACAAACCTGCAGACTTATAAATGACAGCTATCGTCCAAAAATAGACTGAAGTAAGGCTGCCAAGAGGACTTGAAAGCGGGGCAGAATTGCAGGAAACCGATTTCAGGAGGTAGACTGGAATTGCATTGAAAGCATAGGAAAAGAGGCAGAACGTCCACAATGATGCACTTGGCCAAAAAGGGCGTATGCGTTTTTTCCTGAATATATTCAGGAAAAAACGCATACGCCCTTTTTGGCCAACCAAGCAAGCTTGCAAAGGAAATCTGCACTACAATGAAGTCTCACTTCCCCCTGGTCAAAAGGGCCATCTGAAAAAAGTGTAAAATCCAGAAAGGCAGGACAGGCCATGGAGAACTGGGAGCCTTGTTATGCTGAAGGGCGGGATGTAAATTGCCAATAAACACTCGGGAGAAGTGTATGGTGTTTCCTGAAACATCTAAAAAACAAAGCAACAGAACCTAGGGCACTTCCACTTATGGTCCTATAGCTTAGGGAATTTAAAATCAAAAAGACACAGCCACCCCAAAGTTTCGAACGGCTCTGTTTACAAGAACCTCGTTTACAGTACAAGTTCAACATCGAAGAAAGTGAAAAATGGATAAAGAAGTTGTGGTATTTACTTACAAAGCAATATCACTCAGCAATGAAATCTGTGTCATCAGGCCCTTAGCAGAACAATGAGTGGATTCAGGTATGATGATTCTAATTGAAATAAGTGACACAGAAAAAGAAACATCATAAGATATCAGTAATACACGGAATGTAAACTTGGCTACACAGGAACTGAATTACAGAACAGAACAGGGTCTCAAATTTAGAAAACCAACTTATGCTTGCTTAAGGGGAAAGGTGAGTTGGGGTGCTGCATAAAACCAGAGATTGAAATGAGCACAGATAAAGTTCCTTAATTCAAATATGGAATAGACAAGAGCTACTCCTTGCTCAACGAAATGGACTCAACACCCCATATTAAACTCCTAAGAATGTACCTGACTAGTAAGTATCTTAAAACCTAGGGATTGCTATGTCTCCGAAAGAGAATCAAGCATGTGTACAGGGGCATAAACGCAGCAGTGATAGGATTGGAGAGGTTCGGTGAGCAAATGAAGACCCTTTGAAGTCATATTGCATGGTACCCATTCCACGGGTTTCAACTACCCAGGTTTAAGGTATTCTTCCTTCAGCTAAAACATGCATGTGGAACCTAGAGTATGATCAACCATGTGATCGGGAGACGTGTTCAAATATGTCTCAGTTTTCCTCCCCTGGTACTCGGGTGCAACATTCCAGACGCTTTACTAACACTCTCCCGACTTGGAGAGTCAGTCCCTTTAACCTCCTGTTTGGCCCAGTTTGCAATTTCTGCGGAAGCTGAACAGGAATAGCGAGAACCAATGAGAGGCTAGCTGCAGGTGTCTGGACGGGCAAATTTAACTCTCATTTCCCACCAGGAAGAGGAATTAACCAAAGGCTCAGCATGCCGGGCTGGAACCAGATTAGGGCCTGAAGCCATCCTGCGGTGTTGCGGCCAGGTCACAAGAAAGCGAGTTGAAGAAAGGAGCTCAGGGGCACTGTAATTCACAAACCTGCAGAGTTATAAATGACAGCTATCGTCCAAAAATAGACTGAAGTAAGGCTGCCAAGAGGACTTGAAAGCGGGGCAGAATTGCAGGAAACCGATTTCAGGAGGTAGACTGGAATTGCATTGAAAGCATAGGAAAAGAGGCAGAACGTCCACAATGATGCACTTGGCCAAAAAGGGCGTATGCGTTTTTTCCTGAATATATTCAGGAAAAAACGCATACGCCCTTTTTGGCCAACCAAGCAAGCTTGCAAAGGAAATCTGCACTACAATGAAGTCTCACTTCCCCCCGCTCAAAAGGGCCATCTGAAAAAAGTGTAAAATCCAGAAAGGCAGGACAGGCCATGGAGAACTGGGAGCCTTGTTATGCTGATGGGCGGGATGTAAATTGCCAACAGACACTGGGGAGAAGTGTATGGTGTTTCCTGAAACATCTAAAAAACAAACCAACAGAACCTAGGGCACTTCCACTTATGGTCCTATAGCTTAGGGAATTTAAAATCAAAAAGACACAGCCACCCCAAAGTTTGGAACGGCTCTGTTTACAAGAACCTCGTTTACAGTACAAGTTCAACATCGCAGAAAGTGAAAAATGGATAAAGAAGTTGTGGTATTTACTTACAAAGCAATATCACTCAGCAATGAAATCTGTGTCATCAGGCCCTTAGCAGCACAATGAGTGGATTCAGGTATGATGATTCTAACTGAAATAAGTCACACAGAAAAAGAAACATCATAAGATATCAGTAATACACGGAATGTAAACTTGGCTACACAGGAACTGAATTACAGAACAGAACAGGGTCTCAAATTTAGAAAACCAACTTATGCTTGCTTAAGGGGAAAGGTGAGTTGGGGTGCTGCATAAAACCAGAGATTGAAATGAGCACAGATAAAGTTCCTTAAGCCAAATATGGAATAGACAAGAGCTACTCCTTGCTCAACGAAATGGACTCAACACCGCATATTAAACGCCTAAGAATGTACCTGACTAGTAAGTATCTTAAAACCTAGGGATTGCTATGTCTCCGAAAGAGAATCAAGCATGTGTACAGGGCCATAAACGCAGCAGTGATAGGATTGGAGAGGTTCGGTGAGCAAATGAAGACCCTTTGAAGTCATATTGCATGGTACCCATTCCACGGGTTTCAACTACCCAGGTTTAAGGTATTCTTCCTTCAGCTAAAACATGCATGTGGAACCTAGAGTATGATCAACCATGTGATCGGGAGACGTGTTCAAATATGTCTCAGTTTTCCTCCCCTGGTACTCGGGTGCAACATTCCAGACGCTTTACTAACACTCTCCCCACTTGGAGAGTCAGTCCCTTTAACCTCCTGTTTGGCCCAGTTTGCAATTTCTGCGGAAGATGAACAGGAATAGCGAGAACCAATGAGAGGCTAGCTGCAGGTGTCTGGACGGGCAAATTTAACTCTCATTTCCCACCAGGAAGAGGAATTAACCAAAGGCTCAGCGTGCCGTGCCGGAAACAGATTAGGGCCTGAAGCCATCCTGCGGTGTTGCGGCCAGCTCAAAAGAAAACGAGTTGAAGAAAGGAGCTCAGGGGCACTGTAATTCACAAACCTGCAGAGTTACAAATGACAGCTATCCTCCAAAAATACACTGAAGTAAGGCTGCCAAGAGGACTTGAAAGCGGGGCAGAATTGCAGGAAACCGATTTCAGGAGGTAGACTGGAATTGCATTGAAAGCATAGGAAAAGAGGCAGAACGTCCACAATGATGCACTTGGACAAGAAGGGCGTATGCGTTTTTTCCTGAATATATTCAGGAAAAAACGCATACGTCCTTTTTGGCCAACCAAGCAAACTTGCAAAGGAAATCTGCACTACAATGAAGTCTCACTTCCCCCCAGTGAAAAGGGCCATCTGAAAAAAGTGTAAAATCCAGAAAGGCAGGACAGGCCATGGAGAACTGGGAGCCTTGTTATGCTGATGGGCGGGATGTAAATTGCCAACAACCACTCGTGAGAAGTGTATGGTGTTTCCTGAAACATCTAAAAAACAAAGCAACAGAGCCTAGGGCACTTCCACTTATGGTCCTATAGCTTAGGGAAATTAAAATCAAAAAGACACAGCCACCCCAAAGTTTGGGACGCCTCTGTTTACAAGAACCTCGTTTACCGTACAAGTTCAATATCACAGAAAGTGAAAAATGGATAAAGAACTTTTGGTACTTACGTACAATGCAGTATCACTCAGCAATGAAATCTATGTCATCAGGCCCGTAGCAGCATAATGAGTGGATTCAGGTACGATGATTCTAACTGAAATAAGTCACACAGAAAAAGAAACATCATAAGATATCACTAATACACGGATTGTAAACTTGGCTACACAGGAACTGAATTACAGAACAGAACAGGGTCTCAAATTTAGAAAACCAACTTATGCTTGCTTAAGGGTAAAGGTGAGTTGGGGTGCTGCATAAAACCAGAGATTGAAATGAGCACAGATAAAGTTCCTTAAGCCAAATATGGAATAGACAAGAGCTACTCCTTGCTCAACGAAATGGACTCAACACCGCATATTAAACGCCTAAGAATGTACCTGACTAGTAAGTATCTTAAAACCTATGGATTGCTATGTCTCCGAAAGAGAATCAAGCATGTGTACAGGGGCATAAACGCAGCAGTGATAGGATTGGAGAGGTTCGGTGAGCAAATGAAGACCCTTTGAAGTCATATTGCATGGTACCCATTCCACGGGTTTCAACTACCCAGGTTTAAGGTATTCTTCCTTCAGCTAAAACATGCATGTGGAACCTAGAGTATGATCAACCATGTGATCGGGAGACGTGTTCAAATATGTCCCAGTTTTCGTACCCTGGTACTCGGGTGCAACACTCCAGACTCTTTACTAACACTCTCCCGACTTGGAGAGTCAGTCCCTTTAACCTCCTGTTTGGCCCAGTTTGCAATTTCTGCGGAAGATGAACAGGAATAGCGAGAACCAATGAGACACTACCTGGAGGTTTCTGAACGGGCAAATTTAACTCTCATTTCCCACCAGGAAGAGGAAATAACCAAAGGCTCAGCGTGCCGTGCCGGAACCAGATTAGGGCCTGAAGCCATCCTGCGGTGTTGCGGCCAGGTCACAAGAAAGCGAGTTGTAGAAAGGAGCTCAGGGGCACTGTAATTCACAAACCTGCAGAGTTATAAATGACAGCTATCGTCCAAAAATAGACTGAAGTAAGGCTGCCAAGAGGACTTGAAAGCGGGGCAGAATTGCAGGAAACCGATTTCAGGAGGTAGACTGGAATTGCATTGAAAGCATAGGAAAAGAGGCAGAACGTCCACAATGATGCACTTGGCCAAAAAGGGCGTATGCGTTTTTTCCTGAATATATTCAGGAAAAAACGCATACGCCCTTTTTGGCCAACCAAGCAAGCTTGCAAAGGAAATCTGCACTACAATGAAGTCTCACTTCCCCCGGTCAAAAGGGCCATCTGAAAAAAGTGTAAAATCCAGAAAGGCAGGACAGGCCATGGAGAACTGGGAGCCTTGTTATGCTGAAGGGCGGGATGTAAATTGCAAACAAACACTCGGGAGAAGTGTATGGTGTTTCCTGAAACATCTAAAAAACAAAGCAACAGAGCCTAGGGCACTTCCACTTATGGTCCTATAGCTTAGGGAATTTAAAATCAAAAAGACACAGCCACCCCAAAGTTTGGAACGGCTCTGTTTACAAGAACCTCGTTTACAGTACAAGTTCAACATCGAAGAAAGTGAAAAATGGATAAAAAAGTTGTGGTATTTACTTACAAAGCAATATCACTCAGCAATGAAATCTGTGTCATCAGGCCCTTAGCAGCACAATGAGTGGATTCAGGTATGATGATTCTAATTGAAATAAGTGACACAGAAAAAGAAACATCATAAGATATCAGTAATACACGGAATGTAAACTTGGCTACACAGGAACTGAATTACAGAACAGAACAGGGTCTCAAATTTAGAAAACCAACTTATGCTTGCTTAAGGGGAAAGGTGAGTTGGGGTGCTGCATAAAACCAGAGATTGAAATGAGCACAGATAAAGTTCCTTAAGCCAAATATGGAATAGACAAGAGCTACTCCTTGCTCAACGAAATGGACTCAACACCGCATATTAAACGCCTAAGAATGTACCTGACTAGTAAATATCTTAAAACCTAGGGATTGCTATGTCTCCGAAAGAGAATCAAGCATGTGTACAGGGGCATAAACGCAGCAGTGATAGGATTGGAGAGGTTCGGTGAGCAAATGAAGACCCTTTGAAGTCATATTGCATGGTACCCATTCCACGGGTTTCAACTACCCAGGTTTAAGGTATTCTTCCTTCAGCTAAAACATGCATGTGGAACCTAGAGTATGATCAACCATGTGATCGGGAGACGTGTTCAAATATGTCCCAGTTTTCGTACCCTGGTACTCGGGTGCAACATTCCAGACGCTTTACTAACACTCTCCCGACTTGGAGAGTCAGCGCCTTTAACCTCCTGTTTGGCCCAGTTTGCAATTTCTGCGGAAGATGAACAGGAATAGCGAGAACCAATGAGAGGCTAGCTGGAGGTGTCTGGACGGGCAAATTTAACTCTCATTTCCCACCAGGAAGAGGAATTAACCAAAGGCTCAGCGTGCCGTGCCGGAAACAGATTAGGGCCTGAAGCCATCCTGCGGTGTTGCGGCCAGCTCAAAAGAAAGCGAGTTGAAGAAAGGAGCTCAGGGGCACTGTAATTCACAAACCTGCAGAGTTACAAATGACAGCTATCGTCCAAAAATAGACTGAAGTAAGGCTGCCAAGAGGACTTGAAAGCGGGGCAGAATTGCAGGAAACCGATTTCAGGAGGTAGACTGGAATTGCATTGAAAGCATAGGAAAAGAGGCAGAACGTCCACAATGATGCACTTGGACAAGAAGGGCGTATGCGTTTTTTCCTGAATATATTCAGGAAAAAACGCATACGTCCTTTTTGGCCAACCAAGCAAACTTGCAAAGGAAATCTGCACTACAATGAAGTCTCACTTCCCCCCAGTGAAAAGGGCCATCTGAAAAAAGTGTAAAATCCAGAAAGGCAGGACAGGCCATGGAGAACTGGGAGCCTTGTTATGCTGATGGGCGGGATGTAAATTGCCAACAACCACTCGGGAGAAGTGTATGGTGTTTCCTGAAACATCTAAAAAACAAAGCAACAGAGCCTAGGGCACTTCCACTTATGGTCCTATAGCTTAGGGAAATTAAAATCAAAAAGACACAGCCACCCCAAAGTTTGGGACGGCTCTGTTTACAAGAACCTCGTTTACCGTACAAGTTCAATATCACAGAAAGTGAAAAATGGATAAAGAACTTTTGGTACTTACGTACAATGCAGTATCACTCAGCAATGAAATCTATGTCATCAGGCCCGTAGCAGCATAATGAGTGGATTCAGGTACGATGATTCTAACTGAAATAAGTCACACAGAAAAAGAAACATCATAAGATATCACTAATACACGGATTGTAAACTTGGCTACACAGGAACTGAATTACAGAACAGAACAGGGTCTCAAATTTAGAAAACCAACTTATGCTTGCTTAAGGGTAAAGGTGAGTTGGGGTGCTGCATAAAACCAGAGATTGAAATGAGCACAGATAAAGTTCCTTAAGCCAAATATGGAATAGACAAGAGCTACTCCTTGCTCAACGAAATGGACTCAACACCGCATATTAAACGCCTAAGAATGTACCTGACTAGTAAGTATCTTAAAACCTATGGATTGCTATGTCTCCGAAAGAGAATCAAGCATGTGTACAGGGGCATAAACGCAGCAGTGATAGGATTGGAGAGGTTCGGTGAGCAAATGAAGACCCTTTGAAGTCATATTGCATGGTACCCATTCCACGGGTTTCAACTACCCAGGTTTAAGGTATTCTTCCTTCAGCTAAAACATGCATGTGGAACCTAGAGTATGATCAACCATGTGATCGGGAGACGTGTTCAAATATGTCCCAGTTTTCGTACCCTGGTACTCGGGTGCAACATTCCACATGCTTTACTAACACTCTCCCGACTTGGAGAGTCAGTCCCTTTAACCTCCTGTTTGGCCCAGTTTGCAATTTCTGCGGAAGATGAACAGGAATAGCGAGAACCAATGAGAGACTACCTGGAGGTTTCTGAACGGGCAAATTTAACTCTCATTTCCCACCAGGAAGAGGAAATAACCAAAGGCTCAGCGTGCCGTGCCGGAACCAGATTAGGGCCTGAAGCCATCCTGCGGTGTTGCGGCCAGGTCACAAGAAAGCGAGTTGAAGAAAGGAGCTCAGGGGCACTGTAATTCACAAACCTGCAGAGTTATAAATGACAGCTATCGTCCAAAAATAGACTGAAGTAAGGCTGCCAAGAGGACTTGAAAGCGGGGCAGAATTGCAGGAAACCGATTTCAGGAGGTAGACTGGAATTGCATTTAAAGCATAGGAAAAGAGGCAGAACGTCCACAATGATGCACTTGGCCAAAAAGGGCGTATGCGTTTTTTCCTGAATATATTCAGGAAAAAACGCATACGCCCTTTTTGGCCAACCAAGCAAGCTTGCAAAGGAAATCTGCACTACAATGAAGTCTCACTTCCCCCGGTCAAAAGGGCCATCTGAAAAAAGTGTAAAATCCAGAAAGGCAGGACAGGCCATGGAGAACTGGGAGCCTTGTTATGCTGAAGGGCGGGATGTAAATTGCCAACAAACACTCGGGAGAAGTGTATGGTGTTTCCTGAAACATCTAAAAAACAAAGCAACAGAGCCTAGGGCACTTCCACTTATGGTCCTATAGCTTAGGGAATTTAAAATCAAAAAGACACAGCCACCCCAAAGTTTGGAACGGCTCTGTTTACAAGAACCTCGTTTACAGTACAAGTTCAACATCGAAGAAAGTGAAAAATGGATAAAAAAGTTGTGGTATTTACTTACAAAGCAATATCACTCAGCAATGAAATCTGTGTCATCAGGCCCTTAGCAGCACAATGAGTGGATTCAGGTATGATGATTCTAATTGAAATAAGTGACACAGAAAAAGAAACATCATAAGATATCAGTAATACACGGAATGTAAACTTGGCTACACAGGAACTGAATTACAGAACAGAACAGGGTCTCAAATTTAGAAAACCAACTTATGCTTGCTTAAGGGTAAAGGTGAGTTGGGGTGCTGCATAAAACCAGAGATTGAAATGAGCACAGATAAAGTTCCTTAAGCCAAATATGGAATAGACAAGAGCTACTCCTTGCTCAACGAAATGGACTCAACACCGCATATTAAACGCCTAAGAATGTACCTGACTAGTAAATATCTTAAAACCTAGGGATTGCTATGTCTCCGAAAGAGAATCAAGCATGTGTACAGGGGCATAAACGCAGCAGTGATAGGATTGGAGAGGTTCGGTGAGCAAATGAAGACCCTTTGAAGTCATATTGCATGGTACCCATTCCACGGGTTTCAACTACCCAGGTTTAAGGTATTCTTCCTTCAGCTAAAACATGCATGTGGAACCTAGAGTATGATCAACCATGTGATCGGGAGACGTGTTCAAATATGTCCCAGTTTTCGTACCCTGGTACTCGGGTGCAACATTCCAGACGCTTTACTAACACTCTCCCGACTTGGAGAGTCAGCTCCTTTAACCTCCTGTTTGGCCCAGTTTGCAATTTCTGCGGAAGATGAACAGGAATAGCGAGAACCAATGAGAGGCTAGCTGGAGGTGTCTGGACGGGCAAATTTAACTCTCATTTCCCACCAGGAAGAGGAATTAACCAAAGGCTCAGCGTGCCGTGCCGGAACCAGATTAGGGCCTGAAGCCATCCTGCGGTGTTGCGGCCAGCTCGAAAGAAAGCGAGTTGAAGAAAGGAGCTCAGGGGCACTGTAATTCACAAACCTGCAGAGTTATAAATGACAGCTATCGTCCAAAAATAGACTGAAGTAAGGCTGCCAAGAGGACTTGAAAGCGGGGCAGAATTGCAGGAAACCGATTTCAGGAGGTAGACTGGAATTGCATTGAAAGCATAGGAAAAGAGGCAGAACGTCCAGAATGATGCACTTGGCCAAAAAGGGCGTATGCGTTTTTTCCTGAATATATTCAGGAAAAAACGCATACGCCCTTTTTGGCCAACCAAGCAAACTTGCAAAGGAAATCTGCACTACAATGAAGTCTCACTTCCCCCCGGTCAAAAGGGCCATCTGAAAAAAGTATAAAATCCAGAAAGGCAGGACAGGCCATGGAGAACTGGGAGCCTTGTTATGCTGATGGGCGGGATGTAAATTGCCAACAGACACTCGGGAGAAGTGTATGGTGTTTCCTGAAACATCTAAAAAACAAAGCAACAGAGCCTAGGGCACTTCCACTTATGGTCCTATAGCTTAGGGAAATTAAAATCAAAAAGACACAGCCACCCCAAAGTTTGGGACGCCTCTGTTTACAAGAACCTCGTTTACCGTACAAGTTCAATATCACAGAAAGTGAAAAATGGATAAAGAACTTGTGGTACTTACGTACAATGCAGTATCACTCAGCAATGAAATCTATGTCATCAGGCCCGTAGCAGCATCATGAGTGGATTCAGGTACGATGATTCTAACTGAAATAAGTCACACAGAAAAAGAAACATCATAAGATATCACTAATACACGGAATGTAAACTTGGCTACACAGGAACTGAATTCCAAAACAGAACAGGTTCTCAAATTTAGAAAACCAACTTATGCTTGCTTAAGGGGAAAGGTGAGTTGGATTGCTGCATAATACCAGAGATTGAAATGAGCACAGATAAAGTTCCTTAAGCCAAATATGGAATAGACAAGAGCTACTCCTTGCTCAACGAAATGGACTCAACACCGCATATTAAACGCGTAAGAATGTTCCTGACTAGTAAGTATCTTAAAACCTATGGATTGCTATGTCTCCGAAAGAGAATCAAGCATGTGTACAGGGGCATAAACGCAGCAGTGATAGGATTGGAGATGTTCGGTGAGCAAATGAAGACCCTTTGAAGTCATATTGCATGGTACCCATTCCACGGGTTTCAACTACCCAGGTTTAAGGTATTCTTCCTTCAGCTAAAACATGCATGTGGAACCTAGAGTATGATCAACCATGTGATCGGGAGACGTGTTCAAATATGTCTCAGTTTTCCTCCCCTGGTACTCGGATGCAACATTCCAGACGCTTTACTAACACTCTCCCGACTTGGAGAGTCAGTCCCTTTAACCTCCTGTTTGGCCCAGTTTGCAATTTCTGCGGAAGCTGAACAGGAATAGCGAGAACCAATGAGAGGCTAGCTGGAGGTGTCTCGACGGGCAAATTTAACTCTCATTTGCCACCAGGAAGAGGAATTAACCAAAGGCTCAGCGTGCCGTGCCGGAAACAGATTAGGGCCTGAAGCCATCCTGCGGTGTTGCGGCCAGCTCAAAAGAAAGCGAGTTGAAGAAAGGAGCTCAGGGGCACTGTAATTCACAAACCTGCAGAGTTATAAATGACAGCTATCGTCCAAAAATACACTGAAGTAAGGCTGCCAAGAGGACTTGAAAGCGGGGCAGAATTGCAGGAAACCGATTTCAGGAGGTAGACTGGAATTGCATTGAAAGCATAGGAAAAGAGGCAGAACGTCCACAATGATGCACTTGGCCAAAAAGGGCGTATGCGTTTTTTCCTGAATATATTCAGGAAAAAACGCATACGCCGTTTTTGGCCAACCAAGCAAACTTGCAAAGGAAATCTGCACTACAATGAAGTCTCACTTCCCCCCAGTCAAAACGGCCATCTGAAAAAAGTGTAAAATCCAGAAAGGCAGGACAGGCCATGGAGAACTGGGAGCCTTGTTATGCTGATGGGCGGGATGTAAATTGCCAACAACCACTCGGGAGAAGTGTATGATGTTTCCTGAAACATCTAAAAAACAAAGCAACAGAGCCTAGGGCACTTCCACTTATGGTCCTATAGCTTAGGGAAATTAAAATCAAAAAGACACAGCCACCCCAAAGTTTGGGACGCCTCTGTTTACAAGAACCTCGTTTACCGTACAAGTTCAATATCACAGAAAGTGAAAAATGGATAAAGAACTTGTGGTACTTACGTACAATGCAGTATCACTCAGCAATGAAATCTATGTCATCAGGCCCGTAGCAGCATCATGAGTGGATTCAGGTACGATGATTCTAACTGAAATAAGTCACACAGAAAAAGAAACATCATAAGATATCACTAATACACGGAATGTAAACTTGGCTACACAGGAACTGAATTCCAAAACAGAACAGGTTCTCAAATTTAGAAAACCAACTTATGCTTGCTTAAGGGGAAAGGTGAGTTGGATTGCTGCATAAAACCAGAGATTGAAATGAGCACAGATAAAGTTCCTTAAGCCAAATATGGAATAGACAAGAGCTACTCCTTGCTCAACGAAATGGACTCAACACCGCATATTAAACGCCTAAGAATGTACCTGACTAGTAAGTATCTTAAAACCTATGGATTGCTATGTCTCCGAAAGAGAATCAAGCATGTGTACAGGGGCATAAACGCAGCAGTGATAGGATTGGAGATGTTCGGTGAGCAAATGAAGACCCTTTGAAGTCATATTGCATGGTACCCATTCCACGGGTTTCAAATACCCAGGTTTAAGGTATTCTTCCTTCAGCTAAAACATGCATGTGGAACCTAGAGTATGATCAACCATGTGATCGGGAGACGTGTTCAAATATGTCTCAGTTTTCGTACCCTGGTACTTGGGTGCAACATTCCAGATGCTTTACTAACACTCTCCCGACTTGGAGAGTCAGTCCCTTTAACCTCCTGTTTGGCCCAGTTTGCAATTTCTGCGGAAGATGAACAGGAAAAGCGAGAACCAATGAGAGACTAGCTGGAGGTGTCTGGACGGGCAAATTTAACTCTCATTTCCCACCAGGAAGAGGAAATAACCAAAGGCTCAGCGTGCCGTACCAGAATCAGATTAGGGCCTGAAGCCATCCTGCGGTGTTGCGGCCAGCTCAAAAGAAAGCGAGTTGAAGAAAGGAGCTCAGGGGCACTGTAATTCACAAACCTGCAGAGTTATAAATGACAGCTATCGTCCAAAAATAGACTGAAGTAAGCCTGCCAAGAGGACTTGAAAGCAGGGCAGAATTGCAGGAAACCGATTTCAGGAGGTAGACTGGAATTGCATTGAAAGCATAGGAAAAGAGGCAGAACGTCCACAATGATGCACTTGGCCAAAAAGGGCGTATGCGTTTTTTCCTGAATATATTCAGGAAAAAACGCATACGCCCTTTTTGGCCAACCAAGCAAGCTTGCAAAGGAAATCTGCACTACAATGAAGTCTCACTTCCCCCCGGTCAAAAGGGCCATCTGAAAAAAGTGTAAAATCCAGAAAGGCAGGACAGGCCATGGAGAACTGGGAGCCTTGTTATGCTGATGGGCGGGATGTAAATTGCCAACAACCACTCGGGAGAAGTGTATGGTGTTTCCTGAAACATCTAAAAAACAAAGCAACAGAACCTAGGGCACTTCCACTTATGTTCCTATAGCTTAGGGAAATTAAAATCAAAAAGACACAGCCACCCCAAAGTTTGGATCGGCTCTGTTTACAAGAACCTCGTTTACAGTACAAGTTCAACATCACAGAAAGTGAAAAATGGATAAAGAAGTTGTGGTATTTACTTACAAAACAATATCACTCAGCAATGAAATCTGTGTCATCAGGCCCTTAGCAGCACAATGAGTGGATTCAGGTATGATGATTCTAACTGAAAAAAGTCACACAGAAAAAGACACATCATAAGATATCAGTAATACACGGAATGTAAACTTGGCTACACAGGAACTGAATTACAGAACAGAACAGGGTCTCAAATTTAGAAAACCAACTTATGCTTGCTTAAGGGGAAAGGTGAGTTGGGGTGCTGCATAAAACCAGAGACTGAAATGAGCACAGATAAAGTTCCTTAAGTCAAATATGGAATAGACAAGAGCTACTCCTTGCTCAACGAAATGGACTCAACACCGCATATTAAACGCCTAAGAATGTACCTGACTAGTAAGTATCTTAAAACCTATGGATTGCTATGTCTCCGAAAGAGAATCAAGCATGTGTACAGGGGCATAAACGCAGCAGTGATAGGATTGGAGAGGTTCGGTGAGCAAATGAAGACCCTTTGAAGTCATATTGCATGGTACCCATTCCACGGGTTTCAACTACCCAGGTTTAAGGTATTCTTCCTTCAGCTAAAACATGCATGTGGAACCTAGAGTATGATCAACCATGTGATCGGGAGACGTGTTCAAATATGTCCCAGTTTTCGTACCCTGGTACTCGGGTGCAACATTCCAGACGCTTTACTAACACTCTCCCGACTTGGAGAGTCAGTCCCTTTAACCTCCTGTTTGGCCCAGTTTGCAATTTCTGCGGAAGATGAACAGGAATAGCGAGAACCAATGAGAGACTAGCTGGAGGTGTCTGGACGGGCAAATTTAACTCTCATTTCCCACCAGGAAGAGGAATTAACCAAAGGCTCAGCGTGCCGTACCGGAACCAGATTAGGGCCTGAAGCCATCCTGCGGTGTTGCGGCCAGCTCAAAAGAAAGCGAGTTGAAGAAAGGAGCTCAGGGGCACTGTAATTCACAAACCTGCAGAGTTATAAATGACAGCTATCGTCCAAAAATAGACTGAAGTAAGGCTGCCAAGAGGACTTGAAAGCGGGGCAGAATTGCAGGAAACCGATTTCAGGAGGTAGACTGGAATTGCATTGAAAGCATAGGAAAAGAGGCAGAACGTCCACAATGATGCACTTGGCCAAAAAGGGCGTATGCGTTTTTTCCTGAATATTTTCAGGAAAAAACGCATACGCCCTTTTTGGCCAACCAAGCAAGCTTGCAAAGGAAATCTGCACTACAATGAAGTCTCACTTCCCCCCGGTCAAAAGGGCCATCTGAAAAAAGTGTAAAATCCAGAAAGGCAGGACAGGCCATGGAGAACTGGGAGCCTTGTTATGCTGATGGGCGGGATGTAAATTGCCAACAGACACTCCGGAGAAGTGTATGGTGTTTCCTTAAACATCTAAAAAACAAAGCAACAGAGCCTAGGGCACTGCCACTTATGGTCCTATAGCTTAGGGAAATTAAAATCAAAAAGACACAGCCACCCCAAAGTTTGGGATGCCTCTGTTTACAAGAACCTCGTTTACAGTACAAGTTCAACATCGCAGAAAGTGAAAAATGGATAAAGAAGTTGTGGTATTTACTTACAAAGCAATATCACTCAGCAATGAAATCTATGTCATCAGGCCCTTAGGAGCACAATGAGTGGATTCAGGTATGATGATTCTAACTGAAATAAGTCACACAGAAAAAGACACATCATAAGATATCAGTAATACACAGAATGTAAACTTGGCTACACAGGAACTGAATTACAGAACAGAACAGGGTCTCAAATTTAGAAAACCAACTTATGCTTGCTTAAGGGTAAAGGTGAGTTGGGGTGCTGCATAAAACCAGAGATTGAAATGAGCACAGATAAAGTTCCTTAAGCCAAATATGGAATAGACAAGAGCTACTCCTTGCTCAACGAAATGGACTCAACACCGCATATTAAACGCCTAAGAATGTACCTGACTAGTAAGTATCTTAAAACCTATGGATTGCTATGTCTCCGAAAGAGAATCAAGCATGTGTACAGGGGCATAAACGCAGCAGTGATAGGATTGGAGAGGTTCGGTGAGCAAATGAAGACCCTTTGAAGTCATATTGCATGGTACCCATTCCACGGGTTTCAACTACCCAGGTTTAAGGTATTCTTCCTTCAGCTAAAACATGCATGTGGAACCTAGAGTATGATCAACCATGTGATCGGGAGACGTGTTCAAATATGTCCCAGTTTTCGTACCCTGGTACTCGGGTGCAACATTCCAGACGCTTTACTAACACTCTCCCGACTTGGAGAGTCAGTCCCTTTAACCTCCTGTTTGGCCCAGTTTGCAATTTCTGCGGAAGATGAACAGGAATAGCGAGAACCAATGAGAGACTAGCTGGAGGTGTCTGGACGGGCAAATTTAACTCTCATTTCCCACCAGGAAGAGGAATTAACCAAAGGCTCAGCGTGCCGTACCGGAACCAGATTAGGGCCTGAAGCCATCCTGCGGTGTTGCGGCCAGCTCAAAAGAAAGCGAGTTGAAGAAAGGAGCTCAGGGGCACTGTAATTCACAAACCTGCAGAGTTATAAATGACAGCTATCGTCCAAAAATAGACTGAAGTAAGGCTGCCAAGAGCACTTGAAAGCGGGGCAGAATTGCAGGAACCCGATTTCAGGAGGTAGACTGGAATTGCATTGAAAGCATAGGAAAAGAGGCAGAACGTCCACAATGATGCACTTGGCCAAAAAGGGCGTATGCGTTTTTTCCTGAATATATTCAGGAAAAAACGCATACGCCCTTTTTGGCCAACCAAGCAAGCTTGCAAAGGAAATCTGCACTACAATGAAGTCTCACTTCCCCCCGGTCAAAAGGGCCATCTGAAAAAAGTGTAAAATCCAGAAAGGCAGGACAGGCCATGGAGAACTGGGAGCCTTGTTATGCTGATGGGCGGGATGTAAATTGCCAACAGACACTTGGGAGAAGTGTATGGTGTTTCCTGAAACATCTAAAAAACAAAGCAACAGAGCCTAGGGCACTGCCACTTATGGTCCTATAGCTTAGGGAAATTAAAATCAAAAAGACACAGCCACCCCAAAGTTTGGAATGGCTCTGTTTACAAGAACCTCGTTTACAGTACAAGTTCAACATCACAGAAATTGAAAAATGGATAAAGAAGTTGTGGTATTTACTTACAAAGCAATATCACTCAGCAATGAAATCTGTGTCATCAGGCCCTTAGCAGCACAATGAGTGGATTCAGGTATGATGATTCTAACTGAAATAAGTCACACAGAAAAAGAAACATCATAAGATATCAGTAATACACGGAATGTAAACTTGGCTACACAGGAACTGAATTACAGAACAGAACAGGGTCTCAAATTTAGAAAACCAACTTATGCTTGCTTAAGGGTAAAGGTGAGTTGGGGTGTTGCATAAAACCAGAGATTGAAATGAGCACAGATAAAGTTCCTTAAGCCAAATATGGAATAGACAAGAGCTACTCCTTGCTCAACGAAATGGACTCAACACCCCATATTAAACGCCTAAGAATGTACCTGACTAGTAAGTATCTTAAAACCTATGGATTGCTATGTCTCCGAAAGAGAATCAAGCATGTGTACAGGGGCATAAACGCAGCAGTGATAGGATTGGAGAGGTTCGGTGAGCAAATGAAGACCCTTTGAAGTCATATTGCATGGTACCCATTCCACGGGTTTCAACTACCCAGGTTTAAGGTATTCTTCCTTCAGCTAAAACATGCATGTGGAACCTAGAGTATGATCAACCATGTGATCGGGAGACGTGTTCAAATATGTCTCAGTTTTCGTACCCTGGTACTTGGGTGCAACATTCCAGACGCTTTACTAACACTCTCCCGACTTGGAGAGTCAGTCCCTTTGACCTCCTGTTTGGCCCAGTTTGCAATTTCTGTGGAAGATGAACAGGAATAGCGAGAACCAATGAGAGACTAGCTGGAGGTGTCTGGACGGGCAAATTTAACTCTCATTTCCCACCAGGAAGAGGAATTAACCAAAGGCTCAGCGTGCCGTACCGGAACCAGATTAGGGCCTGAAGCCATCCTGCGGTGTTGTGGCCAGCTCAAAAGAAAGCGAGTTGAAGAAAGGAGCTCAGGGGCACTGTAATTCACAAACCTGCAGAGTTATAAATGACAGCTATCGTCCAAAAATAGACTGAAGTAAGGCTGCCAAGAGGACTTGAAAGCGGGGCAGAATTGCAGGAAACCGATTTCAGGAGGTAGACTGGAATTGCATTGAAAGCATAGGAAAAGAGGCAGAACGTCCACAATGATGCACTTGGCCAAAAAGGGCGTATGCGTTTTTTCCTGAATATATTCAGGAAAAAACGCATACGCCCTTTTTGGCCAACCAAGCAAGCTTGCAAAGGAAATCTGCACTACAATGAAGTCTCACTTCCCCCCGGTCAAAAGGGCCATCTGAAAAAAGTGTAAAATCCAGAAAGGCAGGACAGGCCATGGAGAACTGGGAGCCTTGTTATGCTGATGGGCGGGATGTAAATTACCAAAAGACACTCAGGAGAAGTGTATGGTGTTTCCTGAAACATCTAAAAAACAAAGCAACAGAGCCTAGGGCACTGCCACTTATGGTCCTATAGCTTAGGGAAATTAAAATCAAAAAGACACAGCCACCCCAAAGTTTGGGACGCCTCTGTTTACAAGAACCTCGTTTACAGTACAAGTTCAACATCGCAGAAAGTGAAAAATGGATAAAGAAGTTGTGGTATTTACTTACAAAGCAATATCACTCAGCAATGAAATCTATGTCATCAGGCCCTTAGGAGCACAATGAGTGGATTCAGGTATGATGATTCTAACTGAAATAAGTCACACAGAAAAAGAAACATCATAAGATATCAGTAATACACGGAATGTAAAGTTGGCTACACAGGAACTGAATTCCAAAACAGAACAGTGTCTCAAATTTAAAAAACCAACTTATGCTTGCTTAAGGGGAAAGGTGAGTTGGGGTGCTGCATAAAACCAGAGATTGAAATGAGCACAGATAAAGTTCCTTAAGCCAAATATGGAATAGACAAGAGCTACTCCTTGCTCAACGAAATGGACTCAACACCGCATATTAAACGCCTAAGAATGTACCTGACTAGTAAGTATCTTAAAACCTATGGATTGCTATGTCTCCGAAAGAGAATCAAGCATGTGTACAGGGGCATAAACGCAGCAGTGATAGGATTGGAGAGGTTCGGTGAGCAAATGAAGACCCTTTGAAGTCATATTGCATGGTACCCATTCCACGGGTTTCAACTACCCAGGTTTAAGGTATTCTTCCTTCAGCTAAAACATGCATGTGGAACCCAAGTATGATCAACCATGTGAACGGGAGACGTGTTCAAATATGTCTCAGTTTTCCTCCCCTGGTACTCGGGTGCAACATTCCAGACGCTTTACTAACACTCTCCCCACTTGGAGAGTCAGTCCCTTTAACTTCCTGTTTGGCCCAGTTTGCAATTTCTGTGGAAGATGAACAGGAATAGCGAGAACCAATGAGAGACTAGCTGGAGGTGTCTGGACGGGCAAATTTAACTCTCATTTCCCACCAGGAAGAGGAATTAACCAAAGGCTCAGCGTGCCGTACCGGAACCAGATTAGGGCCTGAAGCCATCCTGCGGTGTTGCGGCCAGGTCACAAGAAAGCGAGTTGAAGAAAGGAGCTCAGGGGCACTGTAATTCACAAACCTGCAGACTTATAAATGACAGCTATCGTCCAAAAATAGACTGAAGTAAGGCTGCCAAGAGGACTTGAAAGCAGGGCAGAATTGCAGGAAACCGATTTCAGGAGGTAGACTGGAATTGCATTGAAAGCATAGGAAAAGAGGCAGAACGTCCACAATGATGCACTTGGCCAAAAAGGGCGTATGCGTTTTTTCCTGAATATATTCAGGAAAAAACGCATACGCACTTTTTGGCCAACCAAGCAAGCTTGCAAAGGAAATCTGCACTACAATGAAGTCTCACTTCCCCCCGGTCAAAAGGGCCATCTGAAAAAAGTGTAAAATCCAGAAAGGCAGGACAGGCCATGGAGAACTGGGAGCCTTGTTATACTGATGGGCGGGATGTAAATTGCCAACAGACACTGGGGAGAAGTGTATGGTGTTTCCTGAAACATCTAAAAAACAAAGCAACAGAGCCTAGGGCACTGCCACTTATGGTCCTATAGCTTAGGGAAATTAAAATCAAAAAGACACAGCCACCCCAAAGTTTGGGACGCCTCTGTTTACAAGAACCTCGTTTACAGTACAAGTTCAACATCGCAGAAAGTGAAAAATGGATAAAGAAGTTGTGGTATTTACTTATAAAGCAATATCACTCAGCAATGAAATCTATGTCATCAGGCCCTTAGCAGCACAATGAGTGGATTCAGGTATGATGATTCTAACTGAAATAAGTCACACAGAAAAAGAAACATCATAAGATATCAGTAATACACGGAATGTAAACTTGGCTACACAGGAACTGAATTACAGAACAGAACAGGGTCTCAAATTTAGAAAACCAACTTATGCTTGCTTAAGGGTAAAGGTGAGTTGGGGTGCTGCATAAAACCAGAGATTGAAATGAGCACAGATAAAGTTCCTTAAGCCAAATATGGAATAGACAAGAGCTACTCCTTGCTCAACGAAATGGACTCAACACCCCATATTAAACGCCTAAGAATGTACCTGACTAGTAAGTATCTTAAAACCTATGGATTGCTATGTCTCCGAAAGAGAATCAAGCATGTGTACAGGGGCATAAACGCAGCAGTGATAGGATTGGAGAGGTTCGGTGAGCAAATGAAGACCCTTTCAAGTCATATTGCATGGTACCCATTCCACGGGTTTCAAATACACAGGTTTAAGGTATTCTTCCTTCAGCTAAAACATGCATGTGGAACCCAAGTATGATCAACCATGTGAACGGGAGACGTGTTCAAATATGTCTCAGTTTTCCTCCCCTGGTACTCGGGTGCAACATTCCAGACGCTTTACTAACACTCTCCCCACTTGGAGAGTCAGTCCCTTTAACTTCCTGTTTGGCCCAGTTTGCAATTTCTGTGGAAGATGAACAGGAATAGCGAGAACCAATGAGAGACTAGCTGGAGGTGTCTGGACGGGCAAATTTAACTCTCATTTCCCACCAGGAAGAGGAATTAACCAAAGGCTCAGCGTGCCGTACTGGAACCAGATTAGGGCCTGAAGCCATCCTGCGGTGTTGCGGCCAGCTCAAAAGAAAGCGAGTTGAAGAAAGGAGCTCAGGGGCACTGTAATTCACAAACCTGCAGAGTTATAAATGACAGCTATCGTCCAAAAATAGACTGAAGTAAGGCTGCCAAGAGGACTTGAAAGCGGGGCAGAATTGCAGGAAACCGATTTCAGGAGGTAGACTGGAATTGCATTGAAAGCATAGGAAAAGAGGCAGAACGTCCACAATGATGCACTTGGCCAAAAAGGGCGTATGCGTTTTTTCCTGAATATATTCAGGAAAAAACGCATACGCCCTTTTTGGCCAACCAAGCAAGCTTGCAAAGGAAATCTGCACTACAATGAAGTCTCACTTCCCCCCGGTCAAAAGGGCCATCTGAAAAAAGTGTAAAATCCAGAAAGGCAGGACAGGCCATGGAGAACTGGGAGCCTTGTTATACTGATGGGCGGGATGTAAATTGCCAACAGACACTCGGGAGAAGTGTATGGTGTTTCCTTAAACATCTAAAAAACAAAGCAACAGAGCCTAGGGCACTGCCACTTATGGTCCTATAGCTTAGGGAAATTAAAATCAAAAAGACACAGCCACCCCAAAGTTTGGAACGGCTCTGTTTACAAGAACCTCGTTTACAGTACAAGTTCAACATCGCAGAAAGTGAAAAATGGATAAAGAAGTTGTGGTATTTACTTACAAAGCAATATCACTCAGCAATGAAATCTGTGTCATCAGGCCCTTAGCAGCACAATGAGTGGATTCAGGTATGATGATTCTAACTGAAATAAGTCACACAGAAAAAGAAACATCATAAGATATCACTAATACACGGATTGTAAACTTGGCTACACAGGAACTGAATGACAGAACAGAACAGGTTCTCAAATTTAGAAAACCAACTTATGCTTGCTTAAGGGGAAAGGTGAGTTGGGGTGCTGCATAAAACCAGAGATTGAAATGAGCACAGATAAAGTTCCTTAAGCCAAATATGGAATAGACAAGAGCTACTCCTTGCTCAACGAAATGGACTCAACACCGCATATTAAACGCCTAAGAATGTACCTGACTAGTAAGTATCTTAAAACCTATGGATTGCTATGTCTCCGAAAGAGAATCAAGCATGTGTACAGGGGCATAAACGCAGCAGTGATAGGATTGGAGAGGTTCGGTGAGCAAATGAAGACCCTTTGAAGTCATATTGCATGGTACCCATTCCACGGGTTTCAACTACCCAGGTTTAAGGTATTCTTCCTTCAGCTAAAACATGCATGTGGAACCTAGAGTATGATCAACCATGTGATCGGGAGACGTGTTCAAATATGTCTCAGTTTTCATACCCTGGTACTCGGGTGCAACATTCCTGACGCTTTACTAACACTCTCCCAACTTGGAGAGTCAGCGCCTTTAACCTCCTGTTTGGCACAGTTTGCAATTTCTGTGGAAGATGAACAGGAATAGCGAGAACCAATGAGAGGCTAGCTGGAGGTGTCTGGACGGGCAAATTTAACTCTCATTTCCCACCAGGAAGAGGAAATAACCAAAGGCTCAGCGTGCCGTACCGGAACCAGATTAGGGCCTGAAGCCATCCTGTGGTGTTGCGGCCAGCTCAAAAGAAAGCGAGTTGAAGAAAGGAGCTCAGGGGCACTGTAATTCACAAACCTGCAGAGTTATAAATGACAGCTATCGTCCAAAAATACACTGAAGTAAGGCTGCCAAGAGGACTTGAAAGCGGGGCAGAATTGCAGGAAACCGATTTCAGGAGGTAGACTGGAATTGCATTGAAAGCATAGGAAAAGAGGCAGAACGTCCACAATGATGCGCTTGGCCAAAAAGGGCGTATGCGTTTTTTCCTGAATATATTCAGGAAAAAACGCATACGCCCTTTTTGGCCAACCAAGAAAGCTTGCAAAGGAAATCTGCACTACAATGAAGTCTCACTTCCCCCCGGTCAAAAGGGCCATCTGAAAAAAGTGTAAAATCCAGAAAGGCAGGACAGGCCATGGAGAACTGGGAGCCTTGTTATGCTGATGGGCGGGATGTAAATTGCCAACAGACACTCGGGAGAAGTGTATGGTGTTTCCTGAAACATCTAAAAAACAAAGCAACAGAACCTAGGGCACTTCCACTTATGGTCCTATAGCTTAGGGAAATTAAAATCAAAAAGACACAGCCACCCCAAAGTTTGGAACGGCTCTATTTACAAGAAACTCGTTTACAGTACAAGTTCAACATCGCAGAAAGTGAAAAATGGATAAAGAAGTTGTGGTATTTACTTACAAAGCAATATCACTCAGCAATGAAATCTGTGTCATCAGGCAATTAGCATCACAATGAGTGGATTCAGGTATGATGATTCTAACTGAAATAAGTCACACAGAAAAAGAAACATCATAAGATATCAGTAATACATGGAATGTAAACTTGGCTACACAGGAACTGAATTACAGAACAGAACAGGGTCTCAAATTTAGAAAACCAACTTATGCTTGCTTAAGGGGAAAGGTGAGTTGGGGTGCTGCATAAAACCAGAGATTGAAATGAGCACAGATAAAGTTCCTTAAGCCAAATATGGAATAGACAAGAGCTACTCCTTGCTCAACGAAATGGACTCAACACCGCATATTAAACGCCTAAGAATGTACCTGACTAGTAAGTATCTTAAAACCTATGGATTGCTATGTCTCCGAAAGAGAATCAAGCATGTGTACAGGGGCATAAATGCAGCAGTGATAGGATTGCAGAGTTTCGTGAGCAAATGAAGACCCTTTGAAGTCATATTGCATGGTACCCATTCCACGGGTTTCAACTACCCAGGTGTAAGGTATTCTTCCTTCAGCTAAAACATGCATGTGGAACCTAGAGTATGATCAACCATGTGATAGGGAGACGTGTTCAAATATGTCTCAGTTTTCGTACCCTGGTACTCGGGTGCAACATTCCAGACGCTTTACTAACACTCTCCCCACTTGGAGAGTCAGCGCCTTTAACCTCCTGTTTGGCACAGTTTGCAATTTCTGCGGAAGATGAACAGGAATAGCGAGAACCAATGAGAGGCTAGCTGGAGGTGTCTGGACGGGCAAATTTAACTCTCATTTCCCACCAGGAAGAGGAAATAACCAAAGGCTCAGCGTGCCGTACCGGAACCAGATTAGGGCCTGAAGCCATCCTGCGGTGTTGCGGCCAGCTCAAAAGAAAGCGAGTTGAAGAAAGGAGCTCAGGGGCACTGTAATTCACAAACCTGCAGAGTTATAAATGACAGCTATCGTCCAAAAATAGACTGAAGTAAGGCTGCCAAGAGGACTTGAAAGCGGGGCAGAATTGCAGGAAACCGATTTCAGGAGGTAGACGGGAATTGCATTGAAAGCACAGGAAAAGAGGCAGAACGTCCACAATGATGCACTTGGCCAAAAAGGGCGTATGCGTTTTTTCCTGAATATATTCAGGAAAAAACGCATACGCCCTTTTTGGCCAACCAAGCAAGCTTGCAAAGGAAATCTGCACTACAATGAAGTCTCACTTCCCCCCGGTCAAAAGGGCTATCTGAAAAAAGTGTAAAATCCAGAAAGGCAGGACAGGCCATGGAGAACTGGGAGCCTTGTTATGCTGATGGGCGGGATGTAAATTACCAACAGACACTAAGGAGAAGTGTATGGTGTTTCCTGAAACATCTAAAAAACAAAGCAACAGAGCCTAGGGCACTGCCACTTATGGTCCTATAGCTTAGGGAAATTAAAATCAAAAAGACACAGCCACCCCAAAGTTTGGAATGGCTCTGTTTACAAGAACCTCGTTTACAGTACAAGTTCAACATCACAGAAATTGAAAAATGGATAAAGAAGTTGTGGTATTTACTTACAAAGCAATATCACTCAGCAATGAAATCTGTGTCATCAGGCCCTTAGCAGCACAATGAGTGGATTCAGGTATGATGATTCTAACTGAAATAAGTCACACAGAAAAAGAAACATCATAAGATATCAGTAATACACGGAATGTAAAGTTGGCTACACAGGAACTGAATTCCAAAACAGAACAGTGTCTCAAATTTAAAAAACCAACTTATGCTTGCTTAAGGGGAAAGGTGAGTTGGGGTGCTGCATAAAACCAGAGATTGAAATGAGCACAGATAAAGTTCCTTAAGCCAAATATGGAATAGACAAGAGCTACTCCTTGCTCAACGAAATGGACTCAACACCGCATATTAAACGCCTAAGAATGTACCTGACTAGTAAGTATCTTAAAACCTATGGATTGCTATGTCTCCGAAAGAGAATCAAGCATGTGTACAGGGGCATAAACGCAGCAGTGATAGGATTGGAGAGGTTCGGTGAGCAAATGAAGACCCTTTGAAGTCATATTGCATGGTACCCATTCCACGGGTTTCAACTACCCAGGTTTAAGGTATTCTTCCTTCAGCTAAAACATGCATGTGGAACCTAGAGTATGATCAACCATGTGATCGGGAGACGTGTTCAAATATGTCCCAGTTTTCGTACCCTGGTACTCGGGTGCAACATTCCAGACGCTTTACTAACACTCTCCCGACTTGGAGAGTCAGTCCCTTTAACCTCCTGTTTGGCCCAGTTTGCAATTTCTGCGGAAGATGAACAGGAATAGCGAGAATCAATGAGAGGCTAGCTGAAGGTGTCTGAACGGGCAAATTTAACTCTCATTTCCCACCAGGAAGAGGAATTAACCAAAGGCTCAGCATGCCGTGCCGGAACCAGATTAGGGCCTGAAGCCATCCTGCGGTGTTGCGGCCAGGTCACAAGAAAGCGAGTTGAAGAAAGGAGCTCAGGGGCACTGTAATTCACAAACCTGCAGAGTTATAAATGACAGCTATCGTCCAAAAATAGACTGAAGTAAGGCTGCCAAGAGGACTTGAAAGCGGGGCAGAATTGCAGGAAACCGATTTCAGGAGGTAGACTGGAATTGCATTGAAAGCATAGGAAAAGAGGCAGAACGTCCACAATGATGCACTTGGCCAAAAAGTGCGTATGCGTTTTTTCCTGAATATATTCAGGAAAAAACGCATACGCACTTTTTGGCCAACCAAGCAAGCTTGCAAAGGAAATATGCACTACAATGAAGTCTCACTTCCCCCCGGTCAAAAGGGCCATCTGAAAAAAGTGTAAAATCCAGAAAGGCAGGACAGGCCATGGAGAACTGGGAGCCTTGTTATGCTGATGGGCGGGATGTAAATTGCCAACAGACACTTGGGAGAAGTGTATGGTGTTTCCTGAAACATCTAAAAAACAAAGCAACAGAGCCTAGGGCACTGCCACTTATGGTCCTATAGCTTAGGGAAATTAAAATCAAAAAGACACAGCCACCCCAAAGTTTGGAACGGCTCTGTTTACAGGAACCTCGTTTACAGTACAAGTTCAACATCGCAGAAAGTGAAAAATGGATAAAGAAGTTGTGGTATTTACTTACAAAGCAATATCACTCAGCAATGAAATCTGTGTCATCAGGCCCTTAGCAGCACAATGAGTGGATTCAGGTATGATGATTCTAACTGAAATAAGTCACACAGAAAAAGAAACATCATAAGATATCAGTAATACACGGACTGTAAACTTGGCTACACAGGAACTGAATGACAGAACAGAACAGGTTCTCAAATTTAGAAAACCAACTTATGCTTGCTTAAGGGTAAAGGTGAGTTGGGGTGCTGCATAAAACCAGAGATTGAAATGAGCACAGATAAAGTTCCTTAAGCCAAATATGGAATAGACAAGAGCTACTCCTTGCTCAACGAAATGGACTCAACACCGCATATTAAACGCCTAAGAATGTACCTGACTAGTAAGTATCTTAAAACCTAGGGATTGCTATGTCTCCGAAAGAGAATCAAGCATGTGTACAGGGGCATAAACGCAGCAGTGATAGGATTGGAGAGGTTCGGTGAGCAAATGAAGACCCTTTGAAGTCATATTGCATGGTACCCATTCCACGGGTTTCAAATACACAGGTTTAAGGTATTCTTCCTTCAGCTAAAACATGCATGTGGAACCCAAGTATGATCAACCATGTGAACGGGAGACGTGTTCAAATATGTCTCAGTTTTCCTCCCCTTGTACTCGGGTGCAACATTCCAGACGCTTTACTAACACTCTCCCCACTTGGAGAGTCAGTCCCTTTAACTTCCTGTTTGGCCCAGTTTGCAATTTCTGTGGAAGATGAACAGGAATAGCGAGAACCAATGAGAGACTAGCTGGAGGTGTCTGGACGGGCAAATTTAACTCTCATTTCCCACCAGGAAGAGGAATTAACCAAAGGCTCAGCGTGCCGTACCGGAACCAGATTAGGGCCTGAAGCCATCCTGCGGTGTTGCGGCCAGGTCACAAGAAAGCGAGTTGAAGAAAGGAGCTCAGGGGCACTGTAATTCACAAACCTGCAGACTTATAAATGACAGCTATCGTCCAAAAATACACTGAAGTAAGGCTGCCAAGAGGACTTGAAAGCAGGGCAGAATTGCAGGAAACCGATTTCAGGAGGTAGACTGGAATTGCATTGAAAGCATAGGAAAAGAGGCAGAACGTCCACAATGATGCACTTGGCCAAAAAGGGCGTATGCGTTTTTTCCTGAATATATTCAGGAAAAAACGCATACGCACTTTTTGGCCAACCAAGCAAGCTTGCAAAGGAAATCTGCACTACAATGAAGTCTCACTTCCCCCCGGTCAAAAGGGCCATCTGAAAAAAGTGTAAAATCCAGAAAGGCAGGACAGGCCATGGAGAACTGGGAGCCTTGTTATACTGATGGGCGGGATGTAAATTGCCAACAGACACTCGGGAGAAGTGTATGGTGTTTCCTTAAACATCTAAAAAACAAAGCAACAGAGCCTAGGGCACTGCCACTTATGGTCCTATAGCTTAGGGAAATTAAAATCAAAAAGACACAGCCACCCCAAAGTTTGGAACGGCTCTGTTTACAAGAACCTCGTTTACAGTACAAGTTCAACATCGCAGAAAGTGAAAAATGGATAAAGAAGTTGTGGTATTTACTTACAAATCAATATCACTCAGCAATGAAATCTGTGTCATCAGGCCCTTAGCAGCACAATGAGTGGATTCAGGTATGATGATTCTAACTGAAATAAGTCACACAGAAAAAGAAACATCATAAGATATCACTAATACACGGATTGTAAACTTGGCTACACAGGAACTGAATGACAGAACAGAACAGGTTCTCAAATTTAGAAAACCAACTTATGCTTGCTTAAGGGGAAGGGTGAGTTGGGGTGCTGCATAAAACCAGAGATTGAAATGAGCACAGATAAAGTTCCTTAAGCCAAATATGGAATAGACAAGAGCTACTCCTTGCTCAACGAAATGGACTCAACACCGCATATTAAACGCCTAAGAATGTACCTGACTAGTAAGTATCTTAAAACCTATGGATTGCTATGTCTCCGAAAGAGAATCAAGCATGTGTACAGGGGCATAAACGCAGCAGTGATAGGATTGGAGAGGTTCGGTGAGCAAATGAAGACCCTTTGAAGTCATATTGCATGGTACCCATTCCACGGGTTTCAACTACCCAGGTTTAAGGTATTCTTCCATCAGCTAAAACATGCATGTGGAACCTAGAGTATGATCAACCATGTGATCGGGAGACGTGTTCAAATATGTCTCAGTTTTCGTACCCTGGTACTCGGGTGCAACATTCCAGACGCTTTACTAACACTCTCCCCACTTGGAGAGTCAGCGCCTTTAACCTCCTGTTTGGCACAGTTTGCAATTTCTGTGGAAGATGAACAGGAATAGCGAGAACCAATGAGAGGCTAGCTGGAGGTGTCTGGACGGGCAAATTTAACTCTCATTTCCCACCAGGAAGAGGAAATAACCAAAGGCTCAGCGTGCCGTACCGGAACCAGATTAGGGCCTGAAGCCATCCTGCGGTGTTGCGGCCAGCTCAAAAGAAAGCGAGTTGAAGAAAGGAGCTCAGGGGCACTGTAATTCACAAACCTGCAGAGTTATAAATGACAGCTATCGTCCAAAAATAGACTGAAGTAAGGCTGCCAAGAGGACTTGAAAGCGGGGCAGAATTGCAGGAAACCGATTTCAGGAGGTAGACTGGAATTGCATTGAAAGCATAGGAAAAGAGGCAGAACGTCCACAATGATGCACTTGGCCAAAAAGGGCGTATGCGTTTTTTCCTGAATATATTCAGGAAAAAACGCATACGCCCTTTTTGGCCAACCAAGCAAGCTTGCAAAGGAAATCTGCACTACAATGAAGTCTCACTTCCCCCCGGTCAAAAGGGCCATCTGAAAAAAGTGTAAAATCCAGAAAGGCAGGACAGGCCATGGAGAACTGGGAGCCTTGTTATGCTGATGGGCGGGATGTAAATTGCCAACAGACACTGGGGAGAAGTGTATGGTGTTTCCTGAAACATCTAAAAAACAAAGCAACAGAGCCTAGGGCACTTCCACTTATGGTCCTATAGCTTAGGGAAATTAAAATCAAAAAGACACAGCCACCCCAAAGTTTGGGACGCCTCTGTTTACAAGAACCTCGTTTACAGTACAAGTTCAACATCGCAGAAAGTGAAAAATGGATAAAGAAGTTGTGGTATTTACTTATAAAGCAATATCACTCAGCAATGAAATCTATGTCATCAGGCCCTTAGCAGCACAATGAGTGGATTCAGGTATGATGATTCTAACTGAAATAAGTCACACAGAAAAAGAAACATCATAAGATATCAGTAATACACGGAATGTAAACTTGGCTACACAGGAACTGAATTACAGAACAGAACAGGGTCTCAAATTTAGAAAACCAACTTATGCTTGCTTAAGGGTAAAGGTGAGTTGGGGTGCTGCATAAAACCAGAGATTGAAATGAGCACAGATAAAGTTCCTTAAGCCAAATATGGAATAGACAAGAGCTACTCCTTGCTCAACGAAATGGACTCAACACCCCATATTAAACGCCTAAGAATGTACCTGACTAGTAAGTATCTTAAAACCTATGGATTGCTATGTCTCCGAAAGAGAATCAAGCATGTGTACAGGGGCATAAACGCAGCAGTGATAGGATTGGAGAGGTTCGGTGAGCAAATGAAGACCCTTTCAAGTCATATTGCATGGTACCCATTCCACGGGTTTCAAATACACAGGTTTAAGGTATTCTTCCTTCAGCTAAAACATGCATGTGGAACCCAAGTATGATCAACCATGTGAACGGGAGACGTGTTCAAATATGTCTCAGTTTTCCTCCCCTGGTACTCGGGTGCAACATTCCAGACGCTTTACTAACACTCTCCCCACTTGGAGAGTCAGTCCCTTTAACTTCCTGTTTGGCCCAGTTTGCAATTTCTGTGGAAGATGAACAGGAATAGCGAGAACCAATGAGAGACTAGCTGGAGGTGTCTGGACGGGCAAATTTAACTCTCATTTCCCACCAGGAAGAGGAATTAACCAAAGGCTCAGCGTGCCGTACTGGAACCAGATTAGGGCCTGAAGCCATCCTGCGGTGTTGCGGCCAGCTCAAAAGAAAGCGAGTTGAAGAAAGGAGCTCAGGGGCACTGTAATTCACAAACCTGCAGAGTTATAAATGACAGCTATCGTCCAAAAATAGACTGAAGTAAGGCTGCCAAGAGGACTTGAAAGCGGGGCAGAATTGCAGGAAACCGATTTCAGGAGGTAGACTGGAATTGCATTGAAAGCATAGGAAAAGAGGCAGAACGTCCACAATGATGCACTTGGCCAAAAAGGGCGTATGCGTTTTTTCCTGAATATATTCAGGAAAAAACGCATACGCACTTTTTGGCCAACCAAGCAAGCTTGCAAAGGAAATCTGCACTACAATGAAGTCTCACTTCCCCCCGGTCAAAAGGGCCATCTGAAAAAAGTGTAAAATCCAGAAAGGCAGGACAGGCCATGGAGAACTGGGAGCCTTGTTATACTGATGGGCGGGATGTAAATTGCCAACAGACACTCGGGAGAAGTGTATGGTGTTTCCTTAAACATCTAAAAAACAAAGCAACAGAGCCTAGGGCACTGCCACTTATGGTCCTATAGCTTAGGGAAATTAAAATCAAAAAGACACAGCCACCCCAAAGTTTGGAACGGCTCTGTTTACAAGAACCTCGTTTACAGTACAAGTTCAACATCGCAGAAAGTGAAAAATGGATAAAGAAGTTGTGGTATTTACTTACAAAGCAATATCACTCAGCAATGAAATCTGTGTCATCAGGCCCTTAGCAGCACAATGAGTGGATTCAGGTATGATGATTCTAACTGAAATAAGTCACACAGAAAAAGAAACATCATAAGATATCACTAATACACGGATTGTAAACTTGGCTACACAGGAACTGAATGACAGAACAGAACAGGTTCTCAAATTTAGAAAACCAACTTATGCTTGCTTAAGGGGAAAGGTGAGTTGGGGTGCTGCATAAAACCAGAGATTGAAATGAGCACAGATAAAGTTCCTTAAGCCAAATATGGAATAGACAAGAGCTACTCCTTGCTCAACGAAATGGACTCAACACCGCATATTAAACGCCTAAGAATGTACCTGACTAGTAAGTATCTTAAAACCTATGGATTGCTATGTCTCCGAAAGAGAATCAAGCATGTGTACAGGGGCATAAACGCAGCAGTGATAGGATTGGAGAGGTTCGGTGAGCAAATGAAGACCCTTTGAAGTCATATTGCATGGTACCCATTCCACGGGTTTCAACTACCCAGGTTTAAGGTATTCTTCCTTCAGCTAAAACATGCATGTGGAACCTAGAGTATGATCAACCATGTGATCGGGAGACGTGTTCAAATATGTCTCAGTTTTCATACCCTGGTACTCGGGTGCAACATTCCTGACGCTTTACTAACACTCTCCCAACTTGGAGAGTCAGCGCCTTTAACCTCCTGTTTGGCACAGTTTGCAATTTCTGTGGAAGATGAACAGGAATAGCGAGAACCAATGAGAGGCTAGCTGGAGGTGTCTGGACGGGCAAATTTAACTCTCATTTCCCACCAGGAAGAGGAAATAACCAAAGGCTCAGCGTGCCGTACCGGAACCAGATTAGGGCCTGAAGCCATCCTGTGGTGTTGCGGCCAGCTCAAAAGAAAGCGAGTTGAAGAAAGGAGCTCAGGGGCACTGTAATTCACAAACCTGCAGAGTTATAAATGACAGCTATCGTCCAAAAATACACTGAAGTAAGGCTGCCAAGAGGACTTGAAAGCGGGGCAGAATTGCAGGAAACCGATTTCAGGAGGTAGACTGGAATTGCATTGAAAGCATAGGAAAAGAGGCAGAACGTCCACAATGATGCGCTTGGCCAAAAAGGGCGTATGCGTTTTTTCCTGAATATATTCAGGAAAAAACGCATACGCCCTTTTTGGCCAACCAAGAAAGCTTGCAAAGGAAATCTGCACTACAATGAAGTCTCACTTCCCCCCGGTCAAAAGGGCCATCTGAAAAAAGTGTAAAATCCAGAAAGGCAGGACAGGCCATGGAGAACTGGGAGCCTTGTTATGCTGATGGGCGGGATGTAAATTGCCAACAGACACTCGGGAGAAGTGTATGGTGTTTCCTGAAACATCTAAAAAACAAAGCAACAGAACCTAGGGCACTTCCACTTATGGTCCTATAGCTTAGGGAAATTAAAATCAAAAAGACACAGCCACCCCAAAGTTTGGAACGGCTCTATTTACAAGAAACTCGTTTACAGTACAAGTTCAACATCGCAGAAAGTGAAAAATGGATAAAGAAGTTGTGGTATTTACTTACAAAGCAATATCACTCAGCAATGAAATCTATGTCATCAGGCAATTAGCATCACAATGAGTGGATTCAGGTATGATGATTCTAACTGAAATAAGTCACACAGAAAAAGAAACATCATAAGATATCAGTAATACATGGAATGTAAACTTGGCTACACAGGAACTGAATTACAGAACAGAACAGGGTCTCAAATTTAGAAAACCAACTTATGCTTGCTTAAGGGGAAAGGTGAGTTGGGGTGCTGCATAAAACCAGAGATTGAAATGAGCACAGATAAAGTTCCTTAAGCCAAATATGGAATAGACAAGAGCTACTCCTTGCTCAACGAAATGGACTCAACACCGCATATTAAACGCCTAAGAATGTACCTGACTAGTAAGTATCTTAAAACCTATGGATTGCTATGTCTCCGAAAGAGAATCAAGCATGTGTACAGGGGCATAAATGCAGCAGTGATAGGATTGCAGAGTTTCGTGAGCAAATGAAGACCCTTTGAAGTCATATTGCATGGTACCCATTCCACGGGTTTCAACTACCCAGGTGTAAGGTATTCTTCCTTCAGCTAAAACATGCATGTGGAACCTAGAGTATGATCAACCATGTGATAGGGAGACGTGTTCAAATATGTCTCAGTTTTCGTACCCTGGTACTCGGGTGCAACATTCCAGACGCTTTACTAACACTCTCCCCACTTGGAGAGTCAGCGCCTTTAACCTCCTGTTTGGCACAGTTTGCAATTTCTGCGGAAGATGAACAGGAATAGCGAGAACCAATGAGAGGCTAGCTGGAGGTGTCTGGACGGGCAAATTTAACTCTCATTTCCCACCAGGAAGAGGAAATAACCAAAGGCTCAGCGTGCCGTACCGGAACCAGATTAGGGCCTGAAGCCATCCTGCGGTGTTGCGGCCAGCTCAAAAGAAAGCGAGTTGAAGAAAGGAGCTCAGGGGCACTGTAATTCACAAAACTGCAGAGTTATAAATGACAGCTATCGTCCAAAAATAGACTGAAGTAAGGCTGCCAAGAGGACTTGAAAGCGGGGCAGAATTGCAGGAAACCGATTTCAGGAGGTAGACGGGAATTGCATTGAAAGCACAGGAAAAGAGGCAGAACGTCCACAATGATGCACTTGGCCAAAAAGGGCGTATGCGTTTTTTCCTGAATATATTCAGGAAAAAACGCATACGCCCTTTTTGGCCAACCAAGCAAGCTTGCAAAGGAAATCTGCACTACAATGAAGTCTCACTTCCCCCCGGTCAAAAGGGCTATCTGAAAAAAGTGTAAAATCCAGAAAGGCAGGACAGGCCATGGAGAACTGGGAGCCTTGTTATGCTGATGGGCGGGATGTAAATTACCAACAGACACTAAGGAGAAGTGTATGGTGTTTCCTGAAACATCTAAAAAACAAAGCAACAGAACCTAGGGCACTTCCACTTATGGTCCTATAGCTTACGGAAATTAAAATCAAAAAGACACAGCCACCCCAAAGTTTGGAACGGCTCTGTTTACAAGAAACTCGTTTACAGTACAAGTTCAACATCACAGAATGTGAAAAATGGATAAAGAAGTTGTGGTATTTACTTACAAAGCAATATCACTCAGCAATGAAATCTGTGTCATCAGGCCCTTAGCATCACAATGAGTGGATTCAGGTACGATGATTCTAACTGAAATAAGTCACACAGAAAAAGAAACATCATAAGATATCAGTAATACATGGAATGTAAACTTGGCTACACAGGAACTGAATTACAGAACACAACAGGGTCTCACATTTAGAAAACCAACTTATGCTTGCTTAAGGGGAAAGGTGAGTTGGGGTGCTGCATAAAACCAGAGATTGAAATGAGCACAGATAAAGTTCCTTAAGCCAAATATGGAATAGACAAGAGCTACTCCTTGCTAAACGAAATGGACTCAAAACCCCATATTAAACCCCTAAGAATGTACCTGACTAGTAAGTATCTTAAAACCTATGGATTGCTATGTCTCCAAAAGAGAATCAAGCGTGTGTACAGGGGAATAAACGCAGCAGTGATAGGATTGGAGAGGTTCGGTGAGCAAATGAAGACCCTTTGAAGTCATATTGCATGGTACCCATTACACGGGTCTCAACTCTCCAGGTTTAAGGTATTCTTCCTTCAGCTAAAACATGCATGTGGAACCCAAGTATGATCAACCCTGTGAACGGGAGACGTGTTCAAATATGTCTCAGTTTTCCTCCCCTGGTACTCGGGTGCAACATTCCAGACGCTTTACTAACACTCTCCGCACTTGGAGAGTCAGCGCCTTTAACCTCCTGTTTGGCACAGTTTGCAATTTCTGCGGAAGATGAACAGGAATAGCGAGAACCAATGAGAGACTAGCTGGAGGTGCCTGGACGGGCAAATTTAACTCTCATTTCCCACCAGGAAGAGGAAATAACCAAAGGCTCAGCGTGCCGTGCCGGAACCAGATTAGGGCCTGAAGCCATCCTGCGGTGTTGCGGCCAGGTCACAAGAAAGCAAGTTGAAGAAAGGAGCTCAGGGTCACTATAATTTACAAACCTGAAGAGTTATAAATGACAGCTATCGTCCAAAAATAGACTGAAGTAAGGCTGCCAAGAGGACTTGAAAGCGGGGCAGAATTGCAGGAAACCGATTTCAGGAGGTAGACTGGAATTGCATTGAAAGCATAGGAAAAGAGGCAGAACGTCCACAATGATGCACTTGGCCAAAAAGGGCGTATGCGTTTTTTCCTGAATATATTCAGGAAAAAACGCATACGCCCTTTTTGGCCAACCAAGCAAGCTTGCAAAGGAAATCTGCACTACAATGAAGTCTCACTTCCCCCCGGGCAAAAGGGCCATCTGAAAAAAGTGTAAAATCCAGAAAGGCAGGACAGGCCATGGAGAACTGGGAGCCTTGTTATGCTGATGGGCGGGATGTAAATTGCCAACAACCACTCGGGATAAGTGTATGGTGTTTCCTGAAACATCTAAAAAACAAAGCAACAGAGCCTAGGGCACTTCCACTTATGGTCCTATAGCTTAGGGAAATTAAAATCAAAAAGACACAGCCACCCCAAAGTTTGGGACGCCTCCGTTTATAAGAACTTCGTTTACCATACAAGTTCAATATCACAGAAAGTGAAAAATGGATAAAGAACTTGTGGTACTTACGTACAATGCAGTATCACTCAGGAATGAAATCTATGTCATCAGGCCCGTAGCAGCATAATGAGTGGATTCAGGTACGATGATTCTAACTGAAATAAGTCACACAGAAAAAGAAACATCATAAGATATCACTAATACATGGAATGTAAACTTGGCTACACAGGAACTGAATTACAGAACAGAACAGGGTCTCAAATTTAGAAAACCAACTTATGCTTGCTTAAGGGGAAAGGTGAGTTGGGGTGCTGCATAAAACCAGAGATTGAAATGAGCACAGATAAAGTTCCTTAAGCCAAATATGGAATAGACAAGAGCTACTCCTTGCTCAACGAAATGGACTCAACACCGCATATTAAACGCCTAAGAATGTACCTGACTAGTAAGTATCTTAAAACCTATGGATTGCTATGTCTCCGAAAGAAAATCAAGCATGTGTACAGGGGCATAAACGCAGCAGTGATAGGATTGGAGACGTTCGGTGAGCAAATGAAGACCCTTTGAAGTCATATTGCATGGTACCCATTCCACGGGTTTCAAATACCCAGGTTTAAGGTATTCTTCCTCAGCTAAAACATGCATGTGGAACCTAGAGTATGATCAACCATGTGATCGCGAGACGTGTTCAAATATGTCTCAGTTTTCCTCCCCTGGTACTCGGGTGCAACATTCCAGACGCTTTACTAACACTCTCCCGACTTGGAGAGTCAGTCCCTTTAACCTCCTGTTTGGCCCAGTTTGCAATTTCTGCGGAAGATGAACAGGAATAGCGAGAACCAATGAGAGGCTAGCTGGAGGTGTCTGGACGGGCAAATTTAACTCTCATTTTCCACCAGGAAGAGGAATTAACCAAAGGCTCAGCGTGCCGTGCCAGAACCAGGTTAGGGCCTGAACCCATCCTGCGGTGTTGCGGCCAGCTCAAAAGAAAGCGAGTTGAAGAAAGGAGTTCAGGGGCACTGTAATTCACAAACCTGCAGAGTTATAAATGACAGCTATCGTCCAAAAATAGACTGAAGTAAGGCTGCCAAGAGGACTTGAAAGCAGGTCAGAATTGCAGGAAACCGATTTCAGAAGGTAGACTGGAACTGCATTGAAAGCATAGGAAAAGAGGCAGAACGTCCACAATGATGCACTTGGCCAAAAAGGGCGTATGCGTTTTTTCCTGAATATATTCAGGAAAAAACGCATACGCCCTTTTTGGCCAACCAAGCAAGCTTGCAAAGGAAATCTGCACTACAATGAAGTCTCACTTCCCCCCGGTCAAAAGGGCCATCTGAAAAAAGTGTAAAATCCAGAAAGGCAGGACAGGCCATGGAGAACTGGGAGCCTTGTTATGCTGATGGGCGGGATGTAAATTGCCAACAACCACTCGGGAGAAGTGTATGGTGTTTCCTGAAACATCTAAAAAACAAAGCAACAGAGCCTAGGGCACTGCCACTTATGGTCCTATAGCTTAGGGAAATTAAAATCAAAAAGACACAGCCACCCCAAAGTTTGGGACGCCTCCGTTTATAAGAACCTCGTTTACCATACAAGTTCAATATCACAGAAAGTGAAAAATGGATAAAGAACTTGTGGTACTTACGTACAATGCAGTATCACTCAGCAATGAAATCTATGTCATCAGGCCCGTAGCAGCATAATGAGTGGATTCAGGTACGATGATTCTAACTGAAATAAGTCACACAGAAAAAGAAACATCATAAGATATCACTAATACACGGAATGTAAACTTGGCTACACAGGAACTGAATTACAGAACAGAACAGGGTCTCAAATTTAGAAAACCAACTTATGCTTGCTTAAGGGGAAAGGTGAGTTGGGGTGCTGCATAAAACCAGAGATTGAAATGAGCACAGATAAAGTTCCTTAAGCCAAATATGGAATAGACAAGAGCTACTCCTTGCTCAACGAAATGGACTCAACACCGCATATTAAACGCCTAAGAATGTACCTGACTAGTAAGTATCTTAAAACCTATGGATTGCTATGTCTCCGAAAGAGAATCAAGCATGTGTACAGGGGCATAAACGCAGCAGTGATAGGATTGGAGATGTTCGGTGAGCAAATGAAGACCCTTTGAAGTCATATTGCATGGTACCCATTACACGGGTTTCAAATACCCAGGTTTAAGGTATTCTTCCTCAGCTAAAACATGCATGTGGAACCTAGAGTATGATCAACCATGTGATCGGGAGACGTGTTCAAATATGTCTCAGTTTTCCTCCCCTGGTACTCGGGTGCAACATTCCAGACGCTTTACTAACACTCTCCCGACTTGGAGAGTCAGTCCCTTTAACCTCCTGTTTGGCCCAGTTTGCAATTTCTGCGGAAGATGAACAGGAATAGCGAGAACCAATGAGAGACTAGCTGGAGGTGTCTGGACGGGCAAAATTAACTCTCATTTCCCACCAGGAAGAGGAATTAACCAAAGGCTCAGCGTGCCGTGCCAGAACCAGATTAGGGCCTGAAGCCATCCTGCGGTGTTGCGGCCAGGTCACAAGAAAGCGAGTTGAAGAAAGGAGCTCAGGGGCACTGTAATTCACAAACCTGCAGACTTATAAATGACAGCTATCGTCCAAAAATAGACTGAAGTAAGGCTGCCAAGAGGACTTGAAAGCAGGGCAGAATTGCAGGTAACCGATTTCAGGAGGTAGACTGGAATTGCATTGAAAGCATAGGAAAAGAGGCAGAACGTCCAGAATGATGCACTTGGCCAAAAAGGGCGTATGCGTTTTTTCCTGAATATATTCAGGAAAAAACGCATACGCACTTTTTGGCCAACCAAGCAAGCTTGCAAAGGAAATCTGCACTACAATGAAGTCTCACTTCCCCCCGGTCAAAAGGGCCATCTGAAAAAAGTGTAAAATCCAGAAAGGCAAGACAGGCCATGGAGAACTGGGAGCCTTGTTATGCTGATGGGCGAGATGTAAATTGCCAACAACCACTCGGGAGAAGTGTATGGTGTTTCCTGAAACATCTAAAAAACAAAGCAACAGAACCTAGGGCACTTCCACTTATGGTCCTATAGCTTAGGGAAATTAAAATCAAAAAGACACAGCCACCCCAAAGTTTGGAACGGCTCTGTTTACAAGAACCTCGTTTACAGTACAAGTTCAACATCGGAGAAAGTGAAAAATGGATAAAGAACTTGTGGTATTTACTTACAAAGCAATATCACTCAGCAATGAAATCTGTGTCATCAGGCCCTTAGCAGCACAATGAGTGGATTCAGGTATGATGATTCTAACTGAAATAAGTCACACAGAAATAGAAACATCATAAGATATCACTAATACACGGAATGTAAACTTGGCTACACAGGAACTGAATTCCAAAACAGAACAGTGTCTCAAATTTAGAAAACCAACTTATGCTTGCTTAAGGGTAAAGGTGAGTTGGGGTGCTGCATAAAACCAGAGATTGAAATGAGCACAGATAAAGTTCCTTAAGCCAAATATGGAATAGACAAGAGCTACTCCTTGCTCAACGAAATGGACTCAACACCCCATATTAAACGCCTAAGAATGTACCTGACTAGTAAGTATCTTAAAACCTATGGATTGCTATGTCTCCAAAAGAGAATCAAGCGTGTGTACAGGGGCATAAACGCAGCAGTGATAGGATTGGAGAGGTTCGGTGAGCAAATGAAGACCCTTTGAAGTCATATTGCATGGTACGCATTACACGGGTCTCAACTCTCCAGGTTTAAGGTATTCTTCCTTCAGCTAAAACATGCATGTGGAACCCAAGTATGATCAACCATGTGAACGGGAGACGTGTTCAAATATGTCTCAGTTTTCCTCCCCTGGTACTCGGGTGCAACATTCCAGACGCTTTACTAACACTCTCCCCACTTGGAGAGTCAGCGCCTTTAACCTCCTGTTTGGCCCAGTTTGCAATTTCTGCGGAAGATGAACAGGAATAGCGAGAACCAATGAGAGGCTAGCTGGAGGTGTCTGGATGGGCAAATTTAACTCTCATTTCCCACCAGGAAGAGGAAATAACCAAAGGCACAGCGTGCCGTACCGGAACCAGATTAGGGCCTGAAGACAACCTACGGTGTTGCGGCCAGGTCACAAGAAAGCGAGTTGAAGAAAGGAGCTCAGGGGCACTGTAATTCACAAACCTGCAGAGTTATAAATGACAGCTATCGTCCAAAAATATACTGAAGTAAGGCTGCCAAGAGGACTTGAAAGCGGGGCAGAATTGCAGGAAACCGATTTCAGGAGGTAGACTGGAATTGCATTGAAAGCATAGGAAAAGAGGCAGAACGTCCACAATGATGCACTTGGCCAAAAAGGGCGTATGCGTTTTTTCCTGAATATATTCAGGAAAAAACGCATACGCCCTTTTTGGCCAACCAAGCAAGCTTGCAAAGGAAATCTGCACTACAATGAAGTCTCACTTCCCCCCGGTCAAAAGGGCCATCTGAAAAAAGTGTAAAATCCAGAAAGGCAGGACAGGCCATAGAGAACTGGGAGCCTTGTTATGCTGATGGGCGGGATGTAAATTGCCAACAACCACTCGGGAGAAGTGTATGGTGTTTCCTGAAACATCTAAAAAACAAAGCAACAGAGCCTAGGGCACTGCCACTTATGGTCCTATAGCTTAGGGAAATTAAAATCAAAAAGACACAGCCACCCCAAACTTTCGAACGGCTCTGTTTACAAGAACCTCGTTTACAGTACAAGTTCAACATCGCAGAAAGTGAAAAATGGATAAAGAAATTGTGGTATTTACTTACAAAGCAATATCACTCATCAATGAAATCTGTGTCATCAGGCCCATAGCAGCACAATGAGTGGATTCAGGTATGATGATTCTAACTGAAATAAGTCACACAGAAAAAGAAACATCATAAGTTATCTCTAATACACGGAATGTAAACTTGGCTACACAGGAACTGAATTACAGAACAGAACAGGGTCTCAAATTTAGAAAACCAACTTATGCTTGCTTAAGGGGAAAGGTGAGTTGGGGTGCTGCATAAAACCAGAGATTGAAATGAGCACAGATAAAGTTCCTTAAGCCAAATATGGAATAGACAAGAGCTACTCCTTGCTCAACGAAATGGACTCAACACCCCATATTAAACGCCTAAGAATGTACCTGACTAGTAAGTATCTTAAAACCTATGGATTGCTATGTCTCCAAAAGAGAATCAAGCGTGTGTACAGGGGCATAAACGCAGCAGTGATAGGATTGGAGAGGTTCGGTGAGCAAATGAAGACCCTTTGAAGTCATATTGCATGGTACGCATTACACGGGTCTCAACTCTCCAGGTTTAAGGTATTCTTCCTTCAGCTAAAACATGCATGTGGAACCCAAGTATGATCAACCATGTGAACGGGAGACGTGTTCAAATATGTCTCAGTTTTCCTCCCCTGGTACTCGGGTGCAACATTCCAGACGCTTTACTAACACTCTCCCCACTTGGAGAGTCAGCGCCTTTAACCTCCTGTTTGGCCCAGTTTGCAATTTCTGCGGAAGATGAACAGGAATAGCGAGAACCAATGAGAGGCTAGCTGGAGGTGTCTGGATGGGCAAATTTAACTCTCATTTCCCACCAGGAAGAGGAAATAACCAAAGGCACAGCGTGCCGTACCGGAACCAGATTAGGGCCTGAAGACAACCTGCGGTGTTGCGGCCAGGTCACAAGAAAGCGAGTTGAAGAAAGGAGCTCAGGGGCACTGTAATTCACAAACCTGCAGAGTTATAAATGACAGCTATCGTCCAAAAATATACTGAAGTAAGGCTGCCAAGAGGACTTGAAAGCGGGGCAGAATTGCAGGAAACCGATTTCAGGAGGTAGACTGGAATTGCATTGAAAGCATAGGAAAAGAGGCAGAACGTCCACAATGATGCACTTGGCCAAAAAGGGCGTATGCGTTTTTTCCTGAATATATTCAGGAAAAAACGCATACGCCCTTTTTGGCCAACCAAGCAAGCTTGCAAAGGAAATCTGCACTACAATGAAGTCTCACTTCCCCCCGGTCAAAAGGGCCATCTGAAAAAAGTGTAAAATCCAGAAAGGCAGGACAGGCCATGGAGAACTGGGAGCCTTGTTATGCTGATGGGCGGGATGTAAATTGCCAACAACCACTCGGGAGAAGTGTATGATGTTTCCTGAAACATCTAAAAAACAAAGCAACAGAGCCTAGGGCACTGCCACTTATGGTCCTATAGCTTAGGGAAATTAAAATCAAAAAGACACAGCCACCCCAAACTTTCGAATGGCTCTGTTTACAAGAACCTCGTTTACAGTACAAGTTCAACATCGCAGAAAGTGAAAAATGGATAAAGAAATTGTGGTATTTACTTACAAAGCAATATCACTCAGCAATGAAATCTGTGTCATCAGGCCCATAGCAGCACAATGAGTGGATTCAGGTATGATGATTCTAACTGAAATAAGTCACACAGAAAAGAAACATCATAAGATATCAGTAATACACGGATTGTAAACTTGGCTACACAGGAACTGAATTACAGAACAGAACAGGGTCTCAAATTTAGAAAACCAACTTATGCTTGCTTAAGGGTAAAGGTGAGTTGGGGTGCTGCATAAAACCAGAGATTGAAATGAGCACAGATAAAGTTCCTTAAGTCAAATATGGAATAGACAAGAGCTACTCCTTGTTCAACGAAATGGACTCAACACCGCATATTAAACGCCTAAGAATGTACCTGACTAGTAAGTATCGGAAAACCTATGGATTGCTATGTCTCCAAAAGAGAATCAAGCATGTGTACAGGGGCATAAACGCAGCAGTGATAGGATTGGAGAGGTTCGGTGAGCAAATGAAGACCCTTTGAAGTCATATTGCATGGTACGCATTACACGGGTCTCAACTCTCCAGGTTTAAGGTATTCTTCCTTCAGCTAAAACATGCATGTGGAACCCAAGTATGATCAACCATGTGAACGGGAGACGTGTTCAAATATGTCTCAGTTTTCCTCCCCTGGTACTCGGGTGCAACATTCCAGACACTTTACTAACACTCTCCCCACTTGGAGAGTCAGCGCCTTTAACCTCCTGTTTGGCCCAGTTTGCAATTTCTGCGGAAGATGAACAGGAATAGCGAGAACCAATGAGAGACTAGCTGGAGGTGTCTGGACGGGCAAATTTAACTCTCATTTCCCACCAGGAAGAGGAATTAACCAAAGGCTCAGCATGCCGGGCCGGAACCAGATTAGGGCCTGAAGCCATCCTGCGGTGTTGCGGCCAGGTCACAAGAAAGCGAGTTGAAGAAAGGAGCTCAGGGGCACTGTAATTCACAAACCTGCAGAGTTATAAATGACAGCTATCGTCCAAAAATACACTGAAGTAAGGCTGCCAAGAGGACTTGAAAGCGGGGCAGAATTGCAGGAAACCGATTTCAGGAGGTAGACTGGAATTGCATTGAAAGCATAGGAAAAGAGGCAGAACGTCCACAATGATGCACTTGGCCAAAAAGGGCGTATGCGTTTTTTCCTGAATATATTCAGGAAAAAACGCATACGCCCTTTTTGGCCAACCAAGCAAGCTTGCAAAGGAAATCTGCACTACAATGAAGTCTCACTTCCCCCCGGTCAAAAGGGCCATCTGAAATAAGTGTAAAATCCAGAAAGGCAGGACAGGCCATGGAGAACTGGGAGCCTTGTTATGCTGATGGGCGGGATGTAAATTGCCAACAACCACTCGGGAGAAGTGTATGATGTTTCCTGAAACATCTAAAAAACAAAGCAACAGAGCCTAGGGCACTGCCACTTATGGTCCTATAGCTTAGGGAAATTAAAATCAAAAAGACACAGCCACCCCAAAGTTTGGGACGCCTCCGTTTATAAGAACCTCGTTTACCATACAAGTTCAATATCACAGAAAGTGAAAAATGGATAAAGAACTTGTGGTACTTACGTACAATGCAGTATCACTCAGCAATGAAATCTATGTCATCAGGCCCGTAGCAGCATAATGAGTGGATTCAGGTACGATGATTCTAACTGAAATAAGTCACACAGAAAAAGAAACATCATAAGATATCACTAATACACGGAATGTAAACTTGGCTACACAGGAACTGAATTACAGAACAGAACAGGGTCTCAAATTTAGAAAACCAACTTATGCTTGCTTAAGGGGAAAGGTGAGTTGGGGTGCTGCATAAAACCAGAGATTGAAATGAGCACAGATAAAGTTCCTTAAGCCAAATATGGAATAGACAAGAGCTACTCCTTGCTCAACGAAATGGACTCAACACCGCATATTAAACGCCTAAGAATGTACCTGACTAGTAAGTATCTTAAAACCTATGGATTGCTATGTCTCCGAAAGAGAATCAAGCATGTGTACAGGGGCATAAACGCAGCAGTGATAGGATTGGAGATGTTCGGTGAGCAAATGAAGACCCTTTGAAGTCATATTGCATGGTACCCATTCCACGGGTTTCAAATACCCAGGTTTAAGGTATTCTTCCTCAGCTAAAACATGCATGTGGAACCTAGAGTATGATCAACCATGTGATCGGGAGACGTGTTCAAATATGTCTCAGTTTTCCTCCCCTGGTACTCGGGTGCAACATTCCAGACGCTTTACTAACACTCTCCCGACTTGGAGAGTCAGTCCCTTTAACCACCTGTTTGGCCCAGTTTGCAATTTCTGCGGAAGATGAACAGGAATAGCGAGAACCAATGAGAGACTAGCTGGAGGTGTCTGGACGGGCAAAATTAACTCTCATTTCCCACCAGGAAGAGGAATTAACCAAAGGCTCAGCGTGCCGTGCCAGAACCAGATTAGGGCCTGAAGCCATCCTGCGGTGTTGCGGCCAGGTCACAAGAAAGCGAGTTGAAGAAAGGAGCTCAGGGGCACTGTAATTCACAAACCTGCAGACTTATAAATGACAGCTATCGTCCAAAAATAGACTGAAGTAAGGCTGCCAAGAGGACTTGAAAGCAGGGCAGAATTGCAGGTAACCGATTTCAGGAGGTAGACTGGAATTGCATTGAAAGCATAGGAAAAGAGGCAGAACGTCCAGAATGATGCACTTGGCCAAAAAGGGCGTATGCGTTTTTTCCTGAATATATTCAGGAAAAAACGCATACGCCCTTTTTGGCCAACCAAGCAAGCTTGCAAAGGAAATCTGCACTACAATGAAGTCTCACTTCCCCCCGGTCAAAAGGGCCATCTGAAAAAAGTGTAAAATCCAGAAAGGCAAGACAGGCCATGGAGAACTGGGAGCCTTGTTATGCTGATGGGCGAGATGTAAATTGCCAACAACCACTCGGGAGAAGTGTATGGTGTTTCCTGAAACATCTAAAAAACAAAGCAACAGAACCTAGGGCACTTCCACTTATGGTCCTATAGCTTAGGGAAATTAAAATCAAAAAGACACAGCCACCCCAAAGTTTGGAACGGCTCTGTTTACAAGAACCTCGTTTACAGTACAAGTTCAACATCGGAGAAAGTGAAAAATGGATAAAGAACTTGTGGTATTTACTTACAAAGCAATATCACTCAGCAATGAAATCTGTGTCATCAGGCCCTTAGCAGCACAATGAGTGGATTCAGGTATGATGATTCTAACTGAAATAAGTCACACAGAAATAGAAACATCATAAGATATCACTAATACACGGAATGTAAACTTGGCTACACAGGAACTGAATTCCAAAACAGAACAGTGTCTCAAATTTAGAAAACCAACTTATGCTTGCTTAAGGGTAAAGGTGAGTTGGGGTGCTGCATAAAACCAGAGATTGAAATGAGCACAGATAAAGTTCCTTAAGCCAAATATGGAATAGACAAGAGCTACTCCTTGCTCAACGAAATGGACTCAACACCCCATATTAAACGCCTAAGAATGTACCTGACTAGTAAGTATCTTAAAACCTATGGATTGCTATGTCTCCAAAAGAGAATCAAGCGTGTGTACAGGGGCATAAACGCAGCAGTGATAGGATTGGAGAGGTTCGGTGAGCAAATGAAGACCCTTTGAAGTCATATTGCATGGTACGCATTACACGGGTCTCAACTCTCCAGGTTTAAGGTATTCTTCCTTCAGCTAAAACATGCATGTGGAACCCAAGTATGATCAACCATGTGAACGGGAGACGTGTTCAAATATGTCTCAGTTTTCCTCCCCTGGTACTCGGGTGCAACATTCCAGACGCTTTACTAACACTCTCCCCACTTGGAGAGTCAGCGCCTTTAACCTCCTGTTTGGCCCAGTTTGCAATTTCTGCGGAAGATGAACAGGAATAGCGAGAATCAATGAGAGGCTAGCTGGAGGTGTCTGGATGGGCAAATTTAACTCTCATTTCCCACCAGGAAGAGGAAATAACCAAAGGCTCAGCGTGCCGTACCGGAACCAGATTAGGGCCTGAAGACAACCTGCGGTGTTGCGGCCAGGTCACAAGAAAGCGAGTTGAAGAAAGGAGCTCAGGGGCACTGTAATTCACAAACCTGCAGAGTTATAAATGACAGCTATCGTCCAAAAATATACTGAAGTAAGGCTGCCAAGAGGACTTGAATGCGGGGCAGAATTGCAGGAAACCGATTTCAGGAGGTAGACTGGAATTGCATTGAAAGCATAGGAAAAGAGGCAGAACGTCCACAATGATGCACTTGGCCAAAAAGGGCGTATGCGTTTTTTCCTGAATATATTCAGGAAAAAACGCATACGCCCTTTTTGGCCAACCAAGCAAGCTTGCAAAGGAAATCTGCACTACAATGAAGTCTCACTTCCCCCCGGTCAAAAGGGCCATCTGAAAAAAGTGTAAAATCCAGAAAGGCAGGACAGGCCATGGAGAACTGGGAGCCTTGTTATGCTGATGGGCGGGATGTAAATTGCCAACAACCACTCGGGAGAAGTGTATGGTGTTTCCTGAAACATCTAAAAAACAAAGCAACAGAGCCTAGGGCACTGCCACTTATGGTCCTATAGCTTAGGGAAATTAAAATCAAAAAGACACAGCCACCCCAAACTTTCGAACGGCTCTGTTTACAAGAACCTCGTTTACAGTACAAGTTCAACATCGCAGAAAGTGAAAAATGGATAAAGAAATTGTGGTATTTACTTACAAAGCAATATCACTCATCAATGAAATCTGTGTCATCAGGCCCATAGCAGCACAATGAGTGGATTCAGGTATGATGATTCTAACTGAAATAAGTCACACAGAAAAAGAAACATCATAAGTTATCTCTAATACACGGAATGTAAACTTGGCTACACAGGAACTGAATTACAGAACAGAACAGGGTCTCAAATTTAGAAAACCAACTTATGCTTGCTTAAGGGGAAAGGTGAGTTGGGGTGCTGCATAAAACCAGAGATTGAAATGAGCACAGATAAAGTTCCTTAAGCCAAATATGGAATAGACAAGAGCTACCCCTTGCTCAACGAAATAGACTCAACACCCCATATTAAACGCCTAAGAATGTACCTGACTAGTAAGTATCTTAAAACCTATGGATTGCTATGTCTCCAAAAGAGAATCAAGCGTGTGTACAGGGGCATAAACGCAGCAGTGATAGGATTGGAGAGGTTCGGTGAGCAAATGAAGACCCTTTGAAGTCATATTGCATGGTACGCATTACACGGGTCTCAACTCTCCAGGTTTAAGGTATTCTTCCTTCAGCTAAAACATGCATGTGGAACCCAAGTATGATCAACCATGTGAACGGGAGACGTGTTCAAATATGTCTCAGTTTTCCTCCCCTGGTACTCGGGTGCAACATTCCAGACGCTTTACTAACACTCTCCCCACTTGGAGAGTCAGCGCCTTTAACCTCCTGTTTGGCCCAGTTTGCAATTTCTGCGGAAGATGAACAGGAATAGTGAGAACCAATGAGAGGCTAGCTGGAGGTGTCTGGATGGGCAAATTTAACTCTCATTTCCCACCAGGAAGAGGAAATAACCAAAGGCTCAGCGTGCCGTACCGGAACCAGATTAGGGCCTGAAGACAACCTGCGGTGTTGCGGCCAGGTCACAAGAAAGCGAGTTGAAGAAAGGAGCTCAGGGGCACTGTAATTCACAAACCTGCAGAGTTATAAATGACAGCTATCGTCCAAAAATATACTGAAGTAAGGCTGCCAAGAGGACTTGAAAGCGGGGCAGAATTGCAGGAAACCGATTTCAGGAGGTAGACTGGAATTGCATTGAAAGCATAGGAAAAGAGGCAGAACGTCCACAATGATGCACTTGGCCAAAAAGGGCGTATGCGTTTTTTCCTGAATATATTCAGGAAAAAACGCATACGCCCTTTTTGGCCAACCAAGCAAGCTTGCAAAGGAAATCTGCACTACAATGAAGTCTCACTTCCCCCCGGTCAAAAGGGCCATCTGAAAAAAGTGTAAAATCCAGAAAGGCAGGACAGGCCATGGAGAACTGGGAGCCTTGTTATGCTGATGGGCGGGATGTAAATTGCCAACAACCACTCGGGAGAAGTGTATGGTGTTTCCTGAAACATCTAAAAAACAAAGCAACAGAGCCTAGGGCACTGCCACTTATGGTCCTATAGCTTAGGGAAATTAAAATCAAAAAGACACAGCCACCCCAAACTTTCGAACGGCTCTGTTTACAAGAACCTCGCTTACAGTACAAGTTCAACATCGCAGAAAGTGAAAAATGGATAAAGAAGTTGTGGTATTTACTTACAAAGCAATATCACTCAGCAATGAAATCTGTGTCATCAGGCCCATAGCAGCACAATGAGTGGATTCAGGTATGATGATTCTAACTGAAATAAGTCACACAGAAAAAGAAACATCATAAGATATCAGTAATACACGGAATGTAAACTTGGCTACACAGGAACTGAATTACAGAACAGAACAGGGTCTCAAATTTAGAAAACCAACTTATGCTTGCTTAAGGGTAAAGGTGAGTTGGGGTGCTGCATAAAACCAGAGATTGAAATGAGCACAGATAAAGTTCCTTAAGCCAAATATGGAATAGACAAGAGCTACTCCTTGCTCAACGAAATGGACTCAACACCCCATATTAAACGCCTAAGAATGTACCTGACTAGTAAGTATCTTAAAACCTATGGATTGCTATGTCTCCGAAAGAGAATCAAGCATGTGTACAGGGGCATAAACGCAGCAGTGATAGGATTGGAGAGGTTCGGTGAGCAAATGAAGACCCTTTGAAGTCATATTGCATGGTACCCATTCCACAGGTTTCAACTACCCAGGTTTTAGGTATTCTTCCTTCAGCTAAAATATGCATGTGGAACCCAGAGTATGATCAACCATGTGAACAGGAGACGTGTTCAAATATGTCTCAGTTTTCCTCCCCTGGTACTCGGGTGCAACATTCCAGACGCTTTACTAACACTCTTCCCACTTGGAGAGTCAGCGCCTTTAACCTCCTGTTTGGCCCAGTTTGCAATTTCTGTGGAAGATGAACAGGAATAGCGAGAACCAATGAGAGGCTAGCTGGAGGTGTCTGGACGGGCAAATTTAACTCTCATTTCCCAACAGGAAGAGGAAATAACCAAAGGCTCAGTGTGCCATACCGGAACCAGATTAGGGCCTGAAGCCATCCTGCGGTGTTGCGGCCACCTCAAAAGAAACCGAGTTGAAGAAAGGAGCTCAGGGGCACTATAATTCACAAATCTGCAGAGTTATAAATGACAGCTATCGTCCAAAAATAGACTGAAGTAAGGCTGCCAAGAGGACTTGAAAGCGGGGCAGAATTGCAGGAAACCGATTTCAGGAGGTAGACTGGAATTGCATTGAAAGCATAGGAAAAGAGGCAGAACGTCCACAATGATGCACTTGGCCAAAAAGGGCGTATGCGTTTTTTCCTGAATATATTCAGGAAAAAACACATACGCCCTTTTTGGCCAACCAAGCAAGCTTGCAAAGGAAATCTGCACTACAATGAAGTCTCACTTCCCCCCAGTCAAAAGGGCCATCTGAAAAAAGTGTAAAATCCAGAAAGGCAGGACAGGCCATGGAGAACTGGGAGCCTTGTTATGCTGATGGGCGGGATGTAAATTGCCAACAGACACTCGGGAGAAGTGTATGGTGTTTCCTGAAACATCTAAAAAACAAAGCAACAGAGCCTAGGGCACTGCCACTTATGGTCCTATAGCTTAGGGAAATTAAAATCAAAAAGACACAGCCACCCCAAAGTTTGGGACGGCTCTGTTTACAAGAACCTCGTTTACAGTACAAGTTCAACATCGCAGAAAGTGAAAAATGGATAAAGAAGTTGTGGTATTTACTTACAAAGCAATATCACTCAGCAATGAAATCTATGTCATCAGGCCCTTAGCAGCACAATGAGTGGATTCAGGTATGATGATTCTAACTGAAATAAGTCACACAGAAAAAGAAACATCATAAGATATCAGTAATACACGGAATGTAAACTTGGCTACACAGGAACTGAATTACAGAACAGAACAGGGTCTCAAATTTAGAAAACCAACTTATGCTTGCTTAAGGGGAAAGGTGAGTTGGGGTGCTGCATAAAACCAGAGATTGAAATGAGCACAGATAAAGTTCCTTAAGCCAAATATGGAATAGACAAGAGCTACTCCTTGCTCAACGAAATGGACTCAACACCGCATATTAAACGCCTAAGAATGTACCTGACTAGTAAGTATCTTAAAACCTATGGATTGCTATGTCTCCGAAAGAGAATCAAGCATGTGTACAGGGGCATAAACGCAGCAGTGATAGGACTGGAGAGGTTCGTGAGCAAATGAAGACCCTTTGAAGTCATATTGCATGGTACCCATTCCACGGGTTTCAACTACCCAGGTTTAAGGTATTCTTCCTTCAGCTAAAACATGCATGTGGAACCCAGAGTATGATCAACCATGTGATCGGGAGACGTGTTCAAATATGTCTCAGTTTTCGTACCCTGGTACTCGGGTGCAACATTCCAGACGCTTTACTAACACTCTCCCGACTTGGAGAGTCAGTCCCTTTAACCTCCTGTTTGGCCCAGTTTGCAATTTCTACGGAAGATGAACAGGAATAGCGAGAAGCAATGAGAGACTAGCTGGAGGTGTCTGGACGGGCAAATTTAACTCTCATTTCCCACCAGGAAGAGGAATTAACCAAAGGCTCAGCGTGCCGTGCCAGAACCAGATTAGGGCCTGAAGCCATCCTGCGGTGTTGTGGCCAGGTCACAAGAAAGCGAGTTGAAGAAAGGAGCTCAGGGGCACTGTAATTCACAAACCTGCAGAGTTATAAATGACAGCTATCGTCCAAAAATAGACTGAAGTAAGGCTGCCAAGAGGACTTGAAAGCGGGGCAGAATTGCAGGAAACCGATTTCAGGAGGTAGACTGGAATTGCATTGAAAGCATAGGAAAAGAGGCAGAACGTCCACAATGATGCACTTGGCCAAAAAGGGCGTATGCGTTTTTTCCTGAATATATTCAGGAAAAAAACGCATACGCCCTTTTTGGCCAACCAAGCAAGCTTGCAAAGGAAATCTGCACTACAATGAAGTCTCACTTCCCCCCGGTCAAAAGGGCCATCTGAAAAAAGTGTAAAATCCAGAAAGGCAGGACAGGCCATGGAGAACTGGGAGCCTTGTTATGCTGATGGGCGGGATGTAAATTGCCAACAACCACTCGGGAGAAGTGTATGGTGTTTCCTGAAACATCTAAAAAACAAAGCAACAGAGCCTAGGGCACTTCCACTTATGGTCCTATAGCTTAGGGAATTTAAAATCAAAAAGACACAGCCACCCCAAAGTTTGGAACGGCTCTGTTTACAAGAACCTCGTTTACAGTACAAGTTCAACATCGCAGAAAGTGAAAAATGGATAAAGAAGTTGTGGTATTTACTTACAAAGCAATATCACTCAGCAATGAAATCTGTGTCATCAGGCCCTTAGCAGCACAATGAGTGGATTCAGGTATGATGATTCTAACTGAAATAAGTCACACAGAAAAAGAAACATCATAAGATATCAGTAATACACGGAATGTAAACTTGGCTACACAGGAACTGAATTACAGAACAGAACAGGGTCTCAAATTTAGAAAACCAACTTATTCTTGCTTAAGGGTAAAGGTGAGTTGGGGTGCTGCATAAAACCAGAGATTGAAATGAGCACAGATAAAGTTCCTTAAGCCAAATATGGAATAGACAAGAGCTACTCCTTGCTCAACGAAATGGACTCAACACCGCATATTAAACACCTAAGAATGTACCTGACTAGTAAGTATCTTAAAACCTATGGATTGCTATGTCTCTGAAAGAGAATCAAGCATGTGTACAGGGGCGTAAACGCAGCAGTGATAAGATTGGAAAGGTTCGGTGAGCAAATGAAGACCCTTTGAAGTCATATTGCATGGTACCCATTCCACGGGTTTCAACTACCCAGGTTTTAGGTATTCTTCCTTCAGCTAAAACATGCATGTGGAACCCAGAGTATGATCAACCATGTGATCGTGAGACGTGTTCAAATATGTCTCAGTTTTCGTACCCTGGTACTCGGGTGCAACATTCCAGATGCTTTACTAACACTCTCCCGACTTGGAGAGTCAGTCCCTTTAACCTCCTGTTTGGCCCAGTTTCCAATTTCTGCGGAAGATGAACAGGAATAGCGAGAACCAATGAGAGACTAGCTGGAGGTGTCTGGACGGGCAAATTTAACTCTCATTTCCCACCAGGAAGAGGAATTAACCAAAGGCTCAGCGTGCCGTGCCGGAACCAGATTAGGGCCTGAAGCCATCCTGCGGTGTTGCGGCCAGCTCACAAGAAAGCGAGTTGAAGAAAGGAGCTCAGGGGCACTGTAATTCACAAACCTGCAGAGTTATAAATGACAGCTATCGTCCAAAAATAGACTGAAGTAAGGCTGCCAAGAGGACTTGAAAGCGGGGCAGAATTGCAGGAAACCGATTTCAGGAGGTAGACTGGAATTGCATTGAAAGCATAGGAAAAGAGGCAGAACGTCCACAATGATGCACTTGGCCAAAAAGGGCGTATGCGTTTTTTCCTGAATATATTCAGGAAAAAACGCATACGCCCTTTTTGGCCAACCAAGCAAGCTTGCAAAGGAAATCTGCACTACAATGAAGTCTCACTTCTCCCCGGTCAAAAGGGCCATCTGAAAAAAGTGTAAAATCCAGAAAGGCAGGACAGGCCATGGAGAACTGGGAGCCTTGTTATGCTGATGGGCGGGATGTAAATTGCCAACAGACACTCGGGAGAAGTGTATGGTGTTTCCTGAAACATCCAAAAAACAAAGCAACAGAGCCTAGGGCACTTCCACTTATGGTCCTATAGCTTAGGGAATTTAAAATCAAAAAGACACAGCCACCCCAAAGTTTGGAACGGCTCTGTTTACAAGAACCTCGTTTACAGTACAAGTTCAACATCGCAGAAAGTGAAAAATGGATAAAGAAGTTGTGGTATTTACTTACAAAGCAATATCACTCAGCAATGAAATCTGTGTCATCAGGCCCTTAGCAGCACAATGAGTGGATTCAGGTATGATGATTCTAACTGAAATAAGTCACACAGAAAAAGAAACATCATAAGATATCAGTAATACACGGAATGTAAACTTGGCTACACAGGAACTGAATTACAGAACAGAACAGGGTCTCAAATTTAGAAAACCAACTTATTCTTGCTTAAGGGTAAAGGTGAGTTGGGGTGCTGCATAAAACCAGAGATTGAAATGAGCACAGATAAAGTTCCTTAAGCCAAATATGGAATAGACAAGAGCTACTCCTTGCTCAACGAAATGGACTCAACACCGCATATTAAACACCTAAGAATGTACCTGACTAGTAAGTATCTTAAAACCTATGGATTGCTATGTCTCCGAAAGAGAATCAAGCATGTGTACAGGGGCGTAAACGCAGCAGTGATAAGATTGGAAAGGTTCGGTGAGCAAATGAAGACCCTTTGAAGTCATATTGCATGGTACCCATTCCACGGGTTTCAACTACCCAGGTTTAAGGTATTCTTCCTTCAGCTAAAACATGCATGTGGAACCCAGAGTATGATCAACCATGTGATCGGGAGACGTGTTCAAATATGTCTCAGTTTTCGTACCCTGGTACTCGGGTGCAACATTCCAGACGCTTTACTAACACTCTCCCGACTTGGAGAGTCAGTCCCTTTAACCTCCTGTTTGGCCCAGTTTGCAATTTCTACGGAAGATGAACAGGAATAGCGAGAAGCAATGAGAGACTAGCTGGAGGTGTCTGGACGGGCAAATTTAACTCTCATTTCACACCAGGAAGAGGAATTAACCAAAGGCTCAGCGTGCCGTGCCAGAACCAGATTAGGGCCTGAAGCCATCCTGCGGTGTTGTGGCCAGGTCACAAGAAAGCGAGTTGAAGAAAGGAGCTCAGGGGCACTGTAATTCACAAACCTGCAGAGTTATAAATGACAGCTATCGTCCAAAAATAGACTGAAGTAAGGCTGCCAAGAGGACTTGAAAGCGGGGCAGAATTGCAGGAAACCGATTTCAGGAGGTAGACTGGAATTGCATTGAAAGCATAGGAAAAGAGGCAGAACGTCCACAATGATGCACTTGGCCAAAAAGGGCGTATGCGTTTTTTCCTGAATATATTCAGGAAAAAACGCATACGCCCTTTTTGGCCAACCAAGCAAGCTTGCAAAGGAAATCTGCACTACAATGAAGTCTCACTTCCCCCCGGTCAAAAGGGCCATCTGAAAAAAGTGTAAAATCCAGAAAGGCAGGACAGGCCATGGAGAACTGGGAGCCTTGTTATGCTGATGGGCGGGATGTAAATTGCCAACAACCACTCGGGAGAAGTGTATGGTGTTTCCTGAAACATCTAAAAAACAAAGCAACAGAACCTAGGGCACTTCCACTTATGGTCCTATAGCTTAGGGAAATTAAAATCAAAAAGACACAGCCACCCCAAAGTTTGGAACGGCTCTGTTTACAAGAACCTCGTTTACAGTACAAGTTCAACATCGCAGAAAGTGAAAAATGGATAAAGAAGTTGTGGTATTTACTTACAAAGCAATATCACTCAGCAATGAAATCTGTGTCATCAGGCCCTTAGCAGCACAATGAGTGGATTCAGGTATGATGATTCTAACTGAAATAAGTCACACAGAAAAAGAAACATCATAAGATATCAGTAATACACGGAATGTAAACTTGGCTACACAGGAACTGAATTACAGAACAGAACAGGGTCTCAAATTTAGAAAACCAACTTATTCTTGCTTAAGGGTAAAGGTGAGTTGGGGTGCTGCATAAAACCAGAGATTGAAATGAGCACAGATAAAGTTCCTTAAGCCAAATATGGAATAGACAAGAGCTACTCCTTGCTCAACAAAATGGACTCAACACCCCATATTAAACGCCTAAGAATGTACCTGACTAGTAAGTATCTTAAAACCTATGGATTGCTATGTCTCCGAAAGAGAATCAAGCATGTGTACAGGGGCATAAACGCAGCAGTGATAGGATTGGAGAGGTTCGGTGAGCAAATGAAGACCCTTTGAAGTCATATTGCATGGTACCCATTCCACGGGTTTCAACTACCCAGGTTTTAGGTATTCTTCCTTCAGCTAAAATATGCATGTGGAACCCAGAGTATGATCAACCATGTGAACGGGAGACGTGTTCAAATATGTCTCAGTTTTCCTCCCCTGGTACTCGGGTGCAACATTCCAGACGCTTTACTAACACTCTCCCCACTTGGAGAGTCAGTCCCTTTAACCTCCTGTTTGGCCCAGTTTGCAATTTCTGCGGAAGATGAACAGGAATAGCGAGAACCAATGAGAGGCTAGCTGGAGGTGTCTGGACGGGCAAATTTAACTCTCATTTCCCAACAGGAAGAGGAAATAACCAAAGGCTCAGCGTGCCGTACCGGAACCAGATTAGGGCCTGAAGCCATCCTGCGGTGTTGCGGCCAGGTCACAAGAAAGCAAGTTGAAGAAAGGAGCTCAGGGGCACTGTAATTCACAAACCTGCAGAGTTATAAATGACAGCTATCGTCCAAAAATAGACTGAAGTAAGGCTGCCAAGAGGACTTGAAAGTGGGGCAGAATTGCAGGAAACCGATTTCAGGAGGTAGACTGGAATTGCATTGAAAGCATAGGAAAAGAGGCAGAACGTCCACAATGATGCACTTGGCCAAAAAGGGCGTATGCGTTTTTTCCTGAATATATTCAGGAAAAAACGCATACGCCCTTTTTGGCCAACCAAGCAAGCTTGCAAAGGAAATCTGCACTACAATGAAGTCTCACTTCCCCCCGGTCAACAGGGCCATCTGAAAAAAGTGTAAAATCCAGAAAGGCAGGACAGGCCATGGAGAACTGGGAGCCTTGTTATGCTGATGGGCGGGATGTAAATTGCCAACAGACACTCGGGAGAAGTGTATGGTGTTTCCTGAAACATCTAAAAAACAAAGCAACAGAGCCTAGGGCACTGCCACTTATGGTCCTATAGCTTAGGGAAATTAAAATCAAAAAGACACAGCCACCCCAAAGTTTGGGACGGCTCTGTTTACAAGAACCTCGTTTACAGTACAAGTTCAACATCGCAGAAAGTGAAAAATGGATAAAGAAGTTGTGGTATTTACTTACAAAGCAATATCACTCAGCAATGAAATCTGTGTCATCAGGCCCTTAGCAGCACAATGAGTGGATTCAGGTATGATGATTCTAACTGAAGTAAGTCACACAGAAAAAGAAACATCATAAGATATCAGTAATACACGGAATGTAAACTTGGCTACACAGGAACTGAATTACAGAACAGAACAGGGTCTCAAATTTAGAAAACCAACTTATGCTTGCTTAAGGGGAAAGGTGAGTTGGGGTGCTGCATAAAACCAGAGATTGAAATGAGCACAGATAAAGTTCCTTAAGTCAAATATGGAATAGACAAGAGCTACTCCTTGCTCAACGAAATGGACTCAACACCCCATATTAAACGCCTAAGAATGTACCTGACTAGTAAGTATCTTAAAACCTATGGATTGCTATGTCTCCGAAAGAGAATCAAGCATGTGAACAGGGGCATAAACGCAGCAGTGATAGGATTGGAGAGGTTCGGTGAGCAAATGAAGACCCTTTGAAGTCATATTGCATGGTACCCATTACACGGGTCTTAACTCTCCAGGTTTAAGGTATAATTCCTTCAGCTAAAACATGCATGTGGAACCCAAGTATGATCAACCATGTGAACGGGAGACGTGTTCAAATATGTCTCAGTTTTCCTCCCCTGGTACTCGGGTGCAACATTCCAGACACTTTACTAACACTCTCCCCACTTGGAGAGTCAGCGCCTTTAACCTCCTGTTTGGCCCAGTTTGCAATTTCTGCGGAAGATGAACAGGAATAGCGAGAACCAATGAGAGGCTAGCTGGAGGTGTCTGGACGGGCAAATTTAACTCTCATTTCCCAACAGGAAGAGGAAATAACCAAAGGCTCAGCGTGCCGTACCGGAACCAGATTAGGGCCTGAAGCCATCCTGCGGTGTTGCGGCCACCTCAAAAGAAACCGAGTTGAAGAAAGGAGCTCAGGGGCACTATAATTCACAAACCTGCAGAGTTATAAATGACAGCTATCGTCCAAAAATAGACTGAAGTAAGGCTGCCAAGAGGACTTGAAAGCGGGGCAGAATTGCAGGAAACCGATTTCAGGAGGTAGACTGGAATTGCATTGAAAGCATAGGAAAAGAGGCAGAACGTCCACAATGATGCACTTGGCCAAAAAGGGCGTATGCGTTTTTTCCTGAATATATTCAGGAAAAAACGCATACGCCCTTTTTGGCCAACCAAGCAAGCTTGCAAAGGAAATCTGCACTACAATGAAGTCTCACTTCCCCCCGGTCAAAAGGGCCATCTGAAATAAGTGTAAAATCCAGAAAGGCAGGACAGGCCATGGAGAACTGGGAGCCTTGTTATGCTGATGGGCGGGATGTAAATTGCCAACAACCACTCGGGAGAAGTGTATGGTGTTTCCTGAAACATCTAAAAAACAAAGCAACAGAGCCTAGGGCACTTCCACTTATGGTCCTATAGCTTAGGGAAATTAAAATCAAAAAGACACAGCCACCCCAAAGTTTGGAACGGCTCTGTTTGCAAGAACCTCGTTTACAGTACAAGTTCAACATCGCAGAAAGTGAAAAATGGATAAAGAAGTTGTGGTATTTACTTACAAAGCAATATCACTCAGCAATGAAATCTGTGTCATCAGGCCCTTAGCAGCACAATGAGTGGATTCAGGTATGATGATTCTAACTGAAATAAGTCACACAGAAAAAGAAACATCATAAGATATCAGTAATACACGGAATGTAAACTTGGCTACACAGGAACTGAATTACAGAACAGAACAGGGTCTCAAATTTAGAAAACCAACTTATTCTTGCTTAAGGGTAAAGGTGAGTTGGGGTGCTGCATAAAACCAGAGATTGAAATGAGCACAGATAAAGTTCCTTAAGCCAAATATGGAATAGACAAGAGCTACTCCTTGCTCAACGAAATGGACTCAACACCCCATATTAAACGCCTAAGAATGTACCTGACTAGTAAGTATCTTAAAACCTATGGATTGCTATGTCTCCGAAAGAGAATCAAGCATGTGTACAGGGGCAATAACGCAGCAGTGATAGGATTGGAGAGGTTCGGTGAGCAAATGAAGATCCTTTGAAGTCATATTGCATGGTACCCATTCCACGGGTTTCAACTACCCAGGTTTTAGGTATTCTTCCTTCAGCTAAAATATGCATGTGGAACCCAGAGTATGATCAACCATGTGAACAGGAGACGTGTTCAAATATGTCTCAGTTTTCCTCCCCTGGTACTCGGGTGCAACATTCCAGACGCTTTACTAACACTCTTCCCACTTGGAGAGTCAGTCCCTTTAACCTCCTGTTTGGCCCAGTTTGCAATTTCTGCGGAAGATGAACAGGAATAGCGAGAACCAATGAGAGGCTAGCTGGAGGTGTCTGGACGGGCAAATTTAACTCTCATTTCCCAACAGGAAGAGGAAATAACCAAAGGCTCAGTGTGCCGTACCGGAACCAGATTAGGGCCTGAAGCCATCCTGCGGTGTTGCGGCCACCTCAAAAGAAACCGAGTTGAAGAAAGGAGCTCAGGGGCACTATAATTCACAAACCTGCAGAGTTATAAATGACAGCTATCGTCCAAAAATAGACTGAAGTAAGGCTGCCAAGAGGACTTGAAAGCGGGGCAGAATTGCAGGAAACCGATTTCAGGAGGTAGACTGGAATTGCATTGAAAGCATAGGAAAAGAGGCAGAACGTCCACAATGATGCACTTGGCCAAAAAGGGCGTATGCGTTTTTTCCTGAATATATTCAGGAAAAAACGCATACGCCCTTTTTGGCCAACCAAGCAAGCTTGCAAAGGAAATCTGCACTACAATGAAGTCTCACTTCCCCCCAGTCAAAAGGGCCATCTGAAAAAAGTGTAAAATCCAGAAAGGCAGGACAGGCCATGGAGAACTGGGAGCCTTGTTATGCTGATGGGCGGGATGTAAATTGCCAACAGACACTCGGGAGAAGTGTATGGTGTTTCCTGAAACATCTAAAAAACAAAGCAACAGAGCCTAGGGCACTGCCACTTATGGTCCTATAGCTTAGGGAAATTAAAATCAAAAAGACACAGCCACCCCAAAGTTTGGGACGGCTCTGTTTACAAGAACCTCGTTTACAGTACAAGTTCAACATCGCAGAAAGTGAAAAATGGATAAAGAAGTTGTGGTATTTACTTACAAAGCAATATCACTCAGCAATGAAATCTATGTCATCAGGCCCTTAGCAGCACAATGAGTGGATTCAGGTATGATGATTCTAACTGAAATAAGTCACACAGAAAAAGAAACATCATAAGATATCAGTAATACACGGAATGTAAACTTGGCTACACAGGAACTGAATTACAGAACAGAACAGGGTCTCAAATTTAGAAAACCAACTTATGCTTGCTTAAGGGGAAAGGTGAGTTGGGGTGCTGCATAAAACCAGAGATTGAAATGAGCACAGATAAAGTTCCTTAAGCCAAATATGGAATAGACAAGAGCTACTCCTTGCTCAACGAAATGGACTCAACACCGCATATTAAACGCCTAAGAATGTACCTGACTAGTAAGTATCTTAAAACCTATGGATTGCTATGTCTCCGAAAGAGAATCAAGCATGTGTACAGGGGCATAAACGCAGCAGTGATAGGACTGGAGAGGTTCGTGAGCAAATGAAGACCCTTTGAAGTCATATTGCATGGTACCCATTCCACGGGTTTCAACTACCCAGGTTTAAGGTATTCTTCCTTCAGCTAAAACATGCATGTGGAACCCAGAGTATGATCAACCATGTGATCGGGAGACGTGTTCAAATATGTCTCAGTTTTCGTACCCTGGTACTCGGGTGCAACATTCCAGACGCTTTACTAACACTCTCCCGACTTGGAGAGTCAGTCCCTTTAACCTCCTGTTTGGCCCAGTTTGCAATTTCTACGGAAGATGAACAGGAATAGCGAGAAGCAATGAGAGACTAGCTGGAGGTGTCTGGACGGGCAAATTTAACTCTCATTTCCCACCAGGAAGAGGAATTAACCAAAGGCTCAGCGTGCCGTGCCAGAACTAGATTAGGGCCTGAAGCCATCCTGCGGTGTTGTGGCCAGGTCACAAGAAAGCGAGTTGAAGAAAGGAGCTCAGGGGCACTGTAATTCACAAACCTGCAGAGTTATAAATGACAGCTATCGTCCAAAAATAGACTGAAGTAAGGCTGCCAAGAGGACTTGAAAGCGGGGCAGAATTGCAGGAAACCGATTTCAGGAGGTAGACTGGAATTGCATTGAAAGCATAGGAAAAGAGGCAGAACGTCCACAATGATGCACTTGGCCAAAAAGGGCGTATGCGTTTTTTCCTGAATATATTCAGGAAAAAAACGCATACGCCCTTTTTGGCCAACCAAGCAAGCTTGCAAAGGAAATCTGCACTACAATGAAGTCTCACTTCCCCCCGGTCAAAAGGGCCATATGAAAAAAGTGTAAAATCCAGAAAGGCAGGACAGGCCATGGAGAACTGGGAGCCTTGTTATGCTGATGGGCGGGATGTAAATTGCCAACAACCACTCGGGAGAAGTGTATGGTGTTTCCTGAAACATCTAAAAAACAAAGCAACAGAGCCTAGGGCACTTCCACTTATGGTCCTATAGCTTAGGGAATTTAAAATCAAAAAGACACAGCCACCCCAAAGTTTGGAACGGCTCTGTTTACAAGAACCTCGTTTACAGTACAAGTTCAACATCGCAGAAAGTGAAAAATGGATAAAGAAGTTGTGGTATTTACTTACAAAGCAATATCACTCAGCAATGAAATCTGTGTCATCAGGCCTTTAGCAGCACAATGAGTGGATTCAGGTATGATGATTCTAACTGAAATAAGTCACACAGAAAAAGAAACATCATAAGATATCAGTAATACACGGAATGTAAACTTGGCTACACAGGAACTGAATTACAGAACAGAACAGGGTCTCAAATTTAGAAAACCAACTTATTCTTGCTTAAGGGTAAAGGTGAGTTGGGGTGCTGCATAAAACCAGAGATTGAAATGAGCACAGATAAAGTTCCTTAAGCCAAATATGGAATAGACAAGAGCTACTCCTTGCTCAATGAAATGGACTCAACACCGCATATTAAACACCTAAGAATGTACCTGACTAGTAAGTATCTTAAAACCTATGGATTGCTATGTCTCCGAAAGAGAATCAAGCATGTGTACAGGGGCGTAAACGCAGCAGTGATAGGATTGGAGAGGTTCGGTGAGCAAATGAAAACCCTTTGAAGTCATATTGCATGGTACCCATTCCACGGGTTTCAACTACCCAGGTTTTACGTATTCTTCCTTCAGCTAAAACATGCATGTGGAACCCAGAGTATGATCAACCATGTGATCGGGAGACGTGTTCAAATATGTCTCAGTTTTCGTACCCTGGTACTCGGGTGCAACATTCCAGATGCTTTACTAACACTCTCCCGACTTGGAGAGTCAGTCCCTTTAACCTCCTGTTTGGCCCAGTTTGCAATTTCTGCCGAAGATGAACAGGAATAGCGAGAACCAATGAGAGACTAGCTGGAGGTGTCTGGACGGGCAAATTTAACTCTCATTTCCCACCAGGAAGAGGAATTAACCAAAGGCTCAGCGTGCCGTGCCGGAACCAGATTAGGGCCTGAAGCCATCCTGCGGTGTTGCGGCCAGCTCACAGGAAAGCGAGTTGAAGAAAGGAGCTCAGGGGCACTGTAATTCACAAACCTGCAGAGTTATAAATGACAGCTATCGTCCAAAAATAGACTGAAGTAAGGCTGCCAAGAGGACTTGAAAGCGGGGCAGAATTGCAGGAAACCGATTTCAGGAGGTAGACTGGAATTGCATTGAAAGCATAGGAAAAGAGGCAGAACGTCCACAATGATGCACTTGGCCAAAAAGGGCGTATGCGTTTTTTCCTGAATATATTCAGGAAAAAACGCATACGCCCTTTTTGGCCAACCAAGCAAGCTTGCAAAGGAAATCTGCACTACAATGAAGTCTCACTTTTCCCCGGTCAAAAGGGCCATCTGAAAAAAGTGTAAAATCCAGAAAGGCAGGACAGGCCATGGAGAACTGGGAGCCTTGTTATGCTGATGGGCGGGATGTAAATTGCCAACAGACACTCGGGAGAAGTGTATGGTGTTTCCTGAAACATCTAAAAAACAAAGCAACAGAGCCTAGGGCACTTCCACTTATGGTCCTATAGCTTAGGGAATTTAAAATCAAAAAGACACAGCCACCCCAAAGTTTGGAACGGCTCTGTTTACAAGAACCTCGTTTACAGTACAAGTTCAACATCGCAGAAAGTGAAAAATGGATAAAGAAGTTGTGGTATTTACTTACAAAGCAATATCACTCAGCAATGAAATCTGTGTCATCAGGCCCTTAGCAGCACAATGAGTGGATTCAGGTATGATGATTCTAACTGAAATAAGTCACACAGAAAAAGAAACATCATAAGATATCAGTAATACACGGAATGTAAACTTGGCTACACAGGAACTGAATTACAGAACAGAACAGGGTCTCAAATTTAGAAAACCAACTTATGCTTGCTTAAGGGTAAAGGTGAGTTGGGGTGCTGCATAAAACCAGAGATTGAAATGAGCACAGATAAAGTTCCTTAAGCCAAATATGGAATAGACAAGAGCTACTCCTTGCTCAACGAAATGGACTCAACACCGCATATTAAACACCTAAGAATGTACCTGACTAGTAAGTATCTTAAAACCTATGGATTGCTATGTCTCCGAAAGAGAATCAAGCATGTGTACAGGGGCGTAAACGCAGCAGTGATAAGATTGGAAAGGTTCGGTGAGCAAATGAAGACCCTTTGAAGTCATATTGCATGGTACCCATTCCACGGGTTTCAACTACCCAGGTTTTACGTATTCTTCCTTCAGCTAAAACATGCATGTGGAACCCAGAGTATGATCAACCATGTGATCGGGAGACGTGTTCAAATATGTCTCAGTTTTCGTACCCTGGTACTCGGGTGCAACATTCCAGATGCTTTACTAACACTCTCCCGACTTGGAGAGTCAGTCCCTTTAACCTCCTGTTTGGCCCAGTTTGCAATTTCTGCGGAAGATGAACAGGAATAGCGAGAACCAATGAGAGACTAGCTGGAGGTGTCTGGACGGGCAAATTTAACTCTCATTTCCCACCAGGAAGAGGAATTAACCAAAGGCTCAGCGTGCCGTGCCGGAACCAGATTAGGGCCTGAAGCCATCCTGCGGTGTTGCGGCCAGGTCACAAGAAAGCGAGTTGAAGAAAGGAGCTCAGGGGCACTGTAATTCACAAACCTGCAGAGTTATAAATGACAGCTATCGTCCAAAAATAGACTGAAGTAAGGCTGCCAAGAGGACTTGAAAGCGGGGCAGAATTGCAGGAAACCGATTTCAGGAGGTAGACTGGAATTGCATTGAAAGCATAGGAAAAGAGGCAGAACGTCCACAATGATGCACTTGGCCAAAAAGGGCGTATGCGTTTTTTCCTGAATATATTCAGGAAAAAACGCATACGCCCTTTTTGGCCAACCAAGCAAGCTTGCAAAGGAAATCTGCACTACAATGAAGTCTCACTTCTCCCCGGTCAAAAGGGCCATCTGAAAAAAGTGTAAAATCCAGAAAGGCAGGACAGGCCATGGAGAACTGGGAGCCTTGTTATGCTGATGGGCGGGATGTAAATTGCCAACAGACACTCGGGAGAAGTGTATGGTGTTTCCTGAAACATCTAAAAAACAAAGCAACAGAGCCTAGGGCACTGCCACTTATGGTCCTATAGCTTAGGGAAATTAAAATCAAAAAGACACAGCCACCCCAAAGTTTGGGACGGCTCTGTTTACAAGAACCTCGTTTACAGTACAAGTTCAACATCGCAGAAAGTGAAAAATGGATAAAGAAGTTGTGGTATTTACTTACAAAGCAATATCACTCAGCAATGAAATCTGTGTCATCAGGCCTTTAGCAGCACAATGAGTGGATTCAGGTATGATGATTCTAACTGAAATAAGTCACACAGAAAAAGAAACATCATAAGATATCAGTAATACACGGAATGTAAACTTGGCTACACAGGAACTGAATTACAGAACAGAACAGGGTCTCAAATTTAGAAAACCAACTTATTCTTGCTTAAGGGTAAAGGTGAGTTGGGGTGCTGCATAAAACCAGAGATTGAAATGAGCACAGATAAAGTTCCTTAAGCCAAATATGGAATAGACAAGAGCTACTCCTTGCTCAACGAAATGGACTCAACACCGCATATTAAACACCTAAGAATGTACCTGACTAGTAAGTATCTTAAAACCTATGGATTGCTATGTCTCCAAAAGAGAATCAAGCATGTGTACAGGGGCGTAAACGCAGCAGTGATAGGATTGGAGAGGTTCGGTGAGCAAATGAAGACCCTTTGAAGTCATATTGCATGGTACCCATTCCACGGGTTTCAACTACCCAGGTTTTACGTATTCTTCCTTCAGCTAAAACATGCATGTGGAACCCAGAGTATGATCAACCATGTGATCGTGAGACGTGTTCAAATATGTCTCAGTTTTCGTACCCTGGTACTCGGGTGCAACATTCCAGATGCTTTAGTAACACTCTCCCCACTTGGAGAGTCAGTCCCTTTAACCTCCTGTTTGGCCCAGTTTGCAATTTCTGCGGAAGATGAACAGGAATAGCGAGAACCAATGAGAGACTAGCTGGAGGTGTCTGGACGGGCAAATTTAACTCTCATTTCCCACCAGGAAGAGGAATTAACCAAAGGCTCAGCGTGCCGTGCCGGAACCAGATTAGGGCCTGAAGCCATCCTGCGGTGTTGCGGCCAGCTCACAGGAAAGCGAGTTGAAGAAAGGAGCTCAGGGGCACTGTAATTCACAAACCTGCAGAGTTATAAATGACAGCTATCGTCCAAAAATATACTGAAGTAAGGCTGCCAAGAGGACTTGAAAGCGGGGCAGAATTGCAGGAAACCGATTTCAGGAGGTAGACTGGAATTGCATTGAAAGCATAGGAAAAGAGGCAGAACGTCCACAATGATGCACTTGGCCAAAAAGGGCGTATGCGTTTTTTCCTGAATATATTCAGGAAAAAACGCATACGCCCTTTTTGGCCAACCAAGCAAGCTTGCAAAGGAAATCTGCACTACAATGAAGTCTCACTTTTCCCCGGTCAAAAGGGCCATCTGAAAAAAGTGTAAAATCCAGAAAGGCAGGACAGGCCATGGAGAACTGGGAGCCTTGTTATGCTGATGGGCGGGATGTAAATTGCCAACAACCACTCGGGAGAAGTGTATGGTGTTTCCTGAAACATCTAAAAAACAAAGCAACAGAGCCTAGGGCACTTCCACTTATGGTCCTATAGCTTAGGGAATTTAAAATCAAAAAGACACAGCCACCCCAAAGTTTGGAACGGCTCTGTTTACAAGAACCTCGTTTACAGTACAAGTTCAACATCGCAGAAAGTGAAAAATGGATAAAGAAGTTGTGGTATTTACTTACAAAGCAATATCACTCAGCAATGAAATCTGTGTCATCAGGCCCTTAGCAGCACAATGAGTGGATTCAGGTATGATGATTCTAACTGAAATAAGTCACACAGAAAAAGAAACATCATAAGATATCAGTAATACACGGAATGTAAACTTGGCTACACAGGAACTGAATTACAGAACAGAACAGGGTCTCAAATTTAGAAAACCAACTTATTCTTGCTTAAGGGTAAAGGTGAGTTGGGGTGCTGCATAAAACCAGAGATTGAAATGAGCACAGATAAAGTTCCTTAAGCCAAATATGGAATAGACAAGAGCTACTCCTTGCTCAACGAAATGGACTCAACACCGCATATTAAACACCTAAGAATGTACCTGACTAGTAAGTATCTTAAAACCTATGGATTGCTATGTCTCCGAAAGAGAATCAAGCATGTGTACAGGGGCGTAAACGCAGCAGTGATAAGATTGGAAAGGTTCGGTGAGCAAATGAAGACCCTTTGAAGTCATATTGCATGGTACCCATTCCACGGGTTTCAACTACCCAGGTTTTACGTATTCTTCCTTCAGCTAAAACATGCATGTGGAACCCAGAGTATGATCAACCATGTGATCGGGAGACGTGTTCAAATATGTCTCAGTTTTCGTACCCTGGTACTCGGGTGCAACATTCCAGGTGCTTTACTAACACTCTCCCGACTTGGAGAGTCAGTCCCTTTAACCTCCTGTTTGGCCCAGTTTCCAATTTCTGTGGAAGATGAACAGGAATAGCGAGAACCAATGAGAGACTAGCTGGAGGTGTCTGGACGGGCAAATTTAACTCTCATTTCCCACCAGGAAGAGGAATTAACCAAAGGCTCAGCGTGCCGTGCCGGAACCAGATTAGGGCCTGAAGCCATCCTGCGGTGTTGCGGCCAGCTCAAAAGAAAGCGAGTTGAAGAAAGGAGCTCAGGGGCACTGTAATTCACAAACCTGCAAAGTTATAAATGACAGCTATCGTCCAAAAATATACTGAAGTAAGGCTGCCAAGAGGACTTGAAAGCGGGGCAGAATTGCAGGAAACCGATTTCAGGAGGTAGACTGGAATTGCATTGAAAGCATAGGAAAAGAGGCAGAACGTCCACAATGATGCACTTGGCCAAAAAGGGCGTATGCGTTTTTTCCTGAATATATTCAGGAAAAAACGCATACGCCCTTTTTGGCCAACCAAGCAAGCTTGCAAAGGAAATCTGCACTACAATGAAGTCTCACTTTTCCCCGGTCAAAAGGGCCATCTGAAAAAAGTGTAAAATCCAGAAAGGCAGGACAGGCCATGGAGAACTGGGAGCCTTGTTATGCTGATGGGCGGGATGTAAATTGCCAACAACCACTCGGGAGAAGTGTATGGTGTTTCCTGAAACATCTAAAAAACAAAGCAACAGAGCCTAGGGCACTTCCACTTATGGTCCTATAGCTTAGGGAATTTAAAATCAAAAAGACACAGCCACCCCAAAGTTTGGAACGGCTCTGTTTACAAGAACCTCGTTTACAGTACAAGTTCAACATCGCAGAAAGTGAAAAATGGATAAAGAAGTTGTGGTATTTACTTACAAAGCAATATCACTCAGCAATGAAATCTGTGTCATCAGGCCCTTAGCAGCACAATGAGTGGATTCAGGTATGATGATTCTAACTGAAATAAGTCACACAGAAAAAGAAACATCATAAGATATCAGTAATACACGGAATGTAAACTTGGCTACACAGGAACTGAATTACAGAACAGAACAGGGTCTCAAATTTAGAAAACCAACTTATTCTTGCTTAAGGGTAAAGGTGAGTTGGGGTGCTGCATAAAACCAGAGATTGAAATGAGCACAGATAAAGTTCCTTAAGCCAAATATGGAATAGACAAGAGCTACTCCTTGCTCAACGAAATGGACTCAACACCGCATATTAAACACCTAAGAATGTACCTGACTAGTAAGTATCTTAAAACCTATGGATTGCTATGTCTCCGAAAGAGAATCAAGCATGTGTACAGGGGCGTAAACGCAGCAGTGATAAGATTGGAAAGGTTCGGTGAGCAAATGAAGACCCTTTGAAGTCATATTGCATGGTACCCATTCCACGGGTTTCAACTACCCAGGTTTTACGTATTCTTCCTTCAGCTAAAACATGCATGTGGAACCCAGAGTATGATCAACCATGTGATCGGGAGACGTGTTCAAATATGTCTCAGTTTTCGTACCCTGGTACTCGGGTGCAACATTCCAGATGCTTTACTAACACTCTCCCGACTTGGAGAGTCAGTCCCTTTAACCTCCTGTTTGGCCCAGTTTCCAATTTCTGCGGAAGATGAACAGGAATAGCGAGAACCAATGAGAGACTAGCTGGAGGTGTCTGGACGGGCAAATTTAACTCTCATTTCCCACCAGGAAGAGGAATTAACCAAAGGCTCAGCGTGCCGTGCCGGAACCAGATTAGGGCCTGAAGCCATCCTGCGGTGTTGCGGCCAGCTCAAAAGAAAGCGAGTTGAAGAAAGGAGCTCAGGGGCACTGTAATTCACAAACCTGCAAAGTTATAAATGACAGCTATCGTCCAAAAATATACTGAAGTAAGGCTGCCAAGAGGACTTGAAAGCGGGGCAGAATTGCAGGAAACCGATTTCAGGAGGTAGACTGGAATTGCATTGAAAGCATAGGAAAAGAGGCAGAACGTCCACAATGATGCACTTGGCCAAAAAGGGCGTATGCGTTTTTTCCTGAATATATTCAGGAAAAAACGCATACGCCCTTTTTGGCCAACCAAGCAAGCTTGCAAAGGAAATCTGCACTACAATGAAGTCTCACTTCTCCCCGGTCAAAAGGGCCATCTGAAAAAAGTGTAAAATCCAGAAAGGCAGGACAGGCCATGGAGAACTGGGAGCCTTGTTATGCTGATGGGCGGGATGTAAATTGCCAACAGACACTCGGGAGAAGTGTATGGTGTTTCCTGAAACATCTAAAAAACAAAGCAACAGAGCCTAGGGCACTTCCACTTATGGTCCTATAGCTTAGGGAAATTAAAATCAAAAAGACACAGCCACCCCAAAGTTTGGGACGGCTCTGTTTACAAGAACCTCGTTTACAGTACAAGTTCAACATCGCAGAAAGTGAAAAATGGATAAAGAAGTTGTGGTATTTACTTACAAAGCAATATCACTCAGCAATGAAATCTATGTCATCAGGCCCTTAGCAGCACAATGAGTGGATTCAGGTATGATGATTCTAACTGAAATAAGTCACACAGAAAAAGAAACATCATAAGATATCAGTAATACATGGAATGTAAACTTGGCTACACAGGAACTGAATTACAGAACAGAACAGGGTCTCAAATTTAGAAAACCAACTTATGCTTGCTTAAGGGGAAAGGTGAGTTGGGGTGCTGCATAAAACCAGAGATTGAAATGAGCACAGATAAAGTTCCTTAAGCCAAATATGGAATAGACAAGAGCTACTCCTTGCTCAACGAAATGGACTCAACACCGCATATTAAACGCCTAAGAATGTACCTGACTAGTAAGTATCTTAAAACCTATGGATTGCTATGTCTCCGAAAGAGAATCAAGCATGTGTACAGGGGCATAAACGCAGCAGTGATAGGACTGGAGAGGTTCGTGAGCAAATGAAGACCCTTTGAAGTCATATTGCATGGTACCCATTCCACGGGTTTCAACTACCCAGGTTTAAGGTATTCTTCCTTCAGCTAAAACATGCATGTGGAACCCAGAGTATGATCAACCATGTGATCGGGAGACGTGTTCAAATATGTCTCAGTTTTCGTACCCTGGTACTCGGGTGCAACATTCCAGACGCTTTACTAACACTCTCCCGACTTGGAGAGTCAGTCCCTTTAACCTCCTGTTTGGCCCAGTTTGCAATTTCTGCGGAAGATGAACAGGAATAGCGAGAACCAATGAGAGGCTAGCTGGAGGTGTCTGGACGGGCAAATTTAACTCTCATTTCCCAACAGGAAGAGGAAATAACCAAAGGCTCAGCGTGCCGTACCGGAACCAGATTAGGGCCTGAAGCCATCCTGTGGTGTTGCGGCCACCTCAAAAGAAACCGAGTTGAAGAAAGGAGCTCAGGGGCACTATAATTCACAAACCTGCAGAGTTATAAATGACAGCTATCGTCCAAAAATAGACTGAAGTAAGGCTGCCAAGAGGACTTGAAAGCGGGGCAGAATTGCAGGAAACCGATTTCAGGAGGTAGACTGGAATTGCATTGAAAGCATAGGAAAAGAGGCAGAACGTCCAAAATGATGCACTTGGCCAAAAAGGGCGTATGCGTTTTTTCCTGAATATATTCAGGAAAAAACGCATACGCCCTTTTTGGCCAACCAAGCAAGCTTGCAAAGGAAATCTGCACTACAATGAAGTCTCACTTCCCCCCGGTCAAAAGGGCCATCTGAAAAAAGTGTAAAATCCAGAAAGGCAGGACAGGCCATGGAGAACTGGGAGCCTTGTTATGCTGATGGGCGGGATGTAAATTGCCAACAGACACTCGGGAGAAGTGTATGGTGTTTCCTGAAACATCTAAAAAACAAAGCAACAGAACCTAGGGCACTTCCACTTATGGTCCTATAGCTTAGGGAAATTAAAATCAAAAAGACACAGCCACCCCAAAGTTTGGAACGGCTCTGTTTACAAGAACCTCGTTTACAGTACAAGTTCAACATCGCAGAAAGTGAAAAATGGATAAAGAAGTTGTGGTATTTACTTACAAAGCAATATCACTCAGCAATGAAATGTGTGTCATCAGGCCCTTAGCAGCACAATGAGTGGATTCAGGTATGATGATTCTAACTGAAATAAGTCACACAGAAAAAGAAACATCATAAGATATCAGTAATACACGGAATGTAAACTTGGCTACACAGGAACTGAATTACAGAACAGAACAGGGTCTCAATTTTAGAAAACCAACTTATTCTTGCTTAAGGGTAAAGGTGAGTTGGGGTGCTGCATAAAACCAGAGATTGAAATGAGCACAGATAAAGTTCCTTAAGCCAAATATGGAATAGACAAGAGCTACTCCTTGCTCAACGAAATGGACTCAACACCCCATATTAAACGCCTAAGAATGTACCTGACTAGTAAGTATCTTAAAACCTATGGATTGCTATGTCTCCGAAAGAGAATCAAGCATGTGTACAGGGGCATAAACGCAGCAGTGATAGGATTGGAGAGGTTCGGTGAGCAAATGAAGACCCTTTGAAGTCATATTGCATGGTACCCATTCCACGGGTTTCAACTACCCAGGTTTTAGGTATTCTTCCTTCAGCTAAAATATGCATGTGGAACCCAGAGTATGATCAACCATGTGAACGGGAGACGTGTTCAAATATGTCTCAGTTTTCCTCCCCTGGTACTCGGGTGCAACATTCCAGACGCTTTACTAACACTCTCCCCACTTGGAGAGTCAGTCCCTTTAACCTCCTGTTTGGCCCAGTTTGCAATTTCTGCGGAAGATGAACAGGAATAGCGAGAACCAATGAGAGGCTAGCTGGAGGTGTCTGGACGGGCAAATTTAACTCTCATTTCCCAACAGGAAGAGGAAATAACCAAAGGCTCAGTGTGCCGTACCGGAACCAGATTAGGGCCTGAAGCCATCCTGCGGTGTTGCGGCCAGGTCACAAGAAAGCAAGTTGAAGAAAGGAGCTCAGGGGCACTGTAATTCACAAACCTGCAGAGTTATAAATGACAGCTATCGTCCAAAAATATACTGAAGTAAGGCTGCCAAGAGGACTTGAAAGCGGGGCAGAATTGCAGGAAACCGATTTCAGGAGGTAGACTGGAATTGCATTGAAAGCATAGGAAAAGAGGCAGAACGTCCACAATGATGCACTTGGCCAAAAAGGGTGTATGCGTTTTTTCCTGAATATATTCAGGAAAAAACGCATACGCCCTTTTTGGCCAACCAAGCAAGCTTGCAAAGGAAATCTGCACTACAATGAAGTCTCACTTCCCCCCGGTCAAAAGGGCCATCTGAAAAAAGTGTAAAATCCAGAAAGGCAGGACAGGCCATGGAGAACTGGGAGCCTTGTTATGCTGATGGGCGGGATGTAAATTGCCAACAGACACTCGGGAGAAGTGTATGGTGTTTCCTGAAACATCTAAAAAACAAAGCAACAGAGCCTAGGGCACTGCAACTTATGGTCCTATAGCTTAGGGAAATTAAAATCAAAAAGACACAGCCACCCCAAAGTTTGGGACGGCTCTGTTTACAAGAACCTCGTTTACAGTACAAGTTCAACATCGCAGAAAGTGAAAAATGGATAAAGAAGTTGTGGTATTTACTTACAAAGCAATATCACTCAGCAATGAAATCTGTGTCATCAGGCCCTTAGCAGCACAATGAGTGGATTCAGGTATGATGATTCTAACTGAAGTAAGTCACACAGAAAAAGAAACATCATAAGATATCAGTAATACACGGAATGTAAACTTGGCTACACAGGAACTGAATTACAGAACAGAACAGGGTCTCAAATTTAGAAAACCAACTTATTCTTGCTTAAGGGTAAAGGTGAGTTGGGGTGCTGCATAAAACCAGAGATTGAAATGAGCACAGATAAAGTTCCTTAAGCCAAATATGGAATAGACAAGAGCTACTCCTTGCTCAACGAAATGGACTCAACACCGCATATTAAACACCTAAGAATGTACCTGACTAGTAAGTATCTTAAAACCTATGGATTGCTATGTCTCCGAAAGAGAATCAAGCATGTGTACAGGGGCGTAAACGCAGCAGTGATAAGATTGGAAAGGTTCGGTGAGCAAATGAAGACCCTTTGAAGTCATATTGCATGGTACCCATTCCACGGGTTTCAACTACCCAGGTTTTACGTATTCTTCCTTCAGCTAAAACATGCATGTGGAACCCAGAGTATGATCAACCATGTGATCGGGAGACGTGTTCAAATATGTCTCAGTTTTCGTACCCTGGTACTCGGGTGCAACATTCCAGATGCTTTACTAACACTCTCCCGACTTGGAGAGTCAGTCCCTTTAACCTCCTGTTTGGCCCAGTTTCCAATTTCTGCGGAAGATGAACAGGAATAGCGAGAACCAATGAGAGACTAGCTGGAGGTGTCTGGACGGGCAAATTTAACTCTCATTTCCCACCAGGAAGAGGAATTAACCAAAGGCTCAGCGTGCCGTGCCGGAACCAGATTAGGGCCTGAAGCCATCCTGCGGTGTTGCGGCCAGCTCAAAAGAAAGCGAGTTGAAGAAAGGAGCTCAGGGGCACTGTAATTCACAAACCTGCAAAGTTATAAATGACAGCTATCGTCCAAAAATATACTGAAGTAAGGCTGCCAAGAGGACTTGAAAGCGGGGCAGAATTGCAGGAAACCGATTTCAGGAGGTAGACTGGAATTGCATTGAAAGCATAGGAAAAGAGGCAGAACGTCCACAATGATGCACTTGGCCAAAAAGGGCGTATGCGTTTTTTCCTGAATATATTCAGGAAAAAACGCATACGCCCTTTTTGGCCAACCAAGCAAGCTTGCAAAGGAAATCTGCACTACAATGAAGTCTCACTTCTCCCCGGTCAAAAGGGCCATCTGAAAAAAGTGTAAAATCCAGAAAGGCAGGACAGGCCATGGAGAACTGGGAGCCTTGTTATGCTGATGGGCGGGATGTAAATTGCCAACAGACACTCGGGAGAAGTGTATGGTGTTTCCTGAAACATCTAAAAAACAAAGCAACAGAGCCTAGGGCACTGCCACTTATGGTCCTATAGCTTAGGGAAATTAAAATCAAAAAGACACAGCCACCCCAAAGTTTGGGACGGCTCTGTTTACAAGAACCTCGTTTACAGTACAAGTTCAACATCGCAGAAAGTGAAAAATGGATAAAGAAGTTGTGGTATTTACTTACAAAGCAATATCACTCAGCAATGAAATCTATGTCATCAGGCCCTTAGCAGCACAATGAGTGGATTCAGGTATGATGATTCTAACTGAAATAAGTCACACAGAAAAAGAAACATCATAAGATATCAGTAATACATGGAATGTAAACTTGGCTACACAGGAACTGAATTACAGAACAGAACAGGGTCTCAAATTTAGAAAACCAACTTATGCTTGCTTAAGGGGAAAGGTGAGTTGGGGTGCTGCATAAAACCAGAGATTGAAATGAGCACAGATAAAGTTCCTTAAGCCAAATATGGAATAGACAAGAGCTACTCCTTGCTCAACGAAATGGACTCAACACCGCATATTAAACGCCTAAGAATGTACCTGACTAGTAAGTATCTTAAAACCTATGGATTGCTATGTCTCCGAAAGAGAATCAAGCATGTGTACAGGGGCATAAACGCAGCAGTGATAGGACTGGAGAGGTTCGTGAGCAAATGAAGACCCTTTGAAGTCATATTGCATGGTACCCATTCCACGGGTTTCAACTACCCAGGTTTAAGGTATTCTTCCTTCAGCTAAAACATGCATGTGGAACCCAGAGTATGATCAACCATGTGATCGGGAGACGTGTTCAAATATGTCTCAGTTTTCGTACCCTGGTACTCGGGTGCAACATTCCAGACGCTTTACTAACACTCTCCCGACTTGGAGAGTCAGTCCCTTTAACCTCCTGTTTGGCCCAGTTTGCAATTTCTGCGGAAGATGAACAGGAATAGCGAGAACCAATGAGAGGCTAGCTGGAGGTGTCTGGACGGGCAAATTTAACTCTCATTTCCCAACAGGAAGAGGAAATAACCAAAGGCTCAGCGTGCCGTACCGGAACCAGATTAGGGCCTGAAGCCATCCTGTGGTGTTGCGGCCACCTCAAAAGAAACCGAGTTGAAGAAAGGAGCTCAGGGGCACTATAATTCACAAACCTGCAGAGTTATAAATGACAGCTATCGTCCAAAAATAGACTGAAGTAAGGCTGCCAAGAGGACTTGAAAGCGGGGCAGAATTGCAGGAAACCGATTTCAGGAGGTAGACTGGAATTGCATTGAAAGCATAGGAAAAGAGGCAGAACGTCCACAATGATGCACTTGGCCAAAAAGGGCGTATGCGTTTTTTCCTGAATATATTCAGGAAAAAACGCATACGCCCTTTTTGGCCAACCAAGCAAGCTTGCAAAGGAAATCTGCACTACAATGAAGTCTCACTTCCCCCCGGTCAAAAGGGCCATCTGAAAAAAGTGTAAAATCCAGAAAGGCAGGACAGGCCATGGAGAACTGGGAGCCTTGTTATGCTGATGGGCGGGATGTAAATTGCCAACAGACACTCGGGAGAAGTGTATGGTGTTTCCTGAAACATCTAAAAAACAAAGCAACAGAACCTAGGGCACTTCCACTTATGGTCCTATAGCTTAGGGAAATTAAAATCAAAAAGACACAGCCACCCCAAAGTTTGGAACGGCTCTGTTTACAAGAACCTCGTTTACAGTACAAGTTCAACATCGCAGAAAGTGAAAAATGGATAAAGAAGTTGTGGTATTTACTTACAAAGCAATATCACTCAGCAATGAAATGTGTGTCATCAGGCCCTTAGCAGCACAATGAGTGGATTCAGGTATGATGATTCTAACTGAAATAAGTCACACAGAAAAAGAAACATCATAAGATATCAGTAATACACGGAATGTAAACTTGGCTACACAGGAACTGAATTACAGAACAGAACAGGGTCTCAATTTTAGAAAACCAACTTATTCTTGCTTAAGGGTAAAGGTGAGTTGGGGTGCTGCATAAAACCAGAGATTGAAATGAGCACAGATAAAGTTCCTTAAGCCAAATATGGAATAGACAAGAGCTACTCCTTGCTCAACGAAATGGACTCAACACCCCATATTAAACGCCTAAGAATGTACCTGACTAGTAAGTATCTTAAAACCTATGGATTGCTATGTCTCCGAAAGAGAATCAAGCATGTGTACAGGGGCATAAACGCAGCAGTGATAGGATTGGAGAGGTTCGGTGAGCAAATGAAGACCCTTTGAAGTCATATTGCATGGTACCCATTCCACGGGTTTCAACTACCCAGGTTTTAGGTATTCTTCCTTCAGCTAAAATATGCATGTGGAACCCAGAGTATGATCAACCATGTGAACGGGAGACGTGTTCAAATATGTCTCAGTTTTCCTCCCCTGGTACTCGGGTGCAACATTCCAGACGCTTTACTAACACTCTCCCCACTTGGAGAGTCAGTCCCTTTAACCTCCTGTTTGGCCCAGTTTGCAATTTCTGCGGAAGATGAACAGGAATAGCGAGAACCAATGAGAGGCTAGCTGGAGGTGTCTGGACGGGCAAATTTAACTCTCATTTCCCAACAGGAAGAGGAAATAACCAAAGGCTCAGTGTGCCGTACCGGAACCAGATTAGGGCCTGAAGCCATCCTGCGGTGTTGCGGCCAGGTCACAAGAAAGCAAGTTGAAGAAAGGAGCTCAGGGGCACTGTAATTCACAAACCTGCAGAGTTATAAATGACAGCTATCGTCCAAAAATATACTGAAGTAAGGCTGCCAAGAGGACTTGAAAGCGGGGCAGAATTGCAGGAAACCGATTTCAGGAGGTAGACTGGAATTGCATTGAAAGCATAGGAAAAGAGGCAGAACGTCCACAATGATGCACTTGGCCAAAAAGGGTGTATGCGTTTTTTCCTGAATATATTCAGGAAAAAACGCATACGCCCTTTTTGGCCAACCAAGCAAGCTTGCAAAGGAAATCTGCACTACAATGAAGTCTCACTTCCCCCCGGTCAAAAGGGCCATCTGAAAAAAGTGTAAAATCCAGAAAGGCAGGACAGGCCATGGAGAACTGGGAGCCTTGTTATGCTGATGGGCGGGATGTAAATTGCCAACAGACACTCGGGAGAAGTGTATGGTGTTTCCTGAAACATCTAAAAAACAAAGCAACAGAGCCTAGGGCACTGCAACTTATGGTCCTATAGCTTAGGGAAATTAAAATCAAAAAGACACAGCCACCCCAAAGTTTGGGACGGCTCTGTTTACAAGAACCTCGTTTACAGTACAAGTTCAACATCGCAGAAAGTGAAAAATGGATAAAGAAGTTGTGGTATTTACTTACAAAGCAATATCACTCAGCAATGAAATCTGTGTCATCAGGCCCTTAGCAGCACAATGAGTGGATTCAGGTATGATGATTCTAACTGAAGTAAGTCACACAGAAAAAGTAACATCATAAGATATCAGTAATACACGGAATGTAAACTTGGCTACACAGGAACTGAATTACAGAACAGAACAGGGTCTCAAATTAGGAAACCAACTTATGCTTGCTTAAGGGTAAAGGTGAGTTGGGGTGCTGCATAAAACCAGAGATTGAAATGAGCACAGATAAAGTTCCTTAAGTCAAATATGGAATAGACAAGAGCTACTCCTTGCTCAACGAAATGGACTCAACACTGCATATTAAATGCCTAAGAATGTACCTGACTAGTAAGTATCTTAAAACCTATGGATTGCTATGTCTCCGAAAGAGAATCAAGCATGTGAACAGGGGCATAAACGCAGCAGTGATAGGATTGGAGAGGTTCGGTGAGCAAATGAAGACCCTTTGAAGTCATATTGCATGGTACCCATTACACGGGTCTTAACTCTCCAGGTTTAAGGTATTCTTCCTTCAGCTAAAACATGCATGTGGAACCCAAGTATGATCAACCATGTGAACGGGAGACGTGTTCAAATATGTCTCAGTTTTCCTCCCCTGGTACTCGGGTGCAACATTCCAGACGCTTTACTAACACTCTCCCCACTTGGAGAGTCAGCGCCTTTAACCTCCTGTTTGGCCTAGTTTGCAATTTCTGCGGAAGATGAACAGGAATAGCGAGAACCAATGAGAGGCTAGCTGGAGGTGTCTGGACGGGCAAATTTAACTCTCATTTCCCAACAGGAAGAGGAAATAACCAAAGGCTCAGCGTGCCGTACCGGAACCAGATTAGGGTCTGAAGCCATCCTGTGGTGTTGCGGCCACCTCAAAAGAAACCGAGTTGAAGAAAGGAGCTCAGGGGCACTATAATTCACAAACCTGCAGAGTTATAAATGACAGCTATCGTCCAAAAATAGACTGAAGTAAGGCTGCCAAGAGGACTTGAAAGCGGGGCAGAATTGCAGGAAACCGATTTCAGGAGGTAGACTGGAATTGCATTGAAAGCATAGGAAAAGAGGCAGAACGTCCACAATGATGCACTTGGCCAAAAAGGGCGTATGCGTTTTTTCCTGAATATATTCAGGAAAAAACGCATACGCCCTTTTTGGCCAACCAAGCAAGCTTGCAAAGGAAATCTGCACTACAATGAAGTCTCACTTTTCCCCGGTCAAAAGGGCCATCTGAAAAAAGTGTAAAATCCAGAAAGGCAGGACAGGCCATGGAGAACTGGGAGCCTTGTTATGCTGATGGGCGGGATGTAAATTGCCAACAACCACTCGGGAGAAGTGTATGGTGTTTCCTGAAACATCTAAAAAACAAAGCAACAGAGCCTAGGGCACTTCCACTTATGGTCCTATAGCTTAGGGAATTTAAAATCAAAAAGACACAGCCACCCCAAAGTTTGGAACGGCTCTGTTTACAAGAACCTCGTTTACAGTACAAGTTCAACATCGCAGAAAGTGAAAAATGGATAAAGAAGTTGTGGTATTTACTTACAAAGCAATATCACTCAGCAATGAAATCTGTGTCATCAGGCCCTTAGCAGCACAATGAGTGGATTCAGGTATGATGATTCTAACTGAAATAAGTCACACAGAAAAAGAAACATCATAAGATATCAGTAATACACGGAATGTAAACTTGGCTACACAGGAACTGAATTACAGAACAGAACAGGGTCTCAAATTTAGAAAACCAACTTATTCTTGCTTAAGGGTAAAGGTGAGTTGGGGTGCTGCATAAAACCAGAGATTGAAATGAGCACAGATAAAGTTCCTTAAGCCAAATATGGAATAGACAAGAGCTACTCCTTGCTCAACGAAATGGACTCAACACCGCATATTAAACACCTAAGAATGTACCTGACTAGTAAGTATCTTAAAACCTATGGATTGCTATGTCTCCGAAAGAGAATCAAGCATGTGTACAGGGGCGTAAACGCAGCAGTGATAAGATTGGAAAGGTTCGGTGAGCAAATGAAGACCCTTTGAAGTCATATTGCATGGTACCCATTCCACGGGTTTCAACTACCCAGGTTTTACGTATTCTTCCTTCAGCTAAAACATGCATGTGGAACCCAGAGTATGATCAACCATGTGATCGGGAGACGTGTTCAAATATGTCTCAGTTTTCGTACCCTGGTACTCGGGTGCAACATTCCAGATGCTTTACTAACACTCTCCCGACTTGGAGAGTCAGTCCCTTTAACCTCCTGTTTGGCCCAGTTTCCAATTTCTGTGGAAGATGAACAGGAATAGCGAGAACCAATGAGAGACTAGCTGGAGGTGTCTGGACGGGCAAATTTAACTCTCATTTCCCACCAGGAAGAGGAATTAACCAAAGGCTCAGCGTGCCGTGCCGGAACCAGATTAGGGCCTGAAGCCATCCTGCGGTGTTGCGGCCAGCTCAAAAGAAAGCGAGTTGAAGAAAGGAGCTCAGGGGCACTGTAATTCACAAACCTGCAAAGTTATAAATGACAGCTATCGTCCAAAAATATACTGAAGTAAGGCTGCCAAGAGGACTTGAAAGCGGGGCAGAATTGCAGGAAACCGATTTCAGGAGGTAGACTGGAATTGCATTGAAAGCATAGGAAAAGAGGCAGAACGTCCACAATGATGCACTTGGCCAAAAAGGGCGTATGCGTTTTTTCCTGAATATATTCAGGAAAAAACGCATACGCCCTTTTTGGCCAACCAAGCAAGCTTGCAAAGGAAATCTGCACTACAATGAAGTCTCACTTTTCCCCGGTCAAAAGGGCCATCTGAAAAAAGTGTAAAATCCAGAAAGGCAGGACAGGCCATGGAGAACTGGGAGCCTTGTTATGCTGATGGGCGGGATGTAAATTGCCAACAACCACTCGGGAGAAGTGTATGGTGTTTCCTGAAACATCTAAAAAACAAAGCAACAGAGCCTAGGGCACTTCCACTTATGGTCCTATAGCTTAGGGAATTTAAAATCAAAAAGACACAGCCACCCCAAAGTTTGGAACGGCTCTGTTTACAAGAACCTCGTTTACAGTACAAGTTCAACATCGCAGAAAGTGAAAAATGGATAAAGAAGTTGTGGTATTTACTTACAAAGCAATATCACTCAGCAATGAAATCTGTGTCATCAGGCCCTTAGCAGCACAATGAGTGGATTCAGGTATGATGATTCTAACTGAAATAAGTCACACAGAAAAAGAAACATCATAAGATATCAGTAATACACGGAATGTAAACTTGGCTACACAGGAACTGAATTACAGAACAGAACAGGGTCTCAAATTTAGAAAACCAACTTATGCTTGCTTAAGGGGAAAGGTGAGTTGGGGTGCTGCATAAAACCAGAGATTGAAATGAGCACAGATAAAGTTCCTTAAGCCAAATATGGAATAGACAAGAGCTACTCCTTGCTCAACGAAATGGACTCAACACCGCATATTAAACGCCTAAGAATGTACCTGACTAGTAAGTATCTTAAAACCTATGGATTGCTATGTCTCCGAAAGAGAATCAAGCATGTGTACAGGGGCATAAACGCAGCAGTGATAGGACTGGAGAGGTTCGTGAGCAAATGAAGACCCTTTGAAGTCATATTGCATGGTACCCATTCCACGGGTTTCAACTACCCAGGTTTAAGGTATTCTTCCTTCAGCTAAAACATGCATGTGGAACCCAGAGTATGATCAACCATGTGATCGGGAGACGTGTTCAAATATGTCTCAGTTTTCGTACCCTGGTACTCGGGTGCAACATTCCAGACGCTTTACTAACACTCTCCCGACTTGGAGAGTCAGTCCCTTTAACCTCCTGTTTGGCCCAGTTTGCAATTTCTGCGGAAGATGAACAGGAATAGCGAGAACCAATGAGAGGCTAGCTGGAGGTGTCTGGACGGGCAAATTTAACTCTCATTTCCCAACAGGAAGAGGAAATAACCAAAGGCTCAGCGTGCCGTACCGGAACCAGATTAGGGCCTGAAGCCATCCTGTGGTGTTGCGGCCACCTCAAAAGAAACCGAGTTGAAGAAAGGAGCTCAGGGGCACTATAATTCACAAACCTGCAGAGTTATAAATGACAGCTATCGTCCAAAAATAGACTGAAGTAAGGCTGCCAAGAGGACTTGAAAGCGGGGCAGAATTGCAGGAAACCGATTTCAGGAGGTAGACTGGAATTGCATTGAAAGCATAGGAAAAGAGGCAGAACGTCCACAATGATGCACTTGGCCAAAAAGGGCGTATGCGTTTTTTCCTGAATATATTCAGGAAAAAACGCATACGCCCTTTTTGGCCAACCAAGCAAGCTTGCAAAGGAAATCTGCACTACAATGAAGTCTCACTTCCCCCCGGTCAAAAGGGCCATCTGAAAAAAGTGTAAAATCCAGAAAGGCAGGACAGGCCATGGAGAACTGGGAGCCTTGTTATGCTGATGGGCGGGATGTAAATTGCCAACAGACACTCGGGAGAAGTGTATGGTGTTTCCTGAAACATCTAAAAAACAAAGCAACAGAACCTAGGGCACTTCCACTTATGGTCCTATAGCTTAGGGAAATTAAAATCAAAAAGACACAGCCACCCCAAAGTTTGGAACGGCTCTGTTTACAAGAACCTCGTTTACAGTACAAGTTCAACATCGCAGAAAGTGAAAAATGGATAAAGAAGTTGTGGTATTTACTTACAAAGCAATATCACTCAGCAATGAAATCTGTGTCATCAGGCCCTTAGCAGCACAATGAGTGGATTCAGGTATGATGATTCTAACTGAAATAAGTCACACAGAAAAAGAAACATCATAAGATATCAGTAATACACGGAATGTAAACTTGGCTACACAGGAACTGAATTACAGAACAGAACAGGGTCTCAATTTTAGAAAACCAACTTATTCTTGCTTAAGGGTAAAGGTGAGTTGGGGTGCTGCATAAAACCAGAGATTGAAATGAGCACAGATAAAGTTCCTTAAGCCAAATATGGAATAGACAAGAGCTACTCCTTGCTCAACGAAATGGACTCAACACCCCATATTAAACGCCTAAGAATGTACCTGACTAGTAAGTATCTTAAAACCTATGGATTGCTATGTCTCCGAAAGAGAATCAAGCATGTGTACAGGGGCATAAACGCAGCAGTGATAGGATTGGAGAGGTTCGGTGAGCAAATGAAGACCCTTTGAAGTCATATTGCATGGTACCCATTCCACGGGTTTCAACTACCCAGGTTTTAGGTATTCTTCCTTCAGCTAAAATATGCATGTGGAACCCAGAGTATGATCAACCATGTGAACGGGAGACGTGTTCAAATATGTCTCAGTTTTCCTCCCCTGGTACTCGGGTGCAACATTCCAGACGCTTTACTAACACTCTCCCCACTTGGAGAGTCAGTCCCTTTAACCTCCTGTTTGGCCCAGTTTGCAATTTCTGCGGAAGATGAACAGGAATAGCGAGAACCAATGAGAGGCTAGCTGGAGGTGTCTGGACGGGCAAATTTAACTCTCATTTCCCAACAGGAAGAGGAAATAACCAAAGGCTCAGTGTGCCGTACCGGAACCAGATTAGGGCCTGAAGCCATCCTGCGGTGTTGCGGCCAGGTCACAAGAAAGCAAGTTGAAGAAAGGAGCTCAGGGGCACTGTAATTCACAAACCTGCAGAGTTATAAATGACAGCTATCGTCCAAAAATATACTGAAGTAAGGCTGCCAAGAGGACTTGAAAGCGGGGCAGAATTGCAGGAAACCGATTTCAGGAGGTAGACTGGAATTGCATTGAAAGCATAGGAAAAGAGGCAGAACGTCCACAATGATGCACTTGGCCAAAAAGGGTGTATGCGTTTTTTCCTGAATATATTCAGGAAAAAACGCATACGCCCTTTTTGGCCAACCAAGCAAGCTTGCAAAGGAAATCTGCACTACAATGAAGTCTCACTTCCCCCCGGTCAAAAGGGCCATCTGAAAAAAGTGTAAAATCCAGAAAGGCAGGACAGGCCATGGAGAACTGGGAGCCTTGTTATGCTGATGGGCGGGATGTAAATTGCCAACAGACACTCGGGAGAAGTGTATGGTGTTTCCTGAAACATCTAAAAAACAAAGCAACAGAGCCTAGGGCACTGCAACTTATGGTCCTATAGCTTAGGGAAATTAAAATCAAAAAGACACAGCCACCCCAAAGTTTGGGACGGCTCTGTTTACAAGAACCTCGTTTACAGTACAAGTTCAACATCGCAGAAAGTGAAAAATGGATAAAGAAGTTGTGGTATTTACTTACAAAGCAATATCACTCAGCAATGAAATCTGTGTCATCAGGCCCTTAGCAGCACAATGAGTGGATTCAGGTATGATGATTCTAACTGAAGTAAGTCACACAGAAAAAGAAACATCATAAGATATCAGTAATACACGGAATGTAAACTTGGCTACACAGGAACTGAATTACAGAACAGAACAGGGTCTCAAATTAGGAAACCAACTTATGCTTGCTTAAGGGTAAAGGTGAGTTGGGGTGCTGCATAAAACCAGAGATTGAAATGAGCACAGATAAAGTTCCTTAAGTCAAATATGGAATAGACAAGAGCTACTCCTTGCTCAACGAAATGGACTCAACACTGCATATTAAATGCCTAAGAATGTACCTGACTAGTAAGTATCTTAAAACCTATGGATTGCTATGTCTCCGAAAGAGAATCAAGCATGTGAACAGGGGCATAAACGCAGCAGTGATAGGATTGGAGAGGTTCGGTGAACAAATGAAGACCCTTTGAAGTCATATTGCATGGTACCCATTACACGGGTCTTAACTCTCCAGGTTTAAGGTATTCTTCCTTCAGCTAAAACATGCATGTGGAACCCAAGTATGATCAACCATGTGAACGGGAGACGTGTTCAAATATGTCTCAGTTTTCCTCCCCTGGTACTCGGGTGCAACATTCCAGACGCTTTACTAACACTCTCCCCACTTGGAGAGTCAGCGCCTTTAACCTCCTGTTTGGCCTAGTTTGCAATTTCTGCGGAAGATGAACAGGAATAGCGAGAACCAATGAGAGGCTAGCTGGAGGTGTCTGGACGGGCAAATTTAACTCTCATTTCCCAACAGGAAGAGGAAATAACCAAAGGCTCAGCGTGCCGTACCGGAACCAGATTAGGGTCTGAAGCCATCCTGTGGTGTTGCGGCCACCTCAAAAGAAACCGAGTTGAAGAAAGGAGCTCAGGGGCACTATAATTCACAAACCTGCAGAGTTATAAATGACAGCTATCGTCCAAAAATAGACTGAAGTAAGGCTGCCAAGAGGACTTGAAAGCGGGGCAGAATTGCAGGAAACCGATTTCAGGAGGTAGACTGGAATTGCATTGAAAGCATAGGAAAAGAGGCAGAACGTCCACAATGATGCACTTGGCCAAAAAGGGCGTATGCGTTTTTTCCTGAATATATTCAGGAAAAAACGCATACGCCCTTTTTGGCCAACCAAGCAAGCTTGCAAAGGAAATCTGCACTACAATGAAGTCTCACTTCCCCCTGGTCAAAAGGGCCATCTGAAAAAAGTGTAAAATCCATAAAGGCAGGACAGGCCATGGAGAACTGGGAGCCTTGTTATGCTGATGGGCGGGATGTAAATTGCCAACAGACACTCGGGAGAAGTGTATGGTGTTTCCTGAAACATCTAAAAAACAAAGCAACAGAACCTAGGGCACTTCCACTTATGGTCCTATAGCTTAGGGAAATTAAAATCAAAAAGACACAGCCACCCCAAAGTTTGGAACGGCTCTGTTTACAAGAACCTCGTTTACAGTACAAGTTCAACATCGCAGAAAGTGAAAAATGGATAAAGAAGTTGTGGTATTTACTTACAAAGCAATATCACTCAGCAATGAAATCTGTGTCATCAGGCACTTAGCAGCACAATGAGTGGATTCAGGTATGATGATTCTAACTGAAATAAGTCACACAGAAAAAGAAACATCATAAGATATCAGTAATACACGGAATGTAAACTTGGCTACACAGGAACTGAATTACAGAACAGAACAGGGTCTCAATTTTAGAAAACCAACTTATTCTTGCTTAAGGGTAAAGGTGAGTTGGGGTGCTGCATAAAACCAGAGATTGAAATGAGCACAGATAAAGTTCCTTAAGCCAAATATGGAATAGACAAGAGCTACTCCTTGCTCAACGAAATGGACTCAACACCCCATATTAAACGCCTAAGAATGTACCTGACTAGTAAGTATCTTAAAACCTATGGATTGCTATGTCTCCGAAAGAGAATCAAGCATGTGTACAGGGGCATAAACGCAGCAGTGATAGGATTGGAGAGGTTCGGTGAGCAAATGAAGACCCTTTGAAGTCATATTGCATGGTACCCATTCCACGGGTTTCAACTACCCAGGTTTTAGGTATTCTTCCTTCAGCTAAAAGATGCATGTGGAACCCAGAGTATGATCAACCATGTGAACAGGAGACGTGTTCAAATATGTCTCAGTTTTCCTCCCCTGGTACTCGGGTGCAACATTCCAGATGCTTTACTAACACTCTCCCCACTTGGAGAGTCAGTCCCTTTAACCTCCTGTTTGGCCCAGTTTGCAATTTCTGCGGAAGATGAACAGGAATAGCGAGAACCAATGAGAGGCTAGCTGGAGGTGTCTGGACGGGCAAATTTAACTCTCATTTCCCAACAGGAAGAGGAAATAACCAAAGGCTCAGTGTGCCGTACCGGAACCAGATTAGGGCCTGAAGCCATCCTGCGGTGTTGCGGCCAGGTCACAAGAAAGCAAGTTGAAGAAAGGAGCTCAGGGGCACTGTAATTCACAAACCTGCAGACTTATAAATGACAGCTATCGTCCAAAAATAGACTGAAGTAAGGCTGCCAAGAGGACTTGAAAGCGGGGCAGAATTGCAGGAAACCGATTTCAGGAGGTAGACTGGAATTGCATTGAAAGCATAGGAAAAGAGGCAGAACGTCCACAATGATGCACTTGGCCAAAAAGGGTGTATGCGTTTTTTCCTGAATATATTCAGGAAAAAACGCATACGCCCTTTTTGGCCAACCAAGCAAGCTTGCAAAGGAAATCTGCACTACAATGAAGTCTCACTTCCCCCCGGTCAAAAGGGCCATCTGAAAAAAGTGTAAAATCCAGAAAGGCAGGACAGGCCATGGAGAACTGGGAGCCTTGTTATGCTGATGGGCGGGATGTAAATTGCCAACAGACACTCGGGAGAAGTGTATGGTGTTTCCTGAAACATCTAAAAAACAAAGCAACAGAGCCTAGGGCACTGCCACTTATGGTCCTATAGCTTAGGGAAATTAAAATCAAAAAGACACAGCCACCCCAAAGTTTGGGACGGCTCTGTTTACAAGAACCTCGTTTACAGTACAAGTTCAACATCGCAGAAAGTGAAAAATGGATAAAGAAGTTGTGGTATTTACTTACAAAGCAATATCACTCAGCAATGAAATCTGTGTCATCAGGCCCTTAGCAGCACAATGAGTGTATTCAGGTATGATGATTCTAACTGAAGTAAGTCACACAGAAAAAGAAACATCATAAGATATCAGTAATACACGGAATGTAAACTTGGCTACACAGGAACTGAATTACAGAACAGAACAGGGTCTCAAATTTAGAAAACCAACTTATGCTTGCTTAAGGGTAAAGGTGAGTTGGGGTGCTGCATAAAACCAGAGATTGAAATGAGCACAGATAAAGTTCCTTAAGTCAAATATGGAATAGACAAGAGCTACTCCTTGCTCAATGAAATGGACTGAACACTGCATATTAAACGCCTAAGAATGTACCTGACTAGTAAGTATCTTAAAACCTATGGATTGCTATGTCTCCAAAAGAGAATCAAGCATGTGAACAGGGGCATAAACGCAGCAGTGATAGGATTGGAGAGGTTCGGTGAGCAAATGAAGACCCTTTGAAGTCATATTGCATGGTACCCATTCCACGGGTTTCAACTACCCAGGTTTAAGGTATTATTCCTTCAGCTAAAACATGCATGTGGAACCCAGAGTATGATCAACCATGTGATCGGGAGACGTGTTCAAATATGTCTCAGTTTTCGTACCCTGGTACTCGGGTGCAACCTTCCAGACGCTTTACTAACACTCTCCCGACTTGGAGAGTCAGTCCCTTTAACCTCCTGTTTGGCCCAGTTTGCAATTTCTACGGAAGATGAACAGGAATAGCGAGAAGCAATGAGAGACTAGCTGGAGGTGTCTGGACGGGCAAATTTAACTCTCATTTCCCACCAGGAAGAGGAATTAACCAAAGGCTCAGCGTGCCGTGCCAGAACCAGATTAGGGCCTGAAGCCATCCTGCGGTGTTGTGGCCAGGTCACAAGAAAGCGAGTTGAAGAAAGGAGCTCAGGGGCACTGTAATTCACAAACCTGCAGAGTTATAAATGACAGCTATCGTCCAAAAATATACTGAAGTAAGGCTGCCAAGAGGACTTGAAAGCGGGGCAGAATTGCAGGAAACCGATTTCAGGAGGTAGACTGGAATTGCATTGAAAGCATAGGAAAAGAGGCAGAACGTCCACAATGATGCACTTGGCCAAAAAGGGCGTATGAGTTTTTTCCTGAATATATTCAGGAAAAAACGCATACGCCCTTTTTGGCCAACCAAGCAAGCTTGCAAAGGAAATCTGCACTACAATGAAGTCTCACTTCTCCCCGGTCAAAAGGGCCATCTGAAAAAAGTGTAAAATCCAGAAAGGCAGGACAGGCCATGGAGAACTGGGAGCCTTGTTATGCTGATGGGCGGGATGTAAATTGCCAACAGACACTCGGGAGAAGTGTATGGTGTTTCCTGAAACATCTAAAAAACAAAGCAACAGAGCCTAGGGCACTGCAACTTATGGTCCTATAGCTTAGGGAAATTAAAATCAAAAAGACACAGCCACCCCAAAATTTGGAACGGCTCTGTTTACAAGAACCTCGTTTACAGTACAAGTTCAACATCGCAGAAAGTGAAAAATGGATAAAGAAGTTGTGGTATTTACTTACAAAGCAATATCACTCAGCAATGAAATCTGTGTCATCAGGCCCTTAGCAGCACAATGAGTGGATTCAGGTATGATGATTCTAACTGAAGTAAGTCACACAGAAAGAGAAACATCATAAAATATCAGTAATACACAGAATGTAAACTTGGCTACACAGGAACTGAATTACAGAACAGAACAGGGTCTCAAATTTAGAAAACCAACTTATGCTTGCTTAAGGGTAAAGGTGAGTTGGGGTGCTGCATAAAACCAGAGATTGAAATGAGCACAGATAAAGTTCCTTAAGCCAAATATGGAATAGACAAGAGCTACTCCTTGCTCAACGAAATGGACTCAACACCGCATATTAAACGGCTAAGAATGTACCTGACTAGTAAGTATCTTAAAACCTATGGATTGCTATGTCTCCGAAAGAGAATCAAGCATGTGTACAGGGGCATAAACGCAGCAGTGATAGGATTGGAGAGGTTCGGTGAGCAAATGAAGACCCTTTGAAGTCATATTGCATGGTACCCATTCCACGGGTTTCAACTACCCAGGTTTTAGGTATTCTTCCTTCAGCTAAAACATGCATGTGGAACCCAAGTATGATCAACCATGTGAACGGGAGACGTGTTCAAATATGTCTCAGTTTTCCTCCCCTGGTACTCGGGTGCAACATTCCAGACGCTTTACTAACACTCTCCCCACTTGGAGAGTCAGCGCCTTTAACCTTATGTTTGGCCCAGTTTGCAATTTCTGCGGAAGATGAACAGGAATAGCGAGAACCAATGAGAGGCTAGCTGGAGGTGTCTGGACGGGCAAATTTAACTCTCATTTCCCAACAGGAAGAGGAAATAACCAAAGGCTCAGCGTGCCGTACCGGAACCAGATTAGGGCCTGAAACCATCCTGCGGTGTTGCGGCCACCTCAAAAGAAACCGAGTTGAAGAAAGGAGCTCAGGGGCACTATAATTCACAAACCTGCAGAGTTATAAATGACAGCTATCGTCCAAAAATAGACTGAAGTTAGGCTGCCAAGAGGACTTGAAAGCGGGGCAGAATTGCAGGAAACCGATTTCAGGAGGTAGACTGGAATTGCATTGAAAGCATAGGAAAAGAGGCAGAACGTCCACAATGATGCACTTGGCCAAAAAGGGCGTATGCGTTTTTTCCTGAATATATTCAGGAAAAAACGCATACGCCCTTTTTGGCCAACCAAGCAAGCTTGCAAAGGAAATCTGCACTACAATGAAGTCTCACTTCCCCCCGGTCAAAAGGGCCATCTGAAAAAAGTGTAAAATCCAGAAAGGCAGGACAGGCCATGGAGAACTGGGAGCCTTGTTATGCTGATGGGCGGGATGTAAATTGCCAACAACCACTCGGGAGAAGTGTATGGTGTTTCCTGAAACATCTAAAAAACAAAGCAACAGAACCTAGGGCACTTCCACTTATGGTCCTATAGCTTAGGGAAATTAAAATCAAAAAGACACAGCCACCCCAAAGTTTGGAACGGCTCTGTTTACAAGAACCTCGTTTACAGTACAAGTTCAACATCGCAGAAAGTGAAAAATGGATAAAGAAGTTGTGGTATTTACTTACAAAGCAATATCACTCAGCAATGAAATCTGTGTCATCAGGCCCTTAGCAGCACAATGAGTGGATTCAGGTATGATGATTCTAACTGAAATAAGTCACACAGAAAAAGAAACATCATAAGATATCAGTAATACACGGAATGTAAACTTGGCTACACAGGAACTGAATTACAGAACAGAACAGGGTCTCAAATTTAGAAAACCAACTTATTCTTGCTTAAGGGTAAAGGTGAGTTGGGGTGCTGCATAAAACCAGAGATTGAAATGAGCACAGATAAAGTTCCTTAAGCCAAATATGGAATAGACAAGAGCTACTCCTTGCTCAACGAAATGGACTCAACACCCCATATTAAACGTCTAAGAATGTACCTGACTAGTAAGTATCTTAAAACCTATGGATTGCTATGTCTCCGAAAGAGAATCAAGCATGTGTACAGGGGCGTAAACACAGCAGTGATAAGATTGGAAAGGTTCGGTGAGCAAATGAAGACCCTTTGAAGTCATATTGCATGGTACCCATTCCACGGGTTTCAACTACCCAGGTTTTACGTATTCTTCCTTCAGCTAAAACATGCATGTGGAACCCAGAGTATGATCAACCATGTGATCGGGAGACGTGTTCAAATATGTCTCAGTTTTCGTACCCTGGTACTCGGGTGCAACATTCCAGATGCTTTACTAACACTCTCCCGACTTGGAGAGTCAGTCCCTTTAACCTCCTGTTTGGCCCAGTTTCCAATTTCTGCGGAAGATGAACAGGAATAGCGAGAACCAATGAGAGACTAGCTGGAGGTGTCTGGACGGGCAAATTTAACTCTCATTTCCCACCAGGAAGAGGAATTAACCAAAGGCTCAGCGTGCCGTGCCAGAACCAGATTAGGGCCTGAAGCCATCCTGCGGTGTTGCGGCCAGCTCAAAAGAAAGCGAGTTGAAGAAAGGAGCTCAGGGGCACTGTAATTCACAAACCTGCAGAGTTATAAATGACAGCTATCGTCCAAAAATATACTGAAGTAAGGCTGCCAAGAGGACTTGAAAGCGGGGCAGAATTGCAGGAAACCGATTTCAGGAGGTAGACTGGAATTGCATTGAAAGCATAGGAAAAGAGGCAGAACGTCCACAATGATGCACTTGGCCAAAAAGGGCGTATGCGTTTTTTCCTGAATATATTCAGGAAAAAACGCATACGCCCTTTTTGGCCAACCAAGCAAGCTTGCAAAGGAAATCTGCACTACAATGAAGTCTCACTTCTCCCCGGTCAAAAGGGCCATCTGAAAAAAGTGTAAAATCCAGAAAGGCAGGACAGGCCATGGAGAACTGGGAGCCTTGTTATGCTGATGGGCGGGATGTAAATTGCCAACAGACACTCGGGAGAAGTGTATGGTGTTTCCTGAAACATCTAAAAAACAAAGCAACAGAGCCTAGGGCACTGCAACTTATGGTCCTATAGCTTAGGGAAATTAAAATCAAAAAGACACAGCCACCCCAAAATTTGGAACGGCTCTGTTTACAAGAACCTCGTTTACAGTACAAGTTCAACATCGCAGAAAGTGAAAAATGGATAAAGAAGTTGTGGTATTTACTTACAAAGCAATATCACTCAGCAATGAAATCTGTGTCATCAGGCCCTTAGCAGCACAATGAGTGGATTCAGGTATGATGATTCTAACTGAAGTAAGTCACACAGAAAGAGAAACATCATAAGATATCAGTAATACACGGAATGTAAACTTGGCTACACAGGAACTGAATTACAGAACAGAACAGGGTCTCAAATTTAGAAAACCAACTTATGCTTGCTTAAGGGTAAAGGTGAGTTGGGGTGCTGCATAAAACCAGAGATTGAAATGAGCACAGATAAAGTTCCTTAAGCCAAATATGGAATAGACAAGAGCTACTCCTTGCTCAACGAAATGGACTCAACACCGCATATTAAACGGCTAAGAATGTACCTGACTAGTAAGTATCTTAAAACCTATGGATTGCTATGTCTCCGAAAGAGAATCAAGCATGTGTACAGGGGCATAAACGCAGCAGTGATAGGATTGGAGAGGTTCGGTGAGCAAATGAAGTCCCTTTGAAGTCATATTGCATGGTACCCATTCCACGGGTTTCAACTACCCAGGTTTTAGGTATTCTTCCTTCAGCTAAAACATGCATGTGGAACCCAAGTATGATGAACCATGTGAACGGGAGACGTGTTCAAATATGTCTCAGTTTTCCTCCCCAGGTACTCGGGTGCAACATTCCAGACGCTTTACTAACACTCTCCCCACTTGGAGAGTCAGCGCCTTTAAACTTCTGTTTGGCCCAGTTTGCAATTTCTGCGGAAGATGAACAGGAATAGCGAGAACCAATGAGAGGCTAGCTGGAGGTGTCTGGACGGGCAAATTTAACTCTCATTTCCCAACAGGAAGAGGAAATAACCAAAGGCTCAGCGTGCCGTACCGGAACCAGATTAGGGCCTGAAGCCATCCTGTGGTGTTGCGGCCACCTCAAAAGAAACCGAGTTGAAGAAAGGAGCTCAGGGGCACTATAATTCACAAACCTGCAGAGTTATAAATGACAGCTATCGTCCAAAAATAGACTGAAGTAAGGCTGCCAAGAGGACTTGAAAGCGGGGCAGAATTGCAGGAAACCGATTTCAGGAGGTAGACTGGAATTGCATTGAAAGCATAGGAAAAGAGGCAGAACGTCCACAATGATGCACTTGGCCAAAAAGGGCGTATGCGTTTTTTCCTGAATATATTCAGGAAAAAACGCATACGCCCTTTTTGGCCAACCAAGCAAGCTTGCAAAGGAAATCTGCACTACAATGAAGTCTCACTTCCCCCCGGTCAAAAGGGCCATCTGAAAAAAGTGTAAAATCCAGAAAGGCAGGACAGGCCATGGAGAACTGGGAGCCTTGTTATGCTGATGGGCGGGATGTCAATTGCCAACAGACACTCGGGAGAAGTGTATGGTGTTTCCTGAAACATCTAAAAAACAAAGCAACAGAACCTAGGGCACTTCCACTTATGGTCCTATAGCTTAGGGAAATTAAAATCAAAAAGACACAGCCACCCCAAAGTTTGGAACGGCTCTGTTTACAAGAACCTCGTTTACAGTACAAGTTCAACATCGCAGAAAGTGAAAAATGGATAAAGAAGTTGTGGTATTTACTTACAAAGCAATATCACTCAGCAATGAAATCTGTGTCATCAGGCCCTTAGCAGCACAATGAGTGGATTCAGGTATGATGATTCTAACTGAAATAAGTCACACAGAAAAAGAAACATCATAAGATATCAGTAATACACAGAATGTAAACTTGGCTACACAGGAACTGAATTACAGAACAGAACAGGGTCTCAAATTTAGAAAACCAACTTATTCTTGCTTAAGGATAAAGGTGAGTTGGGGTGCTGCATAAAACCAGAGATTGAAATGAGCACAGATAAAGTTCCTTAAGCCAAATATGGAATAGACAAGAGCTACTCCTTGCTCAACGAAATGGACTCAACACCCCATATTAAACGCCTAAGAATGTACCTGACTAGTAAGTATCTTAAAACCTATGGATTGCTATGTCTCCGAAAGAGAATCAAGCATGTGTACAGGGGCGTAAACGCAGCAGTGATAAGATTGGAAAGGTTCGGTGAGCAAATGAAGACCCTTTGAAGTCATATTGCATGGTACCCATTCCACGGGTTTCAACTACCCAGGTTTTACGTATTCTTCCTTCAGCTAAAACATGCATGTGGAACCCAGAGTATGATCAACCATGTGATCGGGAGACGTGTTCAAATATGTCTCAGTTTTCGTACCCTGGTACTCGGGTGCAACATTCCAGATGCTTTACTAACACTCTCCCGACTTGGAGAGTCAGTCCCTTTAACCTCCTGTTTGGCCCAGTTTCCAATTTCTGCGGAAGATGAACAGGAATAGCGAGAACCAATGAGAGACTAGCTGGAGGTGTCTGGACGGGCAAATTTAACTCTCATTTCCCACCAGGAAGAGGAATTAACCAAAGGCTCAGCGTGCCGTGCCAGAACCAGATTAGGGCCTGAAGCCATCCTGCGGTGTTGCGGCCAGCTCAAAAGAAAGCGAGTTGAAGAAAGGAGCTCAGGGGCACTGTAATTCACAAACCTGCAGAGTTATAAATGACAGCTATCGTCCAAAAATATACTGAAGTAAGGCTGCCAAGAGGACTTGAAAGCGGGGCAGAATTGCAGGAAACCGATTTCAGGAGGTAGACTGGAATTGCATTGAAAGCATAGGAAAAGAGGCAGAACGTCCACAATGATGCACTTGGCCAAAAAGGGCGTATGCGTTTTTTCCTGAATATATTCAGGAAAAAACGCATACGCCCTTTTTGGCCAACCAAGCAAGCTTGCAAAGGAAATCTGCACTACAATGAAGTCTCACTTCTCCCCGGTCAAAAGGGCCATCTGAAAAAAGTGTAAAATCCAGAAAGGCAGGACAGGCCATGGAGAACTGGGAGCCTTGTTATGCTGATGGGCGGGATGTAAATTGCCAACAGACACTCGGGAGAAGTGTATGGTGTTTCCTGAAACATCTAAAAAACAAAGCAACAGAGCCTAGGGCACTGCAACTTATGGTCCTATAGCTTAGGGAAATTAAAATCAAAAAGACACAGCCACCCCAAAATTTGGAACGGCTCTGTTTACAAGAACCTCGTTTACAGTACAAGTTCAACATCGCAGAAAGTGAAAAATGGATAAAGAAGTTGTGGTATTTACTTACAAAGCAATATCACTCAGCAATGAAATCTGTGTCATCAGGCCCTTAGCAGCACAATGAGTGGATTCAGGTATGATGATTCTAACTGAAGTAAGTCACACAGAAAGAGAAACATCATAAGATATCAGTAATACACGGAATGTAAACTTGGCTACACAGGAACTGAATTACAGAACAGAACAGGGTCTCAAATTTAGAAAACCAACTTATGCTTGCTTAAGGGTAAAGGTGAGTTGGGGTGCTGCATAAAACCAGAGATTGAAATGAGCACAGATAAAGTTCCTTAAGCCAAATATGGAATAGACAAGAGCTACTCCTTGCTCAACGAAATGGACTCAACACCGCATATTAAACGGCTAAGAATGTACCTGACTAGTAAGTATCTTAAAACCTATGGATTGCTATGTCTCCGAAAGAGAATCAAGCATGTGTACAGGGGCATAACGCAGCAGTGATAGGATTGGAGAGGTTCGGTGAGCAAATGAAGTCCCTTTGAAGTCATATTGCATGGTACCCATTCCACGGGTTTCAACTACCCAGGTTTTAGGTATTCTTCCTTCAGCTAAAACATGCATGTGGAACCCAAGTATGATGAACCATGTGAACGGGAGACGTGTTCAAATATGTCTCAGTTTTCCTCCCCAGGTACTCGGGTGCAACATTCCAGACGCTTTACTAACACTCTCCCCACTTGGAGAGTCAGCGCCTTTAAACTTCTGTTTGGCCCAGTTTGCAATTTCTGCGGAAGATGAACAGGAATAGCGAGAACCAATGAGAGGCTAGCTGGAGGTGTCTGGACGGGCAAATTTAACTCTCATTTCCCAACAGGAAGAGGAAATAACCAAAGGCTCAGCGTGCCGTACCGGAACCAGATTAGGGCCTGAAGCCATCCTGTGGTGTTGCGGCCACCTCAAAAGAAACCGAGTTGAAGAAAGGAGCTCAGGGGCACTATAATTCACAAACCTGCAGAGTTATAAATGACAGCTATCGTCCAAAAATAGACTGAAGTAAGGCTGCCAAGAGGACTTGAAAGCGGGGCAGAATTGCAGGAAACCGATTTCAGGAGGTAGACTGGAATTGCATTGAAAGCATAGGAAAAGAGGCAGAACGTCCACAATGATGCACTTGGCCAAAAAGGGCGTATGCGTTTTTTCCTGAATATATTCAGGAAAAAACGCATACGCCCTTTTTGGCCAACCAAGCAAGCTTGCAAAGGAAATCTGCACTACAATGAAGTCTCACTTCCCCCCGGTCAAAAGGGCCATCTGAAAAAAGTGTAAAATCCAGAAAGGCAGGACAGGCCATGGAGAACTGGGAGCCTTGTTATGCTGATGGGCGGGATGTCAATTGCCAACAGACACTCGGGAGAAGTGTATGGTGTTTCCTGAAACATCTAAAAAACAAAGCAACAGAACCTAGGGCACTTCCACTTATGGTCCTATAGCTTAGGGAAATTAAAATCAAAAAGACACAGCCACCCCAAAGTTTGGAACGGCTCTGTTTACAAGAACCTCGTTTACAGTACAAGTTCAACATCGCAGAAAGTGAAAAATGGATAAAGAAGTTGTGGTATTTACTTACAAAGCAATATCACTCAGCAATGAAATCTGTGTCATCAGGCCCTTAGCAGCACAATGAGTGGATTCAGGTATGATGATTCTAACTGAAATAAGTCACACAGAAAAAGAAACATCATAAGATATCAGTAATACACAGAATGTAAACTTGGCTACACAGGAACTGAATTACAGAACAGAACAGGGTCTCAAATTTAGAAAACCAACTTATTCTTGCTTAAGGGTAAAGGTGAGTTGGGGTGCTGCATAAAACCAGAGATTGAAATGAGCACAGATAAAGTTCCTTAAGCCAAATATGGAATAGACAAGAGCTACTCCTTGCTCAACGAAATGGACTCAACACCCCATATTAAACGCCTAAGAATGTACCTGACTAGTAAGTATCTTAAAACCTATGGATTGCTATGTCTCCGAAAGAGAATCAAGCATGTGTACAGGGGCGTAAACGCAGCAGTGATAAGATTGGAAAGGTTCGGTGAGCAAATGAAGACCCTTTGAAGTCATATTGCATGGTACCCATTCCACGGGTTTCAACTACCCAGGTTTTACGTATTCTTCCTTCAGCTAAAACATGCATGTGGAACCCAGAGTATGATCAACCATGTGATCGGGAGACGTGTTCAAATATGTCTCAGTTTTCGTACCCTGGTACTCGGGTGCAACATTCCAGATGCTTTACTAACACTCTCCCGACTTGGAGAGTCAGTCCCTTTAACCTCCTGTTTGGCCCAGTTTCCAATTTCTGCGGAAGATGAACAGGAATAGCGAGAACCAATGAGAGACTAGGTGGAGGTGTCTGGACGGGCAAATTTAACTCTCAATTCCCACCAGGAAGAGGAATTAACCAAAGGCTCAGCGTGCCGTGCCGGAACCAGATTAGGGCCTGAAGCCATCCTGCGGTGTTGCGGCCAGCTCAAAAGAAAGCGAGTTGAAGAAAGGAGCTCAGGGGCACTGTAATTCACAAACCTGCAGAGTTATAAATGACAGCTATCGTCCAAAAATATACTGAAGTAAGGCTGCCAAGAGGACTTGAAAGCGGGGCAGAATTGCAGGAAACCGATTTCAGGAGGTAGACTGGAATTGCATTGAAAGCATAGGAAAAGAGGCAGAACGTCCACAATGATGCACTTGGCCAAAAAGGGCGTATGCGTTTTTTCCTGAATATATTCAGGAAAAAACGCATACGCCCTTTTTGGCCAACCAAGCAAGCTTGCAAAGGAAATCTGCACTACAATGAAGTCTCACTTCTCCCCGGTCAAAAGGGCCATCTGAAAAAAGTGTAAAATCCAGAAAGGCAGGACAGGCCATGGAGAACTGGGAGCCTTGTTATGCTGATGGGCGGGATGTAAATTGCCAACAGACACTCGGGAGAAGTGTATGGTGTTTCCTGAAACATCTAAAAAACAAAGCAACAGAGCCTAGGGCACTGCAACTTATGGTTCTATAGCTTAGGGAAATTAAAATCAAAAAGACACAGCCACCCCAAAATTTGGAACGGCCCTGTTTACAAGAACCTCGTTTACAGTACAAGTTCAACATCGCAGAAAGTGAAAAATGGATAAAGAAGTTGTGGTATTTACTTACAAAGCAATATCACTCAGCAATGAAATCTGTGTCATCAGGCCCTTAGCAGCACAATGAGTGGATTCAGGTATGATGATTCTAACTGAAGTAAGTCACACAGAAAGAGAAACATCATAAGATATCAGTAATACACAGAATGTAAACTTGGCTACACAGGAACTGAATTACAGAACAGAACAGGGTCTCAAATTTAGAAAACCAACTTATGCTTGCTTAAGGGTAAAGGTGAGTTGGGGTGCTGCATAAAACCAGAGATTGAAATGAGCACAGATAAAGTTCCTTAAGCCAAATATGGAATAGACAAGAGCTACTCCTTGCTCAACGAAATGGACTCAACACCGCATATTAAACGCCTAAGAATGTACCTGACTAGTAAGTATCTTAAAACCTATGGATTGCTATGTCTCCGAAAGAGAATCAAGCATGTGTACAGGGGCATAAACGCAGCAGTGATAGGATTGGAGAGGTTCGGTGAGCAAATGAAGTCCCTTTGAAGTCATATTGCATGGTACCCATTCCACGGGTTTCAACTACCCAGGTTTTAGGTATTCTTCCTTCAGCTAAAACATGCATGTGGAACCCAAGTATGATCAACCATGTGAACGGGAGACGTGTTCAAATATGTCTCAGTTTTCCTCCCCTGGTACTCGGGTGCAACATTCCAGACGCTTTACTAACACTCTCCCCACTTGGAGAGTCAGCGCCTTTAACCTTCTGTTTGGCCCAGTTTGCAATTTCTGCGGAAGATGAACAGGAATAGCGAGAACCAATGAGAGGCTAGCTGGAGGTGTCTGGACGGGCAAATTTAACTCTCATTTCCCAACAGGAAGAGGAAATAACCAAAGGCTCAGCGTGCCGTACCGGAACCAGATTAGGGCCTGAAGCCATCCTGCGGTGTTGCGGCCACCTCAAAAGAAACCGAGTTGAAGAAAGGAGCTCAGGGGCACTATAATTCACAAACCTGCAGAGTTATAAATGACAGCTATCGTCCAAAAATAGACTGAAGTAAGGCTGCCAAGAGGACTTGAAAGCGGGGCAGAATTGCAGGAAACCGATTTCAGGAGGTAGACTGGAATTGCATTGAAAGCATAGGAAAAGAGGCAGAACGTCCACAATGATGCACTTGGCCAAAAAGGGCGTATGCGTTTTTTCCTGAATATATTCAGGAAAAAACGCATACGCCCTTTTTGGCCAACCAAGCAAGCTTGCAAAGGAAATCTGCACTACAATGAAGTCTCACTTCCCCCCGGTCAAAAGGGCCATCTGAAAAAAGTGTAAAATCCAGAAAGGCAGGACAGGCCATGGAGAACTGGGAGCCTTGTTATGCTGATGGGCGGGATGTAAATTGCCAACAACCACTCGGGAGAAGTGTATGGTGTTTCCTGAAACATCTAAAAAACAAAGCAACAGAACCTAGGGCACTTCCACTTATGGTCCTATAGCTTAGGGAAATTAAAATCAAAAAGACACAGCCACCCCAAAGTTTGGAACGGCTCTGTTTACAAGAACCTCGTTTACAGTACAAGTTCAACATCGCAGAAAGTGAAAAATGGATAAAGAAGTTGTGGTATTTACTTACAAAGCAATATCACTCAGCAATGAAATCTGTGTCATCAGGCCCTTAGCAGCACAATGAGTGGATTCAGGTATGATGATTCTAACTGAAATAAGTCACACAGAAAAAGAAACATCATAAGATATCAGTAATACACGGAATGTAAACTTGGCTACACAGGAACTGAATTACAGAACAGAACAGGGTCTCAATTTTAGAAAACCAACTTATTCTTGCTTAAGGGTAAAGGTGAGTTGGGGTGCTGCATAAAACCAGAGATTGAAATGAGCACAGATAAAGTTCCTTAAGCCAAATATGGAATAGACAAGAGCTACTCCTTGCTCAACGAAATGGACTCAACACCCCATATTAAACGCCTAAGAATGTACCTGACTAGTAAGTATCTTAAAACCTATGGATTGCTATGTCTCCGAAAGAGAATCAAGCATGTGTACAGGGGCGTAAACGCAGCAGTGATAGGATTGGAGAGGTTCGGTGAGCAAATGAAGACCCTTTGAAGTCATATTGCATGGTACCCATTCCACGGGTTTCAACTACCCAGGTTTTAGGTATTCTTCCTTCAGCTAAAATATGCATGTGGAACCCAGAGTATGATCAACCATGTGAACGGGAGACGTGTTCAAATATGTCTCAGTTTTCCTCCCCTGGTACTCGGGTGCAACATTCCAGACGCTTTACTAACACTCTCCCCACTTGGAGAGTCAGTCCCTTTAACCTCCTGTTTGGCCCAGTTTGCAATTTCTGCGGAAGATGAACAGGAATAGCGAGAACCAATGAGAGGCTAACTGGAGGTGTCTGGACGGGCAAATTTAACTCTCATTTCCCAACAGGAAGAGGAAATAACCAAAGGCTCAGTGTGCCGTACCGGAACCAGATTAGGGCCTGAAGCCATCCTGCGGTGTTGCGGCCAGGTCACAAGAAAGCGAGTTGAAGAAAGGAGCTCAGGGGCACTGTAATTCACAAACCTGCAGAGTTATAAATGACAGCTATCGTCCAAAAATAGACTGAAGTAAGGCTGCCAAGAGGACTTGAAAGTGGGGCAGAATTGCAGGAAACCGATTTCAGGAGGTAGACTGGAATTGCATTGAAAGCATAGGAAAAGAGGCAGAACGTCCACAATGATGCACTTGGCCAAAAAGGGTGTATGCGTTTTTTCCTGAATATATTCAGGAAAAAACGCATACGCCCTTTTTGGCCAACCAAGCAAGCTTGCAAAGGAAATCTGCACTACAATGAAGTCTCACTTCCCCCCGGTCAAAAGGGCCATCTGAAAAAAGTGTAAAATCCAGAAAGGCAGGACAGGCCATGGAGAACTGGGAGCCTTGTTATGCTGATGGGCGGGATGTAAATTGCCAACAGACACTCGGGAGAAGTGTATGGTGTTTCCTGAAACATCTAAAAAACAAAGCAACAGAGCCTAGGGCACTGCCACTTATGGTCCTATAGCTTAGGGAAATTAAAATCAAAAAGACACAGCCACCCCAAAGTTTGGGACGGCTCTGTTTACAAGAACCTCGTTTACAGTACAAGTTCAACATCGCAGAAAGTGAAAAATGGATAAAGAAGTTGTGGTATTTACTTACAAAGCAATATCACTCAGCAATGAAATCTGTGTCATCAGGCCCTTAGCAGCACAATGAGTGTATTCAGGTATGATGATTCTAACTGAAGTAAGTCACACAGAAAAAGAAACATCATAAGATATCAGTAATACACGGAATGTAAACTTGGCTACACAGGAACTGAATTACAGAACAGAACAGGGTCTCAAATTTAGAAAACCAACTTATGCTTGCTTAAGGGTAAAGGTGAGTTGGGGTGCTGCATAAAACCAGAGATTGAAATGAGCACAGATAAAGTTCCTTAAGTCAAATATGGAATAGACAAGAGCTACTCCTTGCTCAATGAAATGGACTCAACACTGCATATTAAACGCCTAAGAATGTACCTGACTAGTAAGTATCTTAAAACCTATGGATTGCTATGTCTCCGAAAGAGAATCAAGCATGTGAACAGGGGCATAAACGCAGCAGTGATAGGATTGGAGAGGTTCGGTGAGCAAATGAAGACCCTTTGAAGTCATATTGCATGGTACCCATTACACGGGTCTTAACTCTCCAGGTTTAAGGTATTCTTCCTTCAGCTAAAACATGCATGTGGAACCCAAGTATGATCAACCATGTGAACGGGAGACGTGTTCAAATATGTCTCAGTTTTCCTCCCCTGGTACTCGGGTGCAACATTCCAGACACTTTACTAACACTCTCCCCACTTGGAGAGTCAGCGCCTTTAACCTCCTGTTTCGCCCAGTTTGCAATTTCTGCGGAAGATGAACAGGAATAGCGAGAACCAATGAGAGGCTAGCTGGAGGTGTCTGGACGGGCAAATTTAACTCTCATTTCCCAACAGGAAGAGGAAATAACCAAAGGCTCAGTGTGCCGTACCGGAACCAGATTAGGGCCTGAAGCCATCCTGCGGTGTTGCGGCCACCTCAAAAGAAACCGAGTTGAAGAAAGGAGCTCAGGGGCACTATAATTCACAAACCTGCAGAGTTATAAATGACAGCTATCGTCCAAAAATAGACTGAAGTAAGGCTGCCAAGAGGACTTGAAAGCGGGGCAGAATTGCAGGAAACCGATTTCAGGAGGTAGACTGGAATTGCATTGAAAGCATAGGAAAAGAGGCAGAACGTCCACAATGATGCACTTGGCCAAAAAGGGCGTATGCATTTTTTCCTGAATATATTCAGGAAAAAACGCATACGCCCTTTTTGGCCAACCAAGCAAGCTTGCAAAGGAAATCTGCACTACAATGAAGTCTCACTTCCCCCCGGTCAAAAGGGCCATCTGAAAAAAGTGTAAAATCCAGAAAGGCAGGACAGGCCATGGAGAACTGGGAGCCTTGTTATGCTGATGGGCGGGATGTAAATTGCCAACAGACACTCGGGAGAAGTGTATGGTGTTTCCTGAAACATCTAAAAAACAAAGCAACAGAGCCTAGGGCACTGCCACTTATGGTCCTATAGCTTAGGGAAATTAAAATCAAAAACACAGCCACCCCAAAGTTTGGGACGGCTCTGTTTACAAGAACCTCGTTTACAGTACAAGTTCAACATCGCAGAAAGTGAAAAATGGATAAAGAAGTTGTGGTATTTACTTACAAAGCAATATCACTCAGCAATGAAATCTATGTCATCAGGCCCTTAGCAGCACAATGAGTGGATTCAGGTATGATGATTCTAACTGAAATAAGTCACACAGAAAAAGAAACATCATAAGATATCAGTAATACACGGAATGTAAACTTGGCTACACAGGAACTGAATTACAGAACAGAACAGGGTCTCAAATTTAGAAAACCAACTTATGCTTGCTTAAGGGGAAAGGTGAGTTGGGGTGCTGCATAAAACCAGAGATTGAAATGAGCACAGATAAAGTTCCTTAAGCCAAATATGGAATAGACAAGAGCTACTCCTTGCTCAACGAAATGGACTCAACACCGCATATTAAACGCCTAAGAATGTACCTGACTAGTAAGTATCTTAAAACCTATGGATTGCTATGTCTCCGAAAGAGAATCAAGCATGTGTACAGGGGCATAAACGCAGCAGTGATAGGACTGGAGAGGTTCGTGAGCAAATGAAGACCCTTTGAAGTCATATTGCATGGTACCCATTCCACGGGTTTCAACTACCCAGGTTTAAGGTATTCTTCCTTCAGCTAAAACATGCATGTGGAACCCAGAGTATGATCAACCATGTGATCGGGAGACGTGTTCAAATATGTCTCAGTTTTCGTACCCTGGTACTCGGGTGCAACATTCCAGACGCTTTACTAACACTCTCCCGACTTGGAGAGTCAGTCCCTTTAACCTCCTGTTTGGCCCAGTTTGCAATTTCTACGGAAGATGAACAGGAATAGCGAGAAGCAATGAGAGACTAGCTGGAGGTGTCTGGACGGGCAAATTTAACTCTCATTTCCCACCAGGAAGAGGAATTAACCAAAGGCTCAGCGTGCCGTGCCAGAACCAGATTAGGGCCTGAAGCCATCCTGCGGTGTTGTGGCCAGGTCACAAGAAAGCGAGTTGAAGAAAGGAGCTCAGGGGCACTGTAATTCACAAACCTGCAGAGTTATAAATGACAGCTATCGTCCAAAAATAGACTGAAGTAAGGCTGCCAAGAGGACTTGAAAGCGGGGCAGAATTGCAGGAAACCGATTTCAGGAGGTAGACTGGAATTGCATTGAAAGCATAGGAAAAGAGGCAGAACGTCCACAATGATGCACTTGGCCAAAAAGGGCGTATGCGTTTTTTCCTGAATATATTCAGGAAAAAAACGCATACGCCCTTTTTGGCCAACCAAGCAAGCTTGCAAAGGAAATCTGCACTACAATGAAGTCTCACTTCCCCCCGGTCAAAAGGGCCATCTGAAAAAAGTGTAAAATCCAGAAAGGCAGGACAGGCCATGGAGAACTGGGAGCCTTGTTATGCTGATGGGCGGGATGTAAATTGCCAACAACCACTCGGGAGAAGTGTATGGTGTTTCCTGAAACATCTAAAAAACAAAGCAACAGAGCCTAGGGCACTTCCACTTATGGTCTTATAGCTTAGGGAATTTAAAATCAAAAAGACACAGCCACCCCAAAGTTTGGAACGGCTCTGTTTACAAGAACCTCGTTTACAGTACAAGTTCAACATCGCAGAAAGTGAAAAATGGATAAAGAAGTTGTGGTATTTACTTACAAAGCAATATCACTCAGCAATGAAATCTGTGTCATCAGGCCCTTAGCAGCACAATGAGTGGATTCAGGTATGATGATTCTAACTGAAATAAGTCACACAGAAAAAGAAACATCATAAGATATCAGTAATACACGGAATGTAAACTTGGCTACACAGGAACTGAATTACAGAACAGAACAGGGTCTCAAATTTAGAAAACCAACTTATTCTTGCTTAAGGGTAAAGGTGAGTTGGGGTGCTGCATAAAACCAGAGATTGAAATGAGCACAGATAAAGTTCCTTAAGCCAAATATGGAATAGACAAGAGCTACTCCTTGCTCAACGAAATGGACTCAACACCGCATATTAAACACCTAAGAATGTACCTGACTAGTAATTATCTTAAAACCTATGGATTGCTATGTCTCCGAAAGAGAATCAAGCATGTGTACAGGGGCGTAAACGCAGCAGTGATACGATTGGAAAGGTTCGGTGAGCAAATGAAGACCCTTTGAAGTCATATTGCATGGTACCCATTCCACGGGTTTCAACTACCCAGGTTTTACGTATTCTTCCTTCAGCTAAAACATGCATGTGGAACCCAGAGTATGATCAACCATGTGATCGTGAGACGTGTTCAAATATGTTTCAGTTTTCGTACCCTGGTACTCGGGTGCAACATTCCAGATGCTTTACTAACACTCTCCCGACTTGGAGAGTCAGTCCCTTTTACCTCCTGTTCGGCCCAGTTTGCAATTTCTGCGGAAGATGAACAGGAATAGCGAGAACCAATGAGAGACTAGCTGGAGGTGTCTGGACGGGCAAATTTAACTCTCATTTCCCACCAGGAAGAGGAATTAACCAAAGGCTCAGCGTGCCGTGCCGGAACCAGATTAGGGCCTGAAGCCATCCTGCGGTGTTGCGGCCAGCTCACAGGAAAGCGAGTTGCAGAAAGGAGCTCAGGGGCACTGTAATTCACAAACCTGCAGAGTTATAAATGACAGCTATCGTCCAAAAATAGACTGAAGTAAGGCTGCCAAGAGGACTTGAAAGCGGGGCAGAATTGCAGGAAACCGATTTCAGGAGGTAGACTGGAATTGCATTGAAAGCATAGGAAAAGAGGCAGAACGTCCACAATGATGCACTTGGCCAAAAAGGGCGTATGCGTTTTTTCCTGAATATATTCAGGAAAAAACGCATACGCCCTTTTTGGCCAACCAAGCAAGCTTGCAAAGGAAATCTGCACTACAATGAAGTCTCACTTTTCCCCGGTCAAAAGGGCCATCTGAAAAAAGTGTAAAATCCAGAAAGGCAGGACAGGCCATGGAGAACTGGGAGCCTTGTTATGCTGATGGGCGGGATGTAAATTGCCAACAGACACTCGGGAGAAGTGTATGGTGTTTCCTGAAACATCTAAAAAACAAAGCAACAGAGCCTAGGGCACTTCCACTTATGGTCCTATAGCTTAGGGAAATTAAAATCAAAAAGACACAGCCACCCCAAAGTTTGGAACGGCTCTGTTTACAAGAACCTCGTTTACAGTACAAGTTCAACATCGCAGAAAGTGAAAAATGGATAAAGAAGTTGTGGTATTTACTTACAAAGCAATATCACTCAGCAATGAAATCTGTGTCATCAGGCCCTTAGCAGCACAATGAGTGGATTCAGGTATGATGATTCTAACTGAAATAAGTCACACAGAAAAAGAAACATCATAAGATATCAGTAATACACGGAATGTAAACTTGGCTACACAGGAACTGAATTACAGAACAGAACAGGGTCTCAAATTTAGAAAACCAACTTATTCTTGCTTAAGGGTAAAGGTGAGTTGGGGTGCTGCATAAAACCAGAGATTGAAATGAGCACAGATAAAGTTCCTTAAGCCAAATATGGAATAGACAAGAGCTACTCCTTGCTCAACGAAATGGACTCAACACCGCATATTAAACACCTAAGAATGTACCTGACTAGTAAGTATCTTAAAACCTATGGATTGCTATGTCTCCGAAAGAGAATCAAGCATGTGTACAGGGGCGTAAACGCAGCAGTGATAAGATTGGAAAGGTTCGGTGAGCAAATGAAGACCCTTTGAAGTCATATTGCATGGTACCCATTCCACGGGTTTCAACTACCCAGTTTTTACGTATTCTTCCTTCAGCTAAAACATGCATGTGGAACCCAGAGTATGATCAACCATGTGATCGGGAGACGTGTTCAAATATGTCTCAGTTTTCGTACCCTGGTACTCGGGTGCAACATTCCAGATGCTTTACTAGCACTCTCCCGACTTGGAGAGTCAGTCCCTTTAACCTCCTGTTTGGCCCAGTTTCCAATTTCTGCGCAAGATGAACAGGAATAGCGAGAACCAATGAGAGACTAGCTGGAGGTGTCTGGACGGGCAAATTTAACTCTCATTTCCCACCAGGAAGAGGAATTAACCAAAGGCTCAGCGTGCCGTGCCGGAACCAGATTAGGGCCTGAAGCCATCCTGCGGTGTTGCGGCCAGCTCAAAAGAAAGCGAGTTGAAGAAAGGAGCTCAGGGGCACTGTAATTCACAAACCTGCAGAGTTATAAATGACAGCTATCGTCCAAAAATATACTGAAGTAAGGCTGCCAAGAGGACTTGAAAGCGGGGCAGAATTGCAGGAAACCGATTTCAGGAGGTAGACTGGAATTGCATTGAAAGCATAGGAAAAGAGGCAGAACGTCCACAATGATGCACTTGGCCAAAAAGGGCGTATGCGTTTTTTCCTGAATATATTCAGGAAAAAACGCATACGCCCTTTTTGGCCAACCAAGCAAGCTTGCAAAGGAAATCTGCACTACAATGAAGTCTCACTTCTCCCCGGTCAAAAGGGCCATCTGAAAAAAGTGTAAAATCCAGAAAGGCAGGACAGGCCATGGAGAACTGGGAGCCTTGTTATGCTGATGGGCGGGATGTAAATTGCCGACAGACACTCGGGAGAAGTGTATGGTGTTTCCTGAAACATCTAAAAAACAAAGCAACAGAGCATAGGGCACTGCGACTTATGGTCCTATAGCTTAGGGAAATTAAAATCAAAAAGACACAGCCACCCCAAAGTTTGGGACGGCTCTGTTTACAAGAACCTCGTTTACAGTACAAGTTCAACATCGCAGAAAGTGAAAAATGGATAAAGAAGTTGTGGTATTTACTTACAAAGCAATATCACTCAGCAATGAAATCTATGTCATCAGGCCCTTAGCAGCACAATGAGTGGATTCAGGTATGATGATTCTAACTGAAATAAGTCACACAGAAAAAGAAACATCATAAGATATCAGTAATACACGGAATGTAAACTTGGCTACACAGGAACTGAATTACAGAACAGAACAGGGTCTCAAATTTAGAAAACCAACTTATGCTTGCTTAAGGGGAAAGGTGAGTTGGGGTGCTGCATAAAACCAGAGATTGAAATGAGCACAGATAAAGTTCCTTAAGCCAAATATGGAATAGACAAGAGCTACTCCTTGCTCAACGAAATGGACTCAACACCGCATATTAAACGCCTAAGAATGTACCTGACTAGTAAGTATCTTAAAACCTATGGATTGCTATGTCTCCGAAAGAGAATCAAGCATGTGTACAGGGGCATAAACGCAGCAGTGATAGGACTGGAGAGGTTCGTGAGCAAATGAAGACCCTTTGAAGTCATATTGCATGGTACCCATTCCACGGGTTTCAACTACACAGGTTTAAGGTATTCTTCCTTCAGCTAAAACATGCATGTGGAACCCAGAGTATGATCAACCATGTGATCGGGAGACGTGTTCAAATATGTCTCAGTTTTCGTACCCTGGTACTCGGGTGCAACATTCCAGACGCTTTACTAACACTCTCCCGACTTGGAGAGTCAGTCCCTTTAACCTCCTGTTTGGCCCAGTTTGCAATTTCTACGAAAGATGAACAGGAATAGCGAGAAGCAATGAGAGACTAGCTGGAGGTGTCTGGACGGGCAAATTTAACTCTCATTTCCCACCAGGAAGAGGAATTAACCAAAGGCTCAGCGTGCCGTGCCGGAACCAGATTAGGGCCTGAAGCCATCCTGCGGTGTTGCGGCCAGCTCACAGGAAAGCGAGTTGCAGAAAGGAGCTCAGGGGCACTGTAATTCACAAACCTGCAGAGTTATAAATGACAGCTATCGTCCAAAAATATACTGAAGTAAGGCTGCCAAGAGGACTTGAAAGCGGGGCAGAATTGCAGGAAACCGATTTCAGGAGGTAGACTGGAATTGCATTGAAAGCATATGAAAAGAGGCAGAACGTCCACAATGATGCACTTAGCCAAAAAGGGCGTATGCGTTTTTTCCTGAATATATTCAGGAAAAAACGCATACGCACTTTTTGGCCAACCAAGCAAGCTTGCAAAGGAAATCTGCACTACAATGAAGTCTCACTTTTCCCCGGTCAAAAGGGCCATCTGAAAAAAGTGTAAAATCCAGAAAGGCAGGACAGGCCATGGAGAACTGGGAGCCTTGTTATGCTGATGGGCGGGATGTAAATTGCCAACAGACACTCGGGAGAAGTGTATGGTGTTTCCTGAAACATCTAAAAAACAAAGCAACAGAGCCTAGGGCACTTCCACTTATGGTCCTATAGCTTAGGGAATTTAAAATCAAAAAGACACAGCCACCCCAAAGTTTGGAACGGCTCTGTTTACAAGAACCTCATTTACAGTACAAGTTCAACATCGCAGAAAGTGAAAAATGGATAAAGAAGTTGTGGTATTTACTTACAAAGCAATATCACTCAGCAATGAAATCTGTGTCATCAGGCCCTTAGCAGCACAATGAGTGGATTCAGGTATGATGATTCTAACTGAAATAAGTCACACAGAAAAAGAAACATCATAAGATATCAGTAATACACGGAATGTAAACTTGGCTACACAGGAACTGAATTACAGAACAGAACAGGGTCTCAAATTTAGAAAACCAACTTATTCTTGCTTAAGGGTAAAGGTGAGTTGGGGTGCTGCATAAAACCAGAGATTGAAATGAGCACAGATAAAGTTCCTTAAGCCAAATATGGAACCCAGAGTATGATCAACCATGTGATCGGGAGACGTGTTCAAATATGTCTCAGTTTTCGTACCCTGGTACTCGGGTGCAACATTCCAGATGCTTTACTAACACTCTCCCGACTTGGAGAGTCAGTCCCTTTAACCTCCTGTTTGGCCCAGTTTCCAATTTCTGCGGAAGATGAACAGGAATAGCGAGAACCAATGAGAGACTAGCTGGAGGTGTCTGGACGGGCAAATTTAACTCTCATTTCCCACCAGGAAGAGGAATTAACCAAAGGCTCAGCGTGCCGTGCCGGAACCAGATTAGGGCCTGAAGCCATCCTGCGGTGTTGCGGCCAGCTCAAAAGAAAGCGAGTTGAAGAAAGGAGCTCAGGGGCACTGTAATTCACAAACCTGCAGAGTTATAAATGACAGCTATCGTCCAAAAATATACTGAAGTAAGGCTGCCAAGAGGACTTGAAAGCGGGGCAGAATTGCAGGAAACCGATTTCAGGAGGTAGACTGGAATTGCATTGAAAGCATAGGAAAAGAGGCAGAACGTCCACAATGATGCACTTGGCCAAAAAGGGCGTATGCGTTTTTTCCTGAATATATTCAGGAAAAAACGCATACGCCCTTTTTGGCCAACCAAGCAAGCTTGCAAAGGAAATCTGCACTACAATGAAGTCTCACTTTTCCCCGGTCAAAAGGGCCATCTGAAAAAAGTGTAAAATCCAGAAAGGCAGGACAGGCCATGGAGAACTGGGAGCCTTGTTATGCTGATGGGCGGGATGTAAATTGCCAACAGACACTCGGGAGAAGTGTATGGTGTTTCCTGAAACATCTAAAAAACAAAGCAACAGAGCCTAGGGCACTTCCACTTATGGTCCTATAGCTTAGGGAATTTAAAATCAAAAAGACACAGCCACCCCAAAGTTTGGAACGGCTCTGTTTACAAGAACCTCGTTTACAGTACAAGTTCAACATCGCAGAAAGTGAAAAATGGATAAAGAAGTTGTGGTATTTACTTACAAAGCAATATCACTCAGCAATGAAATCTGTGTCATCAGGCCCTTAGCAGCACAATGAGTGGATTCAGGTATGATGATTCTAACTGAAGTAAGTCACACAGAAAGAGAAACATCATGAGATATCAGTAATACACGGAATGTAAACTTGGCTACACAGGAACTGAATTACAGAACAGAACAGGGTCTCAAATTTAGAAAACCAACTTATGCTTGCTTAAGGGTAAAGGTGAGTTGGGGTGCTGCATAAAACCAGAGATTGAAATGAGCACAGATAAAGTTCCTTAAGCCAAATATGGAATAGACAAGAGCTACTCCTTGCTCAACGAAATGGACTCAACACCGCATATTAAACGCCTAAGAATGTACCTGACTAGTAAGTATCTTAAAACCTATGGATTGCTATGTCTCCGAAAGAGAATCAAGCATGTGTACAGGGGCATAAACGCAGCAGTGATAGGATTGGAGAGGTTCGGTGAGCAAATGAAGTCCCTTTGAAGTCATATTGCATGGTACCCATTCCACGGGTTTCAACTACCCAGGTTTTAGGTATTCTTCCTTCAGCTAAAACATGCATGTGGAACCCAAGTATGATGAACCATGTGAACGGGAGACGTGTTCAAATATGTCTCAGTTTTCCTCCCCTGGTACTCGGGTGCAACATTCCAGAGGCTTTACTAACACTCTCCCCACTTGGAGAGTCTGCGCCTTTAACCTTCTGTTTGGCCCAGTTTGCAATTTCTGCGGAAGATGAACAGGAATAGCGAGAACCAATGAGAGGCTAGCTGGAGGTGTCTGGACGGGCAAATTTAACTCTCATTTCCCAACAGGAAGAGGAAATAACCAAAGGCTCAGCGTGCCGTACCGGAACCAGATTAGGGCCTGAAGCCATCCTGTGGTGTTGCGGCCACCTCAAAAGAAACCGAGTTGAAGAAAGGAGCTCAGGGGCACTCTAATTAACAAACCTGCAGAATTATAAATGACAGCTATCGTCCAAAAATAGACTGAAGTAAGGCTGCCAAGAGGACTTGAAAGCGGGGCAGAATTGCAGGAAACCGATTTCAGGAGGTAGACTGGAATTGCATTGAAAGCATAGGAAAAGAGGCAGAACGTCCACAATGATGCACTTGGCCAAAAAGGGCGTATGCGTTTTTTCCTGAATATATTCAGGAAAAAACGCATACGCCCTTTTTGGCCAACCAAGCAAGCTTGCAAAGGAAATCTGCACTACAATGAAGTCTCACTTCCCCCCGGTCAAAAGGGCCATCTGAAAAAAGTGTAAAATCCAGAAAGGCAGGACAGGCCATGGAGAACTGGGAGCCTTGTTATGCTGATGGGCGGGATGTAAATTGCCAACAGACACTCGGGAGAAGTGTATGGTGTTTCCTGAAACATCTAAAAACAAAGCAACAGAACCTAGGGCACTTCCACTTATGGTCCTATAGCTTAGGGAAATTAAAATCAAAAAGACACAGCCACCCCAAAGTTTGGAACGGCTCTGTTTACAAGAACCTCGTTTACAGTACAAGTTCAACATCGCAGAAAGTGAAAAATGGATAAAGAAGTTGTGGTATTTACTTACAAAGCAATATCACTCAGCAATGAAATCTGTGTCATCAGGCCCTTAGCAGCACAATGAGTGGATTCAGGTATGATGATTCTAACTGAAATAAGTCACACAGAAAAAGAAACATCATAAGATATCAGTAATACACGGAATGTAAACTTGGCTACACAGGAACTGAATTACAGAACAGAACAGGGTCTCAAATTTAGAAAACCAACTTATTCTTGCTTAAGGGTAAAGGTGAGTTGGGGTGCTGCATAAAACCAGAGATTGAAATGAGCACCTATAAAGTTCCTTAAGCCAAATATGGAATAGACAAGAGCTACTCCTTGCTCAACGAAATGGACTCAACACCCCATATTAAACGCCTAAGAATGTACCTGACTAGTAAGTATCTTAAAACCTATGGATTGCTATGTCTCCGAAAGAGAATCAAGCATGTGTACAGGGGCATAAACGCAGCAGTGATAGGATTGGAGAGGTTCGGTGAGCAAATGAAGACCCTTTGAAGTCATATTGCATGGTACCCATTCCACGGGTTTCAACTACCCAGGTTTTAGGTATTCTTCCTTCAGCTAAAATATGCATGTGGAACCCAGAGTATGATCAACCATGTGAACGGGAGACGTATTCAAATATGTCTCAGTTTTCCTCCCCTGGTACTCGGGTGCAACATTCCAGACGCTTTACTAACACTCTCCCCACTTGGAGAGTCAGTCCCTTTAACCTCCTGTTTGGCCCAGTTTGCAATTTCTGCGGAAGATGAACAGGAATAGCGAGAACCAATGAGAGGCTAGCTGGAGGTGTCTGGACGGGCAAATTTAACTCTCATTTCCCAACAGGAAGAGGAAATAACCAAAGGCTCAGTGTGCCGTACCGGAACCAGATTAGGGCCTGAAGCCATCCTGCGGTGTTGCGGCCAGGTCACAAGAAAGCAAGTTGAAGAAAGGAGCTCAGGGGCACTGTAATTCACAAACCTGCAGAGTTATAAATGACAGCTATCGTCCAAAAATATACTGAAGTAAGGCTGCCAAGAGGACTTGAAAGCGGGGCAGAATTGCAGGAAACCGATTTCAGGAGGTAGACTGGAATTGCATTGAAAGCATAGGAAAAGAGGCAGAACGTCCACAATGATGCACTTGGCCAAAAAGGGCGTATGCGTTTTTTCCTGAATATATTCAGGAAAAAACGCATACGCCCTTTTTGGCCAACCAAGCAAGCTTGCAAAGGAAATCTGCACTACAATGAAGTCTCACTTCTCCCCGGTCAAAAGGGCCATCTGAAAAAAGTGTAAAATCCAGAAAGGCAGGACAGGCCATGGAGAACTGGGAGCCTTGTTATGCTGATGGGCGGGATGTAAATTGCCAACAGACACTCGGGAGAAGTGTATGGTGTTTCCTGAAACATCTAAAAAACAAAGCAACAGAGCCTAGGGCACTGCCACTTATGGTCCTATAGCTTAGGGAAATTAAAATCAAAAAGACACAGCCACCCCAAAGTTTGGGACGGCTCTGTTTACAAGAACCTCGTTTACAGTACAAGTTCAACATCGCAGAAAGTGAAAAATGGATAAAGAAGTTGTGGTATTTACTTACAAAGCAATATCACTCAGCAATGAAATCTGTGTCATCAGGCCCTTAGCAGCACAATGAGTGTATTCAGGTATGATGATTCTAACTGAAGTAAGTCACACAGAAAAAGAAACATCATAAGATATCAGTAATACACGGAATGTAAACTTGGCTACACAGGAACTGAATTACAGAACAGAACAGGGTCTCAAATTTAGAAAACCAACTTATGCTTGCTTAAGGGTAAAGGTGAGTTGGGGTGCTGCATAAAACCAGAGATTGAAATGAGCACAGATAAAGTTCCTTAAGTCAAATATGGAATAGACAAGAGCTACTCCTTGCTCAACGAAATGGACTCAACACTGCATATTAAACGCCTAAGAATGTACCTGACTAGTAAGTATCTTAAAACCTATGGATTGCTATGTCTCCGAAAGAGAATCAAGCATGTGAACAGGGGCATAAACGCAGCAGTGATAGGATTGGAGAGGTTCAGTGAGCAAATGAAGACCCTTTGAAGTCATATTGCATGGTACCCATTACACGGGTCTTAACTCTCCAGGTTTAAGGTATTCTTCCTTCAGCTAAAACATGCATGTGGAACCCAAGTATGATCAACCATGTGAACGGGAGACGTGTTCAAATATGTCTTAGTTTTCCTCCCCTGGTACTCGGGTGCAACATTCCAGACGCTTTACTAACACTCTCCCCACTTGGAGAGTCAGCGCCTTTAACCTCCTGTTTGGCCCAGTTTGCAATTTCTGCGGAAGATGAACAGGAATAGCGAGAACCAATGAGAGGCTAGCTGGAGGTGTCTGGACGGGCAAATTTAACTCTCATTTCCCAACAGGAAGAGGAAATAACCAAAGGCTCAGCGTGCCGTACCGGAACCAGATTAGGGCCTGAAGCCATCCTGCGGTGTTGCGGCCACCTCAAAAGAAACCGAGTTGAAGAAAGGAGCTCAGGGGCACTATAATTCACAAACCTGCAGAGTTATAAATGACAGCTATCGTCCAAAAATAGACTGAAGTAAGGCTGCCAAGAGGACTTGAAAGCGGGGCAGAATTGCAGGAAACCGATTTCAGGAGGTAGACTGGAATTGCATTGAAAGCATAGGAAAAGAGGCAGAACGTCCACAATGATGCACTTGGCCAAAAAGGGCGTATGCGTTTTTTCCTGAATATATTCAGGAAAAAACGCATACGCCCTTTTTGGCCAACCGAGCAAGCTTGCAAAGGAAATCTGCACTACAATGAAGTCTCACTTCCCCCCGGTCAAAAGGGCCATCTGAAAAAAGTGTAAAATCCAGAAAGGCAGGACAGGCCATGGAGAACTGGGAGCCTTGTTATGCTGATGGGCGGGATGTAAATTGCCAACAACCACTCGGGAGAAGTGTATGGTGTTTCCTGAAACATCTAAAAAACAAAGCAACAGAACCTAGGGCACTTCCACTTATGGTCCTATAGCTTAAGGAAATTAAAATCAAAAAGACACAGCCACCCCAAAGTTTGGAACGGCTCTGTTTACAAGAACCTCGTTTACAGTACAAGTTCAACATCGCAGAAAGTGAAAAATGGATAAAGAAGTTGTGGTATTTACTTACAAAGCAATATCACTCAGCAATGAAATCTGTGTCATCAGGCCCTTAGCAGCACAATGAGTGGATTCAGGTATGATGATTCTAACTGAAATAAGTCACACAGAAAAAGAAACATCATAAGATATCAGTAATACACGGAATGTAAACTTGGCTACACAGGAACTGAATTACAGAACAGAACAGGGTCTCAAATTTAGAAAACCAACTTATTCTTGCTTAAGGGTAAAGGTGAGTTGGGGTGCTGCATAAAACCAGAGATTGAAATGAGCACAGATAAAGTTCCTTAAGCCAAATATGGAATAGACAAGAGCTACTCCTTGCTCAACGAAATGGACTCAACACCCCATATTAAACGCCTAAGAATGTACCTGACTAGTAAGTATCTTAAAACCTATGGATTGCTATGTCTCCGAAAGAGAATCAAGCATGTGTACAGGGGCATAAACGCAGCAGTGATAGGATTGGAGAGGTTCGGTGAGCAAATGAAGACCCTTTGAAGTCATATTGCATGGTACCCATTCCACGGGTTTCAACTACCCAGGTTTTAGGTATTCTTCCTTCAGCTAAAATATGCATGTGGAACCCAGAGTATGATCAACCATGTGAACGGGAGACGTATTCAAATATGTCTCAGTTTTCCTCCCCTGGTACTCGGGTGCAACATTCCAGACGCTTTACTAACACTCTCCCCACTTGGAGAGTCAGTCCCTTTAACCTCCTGTTTGGCCCAGTTTGCAATTTCTGCGGAAGATGAACAGGAATAGCGAGAACCAATGAGAGGCTAGCTGGAGGTGTCTGGACGGGCAAATTTAACTCTCATTTCCCAACAGGAAGAGGAAATAACCAAAGGCTCAGCGTGCCGTACCGGAACCAGATTAGGGCCTGAAGCCATCCTGTGGTGTTGCGGCCACCTCAAAAGAAACCGAGTTGAAGAAAGGAGCTCAGGGGCACTCTAATTCACAAACCTGCAGAATTATAAATGACAGCTATCGTCCAAAAATAGACTGAAGTAAGGCTGCCAAGAGGACTTGAAAGCGGGGCAGAATTGCAGGAAACCGATTTCAGGAGGTAGACTGGAATTGCATTGAAAGCATAGGAAAAGAGGCAGAACGTCCACAATGATGCACTTGGCCAAAAAGGGCGTATGCGTTTTTTCCTGAATATATTCAGGAAAAAACGCATACGCCCTTTTTGGCCAACCAAGCAAGCTTGCAAAGGAAATCTGCACTACAATGAAGTCTCACTTCCCCCCGGTCAAAAGGGCCATCTGAAAAAAGTGTAAAATCCAGAAAGGCAGGACAGGCCATGGAGAACTGGGAGCCTTGTTATGCTGATGGGCGGGATGTAAATTGCCAACAGACACTCGGGAGAAGTGTATGGTGTTTCCTGAAACATCTAAAAACAAAGCAACAGAACCTAGGGCACTTCCACTTATGGTCCTATAGCTTAGGGAAATTAAAATCAAAAAGACACAGCCACCCCAAAGTTTGGAACGGCTCTGTTTACAAGAACCTCGTTTACAGTACAAGTTCAACATCGCAGAAAGTGAAAAATGGATAAAGAAGTTGTGGTATTTACTTACAAAGCAATATCACTCAGCAATGAAATCTGTGTCATCAGGCCCTTAGCAGCACAATGAGTGGATTCAGGTATGATGATTCTAACTGAAATAAGTCACACAGAAAAAGAAACATCATAAGATATCAGTAATACACGGAATGTAAACTTGGCTACACAGGAACTGAATTACAGAACAGAACAGGGTCTCAAATTTAGAAAACCAACTTATTCTTGCTTAAGGGTAAAGGTGAGTTGGGGTGCTGCATAAAACCAGAGATTGAAATGAGCACCTATAAAGTTCCTTAAGCCAAATATGGAATAGACAAGAGCTACTCCTTGCTCAACGAAATGGACTCAACACCCCATATTAAACGCCTAAGAATGTACCTGACTAGTAAGTATCTTAAAACCTATGGATTGCTATGTCTCCGAAAGAGAATCAAGCATGTGTACAGGGGCATAAACGCAGCAGTGATAGGATTGGAGAGGTTCGGTGAGCAAATGAAGACCCTTTGAAGTCATATTGCATGGTACCCATTCCACGGGTTTCAACTACCCAGGTTTTAGGTATTCTTCCTTCAGCTAAAATATGCATGTGGAACCCAGAGTATGATCAACCATGTGAACGGGAGACGTATTCAAATATGTCTCAGTTTTCCTCCCCTGGTACTCGGGTGCAACATTCCAGACGCTTTACTAACACTCTCCCCACTTGGAGAGTCAGTCCCTTTAACCTCCTGTTTGGCCCAGTTTGCAATTTCTGCGGAAGATGAACAGGAATAGCGAGAACCAATGAGAGGCTAGCTGGAGGTGTCTGGACGGGCAAATTTAACTCTCATTTCCCAACAGGAAGAGGAAATAACCAAAGGCTCAGTGTGCCGTACCGGAACCAGATTAGGGCCTGAAGCCATCCTGCGGTGTTGCGGCCAGGTCACAAGAAAGCAAGTTGAAGAAAGGAGCTCAGGGGCACTGTAATTCACAAACCTGCAGAGTTATAAATGACAGCTATCGTCCAAAAATATACTGAAGTAAGGCTGCCAAGAGGACTTGAAAGCGGGGCAGAATTGCAGGAAACCGATTTCAGGAGGTAGACTGGAATTGCATTGAAAGCATAGGAAAAGAGGCAGAACGTCCACAATGATGCACTTGGCCAAAAAGGGCGTATGCGTTTTTTCCTGAATATATTCAGGAAAAAACGCATACGCCCTTTTTGGCCAACCAAGCAAGCTTGCAAAGGAAATCTGCACTACAATGAAGTCTCACTTCCCCCCGGTCAAAAGGGCCATCTGAAAAAAGTGTAAAATCCAGAAAGGCAGGACAGGCCATGGAGAACTGGGAGCCTTGTTATGCTGATGGGCGGGATGTAAATTGCCAACAGACACTCGGGAGAAGTGTATGGTGTTTCCTGAAACATCTAAAAAACAAAGCAACAGAGCCTAGGGCACTGCCACTTATGGTCCTATAGCTTAGGGAAATTAAAATCAAAAAGACACAGCCACCCCAAAGTTTGGGACGGCTCTGTTTACAAGAACCTCGTTTACAGTACAAGTTCAACATCGCAGAAAGTGAAAAATGGATAAAGAAGTTGTGGTATTTACTTACAAAGCAATATCACTCAGCAATGAAATCTGTGTCATCAGGCCCTTAGCAGCACAATGAGTGTATTCAGGTATGATGATTCTAACTGAAGTAAGTCACACAGAAAAAGAAACATCATAAGATATCAGTAATACACGGAATGTAAACTTGGCTACACAGGAACTGAATTACAGAACAGAACAGGGTCTCAAATTTAGAAAACCAACTTATGCTTGCTTAAGGGTAAAGGTGAGTTGGGGTGCTGCATAAAACCAGAGATTGAAATGAGCACAGATAAAGTTCCTTAAGTCAAATATGGAATAGACAAGAGCTACTCCTTGCTCAACGAAATGGACTCAACACTGCATATTAAACGCCTAAGAATGTACCTGACTAGTAAGTATCTTAAAACCTATGGATTGCTATGTCTCCGAAAGAGAATCAAGCATGTGAACAGGGGCATAAACGCAGCAGTGATAGGATTGGAGAGGTTCAGTGAGCAAATGAAGACCCTTTGAAGTCATATTGCATGGTACCCATTACACGGGTCTTAACTCTCCAGGTTTAAGGTATTCTTCCTTCAGCTAAAACATGCATGTGGAACCCAAGTATGATCAACCATGTGAACGGGAGACGTGTTCAAATATGTCTTAGTTTTCCTCCCCTGGTACTCGGGTGCAACATTCCAGACGCTTTACTAACACTCTCCCCACTTGGAGAGTCAGCGCCTTTAACCTCCTGTTTGGCCCAGTTTGCAATTTCTGCGGAAGATGAACAGGAATAGCGAGAACCAATGAGAGGCTAGCTGGAGGTGTCTGGACGGGCAAATTTAACTCTCATTTCCCAACAGGAAGAGGAAATAACCAAAGGCTCAGCGTGCCGTACCGGAACCAGATTAGGGCCTGAAGCCATCCTGCGGTGTTGCGGCCACCTCAAAAGAAACCGAGTTGAAGAAAGGAGCTCAGGGGCACTATAATTCACAAACCTGCAGAGTTATAAATGACAGCTATCGTCCAAAAATAGACTGAAGTAAGGCTGCCAAGAGGACTTGAAAGCGGGGCAGAATTGCAGGAAACCGATTTCAGGAGGTAGACTGGAATTGCATTGAAAGCATAGGAAAAGAGGCAGAACGTCCACAATGATGCACTTGGCCAAAAAGGGCGTATGCGTTTTTTCCTGAATATATTCAGGAAAAAACGCATACGCCCTTTTTGGCCAACCGAGCAAGCTTGCAAAGGAAATCTGCACTACAATGAAGTCTCACTTCCCCCCGGTCAAAAGGGCCATCTGAAAAAAGTGTAAAATCCAGAAAGGCAGGACAGGCCATGGAGAACTGGGAGCCTTGTTATGCTGATGGGCGGGATGTAAATTGCCAACAACCACTCGGGAGAAGTGTATGGTGTTTCCTGAAACATCTAAAAAACAAAGCAACAGAACCTAGGGCACTTCCACTTATGGTCCTATAGCTTAAGGAAATTAAAATCAAAAAGACACAGCCACCCCAAAGTTTGGAACGGCTCTGTTTACAAGAACCTCGTTTACAGTACAAGTTCAACATCGCAGAAAGTGAAAAATGGATAAAGAAGTTGTGGTATTTACTTACAAAGCAATATCACTCAGCAATGAAATCTGTGTCATCAGGCCCTTAGCAGCACAATGAGTGGATTCAGGTATGATGATTCTAACTGAAATAAGTCACACAGAAAAAGAAACATCATAAGATATCAGTAATACACGGAATGTAAACTTGGCTACACAGGAACTGAATTACAGAACAGAACAGGGTCTCAAATTTAGAAAACCAACTTATTCTTGCTTAAGGGTAAAGGTGAGTTGGGGTGCTGCATAAAACCAGAGATTGAAATGAGCACAGATAAAGTTCCTTAAGCCAAATATGGAATAGACAAGAGCTACTCCTTGCTCAACGAAATGGACTCAACACCCCATATTAAACGCCTAAGAATGTACCTGACTAGTAAGTATCTTAAAACCTATGGATTGCTATGTCTCCGAAAGAGAATCAAGCATGTGTACAGGGGCATAAACGCAGCAGTGATAGGATTGGAGATGTTCGGTGAGCAAATGAAGACCCTTTGAAGTCATATTGCATGGTACCCATTCCACGGGTTTCAACTACCCAGGTTTTAGGTATTCTTCCTTCAGCTAAAATATGCATGTGGAACCCAGAGTATGATCAACCATGTGAACGGGAGACGTATTCAAATATGTCTCAGTTTTCCTCCCCTGGTACTCGGGTGCAACATTCCAGACGCTTTACTAACACTCTCCCCACTTGGAGAGTCAGTCCCTTTAACCTCCTGTTTGGCCCAGTTTGCAATTTCTGCGGAAGATGAACAGGAATAGCGAGAACCAATGAGAGGCTAGCTGGAGGTGTCTGGACGGGCAAATTTAACTCTCATTTCCCAACAGGAAGAGGAAATAACCAAAGGCTCAGTGTGCCGTACCGGAACCAGATTAGGGCCTGAAGCCATCCTGCGGTGTTGCGGCCAGGTCACAAGAAAGCAAGTTGAAGAAAGGAGCTCAGGGGCACTGTAATTCACAAACCTGCAGAGTTATAAATGACAGCTATCGTCCAAAAATATACTGAAGTAAGGCTGCCAAGAGGACTTGAAAGCGGGGCAGAATTGCAGGAAACCGATTTCAGGAGGTAGACTGGAATTGCATTGAAAGCATAGGAAAAGAGGCAGAACGTCCACAATGATGCACTTGGCCAAAAAGGGCGTATGCGTTTTTTCCTGAATATATTCAGGAAAAAACGCATACGCCCTTTTTGGCCAACCAAGCAAGCTTGCAAAGGAAATCTGCACTACAATGAAGTCTCACTTCCCCCCGGTCAAAAGGGCCATCTGAAAAAAGTGTAAAATCCAGAAAGGCAGGACAGGCCATGGAGAACTGGGAGCCTTGTTATGCTGATGGGCGGGATGTAAATTGCCAACAGACACTCGGGAGAAGTGTATGGTGTTTCCTGAAACATCTAAAAAACAAAGCAACAGAGCCTAGGGCACTGCCACTTATGGTCCTATAGCTTAGGGAAATTAAAATCAAAAAGACACAGCCACCCCAAAGTTTGGGACGGCTCTGTTTACAAGAACCTCGTTTACAGTACAAGTTCAACATCGCAGAAAGTGAAAAATGGATAAAGAAGTTGTGGTATTTACTTACAAAGCAATATCACTCAGCAATGAAATCTGTGTCATCAGGCCCTTAGCAGCACAATGAGTGTATTCAGGTATGATGATTCTAACTGAAGTAAGTCACACAGAAAAAGAAACATCATAAGATATCAGTAATACACGGAATGTAAACTTGGCTACACAGGAACTGAATTACAGAACAGAACAGGGTCTCAAATTTAGAAAACCAACTTATGCTTGCTTAAGGGTAAAGGTGAGTTGGGGTGCTGCATAAAACCAGAGATTGAAATGAGCACAGATAAAGTTCCTTAAGTCAAATATGGAATAGACAAGAGCTACTCCTTGCTCAACGAAATGGACTCAACACTGCATATTAAACGCCTAAGAATGTACCTGACTAGTAAGTATCTTAAAACCTATGGATTGCTATGTCTCCGAAAGGGAATCAAGCATGTGAACAGGGGCATAAACGCAGCAGTGATAGGATTGGAGAGGTTCAGTGAGCAAATGAAGACCCTTTGAAGTCATATTGCATGGTACCCATTACACGGGTCTTAACTCTCCAGGTTTAAGGTATTCTTCCTTCAGCTAAAACATGCATGTGGAACCCAAGTATGATCAACCATGTGAACGGGAGATGTGTTCAAATATGTCTTAGTTTTCCTCCCCTGGTACTCGGGTGCAACATTCCAGACGCTTTACTAACACTCTCCCCACTTGGAGAGTCAGCGCCTTTAACCTCCTGTTTGGCCCAGTTTGCAATTTCTGCGGAAGATGAACAGGAATAGCGAGAACCAATGAGAGGCTAGCTGGAGGTGTCTGGACGGGCAAATTTAACTCTCATTTCCCAACAGGAAGAGGAAATAACCAAAGGCTCAGCGTGCCGTACCGGAACCAGATTAGGGCCTGAAGCCATCCTGCGGTGTTGCGGCCACCTCAAAAGAAACCGAGTTGAAGAAAGGAGCTCAGGGGCACTATAATTCACAAACCTGCAGAGTTATAAATGACAGCTATCGTCCAAAAATAGACTGAAGTAAGGCTGCCAAGAGGACTTGAAAGCGGGGCAGAATTGCAGGAAACCGATTTCAGGAGGTAGACTGGAATTGCATTGAAAGCATAGGAAAAGAGGCAGAACGTCCACAATGATGCACTTGGCCAAAAAGGGCGTATGCGTTTTTTCCTGAATATATTCAGGAAAAAACGCATACGCCCTTTTTGGCCAACCAAGCAAGCTTGCAAAGGAAATCTGCACTACAATGAAGTCTCACTTCCCCCCGGTCAAAAGGGCCATCTGAAAAAAGTGTAAAATCCAGAAAGGCAGGACAGGCCATGGAGAACTGGGAGCCTTGTTATGCTGATGGGCGGGATGTAAATTGCCAACAGACACTCGGGAGAAGTGTATGGTGTTTCCTGAAACATCTAAAAAACAAAGCAACAGAGCCTAGGGCACTGCCACTTATGGTCCTATAGCTTAGGGAAATTAAAATCAAAAAGACACAGCCACCCCAAAGTTTGGGACGGCTCTGTTTACAAGAACCTCGTTTACAGTACAAGTTCAACATCGCAGAAAGTGAAAAATGGATAAAGAAGTTGTGGTATTTACTTACAAAGCAATATCACTCAGCAATGAAATCTGTGTCATCAGGCCCTTAGCAGCACAATGAGTGTATTCAGGTATGATGATTCTAACTGAAGTAAGTCACACAGAAAAAGAAACATCATAAGATATCAGTAATACACGGAATGTAAACTTGGCTACACAGGAACTGAATTACAGAACAGAACAGGGTCTCAAATTTAGAAAACCAACTTATGCTTGCTTAAGGGTAAAGGTGAGTTGGGGTGCTGCATAAAACCAGAGATTGAAATGAGCACAGATAAAGTTCCTTAAGTCAAATATGGAATAGACAAGAGCTACTCCTTGCTCAACGAAATGGACTCAACACTGCATATTAAACGCCTAAGAATGTACCTGACTAGTAAGTATCTTAAAACCTATGGATTGCTATGTCTCCGAAAGGGAATCAAGCATGTGAACAGGGGCATAAACGCAGCAGTGATAGGATTGGAGAGGTTCAGTGAGCAAATGAAGACCCTTTGAAGTCATATTGCATGGTACCCATTACACGGGTCTTAACTCTCCAGGTTTAAGGTATTCTTCCTTCAGCTAAAACATGCATGTGGAACCCAAGTATGATCAACCATGTGAACGGGAGATGTGTTCAAATATGTCTTAGTTTTCCTCCCCTGGTACTCGGGTGCAACATTCCAGACGCTTTACTAACACTCTCCCCACTTGGAGAGTCAGCGCCTTTAACCTCCTGTTTGGCCCAGTTTGCAATTTCTGCGGAAGATGAACAGGAATAGCGAGAACCAATGAGAGGCTAGCTGGAGGTGTCTGGACGGGCAAATTTAACTCTCATTTCCCAACAGGAAGAGGAAATAACCAAAGGCTCAGCGTGCCGTACCGGAACCAGATTAGGGCCTGAAGCCATCCTGCGGTGTTGCGGCCACCTCAAAAGAAACCGAGTTGAAGAAAGGAGCTCAGGGGCACTATAATTCACAAACCTGCAGAGTTATAAATGACAGCTATCGTCCAAAAATAGACTGAAGTAAGGCTGCCAAGAGGACTTGAAAGCGGGGCAGAATTGCAGGAAACCGATTTCAGGAGGTAGACTGGAATTGCATTGAAAGCATAGGAAAAGAGGCAGAACGTCCACAATGATGCACTTGGCCAAAAAGGGCGTATGCGTTTTTTCCTGAATATATTCAGGAAAAAACGCATACGCCCTTTTTGGCCAACCGAGCAAGCTTGCAAAGGAAATCTGCACTACAATGAAGTCTCACTTCCCCCCGGTCAAAAGGGCCATCTGAAAAAAGTGTAAAATCCAGAAAGGCAGGACAGGCCATGGAGAACTGGGAGCCTTGTTATGCTGATGGGCGGGATGTAAATTGCCAACAACCACTCGGGAGAAGTGTATGGTGTTTCCTGAAACATCTAAAAAACAAAGCAACAGAACCTAGGGCACTTCCACTTATGGTCCTATAGCTTAGGGAAATTAAAATCAAAAAGACACAGCCACCCCAAAGTTTGGAACGGCTCTGTTTACAAGAACCTCGTTTACAGTACAAGTTCAACATCGCAGAAAGTGAAAAATGGATAAAGAAGTTGTGGTATTTACTTACAAAGCAATATCACTCAGCAATGAAATCTGTGTCATCAGGCCCTTAGCAGCACAATGAGTGGATTCAGGTATGATGATTCTAACTGAAATAAGTCACACAGAAAAAGAAACATCATAAGATATCAGTAATACACGGAATGTAAACTTGGCTACACAGGAACTGAATTACAGAACAGAACAGGGTCTCAAATTTAGAAAACCAACTTATTCTTGCTTAAGGGTAAAGGTGAGTTGGGGTGCTGCATAAAACCAGAGATTGAAATGAGCACAGATAAAGTTCCTTAAGCCAAATATGGAATAGACAAGAGCTACTCCTTGCTCAACGAAATGGACTCAACACCCCATATTAAACGCCTAAGAATGTACCTGACTAGTAAGTATCTTAAAACCTATGGATTGCTATGTCTCCGAAAGAGAATCAAGCATGTGTACAGGGGCATAAACGCAGCAGTGATAGGATTGGAGAGGTTCGGTGAGCAAATGAAGACCCTTTGAAGTCATATTGCATGGTACCCATTCCACGGGTTTCAACTACCTAGGTTTTAGGTATTCTTCCTTCAGCTAAAATATGCATGTGGAACCCAGAGTATGATCAACCATGTGAACAGGAGACGTGTTCAAATATGTCTCAGTTTTCCTCCCCTGGTACTCGGGTGCAACATTCCAGACGCTTTACTAACACTCTTCCCACTTGGAGAGTCAGTCCCTTTAACCTCCTGTTTGGCCCAGTTTGCAATTTCTGCGGAAGATGAACAGGAATAGCGAGAACCAATGAGAGGCTAGCTGGAGGTGTCTGGACGGGCAAATTTAACTCTCATTTCCCAACAGGAAGAGGAAATAACCAAAGGCTCAGTGTGCCGTACCGGAACCAGATTAGGGCCTGAAGCCATCCTGCGGTGTTGCGGCCACCTCAAAAGAAACCGAGTTGAAGAAAGGAGCTCAGGGGCACTATAATTCACAAACCTGCAGAGTTATAAATGACAGCTATCGTCCAAAAATAGACTGAAGTAAGGCTGCCAAGAGGACTTGAAAGCGGGGCAGAATTGCAGGAAACCGATTTCAGGAGGTAGACTGGAATTGCATTGAAAGCATAGGAAAAGAGGCAGAACGTCCACAATGATGCACTTGGCCAAAAAGGGCGTATGCGTTTTTTCCTGAATATATTCAGGAAAAAACGCATACGCCCTTTTTGGCCAACCAAGCAAGCTTGCAAAGGAAATCTGCACTACAATGAAGTCTCACTTCCCCCCAGTCAAAAGGGCCATCTGAAAAAAGTGTAAAATCCAGAAAGGCAGGACAGGCCATGGAGAACTGGGAGCCTTGTTATGCTGATGGGCGGGATGTAAATTGCCAACAGACACTCGGGAGAAGTGTATGGTGTTTCCTGAAACATCTAAAAAACAAAGCAACAGAGCATAGGGCACTGCCACTTATGGTCCTATAGCTTAGGGAAATTAAAATCAAAAAGACACAGCCACCCCAAAGTTTGGGACGGCTCTGTTTACAAGAACCTCGTTTACAGTACAAGTTCAACATCGCAGAAAGTGAAAAATGGATAAAGAAGTTGTGGTATTTACTTACAAAGCAATATCACTCAGCAATGAAATCTATGTCATCAGGCCCTTAGCAGCACAATGAGTGGATTCAGGTATGATGATTCTAACTGAAATAAGTCACACAGAAAAAGAAACATCATAAGATATCAGTAATACACGGAATGTAAACTTGGCTACACAGGAACTGAATTACAGAACAGAACAGGGTCTCAAATTTAGAAAACCAACTTATGCTTGCTTAAGGGTAAAGGTGAGTTGGGGTGCTGCATAAAACCAGAGATTGAAATGAGCACAGATAAAGTTCCTTAAGCCAAATATGGAATAGACAAGAGCTACTCCTTGCTCAACGAAATGGACTCAACACCGCATATTAAACGCCTAAGAATGTACCTGACTAGTAAGTATCTTAAAACCTATGGATTGCTATGTCTCCGAAAGAGAATCAAGCATGTGTACAGGGGCATAAACGCAGCAGTGATAGGACTGGAGAGGTTCGTGAGCAAATGAAGACCCTTTGAAGTCATATTGCATGGTACCCATTCCACGGGTTTCAACTACCCAGGTTTAAGGTATTCTTCCTTCAGCTAAAACATGCATGTGGAACCCAGAGTATGATCAACCATGTGATCGGGAGACGTGTTCAAATATGTCTCAGTTTTCGTACCCTGGTACTCGGGTGCAACATTCCAGACGCTTTACTAACACTCTCCCGACTTGGAGAGTCAGTCCCTTTAACCTCCTGTTTGGCCCAGTTTGCAATTTCTACGGAAGATGAACAGGAATAGCGAGAAGCAATGAGAGGCTAGCTGGAGGTGTCTGGACAGGCAAATTTAACTCTCATTTCCCAACAGGAAGAGGAAATAACCAAAGGCTCAGCGTGCCGTACCGGAACCAGATTAGGGCCTGAAACCATCCTGCGGTGTTGCGGCCACCTCAAAAGAAACCGAGTTGAAGAAAGGAGCTCAGGGGCACTATAATTCACAAACCTGCATAGTTATAAATGACAGCTATCGTCCAAAAATAGACTGAAGTAAGGCTGCCAAGAGGACTTGAAAGCGGGGCAGAATTGCAGGAAACCGATTTCAGGAGGTAGACTGGAATTGCATTGAAAGCATAGGAAAAGAGGCAGAACGTCCACAATGATGCACTTGGCCAAAAAGGGCGTATGCGTTTTTTCCTGAATATATTCAGGAAAAAACGCATACGCCCTTTTTGGCCAACCAAGCAAGCTTGCAAAGGAAATCTGCACTACAATGAAGTCTCACTTCCCCCCTGTCAAAAGGGCCATCTGAAAAAAGTGTAAAATCCAGAAAGGCAGGACAGGCCATGGAGAACTGGGAGCCTTGTTATGCTGATGGGCGGGATGTAAATTGCCAACAGACACTCGGGAGAAGTGTATGGTGTTTCCTGAAACATCTAAAAAACAAAGCAACAGAACCTAGGGCACTTCCACTTATGGTCCTATAGCTTAGGGAAATTAAAATCAAAAAGACACAGCCACCCCAAAGTTTGGAACGGCTCTGTTTACAAGAACCTCGTTTACAGTACAAGTTCAACATCGCAGAAAGTGAAAAATGGATAAAGAAGTTGTGGTATTTACTTACAAAGCAATATCACTCAGCAATGAAATCTGTGTCATCAGGCCCTTAGCAGCACAATGAGTGGATTCAGGTATGATGATTCTAACTGAAATAAGTCACACAGAAAAAGAAACATCATAAGATATCAGTAATACACGGAATGTAAACTTGGCTACACAGGAACTGAATTACAGAACAGAACAGGGTCTCAAATTTAGAAAACCAACTTATTCTTGCTTAAGGGTAAAGGTGAGTTGGGGTGCTGCATAAAACCAGAGATTGAAATGAGCACAGATAAAGTTCCTTAAGCCAAATATGGAATAGACAAGAGCTACTCCTTGCTCAACGAAATGGACTCAACACCCCATATTAAACGCCTAAGAATGTACCTGACTAGTAAGTATCTTAAAACCTATGGATTGCTATGTCTCCGAAAGAGAATCAAGCATGTGTACAGGGGCATAAACGCAGCAGTGATAGGATTGGAGAGGTTCGGTGAGCAAATGAAGACCCTTTGAAGTCATATTGCATGGTACCCATTCCACGGGTTTCAACTACCCAGGTTTTAGGTATTCTTCCTTCAGCTAAAATATGCATGTGGAACCCAGAGTATGATCAACCATGTGAACGGGAGACGTATTCAAATATGTCTCAGTTTTCCTCCCCTGGTACTCGGGTGCAACATTCCAGACGCTTTACTAACACTCTCCCCACTTGGAGAGTCAGTCCCTTTAACCTCCTGTTTGGCCCAGTTTGCAATTTCTGCGGAAGATGAACAGGAATAGCGAGAACCAATGAGAGGCTAGCTGGAGGTGTCTGGACGGGCAAATTTAACTCTCATTTCCCAACAGGAAGAGGAAATAACCAAAGGCTCAGTGTGCCGTACCGGAACCAGATTAGGGCCTGAAGCCATCCTGCGGTGTTGCGGCCAGGTCACAAGAAAGCAAGTTGAAGAAAGGAGCTCAGGGGCACTGTAATTCACAAACCTGCAGAGTTATAAATGACAGCTATCGTCCAAAAATATACTGAAGTAAGGCTGCCAAGAGGACTTGAAAGCGGGGCAGAATTGCAGGAAACCGATTTCAGGAGGTAGACTGGAATTGCATTGAAAGCATAGGAAAAGAGGCAGAACGTCCACAATGATGCACTTGGCCAAAAAGGGTGTATGCGTTTTTTCCTGAATATATTCAGGAAAAAACGTATACGCCCTTTTTGGCCAACCAAGCAAGCTTGCAAAGGAAATCTGCACTACAATGAAGTCTCACTTCCCCCCGGTCAAAAGGGCCATCTGAAAAAAGTGTAAAATCCAGAAAGGCAGGACAGGCCATGGAGAACTGGGAGCCTTGTTATGCTGATGGGCGGGATGTAAATTGCCAACAGACACTCGGGAGAAGTGTATGGTGTTTCCTGAAACATCTAAAAAACAAAGCAACAGAGCCTAGGGCACTGCCACTTATGGTCCTATAGCTTAGGGAAATTAAAATCAAAAAGACACAGCCACCCCAAAGTTTGGGACGGCTCTGTTTACAAGAACCTCGTTTACAGTACAAGTTCAACATCGCAGAAAGTGAAAAATGGATAAAGAAGTTGTGGTATTTACTTACAAAGCAATATCACTCAGCAATGAAATCTGTGTCATCAGGCCCTTAGCAGCACAATGAGTGTATTCAGGTATGATGATTCTAACTGAAGTAAGTCACACAGAAAAAGAAACATCATAAGATATCAGTAATACACGGAATGTAAACTTGGCTACACAGGAACTGAATTACAGAACAGAACAGGGTCTCAAATTTAGAAAACCAACTTATGCTTGCTTAAGGGTAAAGGTGAGTTGGGGTGCTGCATAAAACCAGAGATTGAAATGAGCACAGATAAAGTTCCTTAAGTCAAATATGGAATAGACAAGAGCTACTCCTTGCTCAACGAAATGGACTCAACACTGCATATTAAACGGCTAAGAATGTACCTGACTAGTAAGTATCTTAAAACCTATGGATTGCTATGTCTCCGAAAGAGAATCAAGCATGTGAACAGGGGCATAAACACAGCAGTGATAGGATTGGAGAGGTTCGGTGAGCAAATGAAGACCCTTTGAAGTCATATTGCATGGTACCCATTACACGGGTCTTAACTCTCCAGGTTTAAGGTATTCTTCCTTCAGCTAAAATATGCATGTGGAACCCAGAGTATGATCAACCATGTGATCGGGAGACGTGTTCAAATATGTCTCAGTTTTCGTACCCTGGTACTCGGGTGCAACATTCCAGACGCTTTACTAACACTCTCCCGACTTGGAGAGTCAGTCCCTTTAACCTCCTGTTTGGCCCAGTTTGCAATTTCTGCGGAAGATGAACAGGAATAGCGAGAACCAATGAGAGGCTAGCTGGAGGTGTCTGGACGGGCAAATTTAACTCTCATTTCCCACCAGGAAGAGGAAATAACCAAAGGCGCAGTGTGCCGTACCGGAACCAGATTAGGGCCTGAAGCCATCCTGCGGTGTTGCGGCCAGCTCAAAAGAAAGCGAGTTGAAGAAAGGAGCTCAGGGGCACTGTAATTCACAAACCTGCAGAGTTATAAATGACAGCTATCGTCCAAAAATAGACTGAAGTAAGGCTGCCAAGAGGACTTGAAAGCGGGGCAGAATTGCAGGAAACCGATTTCAGGAGGTAGACTGGAATTGCATTGAAAGCATAGGAAAAGAGGCAGAACGTCCACAATGATGCACTTGGCCAAAAAGGGCGTATGTGTTTTTTCCTGAATATAATCAGGAAAAAACGCATACGCCCTTTTTGGCCAACCAAGCAAGCTTGCAAAGGAAATCTGCACTACAATGAAGTCTCACTTCCCCCCGGTCAAAAGGGCCATCTGAAAAAAGTGTAAAATCCAGAAAGGCAGGACAGGCCATGGAGAACTGGGAGCCTTGTTATGCTGATGGGCGGGATGTAAATTGCCAACAACCACTCGGGAGAAGTGTATGGTGTTTCCTGAAACATCTAAAAAACAAAGCAACAGAGCCTAAGGCACTTCCACTTATGGTCCTATAGCTTAGGGAAATTAAAATCAAAAAGACACAGCCACCCCAAAGTTTGGGACGCCTCCGTTTACAAGAACCTCGTTTACCGTACAAGTTCAATATCACAGAAAGTGAAAAATGGATAAAGAACTTGTGGTACTTACGTACAATGCAGTATCACTCAGCAATGAAATCTATGTCATCAGGCCCATAGCAGCATAATGAGTGGATTCAGGTACGATGATTCTAACTGAAATAAGTCACACAGAAAAAGAAACATCATAAGATATCACTATTACACGGAATGTAAACTTGTCTACACAGGAACTGCATTCCAAAACAGAACAGGGTCTCAAATTTAGAAAACCAACTTATGCTTGCTTAAGGGGAAAGGTGAGTTGGGGTGCTGCATAAAACCAGAGATTGAAATGAGCACAGATAAAGTTCCTTAAGCCAAATATGGAATAGACAAGAGCTACTCCTTGCTCAACGAAATGGACTCAACACCGCATATTAAACGCCTAAGAATGTACCTGACTAGTAAGTATCTTAAAACCTATGGATTGCTATGTCTCCGAAAGAGAATCAAGCATGTGTACAGGGGCATAAACGCAGCAGTGATAGGATTGGAGAGGTTCAGTGAGCAAATGAAGACCCTTTGAAGTCATATTGCATGGTACCCATTCCACGGGTTTCAACTGCCCAGGTTTTAGGTATACTTCCTTCAGCTAAAATATGCATGTGGAACCCAGAGTATGATCAACCATGTGATCGGGAGACGTGTTCAAATATGTCTCAGTTTTCCTCCCCTGGTACTCGGGTGCAACATTCCAGACGCTTAACTAACACTCTCCCCACTTGGAGAGTCAGCGCCTTTAACCTCCTGTTTGGCACAGTTTGCAATTTCTGCAGAAGATGAACAGGAATAGCGAGAACCAATGAGAGGCTAGCTGGAGGTGTCTGGACGGGCCAATTTAACTCTCATTTCCCACCAGGAAGAGGAAATAACCAAAGGCTCAGCGTGCCGTACCGGAACCAGATTAGGGCCTGAAGCCATCCTGCGGTGTTGCGGCCAGCTCAAAAGAAAGCGAGTTGAAGAAAGGAGCTCAGGGGCACTGTAATTCACAAACCTGCAGAGTTATAAATGACAGCTATCGTCCAAAAATAGACTGAAGTAAGGCTGCCAAGAGGACTTGAAAGCGGGGCAGAATTGCAGGAAACCGATTTCAGGAGGTAGACTGGAATTGCATTGAAAGCATAGGAAAAGAGGCAGGACGTCCACAATGATGCACTTGGCCAAAAAGGGCGTATGCGTTTTTTCCTGAATATATTCAGGAAAAAACGCATACGCCCTTTTTGGCCAACCAAGCAAGCTTGCAAAGGAAATCTGCACTACAATGAAGTCTCACTTCTCCCCGGTCAAAAGGGCCATCTGAAAAAAGTGTAAAATCCAGAAAGGCAGGACAGGCCATGGAGAACTGGGAGCCTTGTTATGCTGAAGGGCGGGATGTAAATTGCCAACAACCACTCGGGAGAAGTGTATGGTGTTTCCTGAAACATCTAAAAAACAAAGCAACAGAACCTAGGGCACTTCCACTTATAGTCCTATAGCTTACGGAAATTAAAATCAAAAAGACACAGCCACCCCAAAGTTTGGAACGGCTCTGTTTACAAGAACCTCGTTTACAGTACAAGTTCAACATCGCAGAAAGTGAAAAATGGATAAAGAAGTTGTGGTATTTACTTACAAAGCAATATCACTCAGCAATGAAATCTGTGTCATCAGGCCCTTAGCAGCACAATGAGTGGATTCAGGTATGATGATTCTAACTGAAATAAGTCACACAGAAAAAGAAACATCATAAGATATCAGTAATACACGGAATGTAAACTTGGCTACACAGGAACTGAATTACAGAACAGAACAGGGTCTCAAATTTAGAAAACCAACTTATTCTTGCTTAAGGGTAAAGGTGAGTTGGGGTGCTGCATAAAACCAGAGATTGAAATGAGCACAGATAAAGTTCCTTAAGCCAAATACGGAATAGACAAGAGCTACTCCTTGCTCAACGAAATGGACTCAACACCCCATATTAAACGGCTAAGAATGTACCTGGCTAGTAAGTATCTTAAAACCTATGGATTGCTATGTCTCCGAAAGAGAATCAAGCATGTGTACAGGGGCATAAACGCAGCAGTGATAGGATTGGAGAGGTTCGGTGAGCAAATGAAGACCCTTTGAAGTCATATTGCATGGTACCCATTCCACGGGTTTCAACTACCCAAGTTTAAGGTATTCCTCCTTCAGCTAAAACATGCATGTGGAACCTAGAGTATGATCAACCATGTGATCGGGAGACGTGTTCAAATATGTCTCAGTTTTCCTCCCCTGGTACTCGGGTGCAACATTCCAGACGCTTTACTAACACTCTCCCCACTTGGAGAGTCAGTCCCTTTAACCTCCTGTTTGGCCCAGTTTGCAATTTCTGCGGAAGATGAACAGGAATAGCGAGAACCAATGAGAGACTAGCTGGAGGTGTCTGGACGGGCAAATTTAACTCTCATTTCCCACCAGGAAGAGGAATTAACCAAAGGCTCAGCATGCCGGGCCGGAACCAGATTAGGGCCTGAAGCCATCCTGCGGTGTTGCGGCCAGGTCACAAGAAAGCGAGTTGAAGAAAGGAGCTCAGGGGCACTGTAATTCACAAACCTGCAGAGTTATAAATGACAGCTATCGTCCAAAAATAGACTGAAGTAAGGCTGCCAAGAGGACTTGAAAGCGGGGCAGAATTGCAGGAAACCGATTTCAGGAGGTAGACTGGAATTGCATTGAAAGCATAGGAAAAGAGGCAGAACGTCCACAATGATGCACTTGGCCAAAAAGGGCGTATGCGTTTTTTCCTGAATATATTCAGGAAAAAACGCATACGCCCTTTTTGGCCAACCAAGCAAGCTTGCAAAGGAAATCTGCACTACAATGAAGTCTCACTTCCCCCCGGTCAAAAGGGCCATCTGAATAAAGTGTAAAATCCAGAAAGGCAGGACAGGCCATGGAGAACTGGGAGCCTTGTTATGCTGATGGGTGGGATGTAAATTGCCAACAGACACTCGGGAGAAGTGTATGGTGTTTCCTGAAACATCTAAAAAACAAAGCAACAGAGCCTAGGGCACTTCCACTTATGGTCCTATAGCTTAGGGAAATTAAAATCAAAAAGACACAGCCACCCCAAAGTTTGGGACGCCTCTGTTTACAAGAACCTCGTTTACAGTACAAGTTCAACATCGCAGAAAGTGAAAAATGGATAAAGAAGTTGTGGTATTTACTTACAAAGCAATATCACTCAGCAATGAAATCTATGTCATCAGGCCCTTAGCATCACAATGAGTGGATTCAGGTATGATGATTCTAACAGAAATAAGTCACACAGAAAAAGAATCATCATAAGATATCATTAATACACGGAATGTAAACTTGGCTACACAGGAAATGAATTACAGAACAGAACAGGGTCTCAAATTTAGAAAACCAACTTATGCTTGCTTAAGGGTAAAGGTGAGTTGGGGTGCTGCATAAAACCAGAGATTGAAATGAGCACAGATAAAGTTCCTTAAGTCAAATATGGAATAGACAAGAGCTACTCCTTGCTCAACGAAATGGACTCAACACCGCATATTAAACGCCTAAGAATGTACCTGACTAGTAAGTATCTTAAAACCTATGGATTGCTATGTCTCCGAAAGAGAATCAAGCATGTGTACAGGGGCATAAACGCAGCAGTGATAGGATTGGAGAGGTTCGGTGAGCAAATGAAGACCCTTTGAAGTCATATTGCATGGTACCCATTACACGGGTCTCAACTCTCCAGGTTTAAGGTATTCTTCCTTCAGCTAAAACATGCATGTGGAACCCAAGTATGATCAACCATGTGAACGGGAGACGTGTTCAAATATGTCTCAGTTTTCCTCCCCTGGTACTCGGGTGCAACATTCCGGACGCTTTACTAACACTCTCCCCACTTGGAGAGTCAGCGCCTTTAACCTCCTGTTTGGCCCAGTTTGCAATTTCTGCGGAAGATGAACAGGAATAGCGAGAACCAATGAGAGGCTAGCTGGAGGTGTCTGGACGGGCAAATTTAACTCTCAATTCCCACCAGGAAGAGGAAATAACCAAAGGCTCAGCGTGCTGTACCGGAACCAGATTAGGGCCTGAAGCCATCCTGCGGTGTTGCGGCCAGCTCAAAAGAAAGCGAGTTGAAGAAAGGAGCTCAGGGGCACTGTAATTCACAAACCTGCAGAGTTATAAATGACAGCTATTGTCCAAAAATATACTGAAGTAAGGCTGCCAAGAGGACTTGAAAGCGGGGCAGAATTGCAGGAAACCGATTTCAGGAGGTAGACTGGAATTACATTGAAAGCATAGGAAAAGAGGCAGAACGTCCAGAATGATGCACTTGGCCAAAAAAGGAGTATGCGTTTTTTCCTGAATATATTCAGGAAAAAACGCATACGTCCTTTTTGGCCAACCAAGCAAGCTTGCAAAGGAAATCTGCACTACAATGAAGTCTCACTTCCCCCCGGTCAAAAGGGCCATCTGAAAAAAGTGTAAAATCCAGAAAGGCAGGACAGGCCATGGAGAACTGGGAGCCTTGTTATGCTGATGGGCGGGATGTAAATTGCCAACAACCACTCGGGAGAAGTGTATGGTGTTTCCTGAAACATCTAAAAAACAAAGCAACAGAACCTAGGGCACTTCCACTTATGGTCCTATAGCTTAGGGAAATTAAAATCAAAAAGACACAGCCACCCCAAAGTTTGGAACGGCTCTGTTTACAAGAACCTCGTTTACAGTACAAGTTCAACATCGCAGAAAGTGAAAAATGGATAAAGAAGTTGTGGTATTTACTTACAAAGCAATATCACTCAGCAATGAAATCTGTGTCATCAGGCCCTTAGCAGCACAATGAGTGGATTCAGGTATGATGATTCTAACTGAAGTAAGTCACACAGAAAAAGAAACATCATAAGATATCAGTAATACACGGAATGTAAACTTGGCTACACAGGAACTGAATTACAGAACAGAACAGGGACTCAAATTTAGAAAACCAACTTATGCTTGCTTAAGGGTAAAGGTGAGTTGGGGTGCTGCATAAAACCAGAGATTGAAATGAGCACAGATAAAGTTCCTTAAGCCAAATATGGAATAGACAAGAGCTACTCCTTGCTCAACGAAATGGACTCAACAACGCATATTAAACGCCTAAGAATGTACCTGACTTGTAAGTATCTTAAAACCTATGGATTGCTATGTCTCCAAAAGAGAATCAAGCATGTGTACAGGGGCATAAACGCAGCAGTGATAGGATTGGAGAGGTTGGGTGAGCAAATGAAGACCCTTTGAACTCATATTGCAGGGTACCCATTCCACGTGTTTCAACTACCTAGGTTTAAGGTATTCTTCCTTCATCTAAAACATGCATGTGGAACCTAGAGTATGATCAACCATGTGATCGGGAGACGTGTTCAAATATGTCTCAGTTTTCGTACCCTGGTACTCGGGTGCAACATTCCAGACGCTTTACTAACACTCTCCCGAATTGGAGAGTCAGTCCCTTTAACCTCCTGTTTGGCCCAGTTTGCAATTTCTGCGGAAGATGAACAGGAATAGCGAGAACCAATGGAGACTAGCTGGAGGTGTCTGGACGGGCAAATTTAACTCTCATTTCCTACCAGGAAGAGGAATTAACCAAAGGCTCAGCGTGCCATGCCAGAATCAGATTAGGGCCTGAAGCCATCCTGCGGTGTTGCGGCCAGGTCACAAGAAAGCGAGTTGAAGAAAGGAGCTCAGGGGCACTGTAATTCACAAACCTGCAGAGTTATAAATGACAGCTATCGTCCAAAAATAGACTGAAGTAAGGCTGCCAAGAGGACTTGAAAGTGGGGCAGAATTGCAGGAAACCGATTTCAGGAGGTAGACTGGAATTGCATTGAAAGCATAGGAAAAGAGGCAGAACGTCCACAATGATGCACTTGGCCAAAAAGGGCGTATGCGTTTTTTCCTGAATATATTCAGGAAAAAACGCATACGCCCTTTTTGGCCAACCAAGCAAGCTTGCAAAGGAAATCTGCACTACAATGAAGTCTCACTTCCCCCCAGTCAAAAGGGCCATCTGAAAAAAGTGTAAAATCCAGAAAGGCAGGACAGGCCATGGAGAACTGGGAGCCTTGTTATGCTGATGGGCGGGATGTAAATTGCCAACAGACACTCGGGAGAAGTGTATGGTGTTTCCTGAAACATCTAAAAAACAAAGCAACAGAGCCTAGGGCACTTCCACTTATGGTCCTATAGCTTAGGGAAATTAAAATCAAAAAGACACAGCCACCCCAAAGTTTGGGACGCCTCCGTTTACAAGAACCTCGTTTACCGTACAAGTTCAATATCACAGAAAGTGAAAAATGGATAAAGAACTTGTCGTACTTACGTACAATGCAGTATCACTCAGCAATGAAATCTATGTCATCAGGCCCGTAGCAGCATAATGAGTGGATTCAGGTACGATGATTCTAACTGAAATAAGTCACACAGAAAAAGAAACATCATAAGATATCACTATTACACGGAATGTAAACTTGTCTACACAGGAACTGCATTCCAAAACAGAACAGGGTCTCAAATTTAGAAAATCAACTTATGCTTGCTTAAGGGGAAAGGTGAGTTGGGGTGCTGCATAAAACCAGAGATTGAAATGAGCACAGATAAAGTTCCTTAAGCCAAATATGGAATAGACAAGAGCTACTCCTTGCTCAACGAAATGGACTCAACACCGCATATTAAACGCCTAAGAATGTACCTGACTAGTAAGTATCTTAAAACCTATGGATTGCTATGTCTCCGAAAGAGAATCAAGCATGTGTACAGGGGCATAAACGCAGCAGTGATAGGATTGGAGAGGTTCAGTGAGCAAATGAAGACCCTTTGAAGTCATATTGCATGGTACCCATTCCACGGGTTTCAACTACCCAGGTTTTAGGTATACTTCCTTCAGCTAAAATATGCATGTGGAACCCAGAGTATGATCAACCATGTGATCGGGAGACGTGTTCAAATATGTCTCAGTTTTCCTCCCCTGGTACTCGGGTGCAACATTCCAGACGCTTAACTAACACTCTCCCCACTTGGAGAGTCAGCGCCTTTAACTTCCTGTTTGGCACAGTTTGCAATTTCTGCAGAAGATGAACAGGAATAGCGAGAACCAATGAGAGGCTAGCTGGAGGTGTCTGGACGGGCCAATTTAACTCTCATTTCCCACCAGGAAGAGGAAATAACCAAAGGCTCAGCGTGCCGTACCGGAACCAGATTAGGGCCTGAAGCCATCCTGCGGTGTTGCGGCCAGCTCAAAAGAAAGCGAGTTGAAGAAAGGAGCTCAGGGGCACTGTAATTCACAAACCTGCAGAGTTATAAATGACAGCTATCGTCCAAAAATAGACTGAAGTAAGGCTGCCAAGAGGACTTGAAAGCGGGGCAGAATTGCAGGAAACCGATTTCAGGAGGTAGACTGGAATTGCATTGAAAGCATAGGAAAAGAGGCAGGACGTCCACAATGATGCACTTGGCCAAAAAGGGCGTATGCGTTTTTTCCTGAATATATTCAGGAAAAAACGCATACGCCCTTTTTGGCCAACCAAGCAAGCTTGCAAAGGAAATCTGCACTACAATGAAGTCTCACTTCTCCCCGGTCAAAAGGGCCATCTGAAAAAAGTGTAAAATCCAGAAAGGCAGGACAGGCCATGGAGAACTGGGAGCCTTGTTATGCTGAAGGGCGGGATGTAAATTGCCAACAACCACTCGGGAGAAGTGTATGGTGTTTCCTGAAACATCTAAAAAACAAAGCAACAGAACCTAGGGCACTTCCACTTATAGTCCTATAGCTTACGGAAATTAAAATCAAAAAGACACAGCCACCCCAAAATTTGGAACGGCTCTGTTTACAAGAACCTCGTTTACAGTACAAGTTCAACATCGCAGAAAGTGAAAAATGGATAAAGAAGTTGTGGTATTTACTTACAAAGCAATATCACTCAGCAATGAAATCTGTGTCATCAGGCCCTTAGCAGCACAATGAGTGGATTCAGGTATGATGATTCTAACTGAAGTAAGTCACACAGAAAGAGAAACATCATAAGATATCAGTAATACACGGAATGTAAACTTGGCTACACAGGAACTGAATTACAGAACAGAACAGGGTCTCAAATTTAGAAAACCAACTTATGCTTGCTTAAGGGTAAAGGTGAGTTGGGGTGCTGCATAAAACCAGAGATTGAAATGAGCACAGATAAAGTTCCTTAAGCCAAATACGGAATAGACAAGAGCTACTCCTTGCTCAACGAAATGGACTCAACACCCCATATTAAACGGCTAAGAATGTACCTGACTAGTAAGTATCTTAAAACCTATGGATTGCTATGTCTCCGAAAGAGAATCAAGCATGTGTACAGGGGCATAAACGCAGCAGTGATAGGATTGGAGAGGTTCGGTGAGCAAATGAAGACCCTTTGAAGTCATATTGCATGGTACCCATTCCACGGGTTTCAACTACCCAAGTTTAAGGTATTCCTCCTTCAGCTAAAACATGCATGTGGAACCTAGAGTATGATCAACCATGTGATCGGGAGACGTGTTCAAATATGTCTCAGTTTTCCTCCCCTGGTACTCGGGTGCAACATTCCAGACGCTTTACTAACACTCTCCCCACTTGGAGAGTCAGTCCCTTTAACCTCCTGTTTGGCCCAGTTTGCAATTTCTGCGGAAGATGAACAGGAATAGCGAGAACCAATGAGAGACTAGCTGGAGGTGTCTGGACGGGCAAATTTAACTCTCATTTCCCACCAGGAAGTGGAATTAACCAAAGGCTCAGCATGCCGGGCCGGAACCAGATTAGGGCCTGAAGCCATCCTGCGGTGTTGCGGCCAGGTCACAAGAAAGCGAGTTGAAGAAAGGAGCTCAGGGGCACTGTAATTCACAAACCTGCAGAGTTATAAATGACAGCTATCGTCCAAAAATAGACTGAAGTAAGGCTGCCAAGAGGACTTGAAAGCAGGGCAGAATTGCAGGAAACCGATTTCAGGAGGTAGACTGGAATTGCATTGAAAGCATAGGAAAAGAGGCAGAACGTCCACAATGATGCACTTGGCCAAAAAGGGCGTATGCGTTTTTTCCTGAATATATTCAGGAAAAAACGCATACGCCCTTTTTGGCCAACCAAGCAAGCTTGCAAAGGAAATCTGCACTACAATGAAGTCTCACTTCCCCCCGGTCAAAAGGGCCATCTGAAAAAAGTGTAAAATCCAGAAAGGCAGGACAGGCCATGGAGAACTGGGAGCCTTGTTATGCTGATGGGTGGGATGTAAATTGCCAACAGACACTCGGGAGAAGTGTATGGTGTTTCCTGAAACATCTAAAAAACAAAGCAACAGAGCCTAGGGCACTGCCACTTATGGTCCTATAGCTTAGGGAAATTAAAATCAAAAAGACACAGCCACCCCAAAGTTTGGGATGCCTCTGTTTACAAGAACCTCGTTTACAGTACAAGTTCAACATCGCAGAAAGTGAAAAATGGATAAAGAAGTTGTGGTATTTACTTACAAAGCAATATCACTCAGCAATGAAATCTATGTCATCAGGCCCTTAGCATCACAATGAGTGGATTCAGGTATGATGATTCTAACAGAAATAAGTCACACAGAAAAAGAATCATCATAAGATATCATTAATACACGGAATGTAAACTTGGCTACACAGGAAATGAATTACAGAACAGAACAGGGTCTCAAATTTAGAAAACCAACTTATGCTTGCTTAAGGGGAAAGGTGAGTTGGGGTGCTGCATAAAACCAGAGATTGAAATGAGCACAGATAAAGTTCCTTAAGTCAAATATGGAATAGACAAGAGCTACTCCTTGCTCAACGAAATGGACTCAACACCGCATATTAAACGCCTAAGAATGTACCTGACTAGTAAGTATCTTAAAACCTATGGATTGCTATGTCTCCGAAAGAGAATCAAGCATGTGTACAGGGGCATAAACGCAGCAGTGATAGGATTGGAGAGGTTCGGTGAGCAAATGAAGACCCTTTGAAGTCATATTGCATGGTACCCATTACACGGGTCTCAACTCTCCAGGTTTAAGGTATTCTTCCTTCAGCTAAAACATGCATGTGGAACCCAAGTATGATCAACCATGTGAACGGGAGACGTGTTCAAATATGTCTCAGTTTTCCTCCCCTGGTACTCGGGTGCAACATTCCGGACGCTTTACTAACACTCTCCCCACTTGGAGAGTCAGCGCCTTTAACCTCCTGTTTGGCCCAGTTTGCAATTTCTGCGGAAGATGAACAGGAATAGCGAGAACCAATGAGAGGCTAGCTGGAGGTGTCTGGACGGGCAAATTTAACTCTCAATTCCCACCAGGAAGAGGAAATAACCAAAGGCTCAGCGTGCCGTACCGGAACCAGATTAGGGCCTGAAGCCATCCTGCGGTGTTGCGGCCAGCTCAAAAGAAAGCGAGTTGAAGAAAGGAGCTCAGGGGCACTGTAATTCACAAACCTGCAGAGTTATAAATGACAGCTATTGTCCAAAAATATACTGAAGTAAGGCTGCCAAGAGGACTTGAAAGCGGGGCAGAATTGCAGGAAACCGATTTCAGGAGGTAGACTGGAATTACATTGAAAGCATAGGAAAAGAGGCAGAACGTCCAGAATGATGCACTTGGCCAAAAAAGGCGTATGCGTTTTTTCCTGAATATATTCAGGAAAAAACGCATACGTCCTTTTTGGCCAACCAAGCAAGCTTGCAAAGGAAATCTGCACTACAATGAAGTCTCACTTCCCCCCGGTCAAAAGGGCCATCTGAAAAAAGTGTAAAATCCAGAAAGGCAGGACAGGCCATGGAGAACTGGGAGCCTTGTTATGCTGATGGGCGGGATGTAAATTGCCAACAACCACTCGGGAGAAGTGTATGGTGTTTCCTGAAACATCTAAAAAACAAAGCAACAGAACCTAGGGCACTTCCACTTATGGTCCTATAGCTTAGGGAAATTAAAATCAAAAAGACACAGCCACCCCAAAGTTTGGAACGGCTCTGTTTACAAGAACCTCGTTTACAGTACAAGTTCAACATCGCAGAAAGTGAAAAATGGATAAAGAAGTTGTGGTATTTACTTACAAAGCAATATCACTCAGCAATGAAATCTGTGTCATCAGGCCCTTAGCAGCACAATGAGTGGATTCAGGTATGATGATTCTAACTGAAGTAAGTCACACAGAAAAAGAAACATCATAAGATATCAGTAATACACGGAATGTAAACTTGGCTACACAGGAACTGAATTACAGAACAGAACAGGGTCTCAAATTTAGAAAACCAACTTATGCTTGCTTAAGGGTAAAGGTGAGTTGGGGTGCTGCATAAAACCAGAGATTGAAATGAGCACAGATAAAGTTCCTTAAGCCAAATATGGAATAGACAAGAGCTACTCCTTGCTCAACGAAATGGACTCAACAACGCATATTAAACGCCTAAGAATGTACCTGACTTGTAAGTATCTTAAAACCTATGGATTGCTATGTCTCCAAAAGAGAATCAAGCATGTGTACAGGGGCATAAACGCAGCAGTGATAGGATTGGAGAGGTTGGGTGAGCAAATGAAGACCCTTTGAACTCATATTGCAGGGTACCCATTCCACGTGTTTCAACTACCTAGGTTTAAGGTATTCTTCCTTCATCTAAAACATGCATGTGGAACCTAGAGTATGATCAACCATGTGATCGGGAGACGTGTTCAAATATGTCTCAGTTTTCGTACCCTGGTACTCGGGTGCAACATTCCAGACGCTTTACTAACACTCTCCCGACTTGGAGAGTCAGTCCCTTTAACCTCCTGTTTGGCCCAGTTTGCAATTTCTGCGGAAGATGAACAGGAATAGCGAGAACCAATGGAGACTAGCTGGAGGTGTCTGGACGGGCAAATTTAACTCTCATTTCCTACCAGGAAGAGGAATTAACCAAAGGCTCAGCGTGCCATGCCAGAATCAGATTAGGGCCTGAAGCCATCCTGCGGTGTTGCGGCCAGGTCACAAGAAAGCGAGTTGAAGAAAGGAGCTCAGGGGCACTGTAATTCACAAACCTGCAGAGTTATAAATGACAGCTATCGTCCAAAAATAGACTGAAGTAAGGCTGCCAAGAGGACTTGAAAGTGGGGCAGAATTGCAGTAAACCGATTTCAGGAGGTAGACTGGAATTGCATTGAAAGCATAGGAAAAGAGGCAGAACGTCCACAATGATGCACTTGGCCAAAAAGGGCGTATGCGTTTTTTCCTGAATATATTCAGGAAAAAACGCATACGCCCTTTTTGGCCAACCAAGCAAGCTTGCAAAGGAAATCTGCACTACAATGAAGTCTCACTTCCCCCCAGTCAAAAGGGCCATCTGAAAAAAGTGTAAAATCCAGAAAGGCAGGACAGGCCATGGAGAACTGGGAGCCTTGTTATGCTGATGGGCGGGATGTAAATTGCCAACAGACACTCGGGAGAAGTGTATGGTGTTTCCTGAAACATCTAAAAAACAAAGCAACAGAGCCTAGGGCACTTCCACTTATGGTCCTATAGCTTAGGGAAATTAAAATCAAAAAGACACAGCCACCCCAAAGTTTGGGACGCCTCCGTTTACAAGAACCTCGTTTACCGTACAAGTTCAATATCACAGAAAGTGAAAAATGGATAAAGAACTTGTCGTACTTACGTACAATGCAGTATCACTCAGCAATGAAATCTATGTCATCAGGCCCGTAGCAGCATAATGAGTGGATTCAGGTACGATGATTCTAACTGAAATAAGTCACACAGAAAAAGAAACATCATAAGATATCACTATTACACGGAATGTAAACTTGTCTACACAGGAACTGCATTCCAAAACAGAACAGGGTCTCAAATTTAGAAAACCAACTTATGCTTGCTTAAGGGGAAAGGTGAGTTGGGGTGCTGCATAAAACCAGAGATTGAAATGAGCACAGATAAAGTTCCTTAAGCCAAATATGGAATAGACAAGAGCTACTCCTTGCTCAACGAAATGGACTCAACACCGCATATTAAACGCCTAAGAATGTACCTGACTAGTAAGTATCTTAAAACCTATGGATTGCTATGTCTCCGAAAGAGAATCAAGCATGTGTACAGGGGCATAAACGCAGCAGTGATAGGATTGGAGAGGTTCAGTGAGCAAATGAAGACCCTCTGAAGTCATATTGCATGGTACCCATTCCACGGGTTTCAACTACCCAGGTTTTAGGTATACTTCCTTCAGCTAAAATATGCATGTGGAACCCAGAGTATGATCAACCATGTGATCGGGAGACGTGTTCAAATATGTCTCAGTTTTCCTCCCCTGGTACTCGGGTGCAACATTCCAGACGCTTAACTAACACTCTCCCCACTTGGAGAGTCAGCGCCTTTAACTTCCTGTTTGGCACAGTTTGCAATTTCTGCAGAAGATGAACAGGAATAGCGAGAACCAATGAGAGGCTAGCTGGAGGTGTCTGGACGGGCCAATTTAACTCTCATTTCCCACCAGGAAGAGGAAATAACCAAAGGCTCAGCGTGCCGTACCGGAACCAGATTAGGGCCTGAAGCCATCCTGCGGTGTTGCGGCCAGCTCAAAAGAAAGCGAGTTGAAGAAAGGAGCTCAGGGGCACTGTAATTCACAAACCTGCAGAGTTATAAATGACAGCTATCGTCCAAAAATAGACTGAAGTAAGGCTGCCAAGAGGACTTGAAAGCGGGGCAGAATTGCAGGAAACCGATTTCAGGAGGTAGACTGGAATTGCATTGAAAGCATAGGAAAAGAGGCAGGACGTCCACAATGATGCACTTGGCCAAAAAGGGCGTATGCGTTTTTTCCTGAATATATTCAGGAAAAAACGCATACGCCCTTTTTGGCCAACCAAGCAAGCTTGCAAAGGAAATCTGCACTACAATGAAGTCTCACTTCTCCCCGGTCAAAAGGGCCATCTGAAAAAAGTGTAAAATCCAGAAAGGCAGGACAGGCCATGGAGAACTGGGAGCCTTGTTATGCTGAAGGGCGGGATGTAAATTGCCAACAACCACTCGGGAGAAGTGTATGGTGTTTCCTGAAACATCTAAAAAACAAAGCAACAGAACCTAGGGCACTTCCACTTATAGTCCTATAGCTTACGGAAATTAAAATCAAAAAGACACAGCCACCCCAAAGTTTGGAACGGCTCTGTTTACAAGAACCTCGTTTACAGTACAAGTTCAACATCGCAGAAAGTGAAAAATGGATAAAGAAGTTGTGGTATTTACTTACAAAGCAATATCACTCAGCAATGAAATCTGTGTCATCAGGCCCTTAGCAGCACAATGAGTGGATTCAGGTATGATGATTCTAACTGAAATAAGTCACACAGAAAAAGAAACATCATAAGATATCAGTAATACACGGAATGTAAACTTGGCTACACAGGAACTGAATTACAGAACAGAACAGGGTCTCAAATTTAGAAAACCAACTTATTCTTGCTTAAGGGTAAAGGTGAGTTGGGGTGCTGCATAAAACCAGAGATTGAAATGAGCACAGATAAAGTTCCTTAAGCCAAATACGGAATAGACAAGAGCTACTCCTTGCTCAACGAAATGGACTCAACACCCCATATTAAACGGCTAAGAATGTACCTGACTAGTAAGTATCTTAAAACCTATGGATTGCTATGTCTCCGAAAGAGAATCAAGCATGTGTACAGGGGCATAAACGCAGCAGTGATAGGATTGGAGAGGTTCGGTGAGCAAATGAAGACCCTTTGAAGTCATATTGCATGGTACCCATTCCACGGGTTTCAACTACCCAAGTTTAAGGTATTCCTCCTTCAGCTAAAACATGCATGTGGAACCTAGAGTATGATCAACCATGTGATCGGGAGACGTGTTCAAATATGTCTCAGTTTTCCTCCCCTGGTACTCGGGTGCAACATTCCAGACGCTTTACTAACACTCTCCCCACTTGGAGAGTCAGTCCCTTTAACCTCCTGTTTGGCCCAGTTTGCAATTTCTGCGGAAGATGAACAGGAATAGCGAGAACCAATGAGAGACTAGCTGGAGGTGTCTGGACGGGCAAATTTAACTCTCATTTCCCACCAGGAAGAGGAATTAACCAAAGGCTCAGCATGCCGGGCCGGAACCAGATTAGGGCCTGAAGCCATCCTGCGGTGTTGCGGCCAGGTCACAAGAAAGCGAGTTGAAGAAAGGAGCTCAGGGGCACTGTAATTCACAAACCTGCAGAGTTATAAATGACAGCTATCGTCCAAAAATAGACTGAAGTAAGGCTGCCAAGAGGACTTGAAAGCGGGGCAGAATTGCAGGAAACCGATTTCAGGAGGTAGACTGGAATTGCATTGAAAGCATAGGAAAAGAGGCAGAACGTCCACAATGATGCACTTGGCCAAAAAGGGCGTATGCGTTTTTTCCTGAATATATTCAGGAAAAAACGCATACGCCCTTTTTGGCCAACCAAGCAAGCTTGCAAAGGAAATCTGCACTACAATGAAGTCTCACTTCCCCCCGGTCAAAAGGGCCATCTGAATAAAGTGTAAAATCCAGAAAGGCAGGACAGGCCATGGAGAACTGGGAGCCTTGTTATGCTGATGGGTGGGATGTAAATTGCCAACAGACACTCGGGAGAAGTGTATGGTGTTTCCTGAAACATCTAAAAAACAAAGCAACAGAGCCTAGGGCACTGCCACTTATGGTCCTATAGCTTAGGGAAATTAAAATCAAAAAGACACAGCCACCCCAAAGTTTGGGACGCCTCTGTTTACAAGAACCTCGTTTACAGTACAAGTTCAACATCGCAGAAAGTGAAAAATGGATAAAGAAGTTGTGGTATTTACTTACAAAGCAATATCACTCAGCAATGAAATCTATGTCATCAGGCCCTTAGCATCACAATGAGTGGATTCAGGTATGATGATTCTAACAGAAATAAGTCACACAGAAAAAGAATCATCATAAGATATCATTAATACACGGAATGTAAACTTGGCTACACAGGAAATGAATTACAGAACAGAACAGGGTCTCAAATTTAGAAAACCAACTTATGCTTGCTTAAGGGTAAAGGTGAGTTGGGGTGCTGCATAAAACCAGAGATTGAAATGAGCACAGATAAAGTTCCTTACGTCAAATATGGAATAGACAAGAGCTACTCCTTGCTCAACGAAATGGACTCAACACCGCATATTAAACGCCTAAGAATGTACCTGACTAGTAAGTATCTTAAAACCTATGGATTGCTATGTCTCCGAAAGAGAATCAAGCATGTGTACAGGGGCATAAACGCAGCAGTGATAGGATTGGAGAGGTTCGGTGAGCAAATGAAGACCCTTTGAAGTCATATTGCATGGTACCCATTACACGGGTCTCAACTCTCCAGGTTTAAGGTATTCTTCCTTCAGCTAAAACATGCATGTGGAACCCAAGTATGATCAACCATGTGAACGGGAGACGTGTTCAAATATGTCTCAGTTTTCCTCCCCTGGTACTCGGGTGCAACATTCCGGACGCTTTACTAACACTCTCCCCACTTGGAGAGTCAGCGCCTTTAACCTCCTGTTTGGCCCAGTTTGCAATTTCTGCGGAAGATGAACAGGAATAGCGAGAACCAATGAGAGGCTAGCTGGAGGTGTCTGGACGGGCAAATTTAACTCTCAATTCCCACCAGGAAGGGGAAATAACCAAAGGCTCAGCGTGCCGTACCGGAACCAGATTAGGGCCTGAAGCCATCCTGCGGTGTTGCGGCCAGCTCAAAAGAAAGCGAGTTGAAGAAAGGAGCTCAGGGGCACTGTAATTCACAAACCTGCAGAGTTATAAATGACAGCTATTGTCCAAAAATATACTGAAGTAAGGCTGCCAAGAGGACTTGAAAGCGGGGCAGAACTGCAGGAAACCGATTTCAGGAGGTAGACTGGAATTACATTGAAAGCATAGGAAAAGAGGCAGAACGTCCAGAATGATGCACTTGGCCAAAAAAGGCGTATGCGTTTTTTCCTGAATATATTCAGGAAAAAACGCATACGTCCTTTTTGGCCAACCAAGCAAGCTTGCAAAGGAAATCTGCACTACAATGAAGTCTCACTTCCCCCCGGTCAAAAGGGCCATCTGAAAAAAGTGTAAAATCCAGAAAGGCAGGACAGGCCATGGAGAACTGGGAGCCTTGTTATGCTGATGGGCGGGATGTAAATTGCCAACAACCACTCGGGAGAAGTGTATGGTGTTTCCTGAAACATCTAAAAAACAAAGCAACAGAACCTAGGGCACTTCCACTTATGGTCCTATAGCTTAGGGAAATTAAAATCAAAAAGACACAGCCACCCCAAAGTTTGGAACGGCTCTGTTTACAAGAACCTCGTTTACAGTACAAGTTCAACATCGCAGAAAGTGAAAAATGGATAAAGAAGTTGTGGTATTTACTTACAAAGCAATATCACTCAGCAATGAAATCTGTGTCATCAGGCCCTTAGCAGCACAATGAGTGGATTCAGGTATGATGATTCTAACTGAAGTAAGTCACACAGAAAAAGAAACATCATAAGATATCAGTAATACACGGAATGTAAACTTGGCTACACAGGAACTGAATTACAGAACAGAACAGGGACTCAAATTTAGAAAACCAACTTATGCTTGCTTAAGGGTAAAGGTGAGTTGGGGTGCTGCATAAAACCAGAGATTGAAATGAGCACAGATAAAGTTCCTTAAGCCAAATATGGAATAGACAAGAGCTACTCCTTGCTCAACGAAATGGACTCAACAATGCATATTAAACGCCTAAGAATGTACCTGACTTGTAAGTATCTTAAAACCTATGGATTGCTATGTCTCCAAAAGAGAATCAAGCATGTGTACAGGGGCATAAACGCAGCAGTGATAGGATTGGAGAGGTTGGGTGAGCAAATGAAGACCCTTTGAACTCATATTGCAAGGTACCCATTCCACGTGTTTCAACTACCTAGGTTTAAGGTATTCTTCCTTCATCTAAAACATGCATGTGGAACCTAGAGTATGATCAACCATGTGATCGGGAGACGTGTTCAAATATGTCTCAGTTTTCGTACCCTGGTACTCGGGTGCAACATTCCAGACGCTTTACTAACACTCTCCCGACTTGGAGAGTCAGTCCCTTTAACCTCCTGTTTGGCCCAGTTTGCAATTTCTGCGGAAGATGAACAGGAATAGCGAGAACCAATGGAGACTAGCTGGAGGTGTCTGGACGGGCAAATTTAACTCTCATTTCCTACCAGGAAGAGGAATTAACCAAAGGCTCAGCGTGCCATGCCAGAATCAGATTAGGGCCTGAAGCCATCCTGCGGTGTTGCGGCCAGGTCACAAGAAAGCGAGTTGAAGAAAGGAGCTCAGGGGCACTGTAATTCACAAACCTGCAGAGTTATAAATGACAGCTATCGTCCAAAAATAGACTGAAGTAAGGCTGCCAAGAGGACTTGAAAGTGGGGCAGAATTGCAGGAAACCGATTTCAGGAGGTAGACTGGAATTGCATTGAAAGCATAGGAAAAGAGGCAGAACGTCCACAATGATGCACTTGGCCAAAAAGGGCGTATGCGTTTTTTCCTGAATATATTCAGGAAAAAACGCATACGCCCTTTTTGGCCAACCAAGCAAGCTTGCAAAGGAAATCTGCACTACAATAAAGTCTCACTTCCCCCCAGTCAAAAGGGCCATCTGAAAAAAGTGTAAAATCCAGAAAGGCAGGACAGGCCATGGAGAACTGGGAGCCTTGTTATGCTGATGGGCGGGATGTAAATTGCCAACAGACACTCGGGAGAAGTGTATGGTGTTTCCTGAAACATCTAAAAAACAAAGCAACAGAGCCTAGGGCACTTCCACTTATGGTCCTATAGCTTAGGGAAATTAAAATCAAAAAGACACAGCCACCCCAAAGTTTGGGACGCCTCCGTTTACAAGAACCTCGTTTACCATACAAGTTCAATATCACAGAAAGTGAAAAATGGATAAAGAACTTGTCGTACTTACGTACAATGCAGTATCACTCAGCAATGAAATCTATGTCATCAGGCCCGTAGCAGCATAATGAGTGGATTCAGGTACGATGATTCTAACTGAAATAAGTCACACAGAAAAAGAAACATCATAAGATATCACTAATACACGGAATGTAAACTTGTCTACACAGGAACTGCATTCCAAAACAGAACAGGGTCTCAAATTTAGAAAACCAACTTATGCTTGCTTAAGGGGAAAGGTGAGTTGGGGTGCTGCATAAAACCAGAGATTGAAATGAGCACAGATAAAGTTCCTTAAGCCAAATATGGAATAGACAAGAGCTACTCCTTGCTCAACGAAATGGACTCAACACCGCATATTAAACGCCTAAGAATGTAACTGACTAGTAAGTATCTTAAAACCTATGGATTGCTATGTCTCCGAAAGAGAATCAAGCATGTGTACAGGGGCATAAACGCAGCAGTGATAGGATTGGAGAGGTTCAGTGAGCAAATGAAGACCCTTTGAAGTCATATTGCATGGTACCCATTCCACGGGTTTCAACTACCCAGGTTTTAGGTATTCTTCCTTCAGCTAAAATATGCATGTGGAACCCAGAGTATGATCAACCATGTGATCGGGAGACGTGTTCAAATATGTCTCAGTTTTCGTACCCTGGTACTCGGGTGCAACATTCCAGACGCTTTACTAACACTCTCCCGACTTGGAGAGTCAGTCCCTTTAACCTCCTGTTTGGCCCAGTTTGCAATTTCTGCGGAAGATGAACAGGAATAGCGAGAACCAATGAGAGGCTAGCTGGAGGTGTCTGGACGGGCAAATTTAACTCTCAATTCCCACCAGGAAGAGGAAATAACCAAAGGCTCAGTGTGCCGTACCGGAACCAGATTAGGGCCTGAAGCCATCCTGCGGTGTTGCGGCCAGCTCAAAAGAAATCGAGTTGAAGAAAGGAGCTCAGGGGCACTGTAATTCACAAACCTGCAGAGTTATAAATGACAGCTATCGTCCAAAAATATACTGAAGTAAGGCTGCCAAGAGGACTTGAAAGCGGGGCAGAATTGCAGGAAACCGATTTCAGGAGGTAGACTGGAATTGCATTGAAAGCATAGGAAAAGAGGCAGAACGTCCACAATGATGCACTTGGCCAAAAAGGGCGTATGCGTTTTTTCCTGAATATATTCAGGAAAAAACGCATACGCCCTTTTTGGCCAACCAAGCAAGCTTGCAAAGGAAATCTGCACTACAATGAAGTCTCACTTCCCCCCGGTCAAAAGGGCCATCTGAATAAAGTGTAAAATCCAGAAAGGCAGGACAGGCCATGGAGAACTGGGAGCCTTGTTATGCTGATGGGTGGGATGTAAATTGCCAACAGACACTCGGGAGAAGTGTATGGTGTTTCCTGAAACATCTAAAAAACAAAGCAACAGAGCCTAGGGCACTGCCACTTATGGTCCTATAGCTTAGGGAAATTAAAATCAAAAAGACACAGCCACCCCAAAGTTTGGGACGCCTCTGTTTACAAGAACCTCGTTTACAGTACAAGTTCAACATCGCAGAAAGTGAAAAATGGATAAAGAAGTTGTGGTATTTACTTACAAAGCAATATCACTCAGCAATGAAATCTATGTCATCAGGCCCTTAGCATCACAATGAGTGGATTCAGGTATGATGATTCTAACAGAAATAAGTCACACAGAAAAAGAAACATCATAAGATATCATTAATACACGGAATGTAAACTTGGCTACACAGGAACTGAATTACAGAACAGAACAGGGTCTCAAATTTAGAAAACCAACTTATGCTTGCTTAAGGGTAAAGGTGAGTTGGGGTGCTGCATAAAACCAGAGATTGAAATGAGCACAGATAAAGTTCCTTAAGTCAAATATGGAATAGACAAGAGCTACTCCTTGCTCAACGAAATGGACTCAACACCGCATATTAAACGCCTAAGAATGTACCTGACTAGTAAGTATCTTAAAACCTATGGATTGCTATGTCTCCGAAAGAGAATCAAGCATGTGTACAGGGGCATAAACGCAGCAGTGATAGGATTGGAGAGGTTCGGTGGGCAAATGAAGACCCTATGAAGTCATATTGCATGGTACCCATTACACAGGTCTCAACTCTCCAGGTTTAAGGTATTCTTCCTTCAACTAAAACATGCATGTGGAACCCAAGTATGATCAACCATGTGAACGGGAGACGTGTTCAAATATGTCTCAGTTTTCCTCCCCTGGTACTCGGGTGCAACATTCCAGACGCTTTACTAACACTCTCCCCACTTGGAGAGTCAGCGCCTTTAACCTCCTGTTTGGCCCAGTTTGCAATTTCTGCGGAAGATGAACAGGAATAGCGAGAACCAATGAGAGGCTAGCTGGAGGTGTCTGGACGGGCAAATTTAACTCTCAATTCCCACCAGGAAGAGGAAATAACCAAAGGCTCAGCGTGCCGTACCGGAACCAGATTAGGGCCTGAAGCCATCCTGCGGTGTTGCGGCCAGCTCAAAAGAAAGCGAGTTGAAGAAAGGAGCTCAGGGGCACTGTAATTCACAAACCTGCAGAGTTATAAATGACAGCTATTGTCCAAAAATATACTGAAGTAAGGCTGCCAAGAGGACTTGAAAGCGGGGCAGAATTGCAGGAAACCGATTTCAGGAGGTAGACTGGAATTACATTGAAAGCATAGGAAAAGAGGCAGAACGTCCACAATGATGCACTTGGCCAAAAAAGGCGTATGCGTTTTTTCCTGAATATATTCAGGAAAAAACGCATACGTCCTTTTTGGCCAACCAAGCAAGCTTGCAAAGGAAATCTGCACTACAATGAAGTCTCACTTCCCCCCAGTCAAAAGGGCCATCTGAAAAAAGTGTAAAATCCAGAAAGGCAGGACAGGCCATGGAGAACTGGGAGCCTTGTTATGCTGATGGGCGGGATGTAAATTGCCAACAGACACTCGGGAGAAGTGTATGGTGTTTCCTGAAACATCTAAAAAACAAAGCAACAGAGCCTAGGGCACTTCCACTTATGGTCCTATAGCTTAGGGAAATTAAAATCAAAAAGACACAGCCACCCCAAAGTTTGGAACGGCTCTGTTTACAAGAACCTCGTTTACAGTACAAGTTCAACATCGCAGAAAGTGAAAAATGGATAAAGAAGTTGTGGTATTTACTTACAAAGCAATATCACTCAGCAATGAAATCTGTGTCATCAGGCCCTTAGCAGCACAATGAGTGGATTCAGGTATGATGATTCTAACTGAAGTAAGTCACACAGAAAAAGAAACATCATAAGATATCAGTAATACACGGAATGTAAACTTGGCTACACAGGAACTGAATTATAGAACAGAACAGGGACAAAAATTTAGAAAACCAACTTATGCTTGCTTAAGGGTAAAGGTGAGTTGGGGTGCTGCATAAAACCAGAGATTGAAATGAGCACAGATAAAGTTCCTTAAGCCAAATATGGAATAGACAAGAGCTACTCCTTGCTCAACGAAATGGACTCAACAACGCATATTAAACGCCTAAGAATGTACCTGACTTGTAAGTATCTTAAATCCTATGGATTGCTATGTCTCCAAAAGAGAATCAAGCATGTGTACAGGGGCATAAACGCAGCAGTGATAGGATTGGAGAGGTTGGGTGAGCAAATGAAGACCCTTTGAACTCATATTGCAGGGTACCCATTCCACGTGTTTCAACTACCTAGGTTTAAGGTATTCTTCCTTCATCTAAAACATGCATGTGGAACCTAGAGTATGATCAACCATGTGATCGGGAGACGTGTTCAAATATGTCTCAGTTTTCGTACCCTGGTACTCGGGTGCAACATTCCAGACGCTTTACTAACACTCTCCCGACTTGGAGAGTCAGTCCCTTTAACCTCCTGTTTGGCCCAGTTTGCAATTTCTGCGGAAGATGAACAGGAATAGCGAGAACCAATGGAGACTAGCTGGAGGTGTCTGGACGGGCAAATTTAACTCTCATTTCCTACCAGGAAGAGGAATTAACCAAAGGCTCAGCGTGCCATGCCAGAATCAGATTAGGGCCTGAAGCCATCCTGCGGTGTTGCGGCCAGGTCACAAGAAAGCGAGTTGAAGAAAGGAGCTCAGGGGCACTGTAATTCACAAACCTGCAGAGTTATAAATGACAGCTATCGTCCAAAAATAGACTGAAGTAAGGCTGCCAAGAGGACTTGAAAGCGGGGCAGAATTGCAGGAAACCGATTTCAGGTGGTAGACTGGAATTGCATTGAAAGCACAGGAAAAGAGGCAGAACGTCCACAATGATGCACTTGGCCAAAAAGGGCGTATGCGTTTTTTCCTGAATATATTCAGGAAAAAACGCATACGCCCTTTTTGGCCAACCAAGCAAGCTTGCAAAGGAAATCTGCACTACAATGAAGTCTCACTTCCCCCCAGTCAAAAGGGCCATCTGAAAAAAGTGTAAAATCCAGAAAGGCAGGACAGGCCATGGAGAACTGGGAGCCTTGTTATGCTGATGGGCGGGATGTAAATTGCCAACAGACACTCGGGAGAAGTGTATGGTGTTTCCTGAAACATCTAAAAAACAAAGCAACAGAGCCTAGGGCACTGCCACTTATGGTCCTATAGCTTAGGGAAATTAAAATCAAAAAGACACAGCCACCCCAAAGTTTGGGACGCCTCTGTTTACAAGAACCTCGTTTACAGTACAAGTTCAACATCGCAGAAAGTGAAAAATGGATAAAGAAGTTGTGGTATTTACTTACAAAGCAATATCACTCAGCAATGAAATCTATGTCATCAGGCCCTTAGCAGCACAATGAGTGGATTCAGGTATGATGATTCTAACTGAAATAAGTCACACAGAAAATGAACCATCATAAGATATCAGTAATACATGGAATGTAAACTTGGCTACACAGGAACTGAATTACAGAACAGAACAGGGTCTCAAATTTAGAAAACCAACTTATGCTTGCTTAAGGGTAAAGGTGAGTTGGGGTGCTGCATAAAACCAGAGATTGAAATGAGCACAGATAAAGTTCCTTAAGTCAAATATGGAATAGACAAGAGCTACTCCTTGCTCAACGAAATGGACTCAACACCGCATATTAAACGCCTAAGAATGTACCTGACTAGTAAGTATCTTAAAACCTATGGATTGCTATGTCTCCGAAAGAGAATCAAGCATGTGTACAGGGGCATAAACGCAGCAGTGATAGGATTGGAGAGGTTCGGTGAGCAAATGAAGACCCTTTGAAGTCATATTGCATGGTACCCATTCCACGGGTCTCAACTCTCCAGGTTTAAGGTATTCTTCCTTCAGCTAAAACATGCATGTGGAACCCAAGTATGATCAACCATGTGAACGGGAGACGTGTTCAAATATGTCTCAGTTTTCCTCCCCTGGTACTCGGGTGCAACATTCCAGACGCTTTACTAACACTCTCCCCACTTGGAGAGTCAGCGCCTTTAACCTCCTGTTTGGCCCAGTTTGCAATTTCTGCGGAAGATGAACAGGAATAGCGAGAACCAATGAGAGGCTAGCGGGAGGTGTCTGGACGGGCAAATTTAACTCTCATTTCCCACCAGGAAGAGGAAATAACCAAAGGCTCAGCGTGCCGTGCCGGAACCAGATTAGGTCCTGAAGCCATCCTGCGGTGTTGCGGCCAGCTCAAAAGAAAGCGAGTTGAAGAAAGGAGCTCAGGGGCACTGTAATTCACAAACCTGCAGAGTTATAAATGACAGCTATCGTCCAAAAATAGACTGAAGTAAGGCTGCCAAGAGGACTTGAAAGCGGGGCAGAATTGCAGGAAACCGATTTCAGGAGGTAGACTGGAATTGCATTGAAAGCATAGGAAAAGAGGCAGAACGTCCACAATGATGCACTTGGCCAAAAAGGGCGTATGCGTTTTTTCCTGAATATATTCAGGAAAAAACGCATACGCCCTTTTTGGCCAACCAAGCAAGCTTGCAAAGGAAATCTGCACTACAATGAAGTCTCACTTCCCCCCGGTCAAAAGGGCCATCTGAAAAAAGTGTAAAATCCAGAAAGGCAGGACAGGCCATGGAGAACTGGGAGCCTTGTTATGCTGATGGGCGGGATGTAAATTGCCAACAACCACTCGGGAGAAGTGTATGGTGTTTCCTGAAACATCTAAAAAACAAAGCAACAGAACCTAGGGCACTTCCACTTATGGTCCTATAGCTTAGGGAAATTAAAATCAAAAAGACACAGCCACCCCAAAGTTTGGAACGGCTCTGTTTACAAGAACCTCGTTTACAGTACAAGTTCAACATCGCAGAAAGTGAAAAATGGAGAAAGAAGTTGTGGTATTTACTTACAAAGCAATATCACTCAGCAATGAAATCTGTGTCATCAGGCCCTTAGCAGCACAATGAGTGGATTCAGGTATGATGATTCTAACTGAAGTAAGTCACACAGAAAAAGAAACATCATAAGATATCAGTAATACACGGAATGTAAACTTGGCTACACAGGAACTGAATTACAGAACAGAACAGGGACTCAAATTTAGAAAACCAACATATGCTTGCTTAAGGGTAAAGGTGAGTTGGGGTGCTGCATAAAACCAGAGATTGAAATGAGCACAGATAAAGTTCCTTAAGCCAAATATGGAATAGACAAGAGCTACTCCTTGCTCAACGAAATGGACTCAACAACGCATATTAAACGCCTAAGAATGTACCTGACTTGTAAGTATCTTAAAACCTATGGATTGCTATGTCTCCAAAAGAGAATCAAGCATGTGTACAGGGGCATAAACGCAGCAGTGATAGGATTGGAGAGGTTGGGTGAGCAAATGAAGACCCTTTGAACTCATATTGCAGGGTACCCATTCCACGTGTTTCAACTACCTAGGTTTAAGGTATTCTTCCTTCATCTAAAACATGCATGTGGAACCTAGAGTATGATCAACCATGTGATCGGGAGACGTGTTCAAATATGTCTCAGTTTTCGTACCCTGGTACTCGGGTGCAACATTCCAGACGCTTTACTAACACTCTCCCGACTTGGAGAGTCAGTCCCTTTAACCTCCTGTTTGGCCCAGTTTGCAATTTCTGCGGAAGATGAACAGGAATAGCGAGAACCAATGGAGACTAGCTGGAGGTGTCTGGACGGGCAAATTTAACTCTCATTTCCTACCAGGAAGAGGAATTAACCAAAGGCTCAGCGTGCCATGCCAGAATCAGATTAGGGCCTGAAGCCATCCTGCGGTGTTGCGGCCAGGTCACAAGAAAGCGAGTTGAAGAAAGGAGCTCAGGGGCACTGTAATTCAGAAACCTGCAGAGTTATAAATGACAGCTATTGTCCAAAAATAGACTGAAGTAAGGCTGCCAAGAGGACTTGAAAGCGGGGCAGAATTGCAGGAAACCGATTTCAGGAGGTAGACTGGAATTGCATTGAAAGCATAGGAAAAGAGGCAGAACGTCCACAATGATGCACTTGGCCAAAAAGGGCGTATGCGTTTTTTCCTGAATATATTCAGGAAAAAACGCATACGCCCTTTTTGGCCAACCAAGCAAGCTTGCAAAGGAAATCTGCACTACAATGAAGTCTCACTTCCCCCCAGTCAAAAGGGCCATCTGAAAAAAGTGTAAAATCCAGAAAGGCAGGACAGGCCATGGAGAACTGGGAGCCTTGTTATGCTGATGGGCGGGATGTAAATTGCCAACAGACACTCGGGAGAAGTGTATGGTGTTTCCTGAAACATCTAAAAAACAAAGCAACAGAGCCTAGGGCACTGCCACTTATGGTCCTATAGCTTAGGGAAATTAAAATCAAAAAGACACAGCCACCCCAAAGTTTGGGACGGCTCTGTTTACAAGAACCTCGTTTACAGTACAAGTTCAACATCGCAGAAACTGAAAAATGGATAAAGAAGTTGTGGTATTTACTTACAAAGCAATATCACTCAGCAATGAAATCTATGTCATCAGGCCCTTAGCAGCACAATGAGTGGATTCAGGTATGATGATTCTAACTGAAATAAGTCACACAGAAAATGAACCATCATAAGATATCAGTAATACACGGAATGTAAACTTGGCTACACAGGAACTGAATTACAGAACAGAACAGGGTCTCAAATTTAGAAAACCAACTTATGCTTGCTTAAGGGTAAAGGTGAGTTGGGGTGCTGCATAAAACCAGAGATTGAAATGAGCACAGATAAAGTTCCTTAAGTCAAATATGGAATAGACAAGAGCTACTCCTTGCTCAACGAAATGGACTCAACACCGCATATTAAACGCCTAAGAATGTACCTGACTAGTAAGTATCTTAAAACCTATGGATTGCTATGTCTCCGAAAGAGAATCAAGCATGTGTACAGGGGCGTAAACGCAGCAGTGATAGGATTGGAGAGGTTCGGTGAGCAAATGAAGACCCTTTGAAGTCATATTGCATGGTACCCATTCCACAGGTCTCAACTCTCCAGGTTTAAGGTATTCTTCCTTCAGCTAAAACATGCATGTGGAACCCAAGTATGATCAACCATGTGAACGCGAGACGTGTTCAAATATGTCTCAGTTTTCCTCCCCTGGTACTCGGGTGCAACATTCCAGACGCTTTACTAACACTCTCCCCACTTGGAGAGTCAGCGCCTTTAACCTCCTGTTTGGCCCAGTTTGCAATTTCTGCGGAAGATGAACAGGAATAGCGAGAACCAATGAGAGGCTAGCTGGAGGTGTCTGGACGGGCAAATTTAACTCTCATTTCCCACCAGGAAGAGGAAATAACCAAAGGCTCAGCGTGCCGTACCGGAACCAGATTAGGGCCTGAAGCCATCCTGCGGTGTTGCGGCCAGCTCAAAAGAAAGCGAGTTGAAGAAAGGAGCTCAGGGGCACTGTAATTCACAAACCTGCAGAGTTATAAATGACAGCTATCGTCCAAAAATATACTGAAGTAAGGCTGCCAAGAGGACTTGAAAGCGGGGCAGAATTGCAGGAAACCGATTTCAGGAGGTAGACTGGAATTGCATTGAAAGCATAGGAAAAGAGGCAGAACGTCCACAATGATGCACTTGGCCAAAAAGGGCGTATGCGTTTTTTCCTGAATATATTCAGGAAAAAACGCATACGCCCTTTTTGGCCAACCAAGCAAGCTTGCAAAGGAAATCTGCACTACAATGAAGTCTCACTTCCCCCCGGTCAAAAGGGCCATCTGAAAAAAGTGTAAAATCCAGAAAGGCAGGACAGGCCATGGAGAACTGGGAGCCTTGTTATGCTGATGGGCGGGATGTAAATTGCCAACAACCACTCGGGAGAAGTGTATGGTGTTTCCTGAAACACCTAAAAAACAAAGCAACAGAGCCTAGGGCACTTCCACTTATGGTCCTATAGCTTAGGGAAATTAAAATCAAAAAGACACAGCCACCCCAAAGTTTGGGACGCCTCCGTTTACAAGAACCTCGTTTACCGTACAAGTTGAATATCACAGAAAGTGAAAAATGGATAAAGAACTTGTGGTACTTACGTACAATGCAGTATCACTCAGCAATGAAATCTATGTCATCAGGCCCGTAGCAGCATAATGAGTGGATTCAGGTACGATGATTCTAACCGAAATAAGTCACACAGAAAAAGAAACATCATAAGATATCACTAATACACGGAATGTAAACTTGGCTACACAGGAACTGCATTCCAAAACAGAACAGGTTCTCAAATTTAGAAAACCAACTTATGCTTGCTTAAGGGGAAAGGTGAGTTGGGGTGCTGCATAAAACCAGAGATTGAAATGAGCACAGATAAAGTTCCTTAAGCCAAATATGGAATAGACAAGAGCTACTCCTTGCTCAACGAAATGGACTCAACACCGCATATTAAACGCCTAAGAATGTACCTGACTAGTAAGTATCTTAAAACCTATGGATTGCTATGTCTCCGAAAGAGAATCAAGCATGTGTACAGGGGCATAAACGCAGCAGTGATAGGATTGGAGAGGTTCGGTGAGCAAATGAAGACCCTTTGAAGTCATATTGCATGGTACCCATTCCACGGGTTTCAACTACCCAGGTTTTAGGTATTCTTCCTTCAGCTAAAATATGCATGTGGAACCCAGAGTATGATCAACCATGTGATCGGGAGACGTGTTCAAATATGTCTCAGTTTTCGTACCCTGGTACTCGGGTGCAACATTCCAGACGCTTTACTAACACTCTCCCGACTTGGAGAGTCAGTCCCTTTAACCTCCTGTTTGGCCCAGTTTGCAATTTCTGCGGAAGATGAAGAGGAATAGCGAGAACCAATGAGAGGCTAGCTGGAGGTGTCTGGACGGGCAAATTTAACTCTCATTTCCCACCAGGAAGAGGAAATAACCAAAGGCGCAGTGTGCCGTACCGGAATCAGATTAGGGCCTGAAGCCATCCTGCGGTGTTGCGGCCAGCTCAAAAGAAAGCGAGTTGAAGAAAGGAGCTCAGGGGCACTGTAATTCACAAACCTGCAGAGTTATAAATGACAGCTATCGTCCAAAAATAGACTGAAGTAAGGCTGCCAAGAGGACTTGAAAGCGGGGCAGAATTGCAGGAAACCGATTTCAGGAGGTAGACTGGAATTGCATTGAAAGCATAGGAAAAGAGGCAGAACGTCCACAATGATGCACTTGGCCAAAAAGGGCGTATGTGTTTTTCCCTGAATATATTCAGGAAAAAACGCATACGCCCTTTTTGGCCAACCAAGCAAGCTTGCAAAGGAAATCTGCACTACAATGAAGTCTCACTTCCCCCCGGTCAAAAGGGCCATCTGAAAAAAGTGTAAAATCCAGAAAGGCAGGACAGGCCATGGAGAACTGGGAGCCTTGTTATGCTGATGGGCGGGATGTAAATTGCCAACAACCACTCGGGAGAAGTGTATGGTGTTTCCTGAAACATGTAAAAAACAAAGCAACAGAACCTAGGGCACTTCCACTTATGGTCCTATAGCTTAGGGAAATTAAAATCAAAAAGACACAGCCACCCCAAAGTTTGGAACGGCTCTGTTTACAAGAACCTCGTTTACAGTACAAGTTCAACATCGCAGAAAGTGAAAAATGGATAAAGAAGTTGTGGTATTTACTTACAAAGCAATATCACTCAGCAATGAAATCTGTGTCATCAGGCCCTTAGCAGCACAATGAGTGGATTCAGGTATGATGATTCTAACTGAAATAAGTCACACAGAAAAAGAAACATCATAAGATATCAGTAATACACGGAATGTAAACTTGGCTACACAGGAACTGAATTACAGAACAGAACAGGGTCTCAAATTTAGAAAACCAACTTATTCTTGCTTAAGGGTAAAGGTGAGTTGGGGTGCTGCATAAAACCAGAGATTGAAATGAGCACAGATAAAGTTCCTTTAGCCAAATATGGAATAGACAAGAGCTACTCCTTGCTCAACGAAATGGACTCAACACCCCATATTAAACGCCTAAGAATGTACCTGACTAGTAAGTATCTTAAAACCTATGGATTGCTATGTCTCCGAAAGAGAATCAAGCATGTGTACAGGGGCATAAACGCAGCAGTGATAGGATTGGAGAGGTTCGGTGAGCAAATGAAGACCCTTTGAAGTCATGTTGCATGGTACCCATTCCACGGGTTTCAACTACCCAGGTTTTAGGTATTCTTCCTTCAGCTAAAATATGCATGTGGAACCCAGAGTATGATCAACCATGTGATCGGGAGACGTGTTCAAATATGTCTCAGTTTTCGTACCCTGGTACTCGGGTGCAACATTCCAGACGCTTTACTAACACTCTCCCGACTTGGAGAGTCAGTCCCTTTAACCTCCTGTTTGGCCCAGTTTGCAATTTCTGCGGAAGATGAAGAGGAATAGCGAGAACCAATGAGAGGCTAGCTGGAGGTGTCTGGACGGGCAAATTTAACTCTCATTTCCCACCAGGAAGAGGAAATAACCAAAGGTGCAGTGTGCCGTACCGGAATCAGATTAGGGCCTGAAGCCATCCTGCGGTGTTGCGGCCAGCTCAAAAGAAAGCGAGTTGAAGAAAGGAGCTCAGGGGCACTGTAATTCACAAACCTGCAGAGTTATAAATGACAGCTATCGTCCAAAAATATACTGAAGTAAGGCTGCCAAGAGGACTTGAAAGCGGGGCAGAATTGCAGGAAACCGATTTCAGGAGGTAGACTGGAATTGCATTGAAAGCATAGGAAAAGAGGCAGAACGTCCACAATGATGCACTTGGCCAAAAAGGGCGTATGTGTTTTTCCCTGAATATATTCAGGAAAAAACGCATACGCCCTTTTTGGCCAACCAAGCAAGCTTGCAAAGGAAATCTGCACTACAATGAAGTCTCACTTCCCCCCGGTCAAAAGGGCCATCTGAAAAAAGTGTAAAATCCAGAAAGGCAGGACAGGCCATGGAGAACTGGGAGCCTTGTTATGCTGATGGGCGGGATGTAAATTGCCAACAACCACTCGGGAGAAGTGTATGGTGTTTCCTGAAACATCTAAAAAACAAAGCAACAGAACCTAGGGCACTTCCACTTCTGGTCCTATAGCTTAGGGAAATTAAAATCAAAAAGACACAGCCACCCCAAAGTTTGGAACGGCTCTGTTTACAAGAACCTCGTTTACAGTACAAGTTCAACATCGCAGAAAGTGAAAAATGGATAAAGAAGTTGTGGTATTTACTTACAAAGCAATATCACTCAGCAATGAAATCTGTGTCATCAGGCCCTTAGCAGCACAATGAGTGGATTCAGGTATGATGATTCTAACTGAAATAAGTCACACAGAAAAAGAAACATCATAAGATATCAGTAATACACGGAATGTAAACTTGGCTACACAGGAACTGAATTACAGAACAGAACAGGGTCTCAAATTTAGAAAACCAACTTATTCTTGCTTAAGGGGAAAGGTGAGTTGGGGTGCTGCATAAAACCAGAGATTGAAATGAGCACAGATAAAGTTCCTTAAGCCAAATACGGAATAGACAAGAGCTACTCCTTGCTCAACGAAATGGACTCAACACCCCATATTAAACGCCTAAGAATGTACCTGACTTGTAAGTATCTTAAAACCTATGGATTGCTATGTCTCCGAAAGAGAATCAAGCATGTGTACAGGGGCATAAACGCAGCAGTGATAGGATTGGAGAGGTTGGGTGAGCAAATGAAGACCCTTTGAACTCATATTGCAGGGTACCCATTCCACGTGTTTCAACTACCTAGGTTTAAGGTATTCTTCCTTCATCTAAAACATGCATGTGGAACCTAGAGTATGATCAACCATGTGATCGGGAGACGTGTTCAAATATGTCTCAGTTTTCGTACCCTGGTACTCGGGTGCAACATTCCAGACGCTTTACTAACACTCTCCCGACTTGGAGAGTCAGTCCCTTTAACCTCCTGTTTGGCCCAGTTTGCAATTTCTGCGGAAGATGAACAGGAATAGCGAGAACCAATGGAGACTAGCTGGAGGTGTCTGGACGGGCAAATTTAACTCTCATTTCCTACCAGGAAGAGGAATTAACCAAAGGCTCAGCGTGCCATGCCAGAATCAGATTAGGGCCTGAAGCCATCCTGCGGTGTTGCGGCCAGGTCACAAGAAAGCGAGTTGAAGAAAGGAGCTCAGGGGCACTGTAATTCACAAACCTGCAGAGTTATAAATGACAGCTATTGTCCAAAAATAGACTGAAGTAAGGCTGCCAAGAGGACTTGAAAGCGGGGCAGAATTGCAGGAAACCGATTTCAGGAGGTAGACTGGAATTGCATTGAAAGCATAGGAAAAGAGGCAGAACGTCCACAATGATGCACTTGGCCAAAAAGGGCGTATGCGTTTTTTCCTGAATATATTCAGGAAAAAACGCATACGCCCTTTTTGGCCAACCAAGCAAGCTTGCAAAGGAAATCTGCACTACAATGAAGTCTCACTTCCCCCCAGTCAAAAGGGCCATCTGAAAAAAGTGTAAAATCCAGAAAGGCAGGACAGGCCATGGAGAACTGGGAGCCTTGTTATGCTGATGGGCGGGATGTAAATTGCCAACAGACACTCGGGAGAAGTGTATGGTGTTTCCTGAAACATCTAAAAAACAAAGCAACAGAGCCTAGGGCACTGCCACTTATGGTCCTATAGCTTAGGGAAATTAAAATCAAAAAGACACAGCCACCCCAAAGTTTGGGACGGCTCTGTTTACAAGAACCTCGTTTACAGTACAAGTTCAACATCGCAGAAACTGAAAAATGGATAAAGAAGTTGTGGTATTTACTTACAAAGCAATATCACTCAGCAATGAAATCTATGTCATCAGGCCCTTAGCAGCACAATGAGTGGATTCAGGTATGATGATTCTAACTGAAATAAGTCACACAGAAAATGAACCATCATAAGATATCAGTAATACACGGAATGAAAACTTGGCTACACAGGAACTGAATTACAGAACAGAACAGGGTCTCAAATTTAGAAAACCAACTTATGCTTGCTTAAGGGTAAAGGTGAGTTGGGGTGCTGCATAAAACCAGAGATTGAAATGAGCACAGATAAAGTTCCTTAAGTCAAATATGGAATAGACAAGAGCTACTCCTTGCTCAACGAAATGGACTCAACACCGCATATTAAACGCCTAAGAATGTACCTGACTAGTAAGTATCTTAAAACCTATGGATTGCTATGTCTCCGAAAGAGAATCAAGCATGTGTACAGGGGCGTAAACGCAGCAGTGATAGGATTGGAGAGGTTCGGTGAGCAAATGAAGACCCTTTGAAGTCATATTGCATGGTACCCATTCCACAGGTCTCAACTCTCCAGGTTTAAGGTATTCTTCCTTCAGCTAAAACATGCATGTGGAACCCAAGTATGATCAACCATGTGAACGCGAGACGTGTTCAAATATGTCTCAGTTTTCCTCCCCTGGTACTCGGGTGCAACATTCCAGACGCTTTACTAACACTCTCCCCACTTGGAGAGTCAGCGCCTTTAACCTCCTGTTTGGCCCAGTTTGCAATTTCTGCGGAAGATGAACAGGAATAGCGAGAACCAATGAGAGGCTAGCTGGAGGTGTCTGGACGGGCAAATTTAACTCTCATTTCCCACCAGGAAGAGGAAATAACCAAAGGCTCAGCGTGCCGTACCGGAACCAGATTAGGGCCTGAAGCCATCCTGCGGTGTTGCGGCCAGCTCAAAAGAAAGCGAGTTGAAGAAAGGAGCTCAGGGGCACTGTAATTCACAAACCTGCAGAGTTATAAATGACAGCTATCGTCCAAAAATATACTGAAGTAAGGCTGCCAAGAGGACTTGAAAGCGGGGCAGAATTGCAGGAAACCGATTTCAGGAGGTAGACTGGAATTGCATTGAAAGCATAGGAAAAGAGGCAGAACGTCCACAATGATGCACTTGGCCAAAAAGGGCGTATGCGTTTTTTCCTGAATATATTCAGGAAAAAACGCATACGCCCTTTTTGGCCAACCAAGCAAGCTTGCAAAGGAAATCTGCACTACAATGAAGTCTCACTTCCCCCCGGTCAAAAGGGCCATCTGAAAAAAGTGTAAAATCCAGAAAGGCAGGACAGGCCATGGAGAACTGGGAGCCTTGTTATGCTGATGGGCGGGATGTAAATTGCCAACAACCACTCGGGAGAAGTGTATGGTGTTTCCTGAAACATCTAAAAAACAAAGCAACAGAGCCTAGGGCACTTCCACTTATGGTCCTATAGCTTAGGGAAATTAAAATCAAAAAGACACAGCCACCCCAAAGTTTGGGACGCCTCGGTTTACAAGAACCTCGTTTACCGTACAAGTTCAATATCACAGAAAGTGAAAAATGGATAAAGAACTTGTGGTACTTACGTACAATGCAGTATCACTCAGCAATGAAATCTATGTCATCAGGCCCGTAGCAGCATAATGAGTGGATTCAGGTACGATGATTCTAACCGAAATAAGTCACACAGAAAAAGAAACATCATAAGATATCACTAATACACGGAATGTAAACTTGGCTACACAGGAACTGCATTCCAAAACAGAACAGGTTCTCAAATTTAGAAAACCAACTTATGCTTGCTTAAGGGGAAAGGTGAGTTGGGGTGCTGCATAAAACCAGAGATTGAAATGAGCACAGATAAAGTTCCTTAAGCCAAATATGGAATAGACAAGAGCTACTCCTTGCTCAACGAAATGGACTCAACACCGCATATTAAACGCCTAAGAATGTACCTGACTAGTAAGTATCTTAAAACCTATGGATTGCTATGTCTCCGAAAGAGAATCAAGCATGTGTACAGGGGCATAAACGCAGCAGTGATAGGATTGGAGAGGTTCGGTGAGCAAATGAAGACCCTTTGAAGTCATATTGCATGGTACCCATTCCACGGGTTTCAACTACCCAGGTTTTAGGTATTCTTCCTTCAGCTAAAATATGCATGTGGAACCCAGAGTATGATCAACCATGTGATCGGGAGACGTGTTCAAATATGTCTCAGTTTTCGTACCCTGGTACTCGGGTGCAACATTCCAGACGCTTTACTAACACTCTCCCGACTTGGAGAGTCAGTCCCTTTAACCTCCTGTTTGGCCCAGTTTGCAATTTCTGCGGAAGATGAAGAGGAATAACGAGAACCAATGAGAGGCTAGCTGGAGGTGTCTGGACGGGCAAATTTAACTCTCATTTCCCACCAGGAAGAGGAAATAACCAAAGGCGCAGTGTGCCGTACCGGAATCAGATTAGGGCCTGAAGCCATCCTGCGGTGTTGCGGCCAGCTCAAAAGAAAGCGAGTTGAAGAAAGGAGCTCAGGGGCACTGTAATTCACAAACCTGCAGAGTTATAAATGACAGCTATCGTCCAAAAATATACTGAAGTAAGGCTGCCAAGAGGACTTGAAAGCGGGGCAGAATTGCAGGAAACCGATTTCAGGAGGTAGACTGGAATTGCATTGAAAGCATAGGAAAAGAGGCAGAACGTCCACAATGATGCACTTGGCCAAAAAGGGCGTATGTGTTTTTCCCTGAATATATTCAGGAAAAAACGCATACGCCCTTTTTGGCCAACCAAGCAAGCTTGCAAAGGAAATCTGCACTACAATGAAGTCTCACTTCCCCCCGGTCAAAAGGGCCATCTGAAAAAAGTGTAAAATCCAGAAAGGCAGGACAGGCCATGGAGAACTGGGAGCCTTGTTATGCTGATGGGCGGGATGTAAATTGCCAACAACCACTCGGGAGAAGTGTATGGTGTTTCCTGAAACATGTAAAAAACAAAGCAACAGAACCTAGGGCACTTCCACTTATGGTCCTATAGGTTAGGGAAATTAAAATCAAAAAGACACAGCCACCCCAAAGTTTGGAACGGCTCTGTTTACAAGAACCTCGTTTACAGTACAAGTTCAACATCGCAGAAAGTGAAAAATGGATAAAGAAGTTGTGGTATTTACTTACAAAGCAATATCACTCAGCAATGAAATCTGTGTCATCAGGCCCTTAGCAGCACAATGAGTGGATTCAGGTATGATGATTCTAACTGAAATAAGTCACACAGAAAAAGAAACATCATAAGATATCAGTAATACACGGAATGTAAACTTGGCTACACAGGAACTGAATTACAGAACAGAACAGGGTCTCAAATTTAGAAAACCAACTTATTCTTGCTTAAGGGTAAAGGTGAGTTGGGGTGCTGCATAAAACCAGAGATTGAAATGAGCACAGATAAAGTTCCTTTAGCCAAATATGGAATAGACAAGAGCTACTCCTTGCTCAACGAAATGGACTCAACACCCCATATTAAACGCCTAAGAATGTACCTGACTAGTAAGTATCTTAAAACCTATGGATTGCTATGTCTCCGAAAGAGAATCAAGCATGTGTACAGGGGCATAAACGCAGCAGTGATAGGATTGGAGAGGTTCGGTGAGCAAATGAAGACCCTTTGAAGTCATATTGCATGGTACCCATTCCACGGGTTTCAACTACCCAGGTTTTAGGTATTCTTCCTTCAGCTAAAATATGCATGTGGAACCCAGAGTATGATCAACCATGTGATCGGGAGACGTGTTCAAATATGTCTCAGTTTTCGTACCCTGGTACTCGGGTGCAACATTCCAGACGCTTTACTAACACTCTCCCGACTTGGAGAGTCAGTCCCTTTAACCTCCTGTTTGGCCCAGTTTGCAATTTCTGCGGAAGATGAAGAGGAATAGCGAGAACCAATGAGAGGCTAGCTGGAGGTGTCTGGACGGGCAAATTTAACTCTCATTTCCCACCAGGAAGAGGAAATAACCAAAGGTGCAGTGTGCCGTACCGGAATCAGATTAGGGCCTGAAGCCATCCTGCGGTGTTGCGGCCAGCTCAAAAGAAAGCGAGTTGAAGAAAGGAGCTCAGGGGCACTGTAATTCACAAACCTGCAGAGTTATAAATGACAGCTATCGTCCAAAAATATACTGAAGTAAGGCTGCCAAGAGGACTTGAAAGCGGGGCAGAATTGCAGGAAACCGATTTCAGGAGGTAGACTGGAATTGCATTGAAAGCATAGGAAAAGAGGCAGAACGTCCACAATGATGCACTTGGCCAAAAAGGGCGTATGTGTTTTTCCCTGAATATATTCAGGAAAAAACGCATACGCCCTTTTTGGCCAACCAAGCAAGCTTGCAAAGGAAATCTGCACTACAATGAAGTCTCACTTCCCCCCGGTCAAAAGGGCCATCTGAAAAAAGTGTAAAATCCAGAAAGGCAGGACAGGCCATGGAGAACTGGGAGCCTTGTTATGCTGATGGGCGGGATGTAAATTGCCAACAACCACTCGGGAGAAGTGTATGGTGTTTCCTGAAACATGTAAAAAACAAAGCAACAGAACCTAGGGCACTTCCACTTATGGTCCTATAGCTTAGGGAAATTAAAATCAAAAAGACACAGCCACCCCAAAGTTTGGAACGGCTCTGTTTACAAGAACCTCGTTTACAGTACAAGTTCAACATCGCAGAAAGTGAAAAATGGATAAAGAAGTTGTGGTATTTACTTACAAAGCAATATCACTCAGCAATGAAATCTGTGTCATCAGGCCCTTAGCAGCACAATGAGTGGATTCAGGTATGATGATTCTAACTGAAATAAGTCACACAGAAAAAGAAACATCATAAGATATCAGTAATACACGGAATGTAAACTTGGCTACACAGGAACTGAATTACAGAACAGAACAGGGTCTCAAATTTAGAAAACCAACTTATTCTTGCTTAAGGGTAAAGGTGAGTTGGGGTGCTGCATAAAACCAGAGATTGAAATGAGCACAGATAAAGTTCCTTTAGCCAAATATGGAATAGACAAGAGCTACTCCTTGCTCAACGAAATGGACTCAACACCCCATATTAAACGCCTAAGAATGTACCTGACTAGTAAGTATCTTAAAACCTATGGATTGCTATGTCTCCGAAAGAGAATCAAGCATGTGTACAGGGGCATAAACGCAGCAGTGATAGGATTGGAGAGGTTCGGTGAGCAAATGAAGACCCTTTGAAGTCATATTGCATGGTACCCATTCCACGGGTTTCAACTACCCAGGTTTTAGGTATTCTTCCTTCAGCTAAAATATGCATGTGGAACCCAGAGTATGATCAACCATGTGATCGGGAGACGTGTTCAAATATGTCTCAGTTTTCGTACCCTGGTACTCGGGTGCAACATTCCAGACGCTTTACTAACACTCTCCCGACTTGGAGAGTCAGTCCCTTTAACCTCCTGTTTGGCCCAGTTTGCAATTTCTGCGGAAGATGAAGAGGAATAGCGAGAACCAATGAGAGGCTAGCTGGAGGTGTCTGGACGGGCAAATTTAACTCTCATTTCCCACCAGGAAGAGGAAATAACCAAAGGTGCAGTGTGCCGTACCGGAATCAGATTAGGGCCTGAAGCCATCCTGCGGTGTTGCGGCCAGCTCAAAAGAAAGCGAGTTGAAGAAAGGAGCTCAGGGGCACTGTAATTCACAAACCTGCAGAGTTATAAATGACAGCTATCGTCCAAAAATATACTGAAGTAAGGCTGCCAAGAGGACTTGAAAGCGGGGCAGAATTGCAGGAAACCGATTTCAGGAGGTAGACTGGAATTGCATTGAAAGCATAGGAAAAGAGGCAGAACGTCCACAATGATGCACTTGGCCAAAAAGGGCGTATGTGTTTTTCCCTGAATATATTCAGGAAAAAACGCATACGCCCTTTTTGGCCAACCAAGCAAGCTTGCAAAGGAAATCTGCACTACAATGAAGTCTCACTTCCCCCCGGTCAAAAGGGCCATCTGAAAAAAGTGTAAAATCCAGAAAGGCAGGACAGGCCATGGAGAACTGGGAGCCTTGTTATGCTGATGGGCGGGATGTAAATTGCCAACAACCACTCGGGAGAAGTGTATGGTGTTTCCTGAAACATCTAAAAAACAAAGCAACAGAACCTAGGGCACTTCCACTTATGGTCCTATAGCTTAGGGAAATTAAAATCAAAAAGACACAGCCACCCCAAAGTTTGGAACGGCTCTGTTTACAAGAACCTCGTTTACAGTACAAGTTCAACATCGCAGAAAGTGAAAAATGGATAAAGAAGTTGTGGTATTTACTTACAAAGCAATATCACTCAGCAATGAAATCTGTGTCATCAGGCCCTTAGCAGCACAATGAGTGGATTCAGGTATGATGATTCTAACTGAAATAAGTCACACAGAAAAAGAAACATCATAAGATATCAGTAATACACGGAATGTAAACTTGGCTACACAGGAACTGAATTACAGAACAGAACAGGGTCTCAAATTTAGAAAACCAACTTATTCTTGCTTAAGGGGAAAGGTGAGTTGGGGTGCTGCATAAAACCAGAGATTGAAATGAGCACAGATAAAGTTCCTTTAGCCAAATATGGAATAGACAAGAGCTACTCCTTGCTCAACGAAATGGACTCAACACCCCATATTAAACGCCTAAGAATGTACCTGACTAGTAAGTATCTTAAAACCTATGGATTGCTATGTCTCCGAAAGAGAATCAAGCATGTGTACAGGGGCATAAACGCAGCAGTGATAGGATTGGAGAGGTTCGGTGAGCAAATGAAGACCCTTTGAAGTCATATTGCATGGTACCCATTCCACGGGTTTCAACTACCCAGGTTTTAGGTATTCTTCCTTCAGCTAAAATATGCATGTGGAACCCAGAGTATGATCAACCATGTGATCGGGAGACGTGTTCAAATATGTCTCAGTTTTCGTACCCTGGTACTCGGGTGCAACATTCCAGACGCTTTACTAACACTCTCCCGACTTGGAGAGTCAGTCCCTTTAACCTCCTGTTTGGCCCAGTTTGCAATTTCTGCGGAAGATGAAGAGGAATAGCGAGAACCAATGAGAGGCTAGCTGGAGGTGTCTGGACGGGCAAATTTAACTCTCATTTCCCACCAGGAAGAGGAAATAACCAAAGGTGCAGTGTGCCGTACCGGAATCAGATTAGGGCCTGAAGCCATCCTGCGGTGTTGCGGCCAGCTCAAAAGAAAGCGAGTTGAAGAAAGGAGCTCAGGGGCACTGTAATTCACAAACCTGCAGAGTTATAAATGACAGCTATCGTCCAAAAATATACTGAAGTAAGGCTGCCAAGAGGACTTGAAAGCGGGGCAGAATTGCAGGAAACCGATTTCAGGAGGTAGACTGGAATTGCATTGAAAGCATAGGAAAAGAGGCAGAACGTCCACAATGATGCACTTGGCCAAAAAGGGCGTATGTGTTTTTCCCTGAATATATTCAGGAAAAAACGCATACGCCCTTTTTGGCCAACCAAGCAAGCTTGCAAAGGAAATCTGCACTACAATGAAGTCTCACTTCCCCCCGGTCAAAAGGGCCATCTGAAAAAAGTGTAAAATCCAGAAAGGCAGGACAGGCCATGGAGAACTGGGAGCCTTGTTATGCTGATGGGCGGGATGTAAATTGCCAACAACCACTCGGGAGAAGTGTATGGTGTTTCCTGAAACATGTAAAAAACAAAGCAACAGAACCTAGGGCACTTCCACTTATGGTCCTATAGCTTAGGGAAATTAAAATCAAAAAGACACAGCCACCCCAAAGTTTGGAACGGCTCTGTTTACAAGAACCTCGTTTACAGTACAAGTTCAACATCGCAGAAAGTGAAAAATGGATAAAGAAGTTGTGGTATTTACTTACAAAGCAATATCACTCAGCAATGAAATCTGTGTCATCAGGCCCTTAGCAGCACAATGAGTGGATTCAGGTATGATGATTCTAACTGAAATAAGTCACACAGAAAAAGAAACATCATAAGATATCAGTAATACACGGAATGTAAACTTGGCTACACAGGAACTGAATTACAGAACAGAACAGGGTCTCAAATTTAGAAAACCAACTTATTCTTGCTTAAGGGGAAAGGTGAGTTGGGGTGCTGCATAAAACCAGAGATTGAAATGAGCACAGATAAAGTTCCTTTAGCCAAATATGGAATAGACAAGAGCTACTCCTTGCTCAACGAAATGGACTCAACACCCCATATTAAACGCCTAAGAATGTACCTGACTAGTAAGTATCTTAAAACCTATGGATTGCTATGTCTCCGAAAGAGAATCAAGCATGTGTACAGGGGCATAAACGCAGCAGTGATAGGATTGGAGAGGTTCGGTGAGCAAATGAAGACCCTTTGAAGTCATATTGCATGGTACCCATTCCACGGGTTTCAACTACCCAGGTTTTAGGTATTCTTCCTTCAGCTAAAATATGCATGTGGAACCCAGAGTATGATCAACCATGTGATCGGGAGACGTGTTCAAATATGTCTCAGTTTTCGTACCCTGGTACTCGGGTGCAACATTCCAGACGCTTTACTAACACTCTCCCGACTTGGAGAGTCAGTCCCTTTAACCTCCTGTTTGGCCCAGTTTGCAATTTCTGCGGAAGATGAAGAGGAATAGCGAGAACCAATGAGAGGCTAGCTGGAGGTGTCTGGACGGGCAAATTTAACTCTCATTTCCCACCAGGAAGAGGAAATAACCAAAGGTGCAGTGTGCCGTACCGGAATCAGATTAGGGCCTGAAGCCATCCTGCGGTGTTGCGGCCAGCTCAAAAGAAAGCGAGTTGAAGAAAGGAGCTCAGGGGCACTGTAATTCACAAACCTGCAGAGTTATAAATGACAGCTATCGTCCAAAAATATACTGAAGTAAGGCTGCCAAGAGGACTTGAAAGCGGGGCAGAATTGCAGGAAACCGATTTCAGGAGGTAGACTGGAATTGCATTGAAAGCATAGGAAAAGAGGCAGAACGTCCACAATGATGCACTTGGCCAAAAAGGGCGTATGTGTTTTTCCCTGAATATATTCAGGAAAAAACGCATACGCCCTTTTTGGCCAACCAAGCAAGCTTGCAAAGGAAATCTGCACTACAATGAAGTCTCACTTCCCCCCGGTCAAAAGGGCCATCTGAAAAAAGTGTAAAATCCAGAAAGGCAGGACAGGCCATGGAGAACTGGGAGCCTTGTTATGCTGATGGGCGGGATGTAAATTGCCAACAACCACTCGGGAGAAGTGTATGGTGTTTCCTGAAACATCTAAAAAACAAAGCAACAGAACCTAGGGCACTTCCACTTATGGTCCTATAGCTTAGGGAAATTAAAATCAAAAAGACACAGCCACCCCAAAGTTTGGAACGGCTCTGTTTACAAGAACCTCGTTTACAGTACAAGTTCAACATCGCAGAAAGTGAAAAATGGATAAAGAAGTTGTGGTATTTACTTACAAAGCAATATCACTCAGCAATGAAATCTGTGTCATCAGGCCCTTAGCAGCACAATGAGTGGATTCAGGTATGATGATTCTAACTGAAATAAGTCACACAGAAAAAGAAACATCATAAGATATCAGTAATACACGGAATGTAAACTTGGCTACACAGGAACTGAATTACAGAACAGAACAGGGTCTCAAATTTAGAAAACCAACTTATTCTTGCTTAAGGGGAAAGGTGAGTTGGGGTGCTGCATAAAACCAGAGATTGAAATGAGCACAGATAAAGTTCCTTTAGCCAAATATGGAATAGACAAGAGCTACTCCTTGCTCAACGAAATGGACTCAACACCCCATATTAAACGCCTAAGAATGTACCTGACTAGTAAGTATCTTAAAACCTATGGATTGCTATGTCTCCGAAAGAGAATCAAGCATGTGTACAGGGGCATAAACGCAGCAGTGATAGGATTGGAGAGGTTCGGTGAGCAAATGAAGACCCTTTGAAGTCATATTGCATGGTACCCATTCCACGGGTTTCAACTACCCAGGTTTAAGATATTCTTCCTTCAGCTAAAACATGCATGTGGAACCTAGAGTATGATCAACCATGTGATCGGGAGACGTGTTCAAATATGTCTCAGTTTTCCTCCCCTGGTACTCGGGTGCAACATTCCAGACGCTTTACTAACACTCTCCCCACTTGGAGAGTCAGCGCCTTTAACCTCCTGTTGGCCCAGTTTGCAATTTCTGCAGAAGATGAACAGGAATAGCAAGAACCAATGAGAGGCTAGCTGGAGGTGTCTGGACGGGCAAATTTAACTCTCATTTCCCACCAGGAAGAGGAATTAACCAAAGGCTCAGCATGCCGGGCCGGAACCAGATTAGGGCCTGAAGCCATCCTGCGGTGTTGCGGCCAGCTCAAAAGAAAGCGAGTTGAAGAAAGGAGCTCAGGGGCACTGTAATTCACAAACCTGCAGAGTTATAAATGACAGCTATCGTCCAAAAATAGACTGAAGTAAGGCTGCCAAGAGGACTTGAAAGCGGGGCAGAATTGCAGGAAACCGATTTCAGGAGGTAGACTGGAATTGCATTGAAAGCATAGGAAAAGAGGCAGGACGTCCACAATGATGCACTTGGCCAAAAAGGGCGTATGCGTTTTTTCCTGAATATATTCAGGAAAAAACGCATACGCCCTTTTTGGCCAACCAAGCAAGCTTGCAAAGGAAATCTGCACTACAATGAAGTCTCACTTCTCCCCGGTCAAAAGGGCCATCTGAAAAAAGTGTAAAATCCAGAAAGGCAGGACAGGCCATGGAGAACTGGGAGCCTTGTTATGCTGAAGGGCGGGATGTAAATTGCCAACAACCACTCGGGAGAAGTGTATGGTGTTTCCTGAAACATCTAGAAAACAAAGCAACAGAACCTAGGGCACTTCCACTTATAGTCCTATAGCTTAGGGAAATTAAAATCAAAAAGACACAGCCACCCCAAAGTTTGGAACGGCTCTGTTTACAAGAACCTCGTTTACAGTACAAGTTCAACATCGCAGAAAGTGAAAAATGGATAAAGAACTTGTGGTATTTACTTACAAAGCAATATCACTCAGCAATGAAATCTGTGTCATCAGGCCCTTAGCAGCACAATGAGTGGATTCAGGTATGATGATTCTAACTGAAATAAGTCACACAGAAAAAGAAACATCATAAGATATCAGTAATACACGGAATGTAAACTTGGCTACACAGGAACTGAATTACAGAACAGAACAGGGTCTCAAATTTAGAAAACCAACTTATTCTTGCTTAAGGGGAAAGGTGAGTTGGGGTGCTGCATAAAACCAGAGATTGAAATGAGCACAGATAAAGTTCCTTAAGCCAAATACGGAATAGACAAGAGCTACTCCTTGCTCAACGAAATGGACTCAACACCCCATATTAAACGCCTAAGAATGTACCTGACTAGTAAGTATCTTAAAACCTATGGATTGCTATGTCTCCAAAAGAGAATCAAGCATGTGTACAGGGGCATAAACGCAGCAGTGATAGGATTGGAGAGGTTCGGTGAGCAAATGAAGACCCTTTGAAGTCATATTGCATGGTACCCATTCCACGGGTTTCAACTACCCAGGTTTAAGATATTCTTCCTTCAGCTAAAACATGCATGTGGAACCTAGAGTATGATCAACCATGTGATCGGGAGACGTGTTCAAATATGTCTCAGTTTTCCTCCCCTGGTACTCGGGTGCAACATTCCAGACGCTTTACTAACACTCTCCCCACTTGGAGAGTCAGTCCCTTTAACCTCCTGTTTGGCCCAGTTTGCAATTTCTGCGGAAGATGAACAGGAATAGCGAGAACCAATGAGAGACTAGCTGGAGGTGTCTGGACGGGCAAATTTAACTCTCATTTCCCACCAGGAAGAGGAATTAACCAAAGGCTCAGCATGCCGGGCCGGAACCAGATTAGGGCCTGAAGCCATCCTGCGGTGTTGCGGCCAGCTCAAAAGAAAGCGAGTTGAAGAAAGGAGCTCAGGGGCACTGTAATTCACAAACCTGCAGAGTTATAAATGACAGCTATCGTCCAAAAATAGACTGAAGTAAGGCTGCCAAGAGGACTTCAAAGCGGGGCAGAATTGCAGGAAACCGATTTCAGGAGGTAGACTGGAATTGCATTGAAAGCATAGGAAAAGAGGCAGAACGTCCACAATGATGCACTTGGCCAAAAAGGGCGTATGCGTTTTTTCCTGAATATATTCAGGAAAAAACGCATACGCCCTTTTTGGCCAACCAAGCAAGCTTGCAAAGGAAATCTGCACTACAATGAAGTCTCACTTCCCCCCGGTCAAAAGGGCCATCTGAATAAAGTGTAAAATCCAGAAAGGCAGGACAGGCCATGGAGAACTGGGAGCCTTGTTATGCTGATGGGCGGGATGTCAATTGCCAACAGACACTCGGGAGAAGTGTATGGTGTTTCCTGAAACATCTAAAAAACAAAGCAACAGAGCCTAGGGCACTGCCACTTATGGTCCTATAGCTTAGGGAAATTAAAATCAAAAAGACACAGCCACCCCAAAGTTTGGGACGCCTCTGTTTACAAGAACCTCGTTTACAGTACAAGTTCAACATCGCAGAAAGTGAAAAATGGATAAAGAAGTTGTGGTATTTACTTACAAAGCAATATCACTCAGCAATGAAATCTATGTCATCAGGCCCTTAGCATCACAATGAGTGGATTCAGGTATGATGATTCTAACAGAAATAAGTCACACAGAAAAAGAAACATCATAAGATATCATTAATACACGGAATGTAAACTTGGCTACACAGGAACTGAATTACAGAACAGAACAGGGTCTCAAATTTAGAAAACCAACTTATGCTTGCTTAAGGGTAAAGGTGAGTTGGGGTGCTGCATAAAACCAGAGATTGAAATGAGCACAGATAAAGTTCCTTAAGTCAAATATGGAATAGACAAGAGCTACTCCTTGCTCAACGAAATGGACTCAACACCGCATATTAAACGCCTAAGAATGTACCTGACTAGTAAGTATCTTAAAACCTATGGATTGCTATGTCTCCGAAAGAGAATCAAGCATGTGTACAGGGGCATAAACGCAGCAGTGATAGGATTGGAGAGGTTCGGTGAGCAAATGAAGACCCTTTGAAGTCATATTGCATGGTACCCATTACACGGGTCTCAACTCTCCAGGTTTAAGGTATTCTTCCTTCAGCTAAAACATGCATGTGGAACCCAAGTATGATCAACCATGTGAACGGGAGACGTGTTCAAATATGTCTCAGTTTTCCTCCCCTGGTACTCGGGTGCAACATTCCAGACGCTTTACTAACACTCTCCCCACTTGGAGAGTCAGCGCCTTTAACCTCCTGTTTGGCCCAGTTTGCAATTTCTGCGGAAGATGAACAGGAATAGCGAGAACCAATGAGAGGCTAGCTGGAGGTGTCTGGACGGGCAAATTTAACTCTCAATTCCCACCAGGAAGAGGAAATAACCAAAGGCTCAGCGTGCCGTACCGGAACCAGATTAGGGCCTGAAGCCATCCTGCGGTGTTGCGGCCAGGTCACAAGAAAGCGAGTTGAAGAAAGGAGCTCAGGGGCACTGTAATTCACAAACCTGCAGAGTTATAAATGACAGCTATTGTCCAAAAATATACTGAAGTAAGGCTGCCAAGAGGACTTGAAAGCGGGGCAGAATTGCAGGAAACCGATTTCAGGAGGTAGACTGGAATTACATTGAAAGCATAGGAAAAGAGGCAGAACGTCCACAATGATGCACTTGGCCAAAAAGGGCGTATGCGTTTTTTCCTGAATATATTCAGGAAAAAACGCATACGCCCTTTTTGGCCAACCAAGCAAGCTTGCAAAGGAAATCTGCACTACAATGAAGTCTCACTTCCCCCCGGTCAAAAGGGCCATCTGAAAAAAGTGTAAAATCCAGAAAGGCAGGACAGGCCATGGAGAACTGGGAGCCTTGTTATGCTGATGGGCGGGATGTAAATTGCCAACAACCACTCGGGAGAAGTGTATGGTGTTTCCTGAAACATCTAAAAAACAAAGCAACAGAACCTAGGGCACTTCCACTTATGGTCCTATAGCTTAGGGAAATTAAAATCAAAAAGACACAGCCACCCCAAAGTTTGGGACGCCTCCGTTTACAAGAACCTCGTTTACCGTACAAGTTGAATATCACAGAAAGTGAAAAATGGATAAAGAACTTGTGGTACTTACGTACAATGCAGTATCACTCAGCAATGAAATCTATGTCATCAGGCCCGTAGCAGCATAATGAGTGGATTCAGGTACGATGATTCTAACCGAAATAAGTCACACAGAAAAAGAAACATCATAAGATATCACTAATACACGGAATGTAAACTTGGCTACACAGGAACTGCATTCCAAAACAGAACAGGGTCTCAAATTTAGAAAACCAACTTATGCTTGCTTAAGGGGAAAGGTGAGTTGGGGTGCTGCATAAAACCAGAGATTGAAATGAGCACAGATAAAGTTCCTTAAGCCAAATATGGAATAGACAAGAGCTACTCCTTGCTCAACGAAATGGACTCAACACCGCATATTAAACGCCTAAGAATGTACCTGACTAGTAAGTATCTTAAAACCTATGGATTGCTATGTCTCCGAAAGAGAATCAAGCATGTGTACAGGGGCATAAACGCAGCAGTGATAGGATTGGAGAGGTTCGGTGAGCAAATGAAGACCCTTTGAAGTCATATTGCATGGTACCCATTCCACGGGTTTCAACTACCCAGGTTTTAGGTATTCTTCCTTCAGCTAAAATATGCATGTGGAACCCAGAGTATGATCAACCATGTGATCGGGAGACGTGTTCAAATATGTCTCAGTTTTCGTACCCTGGTACTCGGGTGCAACATTCCAGACGCTTTACTAACACTCTCCCGACTTGGAGAGTCAGTCCCTTTAACCTCCTGTTTGGCCCAGTTTGCAATTTCTGCGGAAGATGAAGAGGAATAGCGAGAACCAATGAGAGGCTAGCTGGAGGTGTCTGGACGGGCAAATTTAACTCTCATTTCCCACCAGGAAGAGGAAATAACCAAAGGCGCAGTGTGCCGTACCGGAATCAGATTAGGGCCTGAAGCCATCCTGCGGTGTTGCGGCCAGCTCAAAAGAAAGCGAGTTGAAGAAAGGAGCTCAGGGGCACTGTAATTCACAAACCTGCAGAGTTATAAATGACAGCTATCGTCCAAAAATATACTGAAGTAAGGCTGCCAAGAGGACTTGAAAGCGGGGCAGAATTGCAGGAAACCGATTTCAGGAGGTAGACTGGAATTGCATTGAAAGCATAGGAAAAGAGGCAGAACGTCCACAATGATGCACTTGGCCAAAAAGGGCGTATGTGTTTTTCCCTGAATATATTCAGGAAAAAACGCATACGCCCTTTTTGGCCAACCAAGCAAGCTTGCAAAGGAAATCTGCACTACAATGAAGTCTCACTTCCCCCCGGTCAAAAGGGCCATCTGAAAAAAGTGTAAAATCCAGAAAGGCAGGACAGGCCATGGAGAACTGGGAGCCTTGTTATGCTGATGGGCGGGATGTAAATTGCCAACAACCACTCGGGAGAAGTGTATGGTGTTTCCTGAAACATGTAAAAAACAAAGCAACAGAACCTAGGGCACTTCCACTTATGGTCCTATAGCTTAGGGAAATTAAAATCAAAAAGACACAGCCACCCCAAAGTTTGGAACGGCTCTGTTTACAAGAACCTCGTTTACAGTACAAGTTCAACATCGCAGAAAGTGAAAAATGGATAAAGAAGTTGTGGTATTTACTTACAAAGCAATATCACTCAGCAATGAAATCTGTGTCATCAGGCCCTTAGCAGCACAATGAGTGGATTCAGGTATGATGATTCTAACTGAAATAAGTCACACAGAAAAAGAAACATCATAAGATATCAATAATACACGGAATGTAAACTTGGCTACACAGGAACTGAATTACAGAACAGAACAGGGTCTCAAATTTAGAAAACCAACTTATTCTTGCTTAAGGGTAAAGGTGAGTTGGGGTGCTGCATAAAACCAGAGATTGAAATGAGCACAGATAAAGTTCCTTTAGCCAAATATGGAATAGACAAGAGCTACTCCTTGCTCAACGAAATGGACTCAACACCCCATATTAAACGCCTAAGAATGTACCTGACTAGTAAGTATCTTAAAACCTATGGATTGCTATGTCTCCGAAAGAGAATCAAGCATGTGTACAGGGGCATAAACGCAGCAGTGATAGGATTGGAGAGGTTCGGTGAGCAAATGAAGACCCTTTGAAGTCATATTGCATGGTACCCATTCCACGGGTTTCAACTACCCAGGTTTTAGGTATTCTTCCTTCAGCTAAAATATGCATGTGGAACCCAGAGTATGATCAACCATGTGATCGGGAGACGTGTTCAAATATGTCTCAGTTTTCCTCCCCTGGTACTCGGGTGCAACATTCCAGACGCTTTACTAACACTCTCCCCACTTGGAGAGTCAGTCCCTTTAACCTCCTGTTTGGCCCAGTTTGCAATTTCTGCGGAAGATGAAGAGGAATAGCGAGAACCAATGAGAGGCTAGCTGGAGGTGTCTGGACGGGCAAATTTAACTCTCATTTCCCACCAGGAAGAGGAATTAACCAAAGGCTCAGCATGCCGGGCCGGAACCAGATTAGGGCCTGAAGCCATCCTGCGGTGTTGCGGCCAGCTCAAAAGAAAGCGAGTTGAAGAAAGGAGCTCAGGGGCACTGTAATTCACAAACCTGCAGAGTTATAAATGACAGCTATCGTCCAAAAATAGACTGAAGTAAGGCTGCCAAGAGGACTTGAAAGCGGGGCAGAATTGCAGGAAACCGATTTCAGGAGGTAGACTGGAATTGCATTGAAAGCATAGGAAAAGAGGCAGAACGTCCACAATGATGCACTTGGCCAAAAAGGGCGTATGCGTTTTTTCCTGAATATATTCAGGAAAAAACGCATACGCCCTTTTTGGCCAACCAAGCAAGCTTGCAAAGGAAATCTGCACTACAATGAAGTCTCACTTCCCCCCGGTCAAAAGGGCCATCTGAATAAAGTGTAAAATCCAGAAAGGCAGGACAGGCCATGGAGAACTGGGAGCCTTGTTATGCTGATGGGCGGGATGTCAATTGCCAACAGACACTCGGGAGAAGTGTATGGTGTTTCCTGAAACATCTAAAAAACAAAGCAACAGAGCCTAGGGCACTGCCACTTATGGTCCTATAGCTTAGGGAAATTAAAATCAAAAAGACACAGCCACCCCAAAGTTTGGGACGCCTCTGTTTACAAGAACCTCGTTTACAGTACAAGTTCAACATCGCAGAAAGTGAAAAATGGATAAAGAAGTTGTGGTATTTACTTACAAAGCAGTATCACTCAGCAATGAAATCTATGTCATCAGGCCCTTAGCATCACAATGAGTGGATTCAGGTATGATGATTCTAACAGAAATAAGTCACACAGAAAAAGAAACATCATAAGATATCATTAATACACGGAATGTAAACTTGGCTACACAGGAACTGAATTACAGAACAGAACAGGGTCTCAAATTTAGAAAACCAACTTATGCTTGCTTAAGGGTAAAGGTGAGTTGGGGTGCTGCATAAAACCAGAGATTGAAATGAGCACAGATAAAGTTCCTTAAGTCAAATATGGAATAGACAAGAGCTACTCCTTGCTCAACGAAATGGACTCAACACCGCATATTAAACGCCTAAGAATGTACCTGACTAGTAAGTATCTTAAAACCTATGGATTGCTATGTCTCCGAAAGAGAATCAAGCATGTGTACAGGGGCATAAACGCAGCAGTGATAGGATTGGAGAGGTTCGGTGAGCAAATGAAGACCCTTTGAAGTCATATTGCATGGTACCCATTACACGGGTCTCAACTCTCCAGGTTTAAGGTATTCTTCCTTCAGCTAAAACATGCATGTGGAACCCAAGTATGATCAACCATGTGAACGGGAGACGTGTTCAAATATGTCTCAGTTTTCCTCCCCTGGTACTCGGGTGCAACATTCCAGACGCTTTACTAACACTCTCCCCACTTGGAGAGTCAGCGCCTTTAACCTCCTGTTTGGCCCAGTTTGCAATTTCTGCGGAAGATGAACAGGAATAGCGAGAAGCAATGAGAGGCTAGCTGGAGGTGTCTGGACGGGCAAATTTAACTCTCAATTCCCACCAGGAAGAGGAAATAACCAAAGGCTCAGCATGCCGTACCGGAACCAGATTAGGGCCTGAAGCCATCCTGCGGTGTTGCGGCCAGGTCACAAGAAAGCGAGTTGAAGAAAGGAGCTCAGGGGCACTGTAATTCACAAACCTGCAGAGTTATAAATGACAGCTATTGTCCAAAAATATACTGAAGTAAGGCTGCCAAGAGGACTTGAAAGCGGGGCAGAATTGCAGGAAACCGATTTCAGGAGGTAGACTGGAATTACATTGAAAGCATAGGAAAAGAGGCAGAACGTCCACAATGATGCACTTGGCCAAAAAGGGCGTATGCGTTTTTTCCTGAATATATTCAGGAAAAAACGCATACGCCCTTTTTGGCCAACCAAGCAAGCTTGCAAAGGAAATCTGCACTACAATGAAGTCTCACTTCGCCCCGGTCAAAAGGGCCATCTGAAAAAAGTATAAAATCCAGAAAGGCAGGACAGGCCATGGAGAACTGGGAGCCTTGTTATGCTGATGGGCGGGATGTAAATTGCCAACAGACACTCGGGAGAAGTGTATGGTGTTTCCTGAAACATCTAAAAAACAAAGCAACAGAACCTAGGGCACTTCCACTTATGGTCCTATAGCTTAGGGAAATTAAAATCAAAAAGACACAGCCACCCCAAAGTTTGGAACGGCTCTGTTTACAAGAACCCCGTTTACAGTACAAGTTCAACATCGCAGAAAGTGAAAAATGGAGAAAGAAGTTGTGGTATTTACTTACAAAGCAATATCACTCAGCAATGAAATCTGTGTCATCAGGCCCTTAGCAGCACAATGAGTGGATTCAGGTATGATGATTCTAACTGAAGTAAGTCACACAGAAAAAGAAACATCATAAGATATCAGTAATACACGGAATGTAAACTTGGCTACACAGGAACTGAATTACAGAACAGAACAGGGACTCAAATTTAGAAAATCAACTTATGCTTGCTTAAGGGGAAAGGTGAGTTGGGGTGCTGCATAAAACCAGAGATTGAAATGAGCACAGATAAAGTTCCTTAAGCCAAATATGGAATAGACAAGAGCTACTCCTTGCTCAACGAAATGGACTCAACAACGCATATTAAACGCCTAAGAATGTACCTGACTTGTAAGTATCTTAAAACCTATGGATTGCTATGTCTCCAAAAGAGAATCAAGCATGTGTACAGGGGCATAAACGCAGCAGTGATAGGATTGGAGAGGTTGGGTGAGCAAATGAAGACCCTTTGAACTCATATTGCAGGGTACCCATTCCACGTGTTTCAACTACCTAGGTTTAAGGTATTCTTCCTTCATCTAAAACATGCATGTGGAACCTAGAGTATGATCAACCATGTGATCGGGAGACGTGTTCAAATATGTCTCAGTTTTCGTACCCTGGTACTCGGGTGCAACATTCCAGACGCTTTACTAACACTCTCCCGACTTGGAGAGTCAGTCCCTTTAACCTCCTGTTTGGCCCAGTTTGCAATTTCTGCGGAAGATGAACAGGAATAGCGAGAACCAATGGAGACTAGCTGGAGGTGTCTGGACGGGCAAATTTAACTCTCATTTCCTACCAGGAAGAGGAATTAACCAAAGGCTCAGCGTGCCATGCCAGAATCAGATTAGGGCCTGAAGCCATCCTGCGGTGTTGCGGCCAGGTCACAAGAAAGCGAGTTGAAGAAAGGAGCTCAGGGGCACTGTAATTCACAAACCTGCAGAGTTATAAATGACAGCTATCGTCCAAAAATAGACTGAAGTAAGGCTGCCAAGAGGACTTGAAAGCGGGGCAGAATTGCAGGAAACCGATTTCAGGAGGTAGACTGGAATTGCATTGAAAGCATAGGAAAAGAGGCAGAACGTCCACAATGATGCACTTGGCCAAAAAGGGCGTATGCGTTTTTTCCTGAATATATTCAGGAAAAAACGCATACGCCCTTTTTGGCCAACCAAGCAAGCTTGCAAAGGAAATCTGCACTACAATGAAGTCTCACTTCCCCCCAGTCAAAAGGGCCATCTGAAAAAAGTGTAAAATCCAGAAAGGCAGGACAGGCCATGGAGAACTGGGAGCCTTGTTATGCTGATGGGCGGGATGTCAATTGCCAACAGACACTCGGGAGAAGTGTATGGTGTTTCCTGAAACATCTAAAAAACAAAGCAACAGAGCCTAGGGCACTGCCACTTATGGTCCTATAGCTTAGGGAAATTAAAATCAAAAAGACACAGCCACCCCAAAGTTTGGGACGCCTCTGTTTACAAGAACCTCGTTTACAGTACAAGTTCAACATCGCAGAAAGTGAAAAATGGGTAAAGAAGTTGTGGTATTTACTTCAAAGCAATATCACTCAGCAATGAAATCTGTGTCATCAGGCCCTTAGCAGCACAATGAGTGGATTCAGGTTTGATGATTCTAACTGAAATAAGTCACACAGAAAAAGAAACATCATAAGATATCACTAATACACGGAATGTAAACTTGGCTACACAGGAACTGCATTCCAAAACAGAACAGGGTCTCAAATTTAGAAAACCAACTTATGCTTGCTTCAGGGGAAAGGTGAGTTGGGTTGCTGCATAAAACCAGAGATTGAAATGAGCACAGATAAAGTTCCTTAAGCCAAATATGGAATAGACAAGAGCTACTCCTTGCTCAACGAAATGGACTCAACACCGCATATTAAACGCCTAAGAATGTACCTGACTAGTAAGTATCTTAAAACCTATGGATTGCTATGTCTCCAAAAGAGAATCAAGCGTGTGTACAGGGGCATAAACGCAGCAGTGATAGGATTGGAGAGGTTCGGTGAGCAAATGAAGACCCTTTGAAGTCATATTGCATGGTACCCATTCCACGGGTCTCAACTCTCCAGGTTTAAGGTATTCTTCCTTCAGCTAAAACATGCATGTGGAACCCAGAGTATGATCAACCATGTGAACGGGAGACGTGTTCAAATATGTCTCAGTTTTCCTCCCCTGGTACTCGGGTGCAACATTCCAGACGCTTTACTAACACTCTCCCGACTTGGAGAGTCAGTCCCTTTAACCTCCTGTTTGGCCCAGTTTGCAATTTCTGCGGAAGATGAACAGTAATAGCGAGAACCAATGAGAGACTAGCTGGAGGTGTCTGAACGGGCAAATTTAACTCTCATTTCCCACCAGGAAGAGGAATTAACCAAAGGCTCAGCATGCCGGGCCGGAACCAGATTAGGGCCTGAAGCCATCCTGCGGTGTTGCGGCCAGCTCAAAAGAAAGCGAGTTGAAGAAAGGAGCTCAGGGGCACTGTAATTCACAAACCTGCAGAGTTATAAATGACAGCTATCGTCCAAAAATAGACTGAAGTAAGGCTGCCAAGAGGACTTGAAAGCGGGGCAGAATTGCAGGAAACCGATTTCAGGAGGTAGACTGGAATTGCATTGAAAGCATAGGAAAAGAGGCAGAACGTCCACAATGATGCACTTGGCCAAAAAGGGCGTATGCGTTTTTTCCTGAATATATTCAGGAAAAAACGCATACGCCCTTTTTGGCCAACCAAGCAATCTTGCAAAGGAAATCTGCACTACAATGAAGTCTCACTTCCCCCCGGTCAAAAGGGCCATCTGAAAAAAGTGTAAAATTCAGAAAGGCAACAGGCCATTGAGAACTGGGAGCCTTGTTATGCTGATGGGCGGGATGTAAATTGCCAACAGACACTCGGGAGAAGTGTATGGTGTTTCCTGAAACATCTAAAAAACAAAGCAACAGAGCCTAGGGCACTTCCACTTATGGTCCTATAGCTTAGGGAAATTAAAATCAAAAAGACACAGCCACCCCAAAATTTGGAACGGCTCTGTTTACAAGAACCCCGTTTACAGTACAAGTTCAACATCGCAGAAAGTGAAAAATGGATAAAGAACTTGTGGTACTTACGTACAATGCAGTATCACTCAGCAATGAAATCTATGTCATCAGGCCCGTAGCAGCATAATGAGTAGATTCAGGTACGATGATTCTAACTGAAATAAGTCACACAGAAAAAGAAACATCATAAGATATCACTAATACACGGAATGTAAACTTGGCTACACAGGAACTGCATTCCAAAACAGAACAGGGTCTCAAATTTAGAAAACCAACTTATGCTTGCTTAAGGGGAAAGGTGAGTTGGGTTGCTGCATAAAACCAGAGATTGAAATGAGCACAGATAAAGTTCCTTAAGCCAAATATGGAATAGACAAGAGCTACTCCTTGCTCAACGAAATGGACTCAACACCGCATATTAAACGCCTAAGAATGTACCTGACTAGTAAGTATCTTAAAACCTATGGATTGCTATGTCTCCGAAAGAGAATCAAGCATGTGTACAGGGGCATAAACGCAGCAGTGAAAGGATTGGAGAGGTTCGGTGAGCAAATGAAGACCCTTTGAAGTCATATTGCACGGTACCCATTCCACGGGTTTCAACTACCCAGTTTTTAGGTATTCTTCCTTCAGCTAAAACATGCATGTGGAACCCAGAGTATGATCAACCATGTGATCGGGAGACGTGTTCAAATATGTCTCAGTTTTCCTCCCCTGGTACTCGGGTGCAACATTCCAGACGCTTTACTAACACTCTCCCCACTTGGAGAGTCAGCGCCTTTAACCTCCTGTTTGGCCCAGTTTGCAATTTCTGCGGAAGATGAACAGGAATAGCGAGAACCAATGAGAGGCTAGCTGGAGGTGTCTGGACGGGCAAATTTAACTCTCATTTCCCACCAGGAAGAGGAAATAACCAAAGGCTCAGCGTGCCGTACCGGAACCAGATTAGGGCCTGAAGACATCCTGCGGTGTTGCGGCCAGCTCAAAAGAAAGCGAGTTGAAGAAAGGAGCTCAGGGGCACTGTAATTCACAAACCTGCAGAGTTATAAATGACAGCTATCGTCCAAAAATATACTGAAGTAAGGCTGCCAAGAGGACTTGAAAGCGGGGCAGAATTGCAGGAAACCGATTTCAGGAGGTAGACTGGAATTGCATTGAAAGCATAGGAAAAGAGGCAGAACGTCCACAATGATGCACTTGGCCAAAAAGGGCGTATGCGTTTTTTCCTGAATATATTCAGGAAAAAACGCATACGCCCTTTTTGGCCAACCAAGCAAGCTTGCAAAGGAAATCTGCACTACAATGAAGTCTCACTTCCCCCGGTCAAAAGGGCCATCTGAAAAAAGTGTAAAATCCAGAAAGGCAGGACAGGCCATGGAGAACTGGGAGCCTTGTTATGCTGATGGGCGGGATGTAAATTGCCAACAACCACTCGGGAGAAGTGTATGGTGTTTCCTGAAACATCTAAAAAACAAAGCAACAGAACCTAGGGCACTTCCACTTATGGTCCTATAGCTTAGGGAAATTAAAATCAAAAAGACACAGCCACCCCAAAGTTTGGAACGGCTCTGTTTACAAGAACCTCGTTTACAGTACAAGTTCAACATCGCAGAAAGTGAAAAATGGAGAAAGAAGTTGTGGTATTTACTTACAAAGCAATATCACTCAGCAATGAAATCTGTGTCATCAGGCCCTTAGCAGCACAATGAGTGCATTCAGGTATGATGATTCTAACTGAAGTAAGTCACACAGAAAAAGAAACATCATAAGATATCAGTAATACACGGAATGTAAACTTGGCTACACAGGAACTGAATTACAGAACAGAACAGGGACTCAAATTTAGAAAAACAACTTATGCTTGCTTAAGGGTAAAGGTGAGTTGGGGTGCTGCATAAAACCAGAGATTGAAATGAGCACAGATAAAGTTCCTTAAGCCAAATATGGAATAGACAAGAGCTACTCCTTGCTCAACGAAATGGACTCAACACTGCATATTAAACGCCTAAGAATGTACCTGACTTGTAAGTATCTTAAAACCTATGGATTGCTATGTCTCCAAAAGAGAATCAAGCATGTGTACAGGGGCATAAACGCAGCAGTGATAAGATTGGAGAGGTTCGGTGAGCAAATGAAGACCCTTTGAAGTCATATTGCATGGTACCCATTCCACGGGTTTCAACTACCCAGGTTTAAGTTATTCTTCCTTCAGCTAAAACATGCATGTGGAACCCAGAGTATGATCAACCATGTGAACGGGAGACGTGTTCAAATATGTCTCAGTTTTCCTCCCCTGGTACTCGGGTGCAACATTCCAGACGCTTTACTAACACTCTCCCGACTTGGAGAGTCAGTCCCTTTAACCTCCTGTTTGGCCCAGTTTGCAATTTCTGCGGAAGATGAACAGTAATAGCGAGAACCAATGAGAGACTAGCTGGAGGTGTCTGAACGGGCAAATTTAACTCTCATTTCCCACCAGGAAGAGGAATTAACCAAAGGCTCAGCATGCCGGGCCGGAACCAGATTAGGGCCTGAAGCCATCCTGCGGTGTTGCGGCCAGCTCAAAAGAAAGCGAGTTGAAGAAAGGAGCTCAGGGGCACTGTAACTCACAAACCTGCAGAGTTATAAATGACAGCTATCGTCCAAAAATAGACTGAAGTAAGGCTGCCAAGAGGACTTGAAAGCGGGGCAGAATTGCAGGAAACCGATTTCAGGAGGTAGACTGGAATTGCATTGAAAGCATCGGAAAAGAGGCAGAACGTCCACAATGATGCACTTGGCCAAAAAGGGCGTATGCGTTTTTTCCTGAATATATTCAGGAAAAAACGCATACGCACTTTTTGGCCAACCAAGCAAGCTTGCAAAGGAAATCTGCACTACAATGAAGTCTCACTTCCCCCCGGTCAAAAGGGCCATCTGAAAAAAGTGTAAAATTCAGAAAGGCAACAGGCCATTGAGAACTGGGAGCCTTGTTATGCTGATGGGCGGGATGTAAATTGCCAACAGACACTCGGGAGAAGTGTATGGTGTTTCCTGAAACATCTAAAAAACAAAGCAACAGAGCCTAGGGCACTTCCACTTATGGTCCTATAGCTTAGGGAAATTAAAATCAAAAAGACACAGCCACCCCAAAGTTTGGAACGGCTCTGTTTACAAGAACCCCGTTTACAGTACAAGTTCAACATCGCAGAAAGTGAAAAATGGATAAAGAACTTGTGGTACTTACGTACAATGCAGTATCACTCAGCAATGAAATCTATGTCATCAGGCCCGTAGCAGCATAATGAGTAGATTCAGGTACGATGATTCTAACTGAAATAAGTCACACAGAAAAAGAAACATCATAAGATATCACTAATACACGGAATGTAAACTTGGCTACACAGGAACTGCATTCCAAAACAGAACAGGGTCTCAAATTTAGAAAACCAACTTATGCTTGCTTAAGGGGAAAGGTGAGTTGGGTTGCTGCATAAAACCAGAGATTGAAATGAGCACAGATAAAGTTCCTTAAGCCAAATATGGAATAGACAAGAGCTACTCCTTGCTCAACGAAATGGACTCAACACCGCATATTAAACGCCTAAGAATGTACCTGACTAGTAAGTATCTTAAAACCTATGGATTGCTATGTCTCCGAAAGAGAATCAAGCATGTGTACAGGGGCATAAACGCAGCAGTGAAAGGATTGGAGAGGTTCGGTGAGCAAATGAAGACCCTTTGAAGTCATATTGCATGGTACCCATTCCACGGGTTTCAACTACCCAGTTTTTAGGTATTCTTCCTTCAGCTAAAACATGCATGTGGAACCCAGAGTATGATCAACCATGTGATCGGGAGACGTGTTCAAATATGTCTCAGTTTTCCTCCCCTGGTACTCGGGTGCAACATTCCAGACCCTTTACTAACACTCTCCCCACTTGGAGAGTCAGCGCCTTTAACCTCCTGTTTGGCCCAGTTTGCAATTTCTGCGGAAGATGAACAGGAATAGGGAGAACCAATGAGAGACTAGCTGGAGGTGTCTGGAAGGGCAAATTTAACTCTCATTTCCCACCAGGAAGAGGAAATAACCAAAGGCTCAGCGTGCCGTGCCGGAACCAGATTAGGGCCTGAAGCCATCCTGCGGTGTTGCGGCCAGCTCAAAAGAAAGCGAGTTGAAGAAATGAGCTCAGGGTCTCTGTAATTCACAAACCTGCAGAGTTATAAATGACAGCTATCGTCCAAAAATAGACTGAAGTAAGGCTGCCAAGAGGACTTGAAAGCGGGGCAGAATTGCAGGATACCGATTTCAGGAGGTAGACTGGAATTGCATTGAAAGCGTAGGAAAAGAGGCAGAACGTCCACAATGATGCACTTTGCCAAAAGGGAATATGCGTTTTTTCCTGAATATATTCAGGAAAAAACGCATACTTCCTTTTTGGCCAACCAAGCAAGCTTGCAAAGGAAATCTGCACTACAATGAAGTCTCACTTCCCCCCGGTCAAAAGGGCCATCAGAATAAAGTGTAAAATCCAGAAAGGCAGGACAGGCCATGGAGAACTGGGAGCCTTGTTATGCTGATGGGCGGGATGTAAATTGCCAACAGCCACTCTGGAGAAGTGTATGGTGTTTCCTGAAACATCTAAAAAACAAAGCAACAGAGCCTAGGGCACTTCCACTTATGGTCCTATAGCTTAGGGAAATTAAAATCAAAAAGACACAGCCACCCCAAAGTTTGGGACGGCTCTGTTTACAAGAACCTCGTTTACGGTACAAGTTCAATATCACAGAAAGTGAAAAATGGATAAAGAACTTGTGGTACTTACGTACAATGCAATATCACTCAGCAATGAAATCTATGTCAGCAGGCCCGTAGCAGCATAATGAGTGGATTCAGGTATGATGATTCGAACTGAAATAAGTCACACAGAAAAGAAACATCATAAGGTATCACTAATACACAGAATGTGAACTTGGCTACACATGAACTGAATTACAAAACAGAACAGTGTCTCAAGTTTAGAAAACCAACTTACGCTTGCTTAAGGGGGAAGGTGAGTTGGGGTGCTGCATAAAACCAGAGATTGAAATGAGCACAGATAAAGTTCCTTAAGCCAAATATGGAATAGACAAGAGCTACTCCTTGCTCAACGAAATGGACTCAACACCCCATATTAAACGCCTAAGAATGTACCTGACTAGTAAGTATCTTAAAACCTATGGATTGCTATGTGTCCGAAAGAGAATCAAGCGTGTGTACAGGGGCATAAACGCAGCAGTGATAGGATTGGAGAGGTTCGGTGAGCAAATGAAGACCCTTTGAAGTCATATTGCATGGTACCCATTCCACGGGTCTCAACTCTCCAGGTTTAAGGTATTCTTCCTTCAGCTAAAACATGCATGTGGAACCCAGAGTATGATCAACCGTGTGAACGGGAGACGTGTTCAAATATGTCTCAGTTTTCCTCCCCTGGTACTCGGGTGCAACATTCCAGACCCTTTACTAACACTCTCCCCACTTGGAGAGTCAGCGCCTTTAACCTCCTGTTTGGCCCAGTTTGCAATTTCTGCGGAAGATGAACAGGAATAGGGAGAACCAATGAGAGACTAGCTGGAGGTGTCTGGAAGGGCAAATTTAACTCTCATTTCCCACCAGGAAGAGGAAATAACCAAAGGCTCAGCGTGCCGTGCCGGAACCAGATTAGGGCCTGAAGCCATCCTGCGGTGTTGCGGCCAGCTCAAAAGAAAGCGAGTTGAAGAAATGAGCTCAGGGTCTCTGTAATTCACAAACCTGCAGAGTTATAAATGACAGCTATCGTCCAAAAATAGACTGAAGTAAGGCTGCCAAGAGGACTTGAAAGCGGGGCAGAATTGCAGGATACCGATTTCAGGAGGTAGACTGGAATTGCATTGAAAGCGTAGGAAAAGAGGCAGAACGTCCACAATGATGCACTTTGCCAAAAGGGAATATGCGTTTTTTCCTGAATATATTCAGGAAAAAACGCATACGCCCTTTTTGGCCAACCAAGCAAGCTTGCAAAGGAAATCTGCACTACAATGAAGTCTCACTTCCCCCCGGTCAAAAGGGCCATCAGAATAAAGTGTAAAATCCAGAAAGGCAGGACAGGCCATGGAGAACTGGGAGCCTTGTTATGCTGATGGGCGGGATGTAAATTGCCAACAGACACTTGGGAGAAGTGTATGGTGTTTCCTGAAACATCTAAAAAACAAAGCAACAGAGCCTAGGGCACTTCCACTTATGGTCCTATAGCTTAGGGAAATTAATATCAAAAAGACACAGCAACCCCAAAATTTGGGACGGCTCTTTTTACAGGAATCTCTTCTCCGGCACAAGTTAAATATCCCAGAGAGCAAATAATGGATAAAGAAGTTGCGGTACTTCTGTACAACAGAATACCACTCAGCAATGAAATCTATGTCACCAGGCCCGTACCAGCATAATGAGTGGATTGAGGCACGATGATTCTAAGTGAAATAAGTCACACAGAAAAAGAAACATCATAAGGTATCACTAATACACGGAATGTGAACTTGGCTACACATGAACTGAATTACAAAACAGAACAGGGTCTCAAGTTTAGAAAACCAACTTATGCCTGCTTAAGGGGGAAGGTGAGTTGGGGTGCTGCATAAAAGCAGAGTTTGAAATTAGCACAGATACCGTTCCATAAGCCAAATATGTAATAGACAAGAGCTACCCCTTGCTCAACGAAATGGATTCAACAATGAGGTATCACCTCACACTTGGTAGAATAGGCATCATTGAAAATCTACAAACAAAAAATGCTGGAAAGGGTGTGGAGAAAAGGAACCCTCTTCCACTATTGTTGGGAATATAAATTGATACAGTCATTATGGAGAACAATATGGAATTTCTTAAGAAACTAACAATAGAATTACCATATGATACAGCAATCCCAGTACTGGACATATACCCAGACAAAACCATAAATCAAAAAGAGTCATTCACCGCAATGTTCATTGCATCACTATTTACAATATCGAGGTAATGGAAGCAACCTAAATGCCCACAGACAGACGAATGCATAAAGCTGTGGTACATATATAAAATGGAATATTACTAAGCCATGAAAAGGAATGAAATTGGGTCATTTGTAGAGACGTCGATGGATCTAGAGACTGTCATACAGAGTGAAGTAAGTCAGAAGGAGAAAAACAAATCTTGTATATTCATGCATATATGTGGAACCTAGAAAAACTGTACAGATTAACCATTTTGCAAGGCATAAATAGAGCAACAGATGTAGACAACAAACGTATGGACAACAAGGGGGGAAAGCTGTTGTGGGGGTGGTGGTGGGAGGAGTTGAGAGACTGGGATTGGCATGTATACATTTATATGTATAGATAACCAATAAGAACCTGCTGTATAAAAATATAAAATAAAATTCAAAATTAAAAAGAAGTAAAATTTAAAAAATAAAACAGAAAAAACAATTATTCCCTGCACATACATGTATTTATATGAATAAATTATTTCCATGCTTATATCTGTAAATACAAAAAAGAGGAATAAAATCTACCTTGAACCAAAAACGAAAAAGAGAAAAAAAACACAGAACCCACCAGTTCCACAGAGGAAAACCGTATCAGGGCACTTGCTCCAGTTGTAAACAATTCTGAAGTTGGTCAGTGGTGGGGAATCGTCTCCCATTCAGCCAGCAGCCCCCACGCAACAAGCGTCCTCATTGCAAAGCTGGGGCACCGTGCCGAGGCATCTGTGAGTAAACGTGAGCTGAGCCCCAGGCCAGTTGCTGCTGAACTATTCCCACCCGTCCCAGGTAAAACACCTGAATATATACAAGGACTTGAAAGCCTAGAGGAAGGGCCATAGAGCCACACGAGTGACAGCATGCCGGCCGACTTGGTGCCTGCAGGCCAGCCAGGATGGTCCTGGCCCTGGGTGCTCTTCTGGAAGATTTCCATTTCCCTGCCTGAGATACCCGTCCTGTCCCTGCCCCCACTGCTTTTTTCCTTCCTCACCTCTGCCCAGGGAGAAATTCCAGCAGCAGGTATGGGTGACACATCCTCTTCTTTAGCAGGTGGCAGCCTGGCAACTGCTGCAGAAAGTCCAGCAGAGCCCCACTCACACTGGGCCACCCACAAAGCCGTGGCCTCTCACTCCCTCCCACCAGCCCAGCCCCGAGACTGCTGACAGGGCAGAGAAAATGGCGTCAGGCACGGCTGCAGGGGCTCTTGCTGCCTGGAGTGGTATTTATATTGATCTCAACCCAGGCACACCTGGGGAGGGCTGGCCGGCACGGTAAGGCTGCCCAGGTCAGCCAATCATCACCCCTCAGGGGCTCACAGTTGCAGAAAATGGAACTTGCTGAACCGGCCAGGTCCAAGGAACAGGTGTGGGCTCCTGAGAGTCAGGATAGACAAGGGGCTGCAGCTTTGGCTTGTTTTCTAATCATTTTATCTGGCCCATGAGTGGGAGACAACTTCAAGAAAACCCTCTCCTAATGAGAGGAACCCAGGAGTCAGGCAGAGGAGGGGTGGGTGGTGGTTGGAGACAGAGGCCTGGTGCCCCGGGTGCAGTGGAAGTCTCTGGAAGACCAGGTGGAGGGAGGCCTCATGGAGTGATGCCCAGGGTCACAGACCTGTCGCAGCTGCTGTTTGTTAGTTCAAGTCCTGCTCTGAGGTGCTCTGTGTCAGCTCTGAGCGACAGGTGAGCTGGGGGTGCTCTGCAATGAGGGCTATGTGCACGGTTCCTGTGTGCCCAGCCCTGCCACGGTACCTGCAAGGGTAGCTCTGTATCCTGGGAGGGGCCTGACCACGAGAGCCCCGTGGGCTGGGGTGGGGGTGGGGTACCTGCCCAGGTGAGCTCCATATTCTGGGATTGGTCTGACCACGAGAGCCCCATGGGCTGCTGGGGACCTGGTAAAGGATGTCAGGACAGTCAGTGAAGCCACCGAGGATATACCTCCAGTTGCTCCTAATTCCTACACCCTGCTGGTCATTCTACCAACCACCAGGACATGGTATTCTGTATTAGTCTTCAATGATGCCTTCTTTTGTATTCCATTAGTCCCAGAGTCACAAGAAATTTTGGCTTGTGAGTGGCCGGACTCTACATACAACTAAAACAATACTTCCGGGCCGTCTGGCCCCAAGGGTGCAAAAATTCCCACACCATCTTTGGGGAAAGCTTAGCTAAAGACCTAAAAGTTCTACCTCTGGAAAAGGAAACCCTCCTTCAATATGCAGACGACATTCTGATCACCAGCCCTACTAAGGAGGCCTCTGAACTACCAAGCCAATAAAGGATAGAAGTTGTCCAAGAAAAAGCTCAAATATCACAGACTGCGGTGACCTGCCTGGGCTTCATTCTCACAGAAGGTCAGAGAAGCCCATCCCAGGAAAGGGAAGAAACCATTTTCAGCCTTACCCCTTTCTAAAACTAGAAGACAGCTTAGGGGTTCCTGGGGAGGCCAGGGTTTGCTGCTTCTGGATCCCTAACTACAGTCTACTAGCTGGGCCTCTATATGAAACACTGAAAGGAAAAGATGATGATCCTTTTGAATAGAATCCAGAAGTGGCCTTTCAAGAATGGAAAGAGCAGTCAATTCAGACCCTTGCCCTGGAACTCCCTAATTTAGCTAAACCCTTTGATCTTTACAATCCCGGTGAAAGGTGAATCGCCATTGGAGAATTAGTGCAAAAACTGGGACCACTTGAAATGGAACAATGCAAGAATGCCATCCAGGTAGGATAAACTACGGTCACTAAGGGGCTTGGCCCACTGCCACATCTGGCCAAGATACTGGCGGTATCTAAAAACCTGGAAATCAGCAGCCCAAAAGGCCACCTCCCTCCTAAGGGAAAAGGACCCCACGTGGTGATCCTAACCACCAACCATGCCCTGAAGTTGCAGGGTTCGCTCCGTGGGCACACCGACCTCGAGTGAGGAGGCCCTCCAACTCCAACATCCAGAGAGATAACCGGGGGCAACAGGGCACCATGACGACTCGTGTGAACATCACTTGACCTGGAGTTTCTCTCATAAAACAACAAGAGTGTGTCCCAAAAGAGTAGACTACTGCTTGCAGGACTTACTGCACCCAGAGGGGAGCTAATAATCTTGGCGGGGGAACAGTATACCACACTGTCACCATAGAAAAGCCTACAGACACCGTGATGATGGTGGCCAATAAGACCGGCTGGACTCCTGTTTACTTCAAAAGGCTGTTGACTCAGTAGCCATCATGGTCCTTGGTCACCACTGACCCTGGACTGTCTGGGAGTTGAGCGGGCAGGGCTCTGACACCTGGTGCTGTTTGTACGTTAATTCAGGGGCCTAATTGAAGAAAGCGCAGACTACTGGTCAGAGCATCTAGGCTGGCAGAGACGGTCAGCCTAAGGTGGCCGAACAAATGTGGGGCGGGGTGAAACCGGCCCCCACAGCGTCTCTGCACATCTCTTTCCTGGACCCTTAAAGGTCATTAGAATCTATAACACTTCCAATGCTGGTGCTCAGGTGGACGAGCAGGGAGGCAGGGGTCCTGGGGACAATCAACGTCACCGGGAGGCTGCTGGGGAGAAGCTCTGACCCTCGCCCCAGGGTATGAGGGCTCCCAACTCAGCACTCAGCAGTTACAGAAGAAGGGTCTGCACCCTCAGCACTCCAAGAATGAGGAACGGGACAAAAGGCAGAGGAGGGGTTTGTCCCCAGCAAAGCCCATTAAAAATCCCTGGGAGATAAAAATAGAATCTGGGCAATAAAGTCAAGTCTAGCCTTTTTTATCCTTTGTGCTTTGTCTAATTTCACGTGCTCCTAGGGTCCCGCATGCAGAGGTTCCACACCCGGCACTTCAGACCAGATTTCCTAGTGCAGAATGGCTGGGTCGACACCTCAGCTCCTGGGGCCCAGTGCAGACTCCACGATATAGAGCCTGAGCTACAGCCAACCCGGCCCTCGAGAGCTCCGCCGCCTCCCTCCCTCCCACTGACTCTGACAGGATCTCTACACAGCAGCCCAGCCCACAGCCCACGGGGTAGTGCATGCTCTCACCTCTCCATTCTCTGATCAAAATATAAAGTTTCCTTTGCTTGTGAACCAAACTCAGTCTCGATCTGTTGGCCCCAATGACACTGGGCAGGGGGACACTTGTTGGGGTCCACTCTGGAGGATCAGTAACAGAAATTGAGACTATTGTAACCTCAATGAACAGATGTGTGAGCCAAACTGTAGTTATCATAGAACAGTGTATAAGGCTCGGGTAAAATAAGATGTTTTTAACACTTCCATTTGATATTTCCATCACTTTTTATAAGCAAGTTCAGTGAAAAGGTTTGTCTTATTTGTCAGGTCAATATTAGAGAAACGAAGTGATTTCTTTCCAAGGATGTACAGCTAATAATCTTGGTTAAACCTTCAATCTTGTTTTAAATGCTTTTCCATTGAAAATGATACCTCTCTTTCAGCTCCCCCATTTCTGAGAAGTATAAAATCTTATAATTTATTATTACCAAAGGGGAAAGGTGGGAGGAGGGATAAATTAACAGTTTGGAATGAACACATACACACTGCTATGTATAAAATAGATCATCAACAAGGAACTACTGTATAGCACAGGGAACTACACTCAACATTTTGCAATAACCTATAAGGGGAAATAATCTGAAAAAGAATAGATATTTTTATTGACATCATCTATCAATGACAGTTAAAGTGTAGCCTAAGGGAAGCTGGTGGTGAGTGCTTCTGACCCTGAAGACTTCAATCATCTAAAGTTTGGACTCTGCCTACTTCCCAAGGCCCTTAATGAACATATGTGTAGCCGTAGCTTAAAAACTTCCCCAGTTTGGGTTTCGGGGAGACACTGATTTTGAAAAAGCCCTGGTGTTCTCCTTACATGAATGGGACTCTTCCTACTGCTAAAACATGTCTGTCACACCCAGAGGATGGTATACCATCTGATCGGGAAGAGTTTGGAAAAGGCATCTCATCTCCTCATCTCCTGGTGCTCGGGTTCACACCTCCAGCGTCTTTACTAACAGTCTCCCCACTTGGAGATGTCAGCACTGTCAACATCCTGTTGCGTACAGTTTGGAATTTGTCCAGAGGATGAAGCGGAAGGATGAGGAACAATGAGAGACAAGTCCTAGGTGTTCAGACAGGCACATGTCACTCTAATTTCCAATCAGGAAGACGAATTGACCAAAGGCTAGGGTTGCCCATGGAAACAGTATAGGGCTTGAGGAAATCCCGCTGCTTTGTGGCCAGTTCCCATAAACACGAGTTGAACAATGGAACTCAGGGGCAGTAAAATTCACAAAACTGCAGAGTTGAAAATATCCATCACTGAAAAATGTCTTGAGGAAAGTCAGAGAAAAGGACTTGTAAGCAAGGGAGAATGGCAGGAAAGGGATTTGAGGAGGTAGAAAGGACTCGCCATTAAGCACAAGAAAAGGAGCTGAACATTGCCAACATTGCCAACATTGCAGTTGGCCAAAAAGGGTGTATGCGTTCTTTTCTGTATATATTCAAGAAAAGGGCATACACTTTTTTAGCCAACCAAACAGGTGGGCACTGGAAGTCAATACTACAAAAGATATCACTTCGCATCAGTCAGAAGAGCCATCCTCATAAAGCATAAACAACAGAAACGCAGGACAGGGCAACGAGAAGAGGGAGCCCTGTGAGACTTATAGTGGAAATGTATATTGCCAACGGCCATTCTGGAGAAGTGTATTGTGTTTACTAAAGCATCTAAAAAATGAGCTACAGAGCATAGGGCACTTGCACTCATGGGCGTATATCTTGGGAAAAACAAAAATCGAGAGGACACAGGCACCCCAATGTTTACCCCCTCTCTGTTTAAAAGATCCTCGACTAGGATATAACTTAAATGTCTCTGGAGGGAAAAAATGGATAGAGATGTGGTACTTAGGTAGAGTGGAATATTATTCAGCCTGGAAATCAATGAAATATGGCCAGTTGTAACGACTCCGGAGGAGTTACGTATGATCATTCTAAGTGACAGAATTCAAAAAGAAAAAGACACATATCATAAGATATCACTTAAAGGTGGAATCCAAAATGGCTACACATGAAATAAATTACAAAACAAAAACATAGTCAAATATGTAGAAAACACGCATAAGGCTGCTAAACGGGAAAGGTGGGGAGGGGTGAGGCATCATCCAGGAGGTTGAAATTAGCAAAGATACCATTCCAAATACCAAACTGATAATCAACAAGGCCTACACGGTAGCTAAAAGAACTGCACTCAGCACACTCAAGTCACCGGAAAAGAATATATACGACTGGTAAGAATCTGAAAAAGAATTTATTGATGTCTCTCTGTACGTGAATCAAGTGGATGTACAGCAGCAAGAAACAGAGCTTTGAAAATCAGCTGTAACCAATATAGTAATAAATTGAAAAAAATAAACGACAGAGAGACAGAGAAAACCTCTTACAACTTTTCCTCAGGGACGGTGATGCAACATGGATTGAACACATCTAGACCCACAGCAGGATGAGACATAAGGCTGGAAACTGTTTGCGCTAAGAGAAATGTGAGGTTGGGTGAGGAAATGCACACCCTTTAAAGTAATACTACCTGGTACCCATTCAATGGGTCCCAAATCTGCAGGTTCAAGGGATCTTCCTACAGCTAAAACATGCATGGAAAACCCAGAGGACTGTACACCATGTGATCGGGAGATGTGTCTAAAATGCACCTCATTTATCCTCTCCTGGTGCTCCTGTTCACCATTCCAGCCACGCTACTTAGAATCTCCCCACTTGGAGAATCAGCACATTTAAACTTCTGTTTCACACATTTTGCAAATTGTGAGGAGGATGAACGGGAAGAGGGGGAACCAATGAGAGAAGAGTTGTAGGGGTTTGGACGGGCACATATCACTCTAATTTCCCATTAAGAATAAGAATTAAAGAAAGGCTCAGCCTGCCTCGCCGGAGCCAAAATAGGGCCTGAAGCAATCCTGCGGGTTTGAGGCCAGCTCACAAAAGAGCAACTTAAACAATGGAGCTCAGGGTCACTGCAATTCACAAACCTGCAGAGTTATAAATGAAAACTAACGTCCAAAAATATGTTGAGGTAAGGCAAAGAAGAGGATCTGAATGCAAGACAGAATTGCAAGAAACAGATTTCAAGAGATAGATTGGACTCGTCTTTAACGCACATGAAAAGCGGCAGAATTTCGACAATGATGCAGTTGGCCCAAAAGGGCGTATGCGTTTTTTCCTGATTATATCCAGGAAAAAACGCATACGCACTTTATGGGCAACGAAGCAAGCAAGCAATGCAAATGTGCACAACAAAGAAGTCTCACTTCCCACCGGTCAAAAGGGCCATCCTAAAAAATTGTAAAAACCAGAAATGCAGGACAGGCCATGGAGAACAGGGAGCCTTTATACGCTGATGGGCAGTGTGTGAACTGCCGAGAGCCACTCTGGAGAAGTGTATGGTGGTTCCTAAATCATCTAAAAAACAGAGCTACAGAGCATAGGACACTTCCAATCATGGGAGTATATCTAGGGAAGTCTAAAAATCAACAAGACACAAGCACACCACAGTTTAGGGCTACTCTGTTTACAAGAACCTCAACTTCAGTACACCTTAAATATCCCAGGAAAGAGAACAATGGATAAAGAAGATGTGGTACTTATGTACAATGGAATATCTCTTCACCATGAAATCAATGTAATAAGGCTAGTAGAAGGATAAAGAGTGGATTTAGGTCCGATAATACTACTTGAAATAAGTCAAACAGAAAAAGAAACATATCATAAGATATCACTTATAGAGGGAGGGTAAATATGGCTGCACAAGAAATGAATTACAGAACAGAACAGTGTCTCACATTTAGAAAACACACTTATGTCAGCTTAAGGGGAAAGGAGAGGTGGGGTGATGCATAAAACCAGAGTTTGAAATTAGCACAGATACCGTTCAATAAACCAAATAGGTATTAGACAAGATCTACACCTTGCTCAATGAACAGGCCTCAACACACCCTATACACCGCAGAGAAATATATCTGAGGAATAAGAATCTTAAAACCCATGTATTGATATATCTCCATAAGGGAATCAAGTGTGTGCAGAGCGGCACAAACACAGCAGTGAAAAGGAGCTAAACCCCATTATAGAAATAAATTTTAAAAACAAAACGCTGAAACAATGAAAGAGAGAAAAATTCTTACAAAATTCGCTCAGGGGCTGTGATGCAACCTGGATTGACCACATATAAACCCACAGCTGGATAAGACATAAGGCTGGACACTTGGGGCTGACAGGATTGGTGAGCTTTGGTGAGCAACTGCCGAAAGTTTAATGCAATACTTCATGCTACTCAGTCCAAGGGTCCCAACACTCCAGGTTGAAGGGAATCTTCCTACAGCTAAACCATGCTTGGGAAACCCAGCGACTGGTATACCATATGATCGGGAAAGGTTTCTAAAACGCACCTCATTTTTCCTCTCCTGGGGCTCCGGATCGACATTCCAGCCGCTTTACTAACAACATCCCCACATGGAGTCAATGCCTTTAAGTTCTGGTATCGCACAGTCTGCAGTTAGTGCAGAGGATGAATGGGAATAGGGGGAACCAGTGAGAAACTAGCTGTAGCGGTTTCAATGGGCACATGTCACTCTAATATCACATCAGTAAGAAGAATTAACCAAAGGCACAGCAAGGTGCCCCAGAAGAAAAATAGGGCTTCAAGGAATCCTGTGGTTATGGGGCAAGACCACAAAAATAAGAGCTAAAAAATGGAGCTAAGGGCCACTGCAATTCAAAAACCTGCAGAGTTATAAAGGCCAACTATTTTTAAAAAATATATTGAGGTAAGGCTATGAAGAGGCATTGAAAGCAAGGCAGAATTGCAGGAAACCGATTTCAGGAGGTAGACTGGAATTGCATTGAAAGCATATGAAGAGAGTCAGAAACTCGACAATGATGCACTTGGCCAAAAAGGGCGTATGCGTTTTTTCCTGAATATATTCAGGAAAAAACGCATACGCACTTTTTGGCCAACCAAGCAAGCTTGCAAAGGAAATCTGCACTACAATGAAGTCTCACTTCCACCCGGTCAAAAGGGCCATCTGAAAAAAGTGTAAAATCCAGAAAGGCACAACAGGCCATGGAGAACTGGGAGCCTTCTTATGCTGATGGGCGGGATGTAAATTGCCAACAGCCACTCTGGAGAAGTGTATGGTGTTTCCTGAAACATCTAAAAAACAAAGCAACAGAGCCTAGGGCACTTCCACTTATGGTCCTATAGCTTAGGGAAATTAAAATCAAAAAGACACAGCCACCCCAAAGTTTGGGACGGCTCTGTTTACAAGAACCTCGTTTACGGTACAAGTTCAATATCACAGAAAGTGAAAAATGGATAAAGAACTTGTGGTACTTACGTACAATGCAATATCACTCAGCAATGAAATCTATGTCATCAGGCCCGTAGCAGCATAATGAGTGGATTCAGGTATGATGATTCGAACTGAAATAAGTCACACAGAAAAGAAACATCATAAGGTATCACTAATACACAGAATGTGAACTTGGCTACACATGAACTGAATTACAAAACAGAACAGTGTCTCAAGTTTAGAAAACCAACTTACGCTTGCTTAAGGGGGAAGGTGAGTTGGGGTGCTGCATAAAACCAGAGATTGAAATGAGCACAGATAAAGTTCCTTAAGCCAAATATGGAATAGACAAGAGCTACTCCTTGCTCAACGAAATGGACTCAACACCCCATATTAAACGCCTAAGAATGTACCTGACTAGTAAGTATCTTAAAACCTATGGATTGCTATGTGTCCGAAAGAGAATCAAGCGTGTGTACAGGGGCATAAACGCAGCAGTGATAGGATTGGAGAGGTTCGGTGAGCAAATGAAGACCCTTTGAAGTCATATTGCATGGTACCCATTCCACGGGTCTCAACTCTCCAGGTTTAAGGTATTCTTCCTTCAGCTAAAACATGCATGTGGAACCCAGAGTATGATCAACCGTGTGAACGGGAGACATGTTCAAATATGTCTCAGTTTTCCTCCCCTGGTACTCGGGTGCAACATTCCAGACCCTTTACTAACACTCTCCCCACTTGGAGAGTCAGCGCCTTTAACCTCCTGTTTGGCCCAGTTTGCAATTTCTGCGGAAGATGAACAGGAATAGGGAGAACCAATGAGAGACTAGCTGGAGGTGTCTGGAAGGGCAAATTTAACTCTCATTTCCCACCAGGAAGAGGAAATAACCAAAGGCTCAGCGTGCCGTGCCGGAACCAGATTAGGGCCTGAAGCCATCCTGCGGTGTTGCGGCCAGCTCAAAAGAAAGCGAGTTGAAGAAATGAGCTCAGGGTCTCTGTAATTCACAAACCTGCAGAGTTATAAATGACAGCTATCGTCCAAAAATAGACTGAAGTAAGGCTGCCAAGAGGACTTGAAAGCGGGGCAGAATTGCAGGATACCGATTTCAGGAGGTAGACTGGAATTGCATTGAAAGCGTAGGAAAAGAGGCAGAACGTCCACAATGATGCACTTTGCCAAAAGGGAATATGCGTTTTTTCCTGAATATATTCAGGAAAAAACGCATACGCCCTTTTTGGCCAACCAAGCAAGCTTGCAAAGGAAATCTGCACTACAATGAAGTCTCACTTCCCCCCGGTCAAAAGGGCCATCAGAATAAAGTGTAAAATCCAGAAAGGCAGGACAGGCCATGGAGAACTGGGAGCCTTGTTATGCTGATGGGCGGGATGTAAATTGCCAACAGCCACTCTGGAGAAGTGTATGGTGTTTCCTGAAACATCTAAAAAACAAAGCAACAGAGCCTAGGGCACTTCCACTTATGGTCCTATAGCTTAGGGAAATTAAAATCAAAAAGACACAGCCACCCCAAAGTTTGGGATGGCTCTGTTTACAAGAACCTCGTTTACGGTACAAGTTCAATATCACAGAAAGTGAAAAATGGATAAAGAACTTGTGGTACTTACATACAATGCAATATCACTCAGCAATGAAATCTATGTCATCAGGCCCGTAGCAGCATAATGAGTGGATTCAGGTATGATGATTCGAACTGAAATAAGTCACACAGAAAAGAAACATCATAAGGTATCACTAATACACAGAATGTGAACTTGGCTACACATGAACTGAATTACAAAACAGAACAGTGTCTCAAGTTTAGAAAACCAACTTACGCTTGCTTAAGGGGGAAGGTGAGTTGGGGTGCTGCATAAAACCAGAGATTGAAATGAGCACAGATAAAGTTCCTTAAGCCAAATATGGAATAGACAAGAGCTACTCCTTGCTCAACGAAATGGACTCAACACCCCATATTAAACGCCTAAGAATGTACCTGACTAGTAAGTATCTTAAAACCTATGGATTGCTATGTGTCCGAAAGAGAATCAAGCGTGTGTACAGGGGCATAAACGCAGCAGTGATAGGATTGGAGAGGTTCGGTGAGCAAATGAAGACCCTTTGAAGTCATATTGCATGGTACCCATTCCACGGGTCTCAACTCTCCAGGTTTAAGGTATTCTTCCTTCAGCTAAAACATGCATGTGGAACCCAGAGTATGATCAACCGTGTGAACGGGAGACGTGTTCAAATATGTCTCAGTTTTCCTCCCCTGGTACTCGGGTGCAACATTCCAGACCCTTTACTAACACTCTCCCCACTTGGAGAGTCAGCGCCTTTAACCTCCTGTTTGGCCCAGTTTGCAATTTCTGCGGAAGATGAACAGGAATAGGGAGAACCAATGAGAGACTAGCTGGAGGTGTCTGGAAGGGCAAATTTAACTCTCATTTCCCACCAGGAAGAGGAAATAACCAAAGGCTCAGCGTGCCGTGCCGGAACCAGATTAGGGCCTGAAGCCATCCTGCGGTGTTGCGGCCAGCTCAAAAGAAAGCGAGTTGAAGAAATGAGCTCAGGGTCTCTGTAATTCACAAACCTGCAGAGTTATAAATGACAGCTATCGTCCAAAAATAGACTGAAGTAAGGCTGCCAAGAGGACTTGAAAGCGGGGCAGAATTGCAGGATACCGATTTCAGGAGGTAGACTGGAATTGCATTGAAAGCGTAGGAAAAGAGGCAGAACGTCCACAATGATGCACTTTGCCAAAAGGGAATATGCGTTTTTTCCTGAATATATTCAGGAAAAAACGCATACGCCCTTTTTGGCCAACCAAGCAAGCTTGCAAAGGAAATCTGCACTACAATGAAGTCTCACTTCCCCCCGGTCAAAAGGGCCATCAGAATAAAGTGTAAAATCCAGAAAGGCAGGACAGGCCATGGAGAACTGGGAGCCTTGTTATGCTGATGGGCGGGATGTAAATTGCCAACAGACACTTGGGAGAAGTGTATGGTGTTTCCTGAAACATCTAAAAAACAAAGCAACAGAGCCTAGGGCACTTCCACTTATGGTCCTATAGCTTAGGGAAATTAATATCAAAAAGACACAGCAACCCCAAAATTTGGGACGGCTCTTTTTACAGGAATCTCTTCTCCGGCACAAGTTAAATATCCCAGAGAGCAAATAATGGATAAAGAAGTTGCGGTACTTCTGTACAACAGAATACCACTCAGCAATGAAATCTATGTCACCAGGCCCGTACCAGCATAATGAGTGGATTTAGGCACGATGATTCTAAGTGAAATAAGTCACACAGAAAAAGAAACATCATAAGGTATCACTAATACACGGAATGTGAACTTGGCTACACATGAACTGAATTACAAAACAGAACAGGGTCTCAAGTTTAGAAAACCAACTTATGCCTGCTTAAGGGGGAAGGTGAGTTGGGGTGCTGCATAAAAGCAGAGTTTGAAATTAGCACAGATACCGTTCCATAAGCCAAATATGTAATAGACAAGAGCTACCCCTTGCTCAATGAAATGGATTCAACAATGAGGTATCACCTCACACCTGGTAGAATAGGCATCATTGAAAATCTACAAACAAAAAATGCTGGAAAGGGTGTGGAGAAAAGGAACCCTCTTCCACTATTGTTGGGAATATAAATTGATACAGTCATTATGGAGAACAATATGGAATTTCTTAAGAAACTAACAATAGAATTACCATATGATACAGCAATCCCCGTACTGGACATATACCCAGACAAAACCATAAATCAAAAAGAGTCATTCACCGCAATGTTCATTGCATCACTATTTACAATATCGAGGTAATGGAAGCAACCTAAATGCCCACAGACAGACGAATGCATAAAGCTGTGGTGCATATATAAAATGGAATATTACTAAGCCATGAAAAGGAATGAAATTGGGTCATTTGTAGAGACGTCGATGGATCTAGAGACTGTCATACAGAGTGAAGTAAGTCAGAAGGAGAAAAACAAATCTTGTATATTCATGCATATATGTGGAACCTAGAAAAACTGTACAGATTAACCATTTTGCAAGGCATAAATAGAGCAACAGATGTAGACAACAAACGTATGGACAACAAGGGGGGAAAGCTGTTGGGGGGGTGGTGGTGGGAGGAGTTGAGAGACTGGGATTGGCATGTATACATTTATATGTATAAAATAGATAACCAATAAGAACCTGCTGTATAAAAATATAAAATAAAATTCAAAATTAAAAAAGTAAAATTTAAAAAATAAAACAGAAAAAACAATTATTCCCTGCACATACATGTATTTATATGAATAAATTATTTCCATGCTTATATCTGTAAATACAAAAAAGAGGAATAAAATCTACCTTGAACCAAAAACGAAAAAGAGAAAAAAAACACAGAACCCACCAGTTCCACAGAGGAAAACCGTATCAGGGCACTTGCTCCAGTTGTAAACAATTCTGAAGTTGGTCAGTGGTGGGGAATCGTCTCCCATTCAGCCAGCAGCCCCCACGCAACAAGCGTCCTCATTGCAAAGCTGGGGCACCGTGCCGAGGCATCTGTGAGTAAACGTGAGCTGAGCCCCAGGCCAGTTGCTGCTGAACTATTCCCACCCGTCCCAGGTAAAACACCTGAATATATACAAGGACTTGAAAGCCTAGAGGAAGGGCCATAGAGCCACACGAGTGACAGCATGCCGGCCGACTTGGTGCCTGCAGGCCAGCCAGGATGGTCCTGGCCCTGGGTGCTCTTCTGGAAGATTTCCATTTCCCTGCCTGAGATACCCGTCCTGTCCCTGCCCCCACTGCTTTTTTCCTTCCTCACCTCTGCCCAGGGAGAAATTCCAGCAGCAGGTATGGGTGACACATCCTCTTCTTTAGCAGGTGGCAGCCTGGCAACTGCTGCAGAAAGTCCAGCAGAGCCCCACTCACACTGGGCCACCCACAAAGCCGTGGCCTCTCACTCCCTCCCACCAGCCCAGCCCCGAGACTGCTGACAGGGCAGAGAAAATGGCGTCAGGCACGGCTGCAGGGGCTCTTGCTGCCTGGAGTGGTATTTATATTGATCTCAACCCAGGCACACCTGGGGAGGGCTGGCCGGCACGGTAAGGCTGCCCAGGTCAGCCAATCATCACCCCTCAGGGGCTCACAGTTGCAGAAAATGGAACTTGCTGAACCGGCCAGGTCCAAGGAACAGGTGTGGGCTCCTGAGAGTCAGGATAGACAAGGGGCTGCAGCTTTGGCTTGTTTTCTAATCATTTTATCTGGCCCATGAGTGGGAGACAACTTCAAGAAAACCCTCTCCTAATGAGAGGAACCCAGGAGTCAGGGAGAGGAGGGGTGGGTGGTGGTTGGAGACAGAGGCCTGGTGCCCCGGGTGCAGTGGAAGTCTCTGGAAGACCAGGTGGAGGGAGGCCTCACGGAGTGATGCCCAGGGTCACAGACCTGTCGCAGCTGCTGTTTGTTAGTTCAAGTCCTGCTCTGAGGTGCTCTGTGTCAGCTCTGAGCGACAGGTGAGCTGGGGGTGCTCTGCAATGAGGGCTATGTGCACGGTTCCTGTGTGCCCAGCCCTGCCACGGTACCTGCAAGGGTAGCTCTGTATCCTGGGAGGGGCCTGACCACGAGAGCCCCATGGGCTGGGGTGGGGGTGGGGTACCTGCCCAGGTGAGCTCCATATTCTGGGATTGGTCTGACCACGAGAGCCCCATGGGCTGCTGGGGACCTGGTAAAGGATGTCAGGACAGTCAGTGAAGCCACCGAGGATATACCTCCAGTTGCTCCTAATTCCTACACCCTGCTGGTCATTCTACCAACCACCAGGACATGGTATTCTGTATTAGTCTTCAATGATGCCTTCTTTTGTATTCCATTAGTCCCAGAGTCACAAGAAATTTTGGCTTGTGAGTGGCAGGACTCAACATACAACTAAAACAATACTTCCGGGCCGTCTGGCCCCAAGGGTGCAAAAATTCCCACACCATCTTTGGGGAAAGCTTAGCTAAAGACCTAAAAGTTCTACCTCTGGAAAAGGAAACCCTCCTTCAATATGCAGACGACATTCTGATCACCAGCCCTACTAAGGAGGCCTCTGAACTACCAAGCCAATAAAGGATAGAAGTTGTCCAAGAAAAAGCTCAAATATCACAGACTGCGGTGACCTGCCTGGGCTTCATTCTCACAGAAGGTCAGAGAAGCCCATCCCAGGAAAGGGAAGAAACCATTTTCAGCCTTACCCCTTTCTAAAACTAGAAGACAGCTTAGGGGTTCCTGGGGAGGCCAGGGTTTGCTGCTTCTGGATCCCTAACTACAGTCTACTAGCTGGGCCTCTATATGAAACACTGAAAGGAAAAGATGATGATCCTTTTGAATAGAATCCAGAAGTGACCTTTCAAGAATGGAAAGAGCAGTCAATTCAGACCCTTGCCCTGGAACTCCCTAATTTAGCTAAACCCTTTGATCTTTACAATCCCGGTGAAAGGTGAATCGCCATTGGAGAATTAGTGCAAAAACTGGGACCACTTGAAATGGAACAATGCAAGAATGCCATCCAGGTAGGATAAACTACAGTCACTAAGGGGCTTGGCCCACTGCCACATCTGGCCAAGATACTGGCGGTATCTAAAAACCTGGAAATCAGCAGCCCAAAAGGCCACCTCCCTCCTAAGGGAAAAGGACCCCACGTGGTGATCCTAACCACCAACCATGCCCTGAAGTTGCAGGGTTCGCTCCGTGGGCACACCGACCTCGAGTGAGGAGGCCCTCCAACTCCAACATCCAGAGAGATAACCGGGGGCAACAGGGCACCATGACGACTCGTGTGAACATCACTTGACCTGGAGTTTCTCTCATAAAACAACAAGAGTGTGTCCCAAAAGAGTAGACTACTGCTTGCAGGACTTACTGCACCCAGAGGGGAGCTAATAATCTTGGCGGGGGAACAGTATACCACACTGTCACCATAGAAAAGCCTACAGACACCGTGATGATGGTGGCCAATAAGACCGGCTGGACTCCTGTTTACTTCAAAAGGCTGTTGACTCAGTAGCCATCATGGTCCTTGGTCACCACTGACCCTGGACTGTCTGGGAGTTGAGCGGGCAGGGCTCTGACACCTGGTGCTGTTTGTACGTTAATTCAGGGGCCTAATTGAAGAAAGCGCAGACTACTGGTCAGAGCATCTAGGCTGGCAGAGACGGTCAGCCTAAGGTGGCCGAACAAATGTGGGGTGGAGTGAAACCGGCCCCCACAGCGTCTCTGCACATCTCTTTCCTGGACCCTTAAAGGTCATTAGAATCTATAACACTTCCAATGCTGGTGCTCAGGTGGACGAGCAGGGAGGCAGGGGTCCTGGGGACAATCAACGTCACCGGGAGGCTGCTGGGGAGAAGCTCTGACCCTCGCCCCAGGGTATGAGGGCTCCCAACTCAGCACTCAGCAGTTACAGAAGAAGGGTCTGCACCCTCAGCACTCCAAGAATGAGGAACGGGACAAAAGGCAGAGGAGGGGTTTGTCCCCAGCAAAGCCCATTAAAAATCCCTGGGAGATAAAAATAGAATCTGGGCAATAAAGTCAAGTCTAACCTTTTTTATCCTTTGTGCTTTGTCTAATTTCACGTGCTCCTAGGGTCCCACATGCAGAGGTTCCACACCCGGCACTTCAGACCAGATTTCCTAGTGCAGAATGGCTGGGTCGACACCTCAGCTCCTGGGGCCCAGTGCAGACTCCACGATATAGAGCCTGAGCTACAGCCAACCCGGCCCTCGAGAGCTCCGCCGCCTCCCTCCCTCCCACTGACTCTGACAGGATCTCTACACAGCAGCCCAGCCCACAGCCCACGGGGTAGTGCATGCTCTCACCTCTCCATTCTCTGATCAAAATATAAAGTTTCCTTTGCTTGTGAACCAAACTCAGTCTCGATCTGTTGGCCCCAATGACACTGGGCAGGGGGACACTTGTTGGGGTCCACTCTGGAGGATCAGTAACAGAAATTGAGACTATTGTAACCTCAATGAACAGATGTGTGAGCCAAACTGTAGTTATCATAGAACAGTGTATAAGGCTCGGGTAAAATAAGATGTTTTTAACACTTCCATTTGATATTTCCATCACTTTTTATAAGCAAGTTCAGTGAAAAGGTTTGTCTTATTTGTCAGGTCAATATTAGAGAAACGAAGTGATTTCTTTCCAAGGATGTACAGCTAATAATCTTGGTTAAACCTTCAATCTTGTTTTAAATGCTTTTCCATTGAAAATGATACCTCTCTTTCAGCTCCCCCATTTCTGAGAAGTATAAAATCTTATAATTTATTATTACCAAAGGGGAAAGGTGGGAGGAGGGATAAATTAACAGTTTGGAATGAACACATACACACTGCTATGTATAAAATAGATCATCAACAAGGAACTACTGTATAGCACAGGGAACTACACTCAACATTTTGCAATAACCTATAAGGGGAAATAATCTGAAAAAGAATAGATATTTTTATTGACATCATCTATCAATGACAGTTAAAGTGTAGCCTAAGGGAAGCTGGTGGTGAGTGCTTCTGACCCTGAAGACTTCAATCATCTAAAGTTTGGACTCTGCCTACTTCCCAAGGCCCTTAATGAACATATGTGTAGCTGTAGCTTAAAAACTTCCCCAGTTTGGGTTTCGGGGAGACACTGATTTTGAAAAAGCCCTGGTGTTCTCCTTACATGAATGGGACTCTTCCTACTGCTAAAACATGTCTGTCACACCCAGAGGATGGTATACCATCTGATCGGGAAGAGTTTGGAAAAGGCATCTCATCTCCTCATCTCCTGGTGCTCGGGTTCACACCTCCAGCGTCTTTACTAACAGTCTCCCCACTTGGAGATGTCAGCACTGTCAACATCCTGTTGCGTACAGTTTGGAATTTGTCCAGAGGATGAAGCGGAAGAATGAGGAACAATGAGAGACAAGTCCTAGGTGTTCAGACAGGCACATGTCACTCTAATTTCCAATCAGGAAGACGAATTGACCAAAGGCTAGGGTTGCCCATGGAAACAGTATAGGGCTTGAGGAAATCCCGCTGCTTTGTGGCCAGTTCCCATAAACACGAGTTGAACAATGGAACTCAGGGGCAGTAAAATTCACAAAACTGCAGAGTTGAAAATATCCATCACTGAAAAATGTCTTGAGGAAAGTCAGAGAAAAGGACTTGTAAGCAAGGGAGAATGGCAGGAAAGGGATTTGAGGAGGTAGAAAGGACTCGCCATTAAGCACAAGAAAAGGAGCTGAACATTGCCAACATTGCAGTTGGCCAAAAAGGGTGTATGCGTTCTTTTCTGTATATATTCAAGAAAAGGGCATACACTTTTTTAGCCAACCAAACAGGTGGGCACTGGAAGTCAATACTACAAAAGATATCACTTCGCATCAGTCAGAAGAGCCATCCTCATAAAGCGTAAACAACAGAAATGCAGGACAGGGCAACGAGAAGAGGGAGCCCTGTGAGACTTATAGTGGAAATGTATATTGCCAACGGCCATTCTGGAGAAGTGTATTGTGTTTACTAAAGCATCTAAAAAATGAGCTACAGAGCATAGGGCACTTGCACTCATGGGCGTATATCTTGGGAAAAACAAAAATCGAGAGGACACAGGCACCCCAATGTTTACCCCCTCTCTGTTTAAAAGATCCTCGACTAGGATATAACTTAAATGTCTCTGGAGGGAAAAAATGGATAGAGATGTGGTACTTAGGTAGAGTGGAATATTATTCAGCCTGGAAATCAATGAAATATGGCCAGTTGTAACGACTCCGGAGGAGTTACGTATGATCATTCTAAGTGACAGAATTCAAAAAGAAAAAGACACATATCATAAGATATCACTTAAAGGTGGAATCCAAAATGGCTACACATGAAATAAATTACAAAACAAAAACATAGTCAAATATGTAGAAAACACGCATAAGGCTGCTAAACGGGAAAGGTGGGGAGGGGTGAGGCATCATCCAGGAGGTTGAAATTAGCAAAGATACCATTCCAAATACCAAACTGATAATCAACAAGGCCTACACGGTAGCTAAAAGAACTGCACTCAGCACACTCAAGTCACCGGAAAAGAATATATACGACTGGTAAGAATCTGAAAAAGAATTTATTGATGTCTCTCTGTACGTGAATCAAGTGGATGTACAGCAGCAAGAAACAGAGCTTTGAAAATCAGCTGTAACCAATATAGTAATAAATTGAAAAAAATAAACGACAGAGAGACAGAGAAAACCTCTTACAACTTTTCCTCAGGGACGGTGATGCAACATGGATTGAACACATCTAGACCCACAGCAGGATGAGACATAAGGCTGGAAACTGTTTGCGCTAAGAGAAATGTGAGGTTGGGTGAGGAAATGCACACCCTTTAAAGTAATACTACCTGGTACCCATTCAATGGGTCCCAAATCTGCAGGTTCAAGGGATCTTCCTACAGCTAAAACATGCATGGAAATCCCAGAGGACTGTACACCATGTGATCGGGAGATGTGTCTAAAATGCACCTCATTTATCCTCTCCTGGTGCTCCTGTTCACCATTCCAGCCACGCTACTTAGAATCTCCCCACTTGGAGAATCAGCACATTTAAACTTCTGTTTCACACATTTTGCAAATTGTGAGGAGGATGAACGGGAAGAGGGGGAATCAATGAGAGAAGAGTTGTAGGGGTTTGGACGGGCACATATCACTCTAATTTCCCATTAAGAATAAGAATTAAAGAAAGGCTCAGCCTGCCTCGCCGGAGCCAAAATAGGGCCTGAAGCAATCCTGCGGGTTTGAGGCCAGCTCACAAAAGAGCAACTTAAACAATGGAGCTCAGGGTCACTGCAATTCACAAACCTGCAGAGTTATAAATGAAAACTAACGTCCAAAAATATGTTGAGGTAAGGCAAAGAAGAGGATCTGAATGCAAGACAGAATTGCAAGAAACAGATTTCAAGAGATAGATTGGACTCGTCTTTAACGCACATGAAAAGCGGCAGAATTTCGACAATGATGCAGTTGGCCCAAAAGGGCGTATGCGTTTTTTCCTGATTATATCCAGGAAAAAACGCATACGCACTTTATGGGCAACGAAGCAAGCAAGCAATGCAAATGTGCACAACAAAGAAGTCTCACTTCCCACCGGTCAAAAGGGCCATCCTAAAAAATTGTAAAAACCAGAAATGCAGGACAGGCCATGGAGAACAGGGAGCCTTTATACGCTGATGGGCAGTGTGTGAACTGCCGAGAGCCACTCTGGAGAAGTGTATGGTGGTTCCTAAATCATCTAAAAAACAGAGCTACAGAGCATAGGACACTTCCAATCATGGGAGTATATCTAGGGAAGTCTAAAAATCAACAAGACACAAGCACACCACAGTTTAGGGCTACTCTGTTTACAAGAACCTCAACTTCAGTACACCTTAAATATCCCAGGAAAGAGAACAATGGATAAAGAAGATGTGGTACTTATGTACAATGGAATATCTCTTCACCATGAAATCAATGTAATAAGGCTAGTAGAAGGATAAAGAGTGGATTTAGGTCCGATAATACTACTTGAAATAAGTCAAACAGAAAAAGAAACATATCATAAGATATCACTTATAGAGGGAGGGTAAATATGGCTGCACAAGAAATGAATTACAGAACAGAACAGTGTCTCACATTTAGAAAACACACTTATGTCAGCTTAAGGGGAAAGGAGAGGTGGGGTGATGCATAAAACCAGAGTTTGAAATTAGCACAGATACCGTTCAATAAACCAAATAGGTATTAGACAAGATCTACACCTTGCTCAATGAACAGGCCTCAACACACCCTATACACCGCAGAGAAATATATCTGAGGAATAAGAATCTTAAAACCCATGTATTGATATATCTCCATAAGGGAATCAAGTGTGTGCAGAGCGGCACAAACACAGCAGTGAAAAGGAGCTAAACCCCATTATAGAAATAAATTTTAAAAACAAAACGCTGAAACAATGAAAGAGAGAAAAATTCTTACAAAATTCGCCCAGGGGCTGTGATGCAACCTGGATTGACCACATATAAACCCACAGCTGGATAAGACATAAGGCTGGACACTTGGGGCTGACAGGATTGGTGAGCTTTGGTGAGCAACTGCCGAAAGTTTAATGCAATACTTCATGCTACTCAGTCCAAGGGTCCCAACACTCCAGGTTGAAGGGAATCTTCCTACAGCTAAACCATGCTTGGGAAACCCAGCGACTGGTATACCATATGATCGGGAAAGGTTTCTAAAACGCACCTCATTTTTCCTCTCCTGGGGCTCCGGATCGACATTCCAGCCGCTTTACTAACAACATCCCCACATGGAGTCAATGCCTTTAAGTTCTGGTATCGCACAGTCTGCAGTTAGTGCAGAGGATGAATGGGAATAGGGGGAACCAGTGAGAAACTAGCTGTAGCGGTTTCAATGGGAACATGTCACTCTAATATCTCATCAGTAAGAAGAATTAACCAAAGGCACAGCAAGGTGCCCCAGAAGAAAAATAGGGCTTCAAGGAATCCTGTGGTTATGGGGCAAGACCACAAAAATAAGAGCTAAAAAATGGAGCTAAGGGCCACTGCAATTCAAAAACCTGCAGAGTTATAAAGGCCAACTATTTTTAAAAAATATATTGAGGTAAGGCTATGAAGAGGCATTGAAAGCAAGGCAGAATTGCAGGAAACCGATTTCAGGAGGTAGACTGGAATTGCATTGAAAGCATATGAAGAGAGTCAGAAACTCGACAATGATGCACTTGGCCAAAAAGGGCGTATGCGTTTTTTCCTGAATATATTCAGGAAAAAACGCATACGCACTTTTTGGCCAACCAAGCAAGCTTGCAAAGGAAATCTGCACTACAATGAAGTCTCACTTCCACCCGGTCAAAAGGGCCATCTGAAAAAAGTGTAAAATCCAGAAAGGCACAACAGGCCATGGAGAACTGGGAGCCTTCTTATGCTGATGGGCGGGATGTAAATTGCCAACAGCCACTCTGGAGAAGTGTATGGTGTTTCCTGAAACATCTAAAAAACAAAGCAACAGAGCCTAGGGCACTTCCACTTATGGTCCTATAGCTTAGGGAAATTAAAATCAAAAAGACACAGCCACCCCAAAGTTTGGGACGGCTCTGTTTACAAGAACCTCGTTTACGGTACAAGTTCAATATCACAGAAAGTGAAAAATGGATAAAGAACTTGTGGTACTTACGTACAATGCAATATCACTCAGCAATGAAATCTATGTCATCAGGCCCGTAGCAGCATAATGAGTGGATTCAGGTATGATGATTCGAACTGAAATAAGTCACACAGAAAAGAAACATCATAAGGTATCACTAATACACAGAATGTGAACGTGGCTACACATGAACTGAATTACAAAACAGAACAGAGTCTCAAGTTTAGAAAAACAACTTACGCTTGCTTAAGGGGGAAGGTGAGTTGGGGTGCTGCATAAAACCAGAGATTGAAATGAGCACAGATAAAGTTCCTTAAGCCAAATATGGAATAGACAAGAGCTACTCCTTGCTCAACGAAATGGACTCAACACCCCATATTAAACGCCTAAGAATGTACCTGACTAGTAAGTATCTTAAAACCTATGGATTGCTATGTCTCCAAAAGAAAATCAAGCGTGTGTACAGGGGCATAAACGCAGCAGTGATAGGATTGGAGAGGTTCGGTGAGCAAATGAAGACCCTTTGAAGTCATATTGCATGGTACCCATTCCACGGGTCTCAACTCTCCAGGTTTAAGGTATTCATCCTTCAGCTAAAACATGCATGTGGAACCCAGAGTATGATCAACCATGTGAACGGGAGACGTGTTCAAATATGTCTCAGTTTTCCTCCCCTGGTACTCGGGTGCAACATTCCAGATGCTTTACTAACACTCTCCCGACTTGGAGAGTCAGTCCCTTTAACCTCCTGTTTGGCCCAGTTTGCAATTTCAGCGGAAGATGTACAGGAATAGGGAGAACCAATGAGAGGCTAGCTGCAGGTGTCTGGACGGGCAAATTTAACTCTAATTTCCCACCAGGAAGAGGAATTAACCAAAGGCTCAGCATGCCGGGCCGGAACCAGATTAGGGCCTGAAGCCATCCTGCGGTGTTGCGGCCAGCTCAAAAGAAAGCGAGTTGAAGAAAGGAGCTCAGGGGCACTGTAATTCACAAACCTGCAGAGTTATAAATGACAGCTATCGTCCAAAAATAGACTGAAGTAAGGCTGCCAAGAGGACTTGAAAGCGGGGCAGAATTGCAGGAAACCGATTTCAGGAGGTAGACTGGAATTGCATTGAAAGCATAGGAAAAGAGGCAGAACGTCCACAATGATGCACTTGGCCAAAAAGGGCGTATGCGTTTTTTCCTGAATATATTCAGGAAAAAACGCATACGCCCTTTTTGGCCAACCAAGCAAGCTTGCAAAGGAAATCTGCACTACAATGAAGTCTCACTTCCCCCCGGTCAAAAGGGCCATCTGAAAAAAGCGTAAAATCCAGAAAGGCAGGACAGGCCATGGAGAACTGGGAGACTTGTTATGCTGATCGGCGGAATGAAAATTGCCAACAGACACTCGGGAGAAGTGTATGGTGTTTCCTGAAACATCTAAAAAACAAAGCAACAGAACCTAGGGCACTTCCACTTATGGTCCTATAGCTTAGGGAAATTAAAATCAAAAAGACACAGCCACCCCAAAGTTTGGAACGGCTCTGTTTACAAGAACCTCGTTTACAGTACAAGTTCAACATCGCAGAAAGTGAAAAATGGATAAAGAAGCTGTGGTATTTACTTACAAAGCAATATCACTCAGCAATGAAATCTGTGTCATCAGGCCCTTAGCATCACAATGAGTGGATTCAGTTATGATGATTCTAACTGAAATAAGTCACACAGAAAAAGAAACATCATAAGATATCAGTAATACACGGAATGTAAACTTGGCTACACAGGAACTGAATTACAGAACAGAACAGGGTCTCAAATTTAGAAAACCAACTTATGCTTGCTTAAGGGGAAAGGTGAGTTGGGGTGCTGCATAAAACCAGAGATTGAAATGAGCACAGATAAAGTTCCTTAAGTCAAATATGGAATAGACAAGAGCTACTCCTTGCTCAACGAAATGGACTCAACACCGCATATTAAACGCGTAAGAATGTACCTGACTAGTAAGTATCGTAAAACCTATGGATTGCTATGTCTCCAAAAGAGAATCAAGCATGTGTACAGGGGCATAAACGCAGCAGTGATAGGATTGGAGATGTTCGGTGAGCAAATGAAGACCCTTTGAAGTCATATTGCATGGTACCCATTACACGGGTCTCAACTCTCCAGGTTTAAGGTATTCTTCCTTCAGCTAAAACATGCATGTGGAACCCAAGTATGATCAACCATGTGAACGGGAGACGTGTTCAAATATGTCTCAGTTTTCCTCCCCTGGTACTCGGGTGCAACATTCCAGATGCTTTACTAACACTCTCCCCACTTGGAGAGTCAGCGCCTTTAACCTCCTGTTTGGCCCAGTTTGCAATTTCTGTGGAAGATGAACAGGAATAGCGAGAACCAATGAGAGGCTAGCTGGAGGTGTCTGGACGGGCAAATTTAACTCTCATTTCCCACCAGGAAGTGGAAATATCCAAAGGCTCAGTGTGCCGTGCTGGAACCAGATTAGGGCCTGAAGCCATCCTGCGGTGTTGCGGCCAGCTCAAAAGAAAGCGAGTTGAAGAAAGGAGCTCAGGGGCACTGTAATTCACAAACCTGCAGAGTTATAAATGACAGCTATCATCCAAAAATAGACTGAAGTAAGGCTGCCAAGAGGACTTGAAAGCGGGGCAGAATTACAGGAAACCGATTTCAGGAGGTAGACTGGAATTGCATTGAAAGCATAGGAAAAGAGGCAGAACGTCCACAATGATGCACTTGGCCAAAAAGGGCGTATGCGTTTTTTCCTGAATATATTCAGGAAAAAACGCATACGCCCTTTTTGGCCAACCAAGCAAGCTTGCAAAGGAAATCTGCACTACAATGAAGTCTCACTTCCCCCCGGTCAAAAGGGCCATCTGAAAAAAGTGTAAAATCCAGAAAGGCAGGACAGGCCATGGAGAACTGGGAGCCTTGTTATGCTGATGGGCGGGATGTAAATTGCCAACAGACACTCGGGAGAAGTGTATGGTGTTTCCTGAAACATCTAAAAAACAAAGCAACAGAGCCTAGGGCACTTCCACTTATGGTCCTATAGCTTAGGGAAATTAATATCAAAAAGACACAGCAACCCCAAAATTTGGGACGGCTCTTTTTACAGGAATCTCTTCTACGGCACAAGTTAAATATCCCAGAGAGCAAATAATGGATAAAGAAGTTGCGGTACTTCTGTACAACAGAATACCACTCAGCAATGAAATCTATGTCACCAGGCCCGTACCAGCATAATGAGTGGATTGAGGCACGATGATTCTAAGTGAAATAAGTCACACAGAAAAAGAAACATCATAAGGTATCACTAATACACGGAATGTGAACTTGGCTACACATGAACTGAATTACAAAACAGAACAGGGTCTCAAGTTTAGAAAACCAACTTATGCCTGCTTAAGGGGGAAGGTGAGTTGGGGTGCTGCATAAAAGCAGAGTTTGAAATTAGCACAGATACCGTTCCATAAGCCAAATATGTAATAGACAAGAGCTACCCCTTGCTCAACGAAATGGATTCAACAATGAGGTATCACCTCACACCTGGTAGAATAGGCATCATTGAAAATCTACAGACAAAAAATGCTGGAAAGGGTGTGGAGAAAAGGAACCCTCTTCCACTATTGTTGGGAATATAAATTGATACAGTCATTATGGAGAACAATATGGAATTTCTTAAGAAACTAACAATAGAATTACCATATGATACAGCAATCCCAGTACTGGACATATACCCAGACAAAACCATAAATCAAAAAGAGTCATTCACCGCAATGTTCATTGCATCACTATTTACAATATCGAGGTAATGGAAGCAACCTAAATGCCCACAGACAGACGAATGCATAAAGCTGTGGTGCATATATAAAATGGAATATTACTAAGCCATGAAAAGGAATGAAATTGGGTCATTTGTAGAGACGTCGATGGATCTAGAGACTGTCATACAGAGTGAAGTAAGTCAGAAGGAGAAAAACAAATCTTGTATATTCATGCATATATGTGGAACCTAGAAAAACTGTACAGATTAACCATTTTGCAAGGCATAAATAGAGCAACAGATGTAGACAACAAACGTATGGACAACAAGGGGGGAAAGCTGTTGTGGGGGTGGTGGTGGGAGGAGTTGAGAGACTGGGATTGGCATGTATACATTTATATGTATAAAATAGATAACCAATAAGAACCTGCTGTATAAAAATATAAAATAAAATTCAAAATTAAAAAGAAGTAAAATTTAAAAAATAAAACAGAAAAAACAATTATTCCCTGCACATACATGTATTTATATGAATAAATTATTTCCATGCTTATATCTGTAAATACAAAAAAGAGGAATAAAATCTACCTTGAACCAAAAACGAAAAAGAGAAAAAAAACACAGAACCCACCAGTTCCACAGAGGAAAACCGTATCAGGGCACTTGCTCCAGTTGTAAACAATTCTGAAGTTGGTCAGTGGTGGGGAATCGTCTCCCATTCAGCCAGCAGCCCCCACGCAACAAGCGTCCTCATTGCAAAGCTGGGGCACCGTGCCGAGGCATCTGTGAGTAAACGTGAGCTGAGCCCCAGGCCAGTTGCTACTGAACTATTCCCACCCGTCCCAGGTAAAACACCTGAATATATACAAGGACTTGAAAGCCTAGAGGAAGGGCCATAGAGCCACACGAGTGACAGCATGCCAGCCGACTTGGTGCCTGCAGGCCAGCCAGGATGGTCCTGGCCCTGGGTGTTCTTCTGGAAGATTTCCATTTCCCTGCCTGAGATACCCGTCCTGTCCCTGCCCCCACTGCTTTTTTCCTTCCTCACCTCTGCCCAGGGAGAAATTCCAGCAGCAGGTATGGGTGACACATCCTCTTCTTTAGCAGGTGGCAGCCTGGCAACTGCTGCAGAAAGTCCAGCAGAGCCCCACTCACACTGGGCCACCCACAAAGCCGTGGCCTCTCACTCCCTCCCACCAGCCCAGCCCCGAGACTGCTGACAGGGCAGAGAAAATGGCGTCAGGCACGGCTGCAGGGGCTCTTGCTGCCTGGAGTGGTATTTATATTGATCTCAACCCAGGCACACCTGGGGAGGGCTGGCCGGCACGGTAAGGCTGCCCAGGTCAGCCAATCATCACCCCTCAGGGGCTCACAGTTGCAGAAAATGGAACTTGCTGAACCGGCCAGGTCCAAGGAACAGGTGTGGGCTCCTGAGAGTCAGGATAGACAAGGGGCTGCAGCTTTGGCTTGTTTTCTAATCATTTTATCTGGCCCATGAGTGGGAGACAACTTCAAGAAAACCCTCTCCTAATGAGAGGAACCCAGGAGTCAGGGAGAGGAGGGGTGGGTGGTGGTTGGAGACAGAGGCCTGGTGCCCCGGGTGCAGTGGAAGTCTCTGGAAGACCAGGTGGAGGGAGGCCTCACGGAGTGATGCCCAGGGTCACAGACCTGTCGCAGCTGCTGTTTGTTAGTTCAAGTCCTGCTCTGAGGTGCTCTGTGTCAGCTCTGAGCGACAGGTGAGCTGGGGGTGCTCTGCAATGAGGGCTATGTGCACGGTTCCTGTGTGCCCAGCCCTGCCACGGTACCTGCAAGGGTAGCTCTGTATCCTGGGAGGGGCCTGACCACGAGAGCCCCATGGGCTGGGGTGGGGGTGGGGTACCTGCCCAGGTGAGCTCCATATTCTGGGATTGGTCTGACCACGAGAGCCCCATGGGCTGCTGGGGACCTGGTAAAGGATGTCAGGACAGTCAGTGAAGCCACCGAGGATATACCTCCAGTTGCTCCTAATTCCTACACCCTGCTGGTCATTCTACCAACCACCAGGACATGGTATTCTGTATTAGTCTTCAATGATGCCTTCTTTTGTATTCCATTAGTCCCAGAGTCACAAGAAATTTTGGCTTGTGAGTGGCAGGACTCTACATACAACTAAAACAATACTTCCGGGCCGTCTGGCCCCAAGGGTGCAAAAATTCCCACACCATCTTTGGGGAAAGCTTAGCTAAAGACCTAAAAGTTCTACCTCTGGAAAAGGAAACCCTCCTTCAATATGCAGACGACATTCTGATCACCAGCCCTACTAAGGAGGCCTCTGAACTACCAAGCCAATAAAGGATAGAAGTTGTCCAAGAAAAAGCTCAAATATCACAGACTGCGGTGACCTGCCTGGGCTTCATTCTCACAGAAGGTCAGAGAAGCCCATCCCAGGAAAGGGAAGAAACCATTTTCAGCCTTACCCCTTTCTAAAACTAGAAGACAGCTTAGGGGTTCCTGGGGAGGCCAGGGTTTGCTGCTTCTGGATCCCTAACTACAGTCTACTAGCTGGGCCTCTATATGAAACACTGAAAGGAAAAGATGATGATCCTTTTGAATAGAATCCAGAAGTGGCCTTTCAAGAATGGAAAGAGCAGTCAATTCAGACCCTTGCCCTGGAACTCCCTAATTTAGCTAAACCCTTTGATCTTTACAATCCCGGTGAAAGGTGAATCGCCATTGGAGAATTAGTGCAAAAACTGGGACCACTTGAAATGGAACAATGCAAGAATGCCATCCAGGTAGGATAAACTACGGTCACTAAGGGGCTTGGCCCACTGCCACATCTGGCCAAGATACTGGCGGTATCTAAAAACCTGGAAATCAGCAGCCCAAAAGGCCACCTCCCTCCTAAGGGAAAAGGACCCCACGTGGTGATCCTAACCACCAACCATGCCCTGAAGTTGCAGGGTTCGCTCCGTGGGCACACCGACCTCGAGTGAGGAGGCCCTCCAACTCCAACATCCAGAGAGATAACCGGGGGCAACAGGGCACCATGACGACTCGTGTGAACATCACTTGACCTGGAGTTTCTCTCATAAAACAACAAGAGTGTGTCCCAAAAGAGTAGACTACTGCTTGCAGGACTTACTGCACCCAGAGGGGAGCTAATAATCTTGGCGGGGGAACAGTATACCACACTGTCACCATAGAAAAGCCTACAGACACCGTGATGATGGTGGCCAATAAGACCGGCTGGACTCCTGTTTACTTCAAAAGGCTGTTGACTCAGTAGCCATCATGGTCCTTGGTCACCACTGACCCTGGACTGTCTGGGAGTTGAGCGGGCAGGGCTCTGACACCTGGTGCTGTTTGTACGTTAATTCAGGGGCCTAATTGAAGAAAGCGCAGACTACTGGTCAGAGCATCTAGGCTGGCAGAGACGGTCAGCCTAAGGTGGCCGAACAAATGTGGGGCGGGGTGAAACCGGCCCCCACAGCGTCTCTGCACATCTCTTTCCTGGACCCTTAAAGGTCATTAGAATCTATAACACTTCCAATGCTGGTGCTCAGGTGGACGAGCAGGGAGGCAGGGGTCCTGGGGACAATCAACGTCACCGGGAGGCTGCTGGGGAGAAGCTCTGACCCTCGCCCCAGGGTATGAGGGCTCCCAACTCAGCACTCAGCAGTTACAGAAGAAGGGTCTGCACCCTCAGCACTCCAAGAATGAGGAACGGGACAAAAGGCAGAGGAGGGGTTTGTCCCCAGCAAAGCCCATTAAAAATCCCTGGGAGATAAAAATAGAATCTGGGCAATAAAGTCAAGTCTAACCTTTTTTATCCTTTGTGCTTTGTCTAATTTCACGTGCTCCTAGGGTCCCACATGCAGAGGTTCCACACCCGGCACTTCAGACCAGATTTCCTAGTGCAGAATGGCTGGGTCGACACCTCAGCTCCTGGGGCCCAGTGCAGACTCCACGATATAGAGCCTGAGCTACAGCCAACCCGGCCCTCGAGAGCTCCGCCGCCTCCCTCCCTCCCACTGACTCTGACAGGATCTCTACACAGCAGCCCAGCCCACAGCCCACGGGGTAGTGCATGCTCTCACCTCTCCATTCTCTGATCAAAATATAAAGTTTCCTTTGCTTGTGAACCAAACTCAGTCTCGATCTGTTGGCCCCAATGACACTGGGCAGGGGGACACTTGTTGGGGTCCACTCTGGAGGATCAGTAACAGAAATTGAGACTATTGTAACCTCAATGAACAGATGTGTGAGCCAAACTGTAGTTAACATAGAACAGTGTATAAGGCTCGGGTAAAATAAGATGTTTTTAACACTTCCATTTGATATTTCCATCACTTTTTATAAGCAAGTTCAGTGAAAAGGTTTGTCTTATTTGTCAGGTCAATATTAGAGAAACGAAGTGATTTCTTTCCAAGGATGTACAGCTAATAATCTTGGTTAAACCTTCAATCTTGTTTTAAATGCTTTTCCATTGAAAATGATACCTCTCTTTCAGCTCCCCCATTTCTGAGAAGTATAAAATCTTATAATTTATTATTACCAAAGGGGAAAGGTGGGAGGAGGGATAAATTAACAGTTTGGAATGAACACATACACACTGCTATGTATAAAATAGATCATCAACAAGGAACTACTGTATAGCACAGGGAACTACACTCAACATTTTGCAATAACCTATAAGGGGAAATAATCTGAAAAAGAATAGATATTTTTATTGACATCATCTATCAATGACAGTTAAAGTGTAGCCTAAGGGAAGCTGGTGGTGAGTGCTTCTGACCCTGAAGACTTCAATCATCTAAAGTTTGGACTCTGCCTACTTCCCAAGGCCCTTAATGAACATATGTGTAGCTGTAGCTTAAAAACTTCCCCAGTTTGGGTTTCGGGGAGACACTGATTTTGAAAAAGCCCTGGTGTTCTCCTTACATGAATGGGACTCTTCCTACTGCTAAAACATGTCTGTCACACCCAGAGGATGGTATACCGTCTGATCGGGAAGAGTTTGGAAAAGGCATCTCATCTCCTCATCTCCTGGTGCTCGGGTTCACCCCTCCAGCGTCTTTACTAACAGTCTCCCCACTTGGAGATGTCAGCACTGTCAACATCCTGTTGCGTACAGTTTGGAATTTGTCCAGAGGATGAAGTGGAAGGATGAGGAACAATGAGAGACAAGTCCTAGGTGTTCAGACAGGCACATGTCACTCTAATTTCCAATCAGGAAGACGAATTGACCAAAGGCTAGGGTTGCCCATGGAAACAGTATAGGGCTTGAGGAAATCCCGCTGCTTTGTGGCCAGTTCCCATAAACACGAGTTGAACAATGGAACTCAGGGGCAGTAAAATTCACAAAACTGCAGAGTTGAAAATATCCATCACTGAAAAATGTCTTGAGGAAAGTCAGAGAAAAGGACTTGTAAGCAAGGGAGAATGGCAGGAAAGGGATTTGAGGAGGTAGAAAGGACTCGCCATTAAGCACAAGAAAAGGAGCTGAACATTGCCAACATTGCCAACATTGCAGTTGGCCAAAAAGGGTGTATGCGTTCTTTTCTGTATATATTCAAGAAAAGGGCATACACTTTTTTAGCCAACCAAACAGGTGGGCACTGGAAGTCAATACTACAAAAGATATCACTTCGCATCAGTCAGAAGAGCCATCCTCATAAAGCGTAAACAACAGAAACGCAGGACAGGGCAACGAGAAGAGGGAGCCCTGTGAGACTTATAGTGGAAATGTATATTGCCAACGGCCATTCTGGAGAAGTGTATTGTGTTTACTAAAGCATCTAAAAAATGAGCTACAGAGCATAGGGCACTTGCACTCATGGGCGTATATCTTGGGAAAAACAAAAATCGAGAGGACACAGGCACCCCAATGTTTACCCCCTCTCTGTTTAAAAGATCCTCGACTAGGATATAACTTAAATGTCTCTGGAGGGAAAAAATGGATAGAGATGTGGTACTTAGGTAGAGTGGAGTATTATTCAGCCTGGAAATCAATGAAATATGGCCAGTTGTAACGACTCCGGAGGAGTTACGTATGATCATTCTAAGTGACAGAATTCAAAAAGAAAAAGACACATATCATAAGATATCACTTAAAGGTGGAATCCAAAATGGCTACACATGAAATAAATTACAAAACAAAAACATAGTCAAATATGTAGAAAACACGCATAAGGCTGCTAAACGGGAAAGGTGGGGAGGGGTGAGGCATCATCCAGGAGGTTGAAATTAGCAAAGATACCATTCCAAATACCAAACTGATAATCAACAAGGCCTACACGGTAGCTAAAAGAACTGCACTCAGCACACTCAAGTCACCGGAAAAGAATATATACGACTGGTAAGAATCTGAAAAAGAATTTATTGATGTCTCTCTGTACGTGAATCAAGTGGATGTACAGCAGCAAGAAACAGAGCTTTGAAAATCAGCTGTAACCAATATAGTAATAAATTGAAAAAAATAAACGACAGAGAGACAGAGAAAACCTCTTACAACTTTTCCTCAGGGATGGTGATGCAACATGGATTGAACACATCTAGACCCACAGCAGGATGAGACATAAGGCTGGAAACTGTTTGCGCTAAGAGAAATGTGAGGTTGGGTGAGGAAATGCACACCCTTTAAAGTAATACTACCTGGTACCCATTCAATGGGTCCCAAATCTGCAGGTTCAAGGGATCTTCCTACAGCTAAAACATGCATGGAAAACCCAGAGGACTGTACACCATGTGATCGGGAGATGTGTCTAAAATGCACCTCATTTATCCTCTCCTGGTGCTCCTGTTCACCATTCCAGCCACGCTACTTAGAATCTCCCCACTTGGAGAATCAGCACATTTAAACTTCTGTTTCACACATTTTGCAAATTGTGAGGAGGATGAACGGGAAGAGGGGGAACCAATGAGAGAAGAGTTGTAGGGGTTTGGACGGGCACATATCACTCTAATTTCCCATTAAGAATAAGAATTAAAGAAAGGCTCAGCCTGCCTCGCCGGAGCCAAAATAGGGCCTGAAGCAATCCTGCGGGTTTGAGGCCAGCTCACAAAAGAGCAACTTAAAAAATGGAGCTCAGGGTCACTGCAATTCACAAACCTGCAGAGTTATAAATGAAAACTAACGTCCAAAAATATGTTGAGGTAAGGCAAAGAAGAGGATCTGAATGCAAGACAGAATTGCAAGAAACAGATTTCAAGAGATAGATTGGACTCGTCTTTAACGCACATGAAAAGCGGCAGAATTTCGACAATGATGCAGTTGGCCCAAAAGGGCGTATGCGTTTTTTCCTGATTATATCCAGGAAAAAACGCATACGCACTTTATGGGCAACGAAGCAAGCAAGCAATGCAAATGTGCACAACAAAGAAGTCTCACTTCCCACCGGTCAAAAGGGCCATCCTAAAAAATTGTAAAAACCAGAAATGCAGGACAGGCCATGGAGAACAGGGAGCCTTTATACGCTGATGGGCAGTGTGTGAACTGCCAAGAGCCACTCTGGAGAAGTGTATGGTGGTTCCTAAATCATCTAAAAAACAGAGCTACAGAGCATAGGACACTTCCAATCATGGGAGTATATCTAGGGAAGTCTAAAAATCAACAAGACACAAGCACACCACAGTTTAGGGCTACTCTGTTTACAAGAACCTCAACTTCAGTACACCTTAAATATCCCAGGAAAGAGAACAATGGATAAAGAAGATGTGGTACTTATGTACAATGGAATATCTCTTCACCATGAAATCAATGTAATAAGGCTAGTAGAAGGATAAAGAGTGGATTTAGGTCCGATAATACTACTTGAAATAAGTCAAACAGAAAAAGAAACATATCATAAGATATCACTTATAGAGGGAGGGTAAATATGGCTGCACAAGAAATGAATTACAGAACAGAACAGTGTCTCACATTTAGAAAACACACTTATGTCAGCTTAAGGGGAAAGGAGAGGTGGGGTGATGCATAAAACCAGAGTTTGAAATTAGCACAGATACCGTTCAATAAACCAAATAGGTATTAGACAAGATCTACACCTTGCTCAATGAACAGGCCTCAACACACCCTATACACCGCAGAGAAATATATCTGAGGAATAAGAATCTTAAAACCCATGTATTGATATATCTCCATAAGGGAATCAAGTGTGTGCAGAGCGGCACAAACACAGCAGTGAAAAGGAGCTAAACCCCATTATAGAAATAAATTTTAAAAACAAAACGCTGAAACAATGAAAGAGAGAAAAATTCTTACAAAATTCGCTCAGGGGCTGTGATGCAACCTGGATTGACCACATATAAACCCACAGCTGGATAAGACATAAGGCTGGACACTTGGGGCTGACAGGATTGGTGAGCTTTGGTGAGCAACTGCCGAAAGTTTAATGCAATACTTCATGCTACTCAGTCCAAGGGTCCCAACACTCCAGGTTGAAGGGAATCTTCCTACAGCTAAACCATGCTTGGGAAACCCAGCGACTGGTATACCATATGATCGGGAAAGGTTTCTAAAACGCACCTCATTTTTCCTCTCCTGGGGCTCCGGATCGACATTCCAGCCGCTTTACTAACAACATCCCCACATGGAGTCAATGCCTTTAAGTTCTGGTATCGCACAGTCTGCAGTTAGTGCAGAGGATGAATGGGAATAGGGGGAACCAGTGAGAAACTAGCTGTAGCGGTTTCAATGGGCACATGTCACTCTAATATCACATCAGTAAGAAGAATTAACCAAAGGCACAGCAAGGTGCCCCAGAAGAAAAATAGGGCTTCAAGGAATCCTGTGGTTATGGGGCAAGACCACAAAAATAAGAGCTAAAAAATGGAGCTAAGGGCCACTGCAATTTAAAAACCTGCAGAGTTATAAAGGCCAACTATTTTTAAAAAATATATTGAGGTAAGGCTATGAAGAGGCATTGAAAGCAAGGCAGAATTGCAGGAAACCGATTTCAGGAGGTAGACAGGAATTGCATTGAAAGCATATGAAGAGAGTCAGAAACTCGACAATGATGCACTTGGCCAAAAAGGGCGTATGCGTTTTTTCCTGAATATATTCAGGAAAAAACGCATACGCACTTTTTGGCCAACCAAGCAAGCTTGCAAAGGAAATCTGCACTACAATGAAGTCTCACTTCCCCCCGGTCAAAAGGGCCATCTGAAAAAAGTGTAAAATCCATAAAGGCACGACAGGCCATGGAGAACTGGGAGCCTTCTTATGCTGATGGGCGGGATGTAAATTGCCAACAGCCACTCTGGAGAAGTGTATGGTGTTTCCTGAAACATCTAAAAAACAAAGCAACAGAGCCTAGGGCACTTCCACTTATGGTCCTATAGCTTAGGGAAATTAAAATCAAAAAGACACAGCCACCCCAAAGTTTGGGACGGCTCTGTTTACAAGAACCTCGTTTACGGTACAAGTTCAATATCGCAGAAAGTGAAAAATGGATAAAGAACTTGTGGTACTTACGTACAATGCAATATCACTCAGCAATGAAATCTATGTCATCAGGCCCGTAGCAGCATAATGAGTGGATTCAGGTATGATGATTCGAACTGAAATAAGTCACACAGAAAAGAAACATCATAAGGTATCATTAATACACAGAATGTCGACTTGGCTACACATGAACTGAATTACAAAACAGAACAGTGTCTCAAGTTTAGAAAACCAACTTATGCTTGCTTAAGGGGGAAGGTGAGTTGGGGTGCTGCATAAAACCAGAGATTGAAATGAGCACAGATAAAGTTCCTTAAGCCTAATATGGAATAGACAAGAGCTACTCCTTGCTCAACGAAATGGACTCAACACCCCATATTAAACGCCTAAGAATGTACCTGACTAGTAAGTATCTTAAAACCTATGGATTGCTATGTCTCCGAAAGAGAATCAAGCGTGTGTACAGGGGCATAAACGCAGCAGTGATAGGATTGGAGAGGTTCGGTGAGCAAATGAAGACCCTTTGAAGTCATATTGCATGGTACCCATTCCACGGGTCTCAACTCTCCAGGTTTAAGGTATTCTTCCTTCAGCTAAAACATGCATGTGGAACCTAGAGTATGATCAACCATGTGATCGCGAGACGTGTTCAAATATGTCTCAGTTTTCGTACCCTGGTACTCGGGTGCAACATTCCAGATGCTTTACTAACACTCTCCCGACTTGGAGAGTCAGTCCCTTTAACCTCCTGTTTGGCCCAGTTTGCAATTTCTGCGGAAGATGAACAGGAATAGCGAGAACCAATGAGAGACTAGCTGGAGGTGTCTGGACGGGCAAATTTAACTCTCATTTCCCACCAGGAAGAGGAATTAACCAAAGGCTCAACGTGCCGTGCCAGAACCAGATTAGGGCCTGAAGCCATCCTGCGGTGTTGCGGCCAGGTCACAAGAAAGCGAGTTGAAGAAAGGAGCTCAGGGGCACTGTAATTCACAAACCTGCAGAGTTATAAATGACAGCTATCGTCCAAAAATAGACTGAAGTAAGGCTGCCAAGAGGACTTGAAAGTGGGGCAGAATTGCAGGAAACCGATTTCAGGAGGTAGACTGGAATTGCATTGAAAGCATAGGAAAAGAGGCAGAACGTCCACAATGATGCACTTGGCCAAAAAGGGCGTATGCGTTTTTTCCTGAATATATTCAGGAAAAAACGCATACGCCCTTTTTGGCCAAACAAGCAAGCTTGCAAAGGAAATCTGCACTACAATGAAGTCTCACTTCCCCCCGGTCAAAAGGGCCATCTGAAAAAAGTGTAAAATCCAGAAAGGCAGGACAGGCCATGGAGAACTGGGAGCCTTGTTATGCTGATGGGTGGGATGTAAATTGCCAACAGACACTCGGGAGAAGTGTATGGTGTTTCCTGAAACATCTAAAAAACAAAGCAACAGAACCTAGGGCACTTCCACTTATGGTCCTATAGCTTAGGGAAATTAAAATCAAAAAGACACAGCCACCCCAAAGTTTGGAACGGCTCTGTTTACAAGAACCTCGTTTACAGTACAAGTTCAACATCGCAGAAAGTGAAAAATGGATAAAGAAGTTGTGGTATTTACTTACAAAGCAATATCACTCAGCAATGAAATCTGTGTCATCAGGCCCGTAGCAGCACAATGAGTGGATTCAGGTATGATGATTCTAACTGAAGTAAGTCACACAGAAAAAGAAACATCATAAGATATCAGTAATACACGGAATGGAAACTTGGCTACACAGGAACTGAATTACAGAACAGAACATGGTCTCAAATTTAGAAAACCAACTTATGCTTGCTTAAGGGGAAAGGTGAGTTGGGGTGCTGCATAAAACCAGAGATTGAAATGAGCACAGATAAAGTTCCTTAAGCCAAATATGGAATAGACAAGAGCTACTCCTTGCTCAATGAAATGGACTCAACACCGCATATTAAACGCCTAAGAATGTACCTGACTAGTAAGTATCTTAAAACCTATAGATTGCTATGTCTCCGAAAGAGAATCAAGCATGTGTACAGGGGCATAAACGCAGCAGTGATAGGATTGGAGAGGTTCGGTGAGCAAATGAAGACCCTTTGAAGTCATATTGCATGGTACCCATTCCACGGGTTTCAACTACCCAGGTTTTAGGTATTCTTCCTTCAGCTAAAACATGCATGTGGAACCCAAGTATGATCAACCATGTGAACGGGAGACGTGTTCAAATATGTCTCAGTTTTCCTCCCCTGGTACTCGGGTGCAACATTCCAGATGCTTTACTAACACTCTCCCCACTTGGAGAGTCAGCGCCTTTAACCTCCTGTTTGGCCCAGTTTGCAATTTCTGCGGAAGATGAACAGGAATAGCGAGAACCAATGAGAGGCTAGCTGGAGGTGTCTGGATGGGCAAATTTAACTCTCATTTCCCACCAGGAAGAGGAAATAACCAAAGGCTCAGCGGGCCGTACCGGAACCAGATTAGGGCCTGAAGCCATCCTGCGGTGTTGCAGCCAGCTCAAAAGAAAGCGAGTTGAAGAAAGGAGCTCAGGGGCACTGTAATTCACAAACCTGCAGAGTTATAAATGACAGCTATCGTCCAAAAATAGACTGAAGTAAGGCTGCCAAGAGGACTTGAAAGTGGGGCAGAATTGCAGGAAACCGATTTCAGGAGGTAGACTGGAATTGCATTGAAAGCATAGGAAAAGAGGCAGAACGTCCACAATGATGCACTTGGCCAAAAAGGGCGTATGTGTTTTTTCCTGAATATATTCAGGAAAAAACGCATACGCACATTTTGGCCAACCAAGCAAGCTTGCAAAGGAAATCTGCACTACAATGAAGTCTCACTTCCCCCCGGTCAAAAGGGCCATCTGAAAAAAGTGTAAAATCCAGAAAGGCAGGACAGGCCATGGAGAACTGGGAGCCTTGTTATGCTGATGGGCGGGATGTAAATTGCCAACAGACACTCGGGAGAAGTGTATGGTGTTTCCTGAAACATCTAAAAAACAAAGCAACAGAGCCTAGGGCACTGCCACTTATGGTCCTATAGCTTAGGGAAATTAAAATCAAAAAGACACAGCCACCCCAAAGTTTGGGACGCCTCTGTTTACAAGAACCTCGTTTACAGTACAAGTTCAACATCGCAGAAAGTGAAAAATGGATAAAGAAGTTGTGGTATTTACTTACAAAGCAATATCACTCAGCAATGAAATCTGTGTCATCAGGCCCTTAGCAGCACAATGAGTGGATTCAGGTATGATGATTCTAACTGAAATAAGTCACACAGAAAAAGAAACAACATAAGATATCAGTAATACACGGAATGTAAACTTGGCTACACAGGAACTGAATTACAGAACAGAACAGGGTCTCAAATTTAGAAAACCAACTTATGCTTGCTTAAGGGTAAAGGTGAGTTGGGGTGCTGCATAAAACCAGAGATTGAAATGAGCACAGATAAAGTTCCTTAAGTCAAATATGGAATAGACAAGAGCTACTCCTTGCTCAACGAAATGGACTCAACACCGCATATTAAACGCCTAAGAATGTACCTGACTAGTAAGTATCTTAAAACCTATGGATTGCTATGTCTCCGAAAGAGAATCAAGCATGTGTACAGGGGCATAAACGCAGCAGTGATAGGATTGGAGATGTTCGGTGAGCAAATGAAGACCCTTTGAAGTCATATTGCATGGTACCCATTCCACGGGTTTCAACTACCCAGGTTTAAGGTATTCTTCCTTCAGCTAAAACATGCATGTGGAACCTAGAGTATGATCAACCATGTGATCGGGAGAAGTGTTCAAATATGTCTCAGTTTTCGTACCCTGGTACTCGGGTGCAACATTCCAGACTCTTTACTAACACTCTACCGACTTGGAGAGTCAGTCCCTTTAACCTCCTGTTTGGCCCAGTTTGCAATTTCTGCGGAAGATGAACAGGAATAGCGAGAACCAATGAGAGACTAGCTGGAGGTGTCTGGACGGGCAAATTTAACTCTCATTTCCCACCAGGAAGAGGAAATAACCAAAGGCTCAGCGTGCCGTGCCGGAACCAGATTAGGGCCTGAAGCCATCCTGCGGTGTTGCGGCCAGCTCAAAAGAAAGCGAGTTGAAGAAAGGAGCTCAGGGGCACTGTAATTCACAAACCTGCAGAGTTATAAATGACAGCTATCGTCCAAAAATAGACTGAAGTAAGGCTGCCAAGAGGACTTGAAAGCGGGGCAGAATTGCAGGAAACCGATTTCAGGAGGTAGACTGGAATTGCATTGAAAGCATAGGAAAAGAGGCAGAACGTCCACAATGATGCACTTGGCCAAAAAGGGCGTATGCGTTTTTTCCTGAATATATTCAGGAAAAAACGCATACGCCCTTTTTGGCCAACCAAGCAAGCTTGCAAAGGAAATCTGCACTACAATGAAGTCTCATTCCCCCCGGTCAAAAGGGCCATCTGAAAAAAGTGTAAAATCCAGAAAGGCAGGACAGGCCATGGAGAACTGGGAGCCTTGTTATGCTGATGGGCGGGATGTAAATTGCCAACAACCACTCCGGAGAAGTGTATGGTGTCTCCTGAAACATCTAAAAAACAAAGCAACAGAACCTAGGGCACTTCCACTTATGGTCCTATAGCTTAGGGAAATTAAAATCAAAAAGACACAGCCACCCCAAAGTTTGGGACGCCTCTGTTTACAAGAACCTCGTTTACAGTACAAGTTCAACATCGCAGAAAGTGAAAAATGGATAAAGAAGTTGTGGTATTTACTTACAAAGCAATATCACTCAGCAATGAAATCTGTGTCATCAGGCCCTTAGCAGCACAATGAGTGGATTCAGGTATGATGATTCTAACTGAAATAAGTCACACAGAAAAAGAAACATCATAAGATATCAGTAATACATGGAATGTAAACTTGGCTACACAGGAACTGAATTACAGAACAGAACAGGGTCTCAAATTTAGAAAACCAACTTATGCTTGCTTAAGGGTAAAGGCGAGTTGGGGTGCTGCATAAAACCAGAGATTGAAATGAGCACAGATAAAGTTCCTTAAGCCAAATATGGAATAGACAAGAGCTACTCCTTGCTCAACCAAATGGACTCAACACCCCATATTAAACGCCTAAGAATGTACCTGACTAGTAAGTATCTTAAAACCTATGGATTGCTATGTCTCCGAAAGAGAATCAAGCATGTGTACAGGGGCATAAACGCAGCAGTGATAGGATTGGAGAGGTTCGGTGAGCAAATGAAGACCCTTTGAAGTCATATTGCATGGTACCCATTCCACGGGTTTCAACTACCCAGGTTTAAGGTATTCTTCCTTCAGCTAAAACATGCATGTGGAACCTAGAGTATGATCAACCATGTGATCGGGAGACGTGTTCAAATATGTCTCAGTTTTCCTCCCCTGGTACTCGGGTGCAACATTCCAGACGCTTTACTAACACTCTCCCGACTTGGAGAGTCAGTCCCTTTAACCTCCTGTTTGGCCCAGTTTGCAATTTCTGCGGAAGATGAACAGGAATAGCGAGAACCAATGAGAGGCTAGCTGCAGGTGTCTGGACGGGCAAATTTAACTCTCATTTCCCACCAGGAAGAGGAATTAACCAAAGGCTCTGCATGCCGGGCCGGAACCAGATTAGGGCCTGAAGCCATCCTGCGGTGTTGCGGCCAGCTCACAAGAAAGCGAGTTGAAGAAAGGAGCTCAGGGGCACTGTAATTCACAAACCTGCAGAGTTATAAATGACAGCTATCGTCCAAAAATAGACTGAAGTAAGGCTGCCAAGAGGACTTGAAAGCGGGGCAGAATTGCAGGAAACCGATTTCAGGAGGTAGACGGGAATTGCATTGAAAGCATAGGAAAAGAGGCAGAACGTCCACAATGATGCACTTGGCCAAAAAGGGCGTATGCGTTTTTTCCTGAATATATTCAGGAAAAAACGCATACGCCCTTTTTGGCCAACCAAGCAAGCTTGCAAAGGAAATCTGCACTACAATGAAGTCTCACTTCCCCCCAGTCAAAAGGGCCATCTGAAAAAAGTGTAAAATCCAGAAAGGCAGGACAGGCCATGGAGAACTGGGAGCCTTGTTATGCTGATGGGCGGGATGTAAATTGCCAACAGACACTCGGGAGAAGTGTATGGTGTTTCCTGAAACATCTAAAAAACAAAGCAACAGAGCCTAGGGCACTTCCACTTATGGTCCTATAGCTTAGGGAAATTAAAATCAAAAAGACACAGCCACCCCAAAGTTTGGGACGCCTCTGTTTACAAGAACCTCGTTTACAGTACAAGTTCAACATCGCAGAAAGTGAAAAATGGATAAAGAAGTTGTGGTATTTACCTACAAAGCAATATCACTCAGCAATGAAATCTATGTCATCAGGCCCTTAGCAGCACAATGAGTGGATTCAGGTACGATGATTCTAACTGAAATAAGTCACACAGAAAAAGAAACATCATAAGATATCACTAATACACGGAATGTAAACTTGGCTATACAGGAACTGCATTCCAAAACAGAACAGGGTCTCAAATTTAGAAAACCAACTTATGCTTGCTTAAGGGGAAAGGTGAGTTGGGGTGCTGCATAAAACCAGAGATTGAAATGAGCACAGATAAAGTTCCTTAAGCCAAATATGGAATAGACAAGAGCTACTCCTTGCTCAACGAAATGGACTCAAAACCCCATATTAAACGCCTAAGAATGTACCTGACTAGTAAGTATCTTAAAACCTATGGATTGCTATGTCTCCAAAAGAGAATCAAGCGTGTGTACAGGGGCATAAATGCAGCAGTGATAGGATTGGAGAGGTTCGGTGAGCAAATGAAGACCCTTTGAAGTCATATTGCACGGTACCCATTCCACGGGTCTCAGCTCTCCAGGTTTAAGGTATTCTTCCTTCAGCTAAAACATGCATGTGGAACCCAGAGTATGATCAACCATGTGATCGGGAGACGTGTTCAAATATGTCTCAGTTATCGTACCCTGGTACTCGGGTGCAACATTCCAGATGCTTTACTAACACTCTCCCGACTTGGAGATTCAGTCCCTTTAACCTCCTGTTTGGCCCAGTTTGCAATTTCTGTGGAAGATGAACAGGAATAGCGAGAACCAATGAGAGACTAGCTGGAGGTGTCTGGATGGGCAAATTTAACTCTCATTTCCCACCAGGAAGAGGAATTAACCAAAGGCTCAGCGTGCCGTGCCAGAACCAGATTAGGGCCTGAAGCCATCCTGCGGTGTTGCGGCCAGGTCACAAGAAAGCGAGTTGAAGAAAGGAGCTCAGGGGCACTGTAATTCACAAACCTGCAGAGTTATAAATGACAGCTATCGTCCAAAAATAGACTGAAGTAAGGCTGCCAAGAGGACTTGAAAGCGGGGCAGAATTGCATTAAACTGATTTCAGGAGGTAGACTGGAATTGCATTGAAAGCATAGGAAAAGAGGCAGAACGTCCACAATGATGCACTTGGCCAAAAAGGGCGTATGCGTTTTTTCCTGAATATATTCAGGAAAAAACGCATACGCCCTTTTTGGCCAATCAAGCAAGCTTGCAAAGGAAATCTGCACTACAATGAAGTCTCACTTCCCCCCGGTCAAAAGGGCCATCTGAAAAAAGTGTAAAATCCAGAAAGGCAGGACAGGCCATGGAGAACTGGGAGCCTTGTTATGCTGATGGGCGGGATGTAAATTGCCAACAACCACTCGGGAGAAGTGTATGGTGTTTCCTGAAACATCTAAAAAACAAAGCAACAGAGCCTAGGGCACTTCCAAATATGGTCCTATAGCTTAGGGAAATTAAAATCAAAAAGACACAGCCACCCCAAAGTTTGGGACGCCTCTGTTTACAAGAACCTCGTTTACTGTACAAGTTCAACATCGCAGAAAGTGAAAAATGGATAAAGAAGTTGTGGTATTTACGTACAATGCAGTATCACTCAGCAATGAAATCTATGTCATCAGGCCCTTAGCAGCACAATGAGTGGATTCAGGTACGATGATTCTAACTGAAATAAGTCACACAGAAAAAGAAACATCATAAGATATCACTAATACACGGAATGTAAACTTGGCTATACAGGAACTGCATTCCAAAACAGAACAGGGTCTCAAATTTAGAAAACCAACTTATGCTTGCTTAAGGGGAAAGGTGAGTTGGGGTGCTGCATAAAACCAGAGATTGAAATGAGCACAGATAAAGTTCCTTAAGCTAAATATGGAATAGACAAGAGCTACTCCTTGCTCAATGAAATGGACTCAAAACCCCATATTAAACGCCTAAGAATGTACCTGACTAGTAAGTATCTTAAAACCTATGGATTGCTATGTCTCCAAAAGAGAATCAAGCGTGTGTACAGGGGCATAAATGCAGCAGTGATAGGATTGGAGAGGTTCGGTGAGCAAATGAAGACCCTTTGAAGTCATATTGCACGGTACCCATTCCACGGGTCTCAACTCTCCAGGTTTAAGGTATTCTTCCTTCAGCTAAAACATGCATGTGGAACCCAGAGTATGATCAACCATGTGATCGGGAGACGTGTTCAAATATGTCTCAGTTTTCGTACCCTGGTACTCGGGTGCAACATTCCAGATGCTTTACTAACACTCTCCCGACTTGGAGAGTCAGTCCCTTTAACCTCCTGTTTGGCCCAGTTTGCAATTTCTGTGGAAGATGAACAGGAATAGCGAGAACCAATGAGAGACTAGCTGGAGGTGTCTGGATGGGCAAATTTAACTCTCATTTCCCACCAGGAAGAGGAATTAACCAAAGGCTCAGCGTGCCGTGCCAGAACCAGATTAGGGCCTGAAGCCATCCTGCGGTGTTGCGGTCAGGTCACAAGAAAGCGAGTTGAAGAAAGGAGCTCAGGGGCACTGTAATTCACAAACCTGCAGAGTTATAAATGACAGCTATCGTCCAAAAATAGACTGAAGTAAGGCTGCCAAGAGGACTTGAAAGCGGGGCAGAATTGCAGGAAACCGATTTCAGGAGGTAGACTGGAATTGCATTGAAAGCATAGGAAAAGAGGCAGAACGTCCACAATGATGCACTTGGCCAAAAAGGGCGTATGCGTTTTTTCCTGAATATATTCAGGAAAAAACGCATACGCCCTTTTTGGCCAATCAAGCAAGCTTGCAAAGGAAATCTGCACTACAATGAAGTCTCACTTCCCCCCGGTCAAAAGGGCCATCTGAAAAAAGTGTAAAATCCAGAAAGGCAGGACAGGCCATGGAGAACTGGGAGCCTTGTTATGCTGATGGGCGGGATGTAAATTGCCAACAACCACTCGGGAGAAGTGTATGGTGTTTCCTGAAACATCTAAAAAACAAAGCAACAGAGCCTAGGGCACTTCCACTTATGGTCCTATAGCTTAGGGAAATTAAAATCAAAAAGACACAGCCACCCCAAAGTTTGGGACGCCTCCGTTTACAAGAACCTCGTTTACCGTACAAGTTCAATATCACAGAAAGTGAATAATGGATAAAGAACTTGTGGTACTTACGTACAATGCAGTATCACTCAGCAATGAAATCTATGTCATCAGGCCCGTAGCAGCATAATGAGTGGATTCAGGTACAATGATTCTAACTGAAATAAGTCACACAGAAAAAGAAACATCATAAGATATCACTAATACACGGAATGTAAACTTGGCTACACAGGAACTGCATTCCAAAACAGAACAGGGTCTCAAATTTAGAAAACCAACTTATGCTTGCTTAAGGGGAAAGGTGAGTTGGGGTGCTGCATAAAACCAGAGATTGAAATGAGCACAGATAAAGTTCCTTAAGCCAAATATGGAATAGACAAGAGCTACTCCTTGCTCAACAAAATGGACTCAAAACCCCATATTAAACGCCTAAGAATGTACATGACTAGTAAGTATCTTAAAACCTATGGATTGCTATGTCTCCAAAAGAGAATCAAGCGTGTGTACAGGGGCATAAATGCAGCAGTGATAGGATTGGAGAGGTTCGGTGAGCAAATGAAGACCCTTTGAAGTCATATTGCACGGTACCCATTCCACGGGTCTCAACTCTCCAGGTTTAAGGTATTCTTCCTTCAGCTAAAACATGCATGTGGAACCCAGAGTATGATCAACCATGTGAACGGGAGACGTGTTCAAATATGTCTCAGTTTTCCTACCCTGGTACTCGGGTGCAACACTCCAGACTCTTTACTAACACTCTCCCGACTTGGACAGTCAGTCCCTTTAACCTCCTGTTTGGCCCAGTTTGCAATTTCTGCGGAAGATGAACAGGAATAGCGAGAACCAATGAGAGGCTAGCTGCAGGTGTCTGGACGGGCAAATTTAACTCTCATTTCCCACCAGGAAGAGGAATTAACCAAAGGCTCAGCATGCCGGGCCGGAACCAGATTAGGGCCTGAAGCCATCCTGCGGTGTTGCGGCCAGCTCACAATAAAGCGAGTTGAAGAAAGGAGCTCAGGGGCACTGTAATTCACAAACCTGCAGAGTTATAAATGACAGCTATCGTCCAAAATATACTGAAGTAAGGCTGCCAAGAGGACTTGAAAGTGGGGCAGAATTGCAGGAAACCGATTTCAGGAGGTAGACTGGAATTGCATTGAAAGCATAGGAAAAGAGGCAGAACGTCCACAATGATGCACTTGGCCAAAAAGGGCGTATGCGTTTTTTCCTGAATATAATCAGGAAAAAACGCATACGCACTTTTTGGCCAACCAAGCAAGCTTGCAAAGGAAATCTGCACTACAATGAAGTCTCACTTCCCCCCGGTCAAAAGGGCCATCTGAAAAAAGTGTAAAATCCAGAAAGGCAGGACAGGCCATGGAGAACTGGGAGCCTTGTTATGCTGATGGACGGGATGTAAATTGCCAACAGACACTCGGGAGAAGTGTATGGTGTTTCCTGAAACATCTAAAAAACAAAGCAACAGAGCCTAGGGCACTTCCACTTATGGTCCTATAGCTTAGGGAAATTAAAATAAAAAAGACACAGCCACCCCAATGTTTGGGACGCCTCTGTTTACAAGAACCTCGTTTACAGTACAAGTTCAACATCGCAGAAAGTGAAAAATGGATAAAGAAGTTGTGGTATTTACTTACAAAGCAATATCACTCAGCAATGAAATCTATGTCATCAGGCCCTTAGCAGCACAATGATTGGATTCAGGTATGATGATTCTAACTGAAATAAGTCACACAGAAAAAGAAACATCATAAGATATCAGTAATACACGGAATGTATACTTGGCTACACAGGAACTGAATTACAGAACAGAACAGGGTCTCAAATTTAGAAAACCAACTTATGCTTGCTTAAGGGGAAAGGTGAGTTGGGGTGCTGCATAAAACCAGAGATTGAAATGAGCACAGATAAAGTTCCTTAAGCCAAATATGGAATAGACAAGAGCTACTCCTTGCTCAAAGAAATGGACTCAACACCGCATATTAAACGCCTAAGAATGTACCTGACTAGTAATTATCTTAAAACCTATGGATTGCTATGTCTCCGAAAGAGAATCAAGCATGTGTACAGGGGCATAAACGCAGCAGTGATAGGATTGGAGATGTTCGGTGAGCAAATGAAGACCCTTTGAAGTCATATTGCATGGTACCCATTCCACGGGTCTCAACTCTCCAGGTTTAAGGTATTCTTCCTTCAGCTAAAACATGCATGTGGATCCCAGAGTATGATCAACCATGTGATCGGGAGACGTGTTCAAATATGTCTCAGTTTTCGTACCCTGGTACTCGGGTGCAACATTCCAGATGCTTTACTAACACTCTCCCGACTTGGAGAGTCAGTCCCTTTAACCTCCTGTTTGGCCCAGTTTGCAATTTCTGTGGAAGATGAACAGGAATAGCGACAACCAATGAGAGACTAGCTGGAGGTGTCTGGATGGGCAAATTTAACTCTCATTTCCCACCAGGAAGAGGAATTAACCAAAGGCTCAGCGTGCCATGCCAGAACCAGATTAGGGCCTGAAGCCATCCTGCGGTGTTGCGGCCAGGTCACAAGAAAGCGAGTTGAAGAAAGGAGCTCAGGGGCACTGTAATTCACAAACCTGCAGAGTTATAAATGACAGCTATCGTCCAAAAATAGACTGAAGTAAGGCTGCCAAGAGGACTTGAAAGCGGGGCAGAATTGCAGGAAACCGATTTCAGGAGGTAGACTGGAATTGCATTGAAAGCATAGGAAAAGAGGCAGAACGTCCACAATGATGCACTTGGCCAAAAAGGGCGTATGCGTTTTTTCCTGAATATATTCAGGAAAAAACGCATACGCACTTTTTGGCCAATCAAGCAAGCTTGCAAAGGAAATCTGCACTACAATGAAGTCTCACTTCCCCCCGGTCAAAAGGGCCATCTGAAAAAAGTGTAAAATCCAGAAAGGCAGGACAGGCCATGGAGAACTGGGAGCCTTGTTATGATGATGGGCGGGATGTAAATTGCCAACAGACACTCAGGAGAAGTGTATGGTGTTTCCTGAAACATCTAAAAAACAAAGCAACAGAGCCTAGGGCACTGCCACTTATGGTCCTATAGCTTAGGGAAATTAAAATCAAAAAGACACAGCCACCCCAAAGTTTGGGACGCCTCCGTTTACAAGAACCTCGTTTACCGTACAAGTTCAATATCACAGAAAGTGAAAAATGGATAAAGAACTTGTGGTACTTACGTACAATGCAGTATCACTCAGCAATGAAATCTATGTCATCAGGCCCGTAGCAGCATAATGAGTGGATTCAGGTACGATGATTCTAACTGAAATAAGTCACACAGAAAAAGAAACATCATAAGATATCACTAATACACGGAATGTAAACTTCGCTACACAGGAACTGCATTCCAAAACAGAACAGGGTCTCAAATTTAGAAAACCAACTTATGCTTGCTTAAGGGGAAAGGTGAGTTGGGGTGCTGCATAAAACCAGAGATTGAAATGAGCACAGATAAAGTTCCTTAAGCCAAATATGGAATAGACAAGAGCTACTCCTTGCTCAACGAAATGGACTCAAAACCCCATATTAAACGCCTAAGAATGTACCTGACTAGTAAGTATCTTAAAACCTATGGATTGCTATGTCTCCAAAAGAGAATCAAGCGTGTGTACAGGGGCATAAATGCAGCAGTGATAGGATTGGAGAGGTTCGGTGAGCAAATGAAGACCCTTTGAAGTCATATTGCACGGTACCCATTCCACGGGTCTCAACTCTCCAGGTTTAAGGTATTCTTCCTTCAGCTAAAACATGCATGTGGAACCCAGAGTATGATCAACCATGTGAACGGGAGACGTGTTCAAATATGTCTCAGTTTTCCTACCCTGGTACTCGGGTGCAACACTCCAGACTCTTTACTAACACTCTCCCGACTTGGAGAGTCAGTCCCTTTAACCTCCTGTTTGGCCCAGTTTGCAATTTCTGCGGAAGATGAACAGGAATAGCGAGAACCAATGAGAGGCTAGCTGCAGGTGTCTGGACGGGCAAATTTAACTCTCATTTCCCACCAGGAAGAGGAATTAACCAAAGGCTCAGCATGCCGGGCCGGAACCAGATTAGGGCCTGAAGCCATCCTGCGGTGTTGCGGCCAGCTCACAAGAAAGCGAGGTGAAGAAAGGAGCTCAGGGGCACTGTAATTCACAAACCTGCAGAGTTATAAATGACAGCTATCGTCCAAAATAGAGTGAAGTAAGGCTGCCAAGAGGACTTGAAAGCGGGGCAGAATTGCAGGAAACCGATTTCAGGAGGTAGACTGGAATTGCATTGAAAGCATAGGAAAAGAGGCAGAACGTCCACAATGATGCACTTGGCCAAAAAGGGCGTATGCGTTTTTTCCTGAATATATTCAGGAAAAAACGCATACGCCCTTTTTGGCCAACCAAGCAAGCTTGCAAAGGAAATCTGCACTACAATGAAGTCTCACTTCCCCCCGGTCAAAAGGGCCATCTGAAAAAAGTGTAAAATCCAGAAAGGCAGGACAGGCCATGGAGAACTGGGAGCCTTGTTATGCTGATGGGCGGGATGTAAATTGCCAACAGACACTCGGGAGAAGTGTATGGTGTTTCCTGAAACATCTAAAAAACAAAGCAACAGAGACTAGGGCACTGCCACTTATGGTCCTATAGCTTAGGGAAATTAAAATCAAAAAGACACAGCCACCCCAAAGTTTGGGACGCCTCTGTTTACAAGAACCTCGTTTACAGTACAAGTTCAACATCGCAGAAAGTGAAAAATGGATAAAGAAGTTGTGGTATTTACTTACAAAGCAATATCACTCAGCAATGAAATCTATGTCATCAGGCCCTTAGAAGCACAATGAGTGGATTCAGGTATGATGATTCTAACTGAAATAAGTCACACAGAAAAAGAAACATCATAAGATATCAGTAATACACGGAATGTATACTTGGCTACACAGGAACTGAATTACAGAACAGAACAGGGTCTCAAATTTAGAAAATCAACTTATGCTTGCTTAAGGGGAAAGGTGAGTTGGGGTGCTGCATAAAACCAGAGATTGAAATGAGCACAGATAAAGTTCCTTAAGCCAAATATGGAATAGACAAGAGCTACTCCTTGCTCAAATAATGGACTCAACACCGCATATTAAACGCCTAAGAATGTACCTGACTAGTAATTATCTTAAAACCTATGGATTGCTATGTCTCCGAAAGAGAATCAAGCATGTGTACAGGGGCATAAAAGCAGCAGTGATAGGATTGGAGATGTTCGGTGTGCAAATGAAGACCCTTTGAAGTCATATTGCATGGTACCCATTCCACGGGTCTCAACTCTCCAGGTTTAAGGTATTCTTCCTTCAGCTAAAACATGCATGTGGAACCCAGAGTATGATCAACCATGTGATCGGGAGACGTGTTCAAATATGTCTCAGTTTTCGTACCCTGGTACTCGGGTGCAACATTCCAGATGCTTTACTAACACTCTCCCGACTTGGAGAGTCAGTCCCTTTAACCTCCTGTTTGGCCCAGTTTGCAATTTCTGTGGAAGATGAACAGGAATAGCGACAACCAATGAGAGACTAGCTGGAGGTGTCTGGATGGGCAAATTTAACTCTCATTTCCCACCAGGAAGAGGAATTAACCAAAGGCTCAGCGTGCCGTGCCAGAACCAGATTAGGGCCTGAAGCCATCCTGCGGTGTTGCGGCCAGGTCACAAGAAAGCGAGTTGAAGAAAGGAGCTCAGGGGCACTGTAATTCACAAACCTGCAGAGTTATAAATGACAGCTATCGTCCAAAAATAGACTGAAGTAAGGCTGCCAAGAGGACTTGAAAGCGGGGCAGAATTGCAGGAAACCGATTTCAGGAGGTAGACTGGAATTGCATTGAAAGCATAGGAAAAGAGGCAGAACGTCCACAATGATGCACTTGGCCAAAAAGGGCGTATGCGTTTTTTCCTGAATATATTCAGGAAAAAACGCATACGCCCTTTTTGGCCAATCAAGCAAGCTTGCAAAGGAAATCTGCACTACAATGAAGTCTCACTTCCCCCCGGTCAAAAGGGCCATCTGAAAAAAGTGTAAAATCCAGAAAGGCAGGACAGGCCATGGAGAACTGGGAGCCTTGTTATGCTGATGGGCGGGATGTAAATTGCCAACAACCACTCGGGAGAAGTGTATGGTGTTTCCTGAAACATCTAAAAAACAAAGCAACAGAGCCTAGGGCACTTCCACTTATGGTCCTATAGCTTAGGGAAATTAAAATCAAAAAGACACAGCCACCCCAAAGTTTGGGACGCCTCCGTTTACAAGAACCTCGTTTACCGTACAAGTTCAATATCACAGAAAGTGAAAAATGGATAAAGAACTTGTGGTACTTACGTACAATGCAGTATCACTCAGCAATGAAATCTATGTCATCAGGCCCGTAGCAGCATAATGAGTGGATTCAGGTACGATGATTGTAACTGAAATAAGTCACACAGAAAAAGAAACATCATAAGATATCACTAATACACGGAATGTAAACTTGGCTACACAGGAACTGCATTCCAAAACAGAACAGGGTCTCAAATTTAGAAAACCAACTTATGCTTGCTTAAGGGGAAAGGTGAGTTGGGGTGCTGCATAAAACCAGAGATTGAAATGAGCACAGATAAAGTTCCTTAAGCCAAATATGGAATAGACAAGAGCTACTCCTTGCTCAATGAAATGGACTCAAAACCCCATATTAAACACCTAAGAATGTACCTGACTAGTAAGTATCTTAAAACCTATGGATTGCTATGTCTCCAAAAGAGAATCAAGCGTGTGTACAGGGGCATAAATGCAGCAGTGATAGGATTGGAGAGGTTCGGTGAGCAAATGAAGACCCTTTGAAGTCATATTGCACGGTACCCATTCCACGGGTCTCAACTCTCCAGGTTTAAGGTATTCTTCCTTCAGCTAAAACATGCATGTGGAACCCAGAGTATGATCAACCATGTGAACGGGAGACGTGTTCAAATATGTCTCAGTTTTCCTACCTTGGTACTCGGGTGCAACACTCCAGACTCTTTACTAACACTCTCCCGACTTGGAGAGTCAGTCCCTTTAACCTCCTGTTTGGCCCAGTTTGCAATTTCTGCGGAAGATGAACAGGAATAGCGAGAACCAATGAGAGGCTAGCTGCAGGTGTCTGGACGGGCAAATTTAACTCTCATTTCCCACCAGGAAGAGGAATTAACCAAAGGCTCAGCATGCCGGGCCGGAACCAGATTAGGGCCTGAAGCCATCCTGCGGTGTTGCGGCCAGCTCACAAGAAAGCGAGTTGAAGAAAGGAGCTCAGGGGCACTGTAATTCACAAACCTGCAGAGTTATAAATGACAGCTATCGTCCAAAATATACTGAAGTAAGGCTGCCAAGAGGACTTGAAAGCGGGGCAGAATTGCAGGAAACCGATTTCAGGAGGTAGACTGGAATTGCATTGAAAGCATAGGAAAAGAGGCAGAACGTCCACAATGATGCACTTGGCCAAAAAGGGCGTATGCGTTTTTTCCTGAATATATTCAGGAAAAAACGCATACGCCCTTTTTGGCCAACCAAGCAAGCTTGCAAAGGAAATCTGCACTACAATGAAGTCTCACTTCCCCCCGGTCAAAAGGGCCATCTGAAAAAAGTGTAAAATCCAGAAAGGCAGGACAGGCCATGGAGAACTGGGAGCCTTGTTATGCTGATGGGCGGGATGTAAATTGCCAACAGACACTCGGGAGAAGTGTATGGTGTTTCCTGAAACATCTAAAAAACAAAGCAACAGAGCCTAGGGCACTGCCACTTATGGTCCTATAGCTTAGGGAAATTAAAATCAAAAAGACACAGCCACCCCAAAGTTTGGGACGCCTCTGTTTACAAGAACCTCGTTTACAATACAAGTTCAACATCGCAGAAAGTGAAAAATGGATAAAGAAGTTGTGGTATTTACTTACAAAGCAATATCACTCAGCAATGAAATCTATGTCATCAGGCCCTTAGCAGCACAATGAGTGGATTCAGGTATGATGATTCTAACTGAAATAAGTCACACAGAAAAAGAAACATCATAAGATATCAGTAATACACGGAATGTATACTTGGCTACACAGGAACTGAATTACAGAACAGAACAGGGTCTCAAATTTAGAAAATCAACTTATGCTTGCTTAAGGGGAAAGGTGAGTTGGGGTGCTGCATAAAACCAGAGATTGAAATGAGCACAGATAAAGTTCCTTAAGCCAAATATGGAATAGACAAGAGCTACCCCTTCCTCAAAGAAATGGACTCAACACCGCATATTAAACGCCTAAGAATGTACCTGACTAGTAATTATCTTAAAACCTATGGATTGCTATGTCTCCGAAAGAGAATCAAGCATGTGTACAGGGGCATAAACGCAGCAGTGATAGGATTGGAGATGTTCGGTGAGCAAATGAAGACCCTTTGAAGTCATATTGCATGGTACCCATTCCACGGGTCTCAACTCTCCAGGTTTAAGGTATTCTTCCTTCAGCTAAAACATGCATGTGGAACCCAGAGTATGATCAACCATGTGATCGGGAGACGTGTTCAAATATGTCTCAGTTTTCGTACCCTGGTACTCGGGTGCAACATTCCAGATGCTTTACTAACACTCTCCCGACTTGGAGAGTCAGTCCCTTTAACCTCCTGTTTGGCCCAGTTTGCAATTTCTGTGGAAGATGAACAGGAATAGCGACAACCAATGAGAGACTAGCTGGAGGTGTCTGGATGGGCAAATTTAACTCTCATTTCCCACCAGGAAGAGGAATTAACCAAAGGCTCAGCGTGCCGTGCCAGAACCAGATTAGGGCCTGAAGACATCCTGCGGTGTTGCGGCCAGGTCACAAGAAAGCGAGTTGAAGAAAGGAGCTCAGGGGCAGTGTAATTCACAAACCTTCAGAGTTATAAATGACAGCTATCGTCCAAAAATATACTGAAGTAAGGCTGCCAAGAGGACTTGAAAGCGGGGCAGAATTACGGGAAACTGATTTCAGAAGGTAGACTGGAATTGCATTGAAAGCATAGGAAAAGAGGCAGAACGTCCACAATGATGCACTTGGCCAAAAAGGGCGTATGCGTTTTTTCCTGAATATATTCAGGAAAAAACGCATACGCCCTTTTTGGCCAACCAAGAAAACTTGCAAAGGAAATCTGCACTACAATGAAGTCTCACTTCCCCCCGGTCAAAAGGGCCATCTGAAAAAAGTGTAAAATCCAGAAAGGCAGGACAGGCCATGGAGAACTGGGAGCCTTGTTATGCTGATGGGCGGGATGTAAATTGCCAACAGACACTCAGGAGAAGTGTATGGTGTTTCCTGAAACATCTAAAAAACAAAGCAACAGAGCCTAGGGCACTTCCACTTATGGTCCTATAGCTTAGGGAAATTAAAATCAAAAAGACACAGCCACCCCAAAGTTTGGGACGCCTCCGCTTACAATAACCTCGTTCACCGTACAAGTTCAATATCACAGAAAGTGAAAAATGGATAAAGAAATTGTGGTACTTACGTACAATGCAGTATCACTCAGCAATGAAATCTATGTCATCAGGCCCGTAGCATCACAATGAGTGGATTCAGGTACGATGATTCTAACTGAAATAAGTCACACAGAAAAAGAAACATCATAAGATATCACTAATACACGGAATGTAAACTTGGCTACACAGGAACTGCATTCCAAAACAGAACAGGGTCTCAAATTTAGAAAACCAACTTATGCTTGCTTAAGGGGAAAGGTGAGTTGGGGTGCTGCATAAAACCAGAGATTGAAATGAGCACAGATAAAGTTCCTTAAGCCAAATATGGAATAGACAAGAGCTACTCCTTGCTCAACGAAATGGACTCAAAACCCCATATTAAACGCCTAAGAATGTACCTGACTAGTAAGTATCTTAAAACCTATGGATTGCTATGTCTCCAAAAGAGAATCAAGCGTGTGTACAGGGGCATAAATGCAGCAGTGATAGGATTGGAGAGGTTCGGTGAGCAAATGAAGACCCTTTGAAGTCATATTGCACGGTACCCATTCCACGGGTCTCAACTCTCCAGGTTTAAGGTATTCTTCCTTCAGCTAAAACATGCATGTGGAACCCAGAGTATGATCAACCATGTGAACGGGAGACGTGTTCAAATATGTCTCAGTTTTCCTACCCTGGTACTCGGGTGCAACACTCCAGACGCTTTACTAACACTCTCCGCACTTGGAGAGTCAGTCCCTTTAACCTCCTGTTTGGCCCAGTTTGCAATTTCTGCGGAAGATGAACAGGAATAGCGAGAACCAATGAGAGGCTAGCTGCAGGTGTCTGGACGGGCAAATTTAACTCTCATTTCCCACCAGGAAGAGGAATTAACCAAAGGCTCAGCATGCCGGGCCGGAACCAGATTAGGGCCTGAAGCCATCCTGCGGTGTTGCGGCCAGCTCACAAGAAAGCGAGTTGAAGAAAGGAGCTCAGGGGCACTGTAATTCACAAACCTGCAGAGTTATAAATGACAGCTATCGTCCAAAAATAGACTGAAGTAAGGCTGCCAAGAGGACTTGAAAGCGGGGCAGAATTGCAGGAAACCGATTTCAGGAGGTAGACTGGAATTGCATTGAAAGCATAGGAAAAGAGGCAGAACGTCCACAATGATGCACTTGGCCAAAAAGGGCGTATGCGTTTTTTCCTGAATATATTCAGGAAAAAACGCATACGCCCTTTTTGGCCAACCAAGCAAGCTTGCAAAGGAAATCTGCACTACAATGAAGTCTCACTTCCCCCCGGTCAAAAGGGCCATCTGAAAAAAGTGTAAAATCCAGAAAGGCAGGACAGGCCATGGAGAACTGGGAGCCTTGTTATGCTGAAGGGCGGGATGTAAATTGCCAACAACCACTCGGGAGAAGTGTATGGTGTTTCCTGAAACATCTAAAAAACAAAGCAACAGAGCCTAGGGCACTTCCACTTATGGTCCTATAGCTTAGGGAATTTAAAATCAAAAAGACACAGCCACCCCAAAGTTTGGAACGGCTCTGTTTACAAGAACCTCGTTTACAGTACAAGTTCAACATCGCAGAAAGTGAAAAATGGATAAAAAAGTTGTGGTATTTACTTACAAAGCAATATCACTCAGCAATGAAATCTGTGTCATCAGGCACTTAGTAGCACAATGAGTGGATTCAGGTATGATGATTCTAACTGAAATAAGTCACACAGAAAAAGAAACATCATAAGATATCAGTAATACACGGAATGTAAACTTGGCTACACAGGAACTGAATTACAGAACAGAACAGGGTCTCAAATTTAGAAAACAAACTTATGCTTGCTTAAGGGTAGAGGTGAGTTGGGGTACTGCATAAAACCAGAGATTGAAATGAGCACAGATAAAGTTCCTTAAGCCAAATATGGAATAGACAAGAGCTACTCCTTGCTCAAAGAAATTGACTCAACACCGCATATTAAACGCCTAAGAATGTACCTGACTAGTAAGTATCTTAAAATCTAGGGATTGCTATGTCTCCGAAAGAGAATCAAGCATGTGTACAGGGGCATAAACGCAGCAGTGATAGGATTGGAGAGGTTCGGTGAGCAAATGAAGACCCTTTGAAGTCATATTGCATGGTACCCATTCCACGGGTTTCAACTACCCAGGTTTTAGGTATTCTTCCTTCAGCTAAAACATGCATGTGGAACCCAGAGTATGATCAACCATGTGATCGGGAGACGTGTTCAAATATGTCTCAGTTTTCCTCCCCTGGTACTCGGGTGCAACATTCCAGACGCTTTACTAACACTCTCCCCACTTGGAGAGTCAGCGCCTTTAACCTCCTGTTTGGCACAGTTTGCAATTTCTGCGGAGGATGAACAGGAATAGCGAGAACCAATAAGAGACTAGCTGGAGGTGTCTGGACGGGGAAATTTAACTCTCATTTCCCACCAGGAAGAGGAAATAACCAAAGGCTCAGCGTGCCGTGCCGGAACCAGATTAGGGCCTGAAGCCATCCTGCGGTGTTGCGGCCAGCTCAAAAGAAAGCGAGTTGAAGAAAGGAGCTCAGGGGCACTGTAATTCACAAACCTGCAGAGTTATAAATGACAGCTATCGTCCAAAAATAGACTGAAGTAAGGCTGCCAAGAGGACTTGAAAGCGGGGCAGAATTGCAGGAAACCGATTTCAGGAGGTAGACTGGAATTGCATTGAAAGCATAGGAAAAGAGGCAGAACGTCCACAATGATGCACTTGGCCAAAAAGGGCGTATGCGTTTTTTCCTGAATATATTCAGGAAAAAACGCATACGCCCTTTTTGGCCAACCAAGCAAGCTTGCAAAGGAAATCTGCACTACAATGAAGTCTCACTTCCCCCCGGTCAAAAGGGCCATCTGAAAAAAGTGTAAAATCCAGAAAGGCAGGACAGGCCATGGAGAACTGGGAGCCTTGTTATGCTGAAGGGCGGGATGTAAATTGCCAACAACCACTCGGGAGAAGTGTATGGTGTTTCCTGAAACATCTAAAAAACAAAGCAACAGAGCCTAGGGCACTTCCACTTATGGTCCTATAGCTTAGGGAAATTAAAATCAAAAAGACACAGCCACCCCAAAATTTGGAACGGCTCTGTTTACAAGAACCTCGTTTACAGTACAAGTTCAACATCGCAGAAAGTGAAAAATGGATAAAAAAGTTGTGGTATTTACTTACAAAGCAATATCACTCAGCAATGAAATCTGTGTCATCAGGCCCTTAGTAGCACAATGAGTGGATTCAGGTATGATGATTCTAACTGAAATAAGTCACACAGAAAAAGAAACATCATAAGATATCAGTAATACACGGAATGTAAACTTGGCTACACAGGAACTGAATTACAGAACAGAACAGGGTCTCAAATTTAGAAAACCAACTTATGCTTGCTTAAGGGTAAAGGTGAGTTGGGGTACTGCATAAAACCAGAGATTGAAATGAGCACAGATAAAGTTCCTTAAGCCAAATATGGAATAGACAAGAGCTACTCCTTACTCAACGAAAGGGACTCAACACTGCATATTAAACTCCTAAGAATGTACCTGACTAGTAAGTATCTTAAAATCTAGGGATTGCTATGTCTCCGAAAGAGAATCAAGCGTGTGTACAGGGGCATAAACGCAGCAGTGATAGGATTGGAGAGGTTCGGTGAGCAAATGAAGACCCTTTGAAGTCATATTGCATGATACGCATTACACGGGTCTCAACTCTCCAGGTTTAAGGTATTCTTCCTTCAGCTAAAACATGCACGTGGAACCCAAGTATGATCAACCATGTGAACGAGAGACGTGTTCAAATATGTCTCAGTTTTCCTCCCCTGGTACTCGGGTGCAACATTCCAGATGCTTTACTAACACTCTCCCCACTTGGAGAGTCAGCGCCTTTAACCTCCTGTTTGGCCCAGTTTGCAATTTCTGCGGAAGATGAACAGGAATAGCGAGAACCAATGAGAGGCTAGCTGGAGGTGTCTGGACGGGCAAATTTAACTCTCATTTCCCACCAGGAAGAGGAAATAACCAAAGGCTCAGCGTGCCGTGCCGGAACCAGATTAGGGCCTGAAGCCATCCTGCGGTGTTGCGGCCAGCTCAAAATAAAGCGAGTTGAAGAAAGGAGCTCAGGGGCACTGTAATTCACAAACCTGCAGAGTTATAAATGACAGCTATCGTCCAAAAATAGACTGAAGTAAGGCTGCCAAGAGGACTTGAAAGCGGGGCAGAATTGCAGGAAACCGATTTCAGGAGGTAGACTGGAATTGCATTGAAAGCATAGGAAAAGAGGCAGAACGTCCACAATGATGCACTTGGCCAAAAAGGGCGTATGCATTTTTTCCTGAATATATTCAGGAAAAAACGCATACGCCCTTTTTGGCCAACCAAGCAAGCTTGCAAAGGAAATCTGCACTACAATGAAGTCTCACTTCCCCCCGGTCAAAAGGGCCATCTGAAAAAAGTGTAAAATCCAGAAAGGCAGGACAGGCCATGGAGAACTGGGAGCCTTGTTATGCTGAAGGGCGGGATGTAAATTGCCAACAACCACTTGGGAGAAGTGTATGGTGTTTCCTGAAACATCTAAAAAACAAAGCAACAGAGCCTAGGGCACTTCCACTTATGGTCCTATAGCTTAGTGAATTTAAAATCAAAAAGACACAGCCACCCCAAAATTTGGAACGGCTCTGTTTACAAGAACCTCGTTTACAGTACAAGTTCAACATCGCAGAAAGTGAAAAATGGATAAAAAAGTTGTGGTATTTACTTACAAAGCAATATCACTCAGCAATGAAATCTGTGTCATCAGACCCTTAGTAGCACAATGAGTGGATTCAGGTATGATGATTCTAACTGAAATAAGTCACACAGAAAAAGAAACATCATAAGATATCAGTAATACACGGAATGTAAACTTGGCTACACAGGAACTGAATTACAGAACAGAACAGGGTCTCAAATTTAGAAAACCAACTTATGCTTGCTTAAGGGTAGAGGTGAGTTGGGGTACTGCATAAAACCAGAGATTGAAATGAGCACAGATAAAGTTCCTTAAGCCAAATATGGAATAGACAAGAGCTACTCCTTGCTCAAAGAAATTGACTCAACACCGCATATTAAACGCCTAAGAATGTACCTGACTAGTAAGTATCTTAAAATCTAGGGATTGCTATGTCTCCGAAAGAGAATCAAGCATGTGTACAGGGGCATAAACGCAGCAGTGATAGGATTGGAGAGGTTCGGTGAGCAAATGAAGGCCCTTTGAAGTCATATTGCATGGTACCCATTCCACGGGTTTCAACTACCCAGGTTTTAGGTATTCTTCCTTCAGCTAAAACATGCATGTGGAACCCAGAGTATGATCAACCATGTGATCGGGAGACGTGTTCAAATATGTCTCAGTTTTCCTCCCCTGGTACTCGGGTGCAACATTCCAGACGCTTTACTAACACTCTCCCCACTTGGAGAGTCAGCGCCTTTAACCTCCTGTTTGGCACAGTTTGCAATTTCTGCGGAGGATGAACAGGAATAGCGAGAACCAATAAGAGACTAGCTGGAGGTGTCTGGACGGGCAAATTTAACTCTCATTTCCCACCAGGAAGAGGAAATAACCAAAGGCTCAGCGTGCCGTGCCGGAACCAGATTAGGGCCTGAAGCCATCCTGCGGTGTTGCGGCCAGCTCAAAAGAAAGCGAGTTGAAGAAAGGAGCTCAGGGGCACTGTAATTCACAAACCTGCAGAGTTATAAATGACAGCTATCGTCCAAAAATAGACTGAAGTAAGGCTGCCAAGAGGACTTGAAAGCGGGGCAGAATTGCAGGAAACCGATTTCAGGAGGTAGACTGGAATTGCATTGAAAGCATAGGAAAAGAGGCAGAACGTCCACAATGATGCACTTGGCCAAAAAGGGCGTATGCGTTTTTTCCTGAATATATTCAGGAAAAAACGCATACGCCCTTTTTGGCCAACCAAGCAAGCTTGCAAAGGAAATCTGCACTACAATGAAGTCTCACTTCCCCCCGGTCAAAAGGGCCATCTGAAAAAAGTGTAAAATCCAGAAAGGCAGGACAGGCCATGGAGAACTGGGAGCCTTGTTATGCTGAAGGGCGGGATGTAAATTGCCAACAACCACTCGGGAGAAGTGTATGGTGTTTCCTGAAACATCTAAAAAACAAAGCAACAGAGCCTAGGGCACTTCCACTTATGGTCCTATAGCTTAGGGAATTTAAAATCAAAAAGACACAGCCACCCCAAAGTTTGGAACGGCTCTGTTTACAAGAACCTCGTTTACAGTACAAGTTCAACATCGCAGAAAGTGAAAAATGGATAAAAAAGTTGTGGTATTTACTTACAAAGCAATATCACTCAGCAATGAAATCTGTGTCATCAGGCCCTTAGTAGCACAATGAGTGGATTCAGGTATGATGATTCTAACTGAAATAAGTCACACAGAAAAAGAAACATCATAAGATATCAGTAATACACGGAATGTAAACTTGGCTACACAGGAACTGAATTACAGAACAGAACAGGGTCTCAAATTTAGAAAACCAACTTATGCTTGCTTAAGGGTAGAGGTGAGTTGGGGTACTGCATAAAACCAGAGATTGAAATGAGCACAGATAAAGTTCCTTAAGCCAAATATGGAATAGACAAGAGCTACTCCTTGCTCAAAGAAATTGACTCAACACCGCATATTAAACGCCTAAGAATGTACCTGACTAGTAAGTATCTTAAAATCTAGGGATTGCTATGTCTCCGAAAGAGAATCAAGCATGTGTACAGGGGCATAAACGCAGCAGTGATAGGATTGGAGAGGTTCGGTGAGCAAATGAAGACCCTTTGAAGTCATATTGCATGGTACCCATTCCACGGGTTTCAACTACCCAGGTTTTAGGTATTCTTCCTTCAGCTAAAACATGCATGTGGAACCCAGAGTATGATCAACCATGTGATCGGGAGACGTGTTCAAATATGTCTCAGTTTTCCTCCCCTGGTACTCGGGTGCAACATTCCAGACGCTTTACTAACACTCTCCCCACTTGGAGAGTCAGCGCCTTTAACCTCCTGTTTGGCACAGTTTGCAATTTCTGCGGAGGATGAACAGGAATAGCGAGAACCAATAAGAGACTAGCTGGAGGTGTCTGGACGGGCAAATTTAACTCTCATTTCCCACCAGGAAGAGGAAATAACCAAAGGCTCAGCGTGCCGTGCCGGAACCAGATTAGGGCCTGAAGCCATCCTGCGGTGTTGCGGCCAGCTCAAAAGAAAGCGAGTTGAAGAAAGGAGCTCAGGGGCACTGTAATTCACAAACCTGCAGAGTTATAAATGACAGCTATCGTCCAAAAATAGACTGAAGTAAGGCTGCCAAGAGGACTTGAAAGCGGGGCAGAATTGCAGGAAACCGATTTCAGGAGGTAGACTGGAATTGCATTGAAAGCATAGGAAAAGAGGCAGAACGTCCACAATGATGCACTTGGCCAAAAAGGGCGTATGCGTTTTTTCCTGAATATATTCAGGAAAAAACGCATACGCCCTTTTTGGCCAACCAAGCAAGCTTGCAAAGGAAATCTGCACTACAATGAAGTCTCACTTCCCCCCAGTCAAAAGAGCCATCTGAAAAAAGTGTAAAATCCAGAAAGGCAGGACAGGCCATGGAGAACTGGGAGCCTTGTTATGCTGAAGGGCGGGATGTAAATTGCCAACAACCACTCGGGAGAAGTGTATGGTGTTTCCTGAAACATCTAAAAAACAAAGCAACAGAGCCTAGGGCACTTCCACTTATGGTCCTATAGCTTAGGGAATTTAAAATCAAAAAGACACAGGCACCCCAAAGTTTGGAACGGCTCTGTTTACAAGAACCTCGTTTACAGTACAAGTTCAACATCGCAGAAAGTGAAAAATGGATAAAAAAGTTGTGGTATTTACTTACAAAGCAATATCACTCAGCAATGAAATCTGTGTCATCAGGCCCTTAGTAGCACAATGAGTGGATTCAGGTATGATGATTCTAACTGAAATAAGTCACACAGAAAAAGAAACATCATAAGATATCAGTAATACACGGAATGTAAACTTGGCTACACAGGAACTGAATTACAGAACAGAACAGGGTCTCAAATTTAGAAAACCAACTTATGCTTGCTTAAGGGTAAAGGTGAGTTGGGGTACTGCATAAAACCAGAGATTGAAATGAGCACAGATAAAGTTCCTTAAGCCAAATATGGAATAGACAAGAGCAACTCCTTGCTCAAAGAAATGGACTCAACACCGCATATTAAACGCCTAAGAATGTACCTGACTAGTAAGTATCTTAAAACCTATGGATTGCTATGTCTCCAAAAGAGAATCAAGCATGTGTACAGGGGCATAAACGCAGCAGTGATAGGATTGGAGAGGTTCGGTGAGCAAATGAAGACCCTTTGAAGTCATATTGCATGGTACCCATTCCACGGGTTTCAACTACCCAGGTTTTAGGTATTCTTCCTTCAGCTAAAACATGCATGTGGAACCCAGAGTATGATCAACCATGTGATCGGGAGACGTCTTCAAATATGTCTCAGTTTTCCTCCCCTGGTACTCGGGTGCAACATTCCAGACGCTTTACTAACACTCTCCCCACTTGGAGAGTCAGCGCCTTTAACCTCCTGTTTGGCACAGTTTGCAATTTCTGCGGAAGATGAACAGGAATAGCGAGAACCAATGAGAGACTAGCTGGAGGTGTCTGGACGGGCAAATTTAACTCTCATTTCCCACCAGGAAGAGGAAATAACCAAAGGCTCAGCGTGCCGTGCCGGAACCAGATTAGGGCCTGAAGCCATCCTGTGGTGTTGCGGCCAGCTCAAAAGAAAGCGAGTTGAAGAAAGGAGCTCAGGGGCACTGTAATTCACAAACCTGCAGAGTTACAAATGACAGCTATCGTCCAAAAATAGACTGAAGTAAGGCTGCCAAGAGGACTTGAAAGCGGGGCAGAATTGCAGGAAACCGATTTCAGGAGGTAGACTGGAATTGCATTGAAAGCATAGGAAAAGAGGCAGAACGTCCACAATGATGCACTTGGCCAAAAAGGGCGTATGCGTTTTTTCCTGAATATATTCAGGAAAAATCGCATACGCCCTTTTTGGCCAACCAAGCAAGCTTGCAAAGGAAATCTGCACTACAATGAAGTCTCACTTCCCCCCGGTCAAAAGGGCCATCTGAAAAAAGTGTAAAATCCAGAAAGGCAGGACAGGCCATGGAGAACTGGGAGCCTTGTTATGCTGAAGGGCGGGATGTAAATTGCCAACAACCACTCGGGAGAAGTGTATGGTGTTTCCTGAAACATCTAAAAAACAAAGCAACAGAGCCTAGGGCACTGCCACTTATGGTCCTATAGCTTAGGGAATTTAAAATCAAAAAGACACAGCCACCCCAAAGTTTGGAACGGCTCTGTTTACAAGAACCTCGTTTACAGTACAAGTTCAACATCGCAGAAAGTGAAAAATGGATAAAAAATTTGTGGTATTTACTTACAAAGCAATATCACTCAGCAATGAAATCTGTGTCATCAGGCCCTTAGTAGCACAATGAGTGGATTCAGGTATGATGATTCTAACTGAAATAAGTCACACAGAAAAAGAAACATCATAAGATATCAGTAATACACGGAATGTAAACTTGGCTACACAGGAACTGAATTACAGAACAGAACAGGGTCTCAAATTTAGAAAACCAACTTATGCTTGCTTAAGGGTAAAGGTGAGTTGGGGTACTGCATAAAACCAGAGATTGAAATGAGCACAGATAAAGTTCCTTAAGCCAAATATGGAATAGACAAGAGCTACTCCTTGCTCAAAGAAATGGACTCAACACCGCATATTAAACACCTAAGAATGTACCTGACTAGTAAGTATCTTAAAATCTAGGGATTGCTATGTCTCCGAAAGAGAATCAAGCATGTGTACAGGGGCATAAACGCAGCAGTGATAGGATTTGAGAGGTTCGGTGAGCAAATGAAGACCCTTTGAAGTCATATTGCATGGTACCCATTCCACGGGTTTCAACTACCCAGGTTTTAGGTATTCTTCCTTCAGCTAAAACATGCATGTGGAACCCAGAGTATGATCAACCATGTGATCGGGAGACGTCTTCAAATATGTCTCAGTTTTCCTCCCCTGGTACTCGGGTGCAACATTCCAGACGCTTTACTAACACTCTCCCCACTTGGAGAGTCAGCGCCTTTAACCTCCTGTTTGGCACAGTTTGCAATTTCTGCGGAAGATGAACAGGAATAGCGAGAACCAATGAGAGACTAGCTGGAGGTGTCTGGACGGGCAAATTTAACTCTCATTTCCCACCAGGAAGAGGAAATAACCAAAGGCTCAGTGTGCCGTACCGGAACCAGATTAGGGCCTGAAGCCATCCTGCGGTGTTGCGGCCAGCTCAAAAGAAAGCGAGTTGAAGAAAGGAGCTCAGGGGCACTGTAATTCACAAACCTGCAGAGTTATAAATGACAGCTATCGTCCAAAAATAGACTGAAGTAAGGCTGCCAAGAGGACTTGAAAGCGGGGCAGAATTGCAGGAAACCGATTTCAGGAGGTAGACTGGAATTGCATTGAAAGCATACGAAAAGAGGCAGAACGTCCACAATGATGCACTTGGCCAAAAAGGGCGTATGCGTTTTTTCCTGAATATATTCAGGAAAAAACGCATACGCCCTTTTTGGCCAACCAAGCAAACTTGCAAAGGAAATCTGCACTACAATGAAGTCTCACTTCCCCCCGGTCAAAAGGGCCATCTGAAAAAAGTGTAAAATCCAGAAAGGCAGGACAGGCCATGGAGAACTGGGAGCCTTGTTATGCTGATGGGCGGGATGTAAATTGCCAACAAACACTCAGGAGAAGTGTATGGTGTTTCCTGAAACATCTAAAAAACAAAGCAACAGAGCCTAGGGCACTTCCACTTATGGTCCTATAGCTTACGGAAATTAAAATCAAAAAGACACAGCCACCCCAAAGTTTGGGACGCCTCTGTTTACAAGAACCTCGTTTACCGTACAAGTTCAATATCACAGAAAGTGAAAAATGGATAAAGAAGTTGTGGTATTTACTTACAAAGCAATATCACCAATCAATGAAATCTGTGTCATCAGGCCCTTAGCAGCACAATGAGTGGATTCAGGTATGATGATTCTAACTGAAATAAGTCACACAGAAAAAGAAACATCATAAGATATCAGTAATACACGGAATGTAAAGTTGGCTACACAGGAACTGAATTCCAAAACAGAACAGTGTCTCAAATTTAAAAAACCAACTTATGCTTGCTTAAGGGGAAAGGTGAGTTGGGGTGCTGCATAAAACCAGAGATTGAAATGAGCACAGATAAAGTTCCTTAAGCCAAATATGGAATAGACAAGAGCTACTCCTTGCTCAACGAAATGGACTCAACACCGCATATTAAACGCCTAAGAATGTACCTGACTAGTAAGTATCTTAAAACCTATGGATTGCTATGTCTCCGAAAGAGAATCAAGCATGTGTACAGGGGCATAAACGCAGCAGTGATAGGATTGGAGAGGTTCGGTGAGCAAATGAAGACCCTTTGAAGTCATATTGCATGGTACCCATTCCACGGGTTTCAACTACCCAGGTTTAAGGTATTCTTCCTTCAGCTAAAACATGCATGTGGAACCTAGAGTATGATCAACCATGTGATCGGGAGACGTGTTCAAATATGTCTCAGTGTTCCTCCCCTGGTACTCGGGTGCAACATTCCAGACGCTTTACTAACACTCTCCCGACTTGGAGAGTCAGTCGCTTTAACCTCCTGTTTGGCCCAGTTTGCAATTTCTGCGGAAGCTGAACAGGAATAGCGAGAACCAATGAGAGGCTAGCTGCAGGTGTCTGGACGGGCAAATTTAACTCTCATTTCCCACCAGGAAAAGGAATTAACCAAAGGCTCAGCATGCCGGGCCGGAACCAAATTAGGGCCTGAAGCCATCCTGCGGTGTTGCGGCCAGGTCACAAGAAAGCGAGTTGAAGAAAGGAGCTCAGGGGCACTGTAATTCACAAACCTGCAGAGTTATAAATGACAGCTATCGTCCAAAAATAGACTGAAGTAAGGCTGCCAAGAGGACTTGAAAGCGGGGCAGAATTGCAGGAAACCGATTTCAGGAGGTAGACTGGAATTGCATTGAAAGCATAGGAAAAGAGGCAGAACGTCCACAATGATGCACTTGGCCAAAAAGGGCGTATGCGTTTTTTCCTGAATATATTCAGGAAAAAACGCATACGCCCTTTTTGGCCAACCAAGCAAGCTTGCAAAGGAAATCTGCACTACAATGAAGTCTCACTTCCCCCCGGTCAAAATGGCCATCTGAAAAAAGTGTAAAATCCAGAAAGGCAGGACAGGCCATGGAGAACTGGGAGCCTTGTTATGCTGAAGGGCGGGATGTAAATTGCCAATAAACACTCGGGAGAAGTGTATGGTGTTTCCTGAAACATCTAAAAAACAAAGCAACAGAGCCTAGGGCACTTCCACTTATGGTCTTATAGCTTAGGGAATTTAAAATCAAAAAGACACAGCCACCCCAAAGTTTCGAACGGCTCTGTTTACAAGAACCTCGTTTACAGTACAAGTTCAACATCGCAGAAAGTGAAAAATGGATAAAAAAGTTGTGGTATTTACTTACAAAGCAATATCACTCAGCAATGAAATCTGTGTCATCAGGCCCTTAGCAGCACAATGAGTGGATTCAGGTATGATGATTCTAACTGAAATAAGTCACACAGAAAAAGAAACATCATAAGATATCAGTAATACACGGAATGTAAACTTGGCTACACAGGAACTGAATTACAGAACAGAACAGGGTCTCAAATTTAGAAAACCAACTTATGCTTGCTTAAGGGTAAAGGTGAGTTGGGGTGCTGCATAAAACCAGAGATTGAAATGAGCACAGATAAAGTTCCTTAAGCCAAATATGGAATAGACAAGAGCTACTCCTTGCTCAACGAAATGGACTCAACACCCCATATTAAACTCCTAAGAATGTACCTGACTAGTAAGTATCTTAAAACCTAGGGATTGCTATGTCTCCGAAAGAGAATCAAGCATGTGTACAGGGGCATAAACGCAGCAGTGATAGGATTGGAGAGGTTCGGTGAGCAAATGAAGACCCTTTGAAGTCATATTGCATGGTACCCATTCCACGGGTTTCAACTACCCAGGTTTAAGGTATTCTTCCTTCAGCTAAAACATGCATGTGGAACCTAGAGCATGATCAACCATGTGATCGGGAGACGTGTTCAAATATGTCTCAGTTTTCCTACCCTGGTACTCGGGTGCAACATTCCAGACGCTTTACTAACACTCTCCCGACTTGGAGAGTCAGTCCCTTTAACCTCCTGTTTGGCCCAGTTTGCAATTTCTGCGGAAGATGAACAGGAATAGCGAGAACCAATGAGAGGCTAGCTGGAGGTGTCTGGACGGGCAAATTTAACTCTCATTTCCCACCAGGAAGAGGAATTAACCAAAGGCTCAGCATGCCGGGCTGGAACCAGATTAGGGCCTGAAGCCATCCTGCGGTGTTGCGGCCAGCTCACAAGAAAGCGAGTTGAAGAAAGGAGCTCAGGGGCACTGTAATTCACAAACCTGCAGAGTTATAAATGACAGCTATCGTCCAAAAATAGACTGAAGTAAGGCTGCCAAGAGGACTTGAAAGCGGGACAGAATTGCAGGAAACCAATTTCAGGAGGTAGACTGGAATTGCATTGAAAGCATAGGAAAAGAGGCAGAACGTCCACAATGATGCACTTGGCCAAAAAGGGCGTATGCGTTTTTTCCTGAATATATTCAGGAAAAAACGCATACGCCCTTTTTGGCCAACCAAGCAAGCTTGCAAAGGAAATCTGCACTACAATGAAGTCTCACTTCCCCCCGGTCAAAAGGGCCATCTGAAAAAAGTGTAAAATCCAGAAAGGCAGGACAGGCCATGGAGAACTGGGAGCCTTGTTATGCTGAAGGGCGGGATGTAAATTGCCAATAAACACTTGGGAGAAGTGTACGGTGTTTCCTGAAACATCTAAAAAACAAAGCAACAGAGCCTAGGGCACTGCCACTTATGGTCCTATAGCTTAGGGAAATTAAAATCAAAAAGACACAGCCACCCCAAAGTTTGGGACGCCTCTGTTTACAAGAACCTCGTTTACAGTACAAGTTCAACATCGCAGAAAGTGAAAAATGGATAAAGAAGTTGTGGTATTTACTTACAAAGCAATATCACTCAGCAATGAAATCTGTGTCATCAGGCCCTTAGCAGCACAATGAGTGGATTCAGGTATGATGATTCTAACTGAAATAAGTCACACAGAAAAAGAAACATCATAAGATATCAGTAATACACGGAATGTAAACTTGGCTACACAGGAACTGAATTACAGAACAGAACAGGGTCTCAAATTTAGAAAACCAACTTATGCTTGCTTAAGGGTAAAGGTGAGTTGGGGTGCTGCATAAAACCAGAGATTGAAATGAGCACAGATAAAGTTCCTTAAGCCAAATATGGAATAGACAAGAGCTACTCCTTGCTCAAAGAAATGGACTCAACACCGCATATTAAACGCCTAAGAATGTACCTGACTAGTAATTATCTTAAAACCTATGGATTGCTATGTCTCCGAAAGAGAATCAAGCATGTGTACAGGGGCATAAACGCAGCAGTGATAGGATTGGAGATGTTCGGTGAGCAAATGAAGACCCTTTGAAGTCATATTGCATGGTACCCATTCCATGGGTCTCAACTCTCCAGGTTTAAGGTATTCTTCCTTCAGCTAAAACATGCATGTGGAACCCAGAGTATGATCAACCATGTGATCGGGAGACGTGTTCAAATATGTCTCAGTTTTCGTACCCTGGTACTCGGGTGCAACATTCCAGATGCTTTACTAACACTCTCCCGACTTGGAGAGTCAGTCCCTTTAACCTCCTGTTTGGCCCAGTTTGCAATTTCTGTGGAAGATGAACAGGAATAGTGACAACCAATGAGAGACTAGCTGGAGGTGTCTGGATGGGCAAATTTAACTCTCATTTCCCACCAGGAAGAGGAATTAACCAAAGGCTCAGCGTGCCGTGCCAGAACCAGATTAGGGCCTGAAGACATCATGCGGTGTTGCGGCCAGGTCACAAGAAAGCGAGTTGAAGAAAGGAGCTCAGGGGCACTGTAATTCACAAACCTGCAGAGTTATAAATGACAGCTATCATCCAAAAATATACTGAAGTAAGGCTGCCAAGAGGACTTGAAAGCGGGGCAGAATTACGGGAAACTGATTTCAGGAGGTAGACTGGAATTGCATTGAAAGCATAGGAAAAGAGGCAGAACGTCCACAATGATGCACTTGGCCAAAAAGGGTGTATGCGTTTTTTCCTGAATATATTCAGGAAAAAACGCATACGCCCTTTTTGGCCAACCAAGCAAACTTGCAAAGGAAATCTGCACTACAATGAAGTCTCACTTCCCCCCGGTCAAAAGGGCCATCTGAAAAAAGTGTAAAATCCAGAAAGGCAGGACAGGCCATGGAGAACTGGGAGCCTTGTTATGCTGATGGGCGGGATGTGAATTGCCAACAGACACTCAGGAGAAGTGTATGGTGTTTCCTGAAACATCTAAAAAACAAAGCAACAGAGCCTAGGGCACTTCCACTTATGGTCCTATAGCTTAGGGAAATTAAAATCAAAAAGACACAGCCACCCCAAAGTTTGGGACGCCTCCGCTTACAAGAACCTCGTTTACCGTACAAGTTCAATATCACAGAAAGTGAAAAATAGATAAAGAACTTGTGGTACTTACGTACAATGCAGTATCACTCAGCAATGAAATCTATGTCATCAGGCCCGTAGCAGCATAATGAGTGGATTCAGGTACGATGATTCTAACTGAAATAAGTCACACAGAAAAAGGAACATCATAAGATATCACTAATACACGGAATGTAAACTTGGCTACACAGGAACTGCATTCCAAAACAGAACAGGGTCTCAAATTTAGAAAACCAACTTATGCTTGCTTAATGGTAAAGGTGAGTTGGGGTGCTGCATAAAACCAGAGATTGAAATGAGCACAGATAAAGTTCCTTAAGCCAAATATGGAATAGACAAGAGCTACTCCTTGCTCAACGAAATGGACTCAAAACCCCATATTAAACGCCTAAGAATGTACCTGACTAGTAAGTATCTTAAAACCTATGGATTGCTATGTCTCCAAAAGAGAATCAAGCGTGTGTACAGGGGCATAAATGCAGCAGTGATAGGATTGGAGAGGTTCGGTGAGCAAATGAAGACCCTTTGAAGTCATATTGCACGGTACCCATTCCACGGGTCTCAACTCTCCAGGTTTAAGGTATTCTTCCTTCAGCTAAAACATGCATGTGGAACCCAGAGTATGATCAACCATGTGAACGGGAGACGTGTTCAAATATGTCTCAGTTTTCCTACCCTGGTACTCGGGTGCAACACTCCAGACTCTTTACTAACACTCTCCCGACTTGGAGAGTCAGTCCTTTTAACCTCCTGTTTGGCCCAGTTTGCAATTTCTGCGGAAGATGAACAGGAATAGCGAGAACCAATGAGAGGCTAGCTGCAGGTGTCTGGACGGGCAAATTTAACTCTCATTTCCCACCAGGAAGAGGAATTAACCAAAGGCTCAGCATGCCGGGCCGGAACCAGATTAGGGCCTGAAGCCATCCTGCGGTGTTGCGGCCAGCTCACAAGAAAGCGAGTTGAAGAAAGGAGCTCAGGGGCACTGTAATTCACAAACCTGCAGAGTTATAAATGACAGCTATCGTCCAAAATATACTGAAGTAAGGCTGCCAAGAGGACTTGAAAGCGGGGCAGAATTGCAGGAAACCGATTTCAGGAGGTAGACTGGAATTGCATTGAAAGCATAGGAAAAGAGGCAGAACGTCCACAATGATGCACTTGGCCAAAAAGGGCGTATGCGTTTTTTCCTGAATATATTCAGGAAAAAACGCATACGCCCTTTTTGGCCAACCAAGCAAGCTTGCAAAGGAAATCTGCACTACAATGAAGTCTCACTTCCCCCCGGTCAAAAGGGCCATCTGAAAAAAGTGTAAAATCCAGAAAGGCAGGACAGGCCATGGAGAACTGGGAGCCTTGTTATGCTGATGGGCGGGATGTAAATTGCCAACAGACACTCGGGAGAAGTGTATGGTGTTTCCTGAAACATCTAAAAAACAAAGCAACAGAGCCTAGGGCACTGCCACTTATGGTCCTATAGCTTAGGGAAATTAAAATCAAAAAGACACAGCCACCCCAAAGTTTGGGACGCCTCTGTTTACAAGAACCTCGTTTACAGTACAAGTTCAACATCGCAGAAAGTGAAAAATGGATAAAGAAGTTGTGGTATTTACTTACAAAGCAATATCACTCAGCAATGAAATCTATGTCATCAGGCCCTTAGCAGCACAATGAGTGGATTCAGGTATGATGATTCTAACTGAAATAAGTCACACAGAAAAAGAAACATCATAAGATATCAGTAATACACGGAATGTATACTTGGCTACACAGGAACTGAATTACAGAACAGAACAGGGTCTCAAATTTAGAAAATCAACTTATGCTTGCTTAAGGGGAAAGGTGAGTTGGGGTGCTGCATAAAACCAGAGATTGAAATGAGCACAGATAAAGTTCCTTAAGCCAAATATGGAATAGACAAGAGCTACTCCTTGCTCAAAGAAATGGACTCAACACCGCATATTAAACGCCTAAGAATGTACCTGACTAGTAAGTATCTTAAAACCTATGGATTGCTATGTCTCCGAAAGAGAATCAAGCATGTGTACAGGGGCATAAACGCAGCAGTGATAGGACTGGAGATGTTCGGTGAGCAAATGAAGACCCTTTGAAGTCATATTGCATGGTACCCATTCCACGGGTCTCAACTCTCCAGGTTTAAGGTATTCTTCCTTCAGCTAAAACATGCATGTGGAACCCAGAGTATGATCAACCATGTGATCGGGAGACGTGTTCAAATATGTCTCAGTTTTCGTACCCTGGTACTCGGGTGCAACATTCCAGATGCTTTACTAACACTCTCCCGACTTGGAGAGTCAGTCCCTTTAACCTCCTGTTTGGCCCAGTTTGCAATTTCTGTGGAAGATGAACAGGAATAGCGACAACCAATGAGAGACTAGCTGGAGGTGTCTGGATGGGCAAATTTAACTCTCATTTCCCACCAGGAAGAGGAATTAACCAAAGGCTCAGCGTGCCGTGCCAGAACCAGATTAGGGCCTGAAGACATCCTGCGGTGTTGCGGCCAGGTCACAAGAAAGCGAGTTGAAGAAAGGAGCTCAGGGGCACTGTAATTCACAAACCTGCAGAGTTATAAATGACAGCTATCGTCCAAAAATAGACTGAAGTAAAGCTGCCAAGAGGACTTGAAAGCGGGGCAGAATTACGGGAAACTGATTTCAGGAGGTAGACTGGAATTGCATTGAAAGCATAGGAAAAGAGGCAGAACGTCCACAATGATGCACTTGGCCAAAAAGGGCGTATGCGTTTTTTCCTGAATATATTCAGGAAAAAACGCATACGCCCTTTTTGGCCAACCAAGCAAACTTGCAAAGGAAATCTGCACTACAATGAAGTCTCACTTCCCCCCGGTCAAAAGGGCCATCTGAAAAAAGTGTAAAATCCAGAAAGGCAGGACAGGCCATGGAGAACTGGGAGCCTTGTTATGCTGATGGGCGGGATGTAAATTGCCAACAGACACTCAGGAGAAGTGTATGGTGTTTCCTGAAACATCTAAAAAACAAAGCAACAGAGCCTAGGGCACTGCCACTTATGGTCCTATAGCTTAGGGAAATTAAAATCAAAAAGACACAGCCACCCCAAAGTTTGGGACGCCTCCGCTTACAAGAACCTCGTTTACCGTACAAGTTCAATATCACAGAAAGTGAAAAATAGATAAAGAACTTGTGGTACTTACGTACAATGCAGTATCACTCAGCAATGAAATCTATGTCATCAGGCCCGTAGCAGCATAATGAGTGGATTCAGGTACGATGATTCTAACTGAAATAAGTCACACAGAAAAAGAAACATCATAAGATATCACTAATACACGGAATGTAAACTTGGCTACACAGGAACTGCATTCCAAAACAGAACAGGGTCTCAAATTTAGAAAACCAACTTATGCTTGCTTAAGGGGAAAGGTGAGTTGGGGTGCTGCATAAAACCAGAGATTGAAATGAGCACAGATAAAGTTCCTTAAGCCAAATATGGAATAGACAAGAGCTACTCCTTGCTCAACGAAATGGACTCAAAACCCCATATTAAACGCCTAAGAATGTACCTGACTAGTAAGTATCTTAAAACCTATGGATTGCTATGTCTCCAAAAGAGAATCAAGCGTGTGTACAGGGGCATAAATGCAGCAGTGATAGGACTGGAGAGGTTCGGTGAGCAAATGAAGACCCTTTGAAGTCATATTGCACGGTACCCATTCCACGGGTCTCAACTCTCCAGGTTTAAGGTATTCTTCCTTCAGCTAAAACATGCATGTGGAACCCAGAGTATGATCAACCATGTGAACGGGAGACGTGTTCAAATATGTCTCAGTTTTCCTACCCTGGTACTCGGGTGCAACACTCCAGACGCTTTACTAACACTCTCCCGACTTGGAGAGTCAGTCCCTTTAACCTCCTGTTTGGCCCAGTTTGCAATTTCTGCGGAAGATGAACAGGAATAGCGAGAACCAATGAGAGGCTAGCTGCAGGTGTCTGGACGGGCAAATTTAACTCTCATTTCCCAACAGGAAGTGGAATTAACCAAAGGCTCAGCATGCCGGGCCGGAACCAGATTAGGGCCTGAAGCCATCCTGCGGTGTTGCGGCCAGCTCACAAGAAAGCAAGTTGAAGAAAGGAGCTCACGGGCACTGTAATTCACAAACCTGCAGAGTTATAAATGACAGCTATCGTCCAAAAATATACTGAAGTAAGGCTGCCAAGAGGACTTGAAAGCGGGGCAGAATTGCAGGAAACCGATTTCAGGAGGTAGACTGGAATTGCATTGAAAGCATAGGAAAAGAGGCAGAACGTCCACAATGATGCACTTGGCCAAAAAGGGCGTATGCGTTTTTTCCTGAATATATTCAGGAAAAAACGCATACGCCCTTTTTGGCCAACCAAGCAAGCTTGCAAAGGAAATCTGCACTACAATGAAGTCTCACTTCCCCCCGGTCAAAAGGGCCATCTGAAAAAAGTGTAAAATCCAGAAAGGCAGGACAGGCCATGGAGAACTGGGAGCCTTGTTATGCTGATGGGCGGGATGTAAATTGCCAACAACCACTCGGGAGAAGTGTATGGTGTTTCCTGAAACATCTAAAAAACAAAGCAACAGAGCCTAGGGCACTGCCACTTATGGTCCTATAGTTTAGGGAAATTAAAATCAAAAAGACACAGCCACCCCAAAGTTTGGGACGCCTCTGTTTACAAGAACCTCGTTTACAGTACAAGTTCAACATCGCAGAAAGTGAAAAATGGATAAAGAAGTTGTGGTATTTACTTACAAAGCAATATCACTCAGCAATGAAATCTATGTCATCAGGCCCTTAGCAGCACAATGAGTGGATTCAGGTATGATGATTCTAACTGAAATAAGTCACACAGAAAAAGAAACATCATAAGATATCAGTAATACACGGAATGTATACTTGGCTACACAGGAACTGAATTACAGAACAGAACAGGGTCTCAAATTTAGAAAATCAACTTATGCTTGCTTAAGGGGAAAGGTGAGTTGGGGTGCTGCATAAAACCAGAGATTGAAATGAGCACAGATAAAGTTCCTTAAGCCAAATATGGAATAGACAAGAGCTACTCCTTGCTCAAAGAAATGGACTCAACACCGCATATTAAACGCCTAAGAATGTACCTGACTAGTAAGTATCTTAAAACCTATGGATTGCTATGTCTCCGAAAGAGAATCAAGCATGTGTACAGGGGCATAAACGCAGCAGTGATAGGATTGGAGATGTTCGGTGAGCAAATGAAGACCCTTTGAAGTCATATTGCATGGTACCCATTCCACGGGTCTCAACTCTCCAGGTTTAAGGTATTCTTCCTTCAGCTAAAACATGCATGTGGAACCCAGAGTATGATCAACCATGTGATCGGGAGACGTGTTCAAATATGTCTCAGTTTTCGTACCCTGGTACTCGGGTGCAACATTCCAGATGCTTTACTAACACTCTCCCGACTTGGAGAGTCAGTCCCTTTAACCTCCTGTTTGGCCCAGTTTGCAATTTCTGTGGAAGATGAACAGGAATAGCGACAACCAATGAGAGACTAGCTGGAGGTGTCTGGATGGGCAAATTTAACTCTCATTTCCCACCAGGAAGAGGAATTAACCAAAGGCTCAGCGTGCCGTGCCAGAACCAGATTAGGGCCTGAAGACATCCTGCGGTGTTGCGGCCAGGTCACAAGAAAGCGAGTTGAAGAAAGGAGCTCAGGGGCACTGTAATTCACAAACCTGCAGAGTTATAAATGACAGCTATCGTCCAAAAATAGACTGAAGTAAGGCTGCCAAGAGGACTTGAAAGCGGGGCAGAATTACGGGAAACTGATTTCAGGAGGTAGACTGGAATTGCATTGAAAGCATAGGAAAAGAGGCAGAACGTCCACAATGATGCACTTGGCCAAAAAGGGCGTATGCGTTTTTTCCTGAATATATTCAGGAAAAAACGCATACGCCCTTTTTGGCCAACCAAGCAAGCTTGCAAAGGAAATCTGCACTACAATGAAGTCTCACTTCCCCCCGGTCAAAAGGGCCATCTGAAAAAAGTGTAAAATCCAGAAAGGCAGGACAGGCCATGGAGAACTGGGAGCCTTGTTATGCTGATGGGCGGGATGTAAATTGCCAACAGACACTCAGGAGAAGTGTATGGTGTTTCCTGAAACATCTAAAAAACAAAGCAACAGAGCCTAGGGCACTACCACTTATGGTCCTATAGCTTAGGGAAATTAAAATCAAAAAGACACAGCCACCCCAAAGTTTGGGACGCCTCCGCTTACAAGAACCTCGTTTACCGTACAAGTTCAATATCACAGAAAGTGAAAAATAGATAAAGAACTTGTGGTACTTACGTACAATGCAGTATCACTCAGCAATGAAATCTATGTCATCAGGCCCGTAGCAGCATAATGAGTGGATTCAGGTACGATGATTCTAACTGAAATAAGTCACACAGAAAAAGAAACATCATAAGGTATCACTAATACACGGAATGTAAACTTGGCTACACAGGAACTGCATTCCAAAACAGAACAGGGTCTCAAATTTAGAAAACCAACTTATGCTTGCTTAAGGGGAAAGGTGAGTTGGGGTGCTGCATAAAACCAGAGATTGAAATGAGCACAGATAAAGTTCCTTAAGCCAAATATGGAATAGACAAGAGCTACTCCTTGCTCAACGAAATGGACTCAAAACCCCATATTAAACGCCTAAGAATGTACCTGACTAGTAAGTATCTTAAAACCTATGGATTGCTATGTCTCCAAAAGAGAATCAAGCGTGTGTACAGGGGCATAAATGCAGCAGTGATAGGATTGGAGAGGTTCGGTGAGCAAATGAAGACCCTTTGAAGTCATATTGCACGGTACCCATTCCACGGGTCTCAACTCTCCAGGTTTAAGGTATTCTTCCTTCAGCTAAAACATGCATGTGGAACCCAGAGTATGATCAACCATGTGAACGGGAGACGTGTTCAAATATGTCTCAGTTTTCCTACCCTGGTACTCGGGTGCAACACTCCAGACGCTTTACTAACACTCTCCCGACTTGGAGAGTCAGTCCCTTTAACCTCCTGTTTGGCCCAGTTTGCAATTTCTGCGGAAGATGAACAGGAATAGCGAGAACCAATGAGAGGCTAGCTGCAGGTGTCTGGACGGGCAAATTTAACTCTCATTTCCCACCAGGAAGAGGAATTAACCAAAGGCTCAGCATGCCGGGCCGGAACCAGATTAGGGCCTGAAGCCATCCTGCGGTGTTGCGGCCAGCTCACAAGAAAGCGAGTTGAAGAAAGGAGCTCAGGGGCACTGTAATTCACAAACCTGCAGAGTTATAAATGACAGCTATCGTCCAAAAATAGACTGAAGTAAGGCTGCCAAGAGGACTTGAAAGCGGGGCAGAATTGCAGGAAACCGATTTCAGGAGGTAGACTGGAATTGCATTGAAAGCATAGGAAAAGAGGCAGAACGTCCACAATGATGCACTTGGCCAAAAAGGGCGTATGCGTTTTTTCCTGAATATATTCAGGAAAAAACGCATACGCCCTTTTTGGCCAACCAAGCAAGCTTGCAAAGGAAATCTGCACTACAATGAAGTCTCACTTCCCCCCGGTCAAAAGGGCCATCTGAAAAAAGTGTAAAATCCAGAAAGGCAGGACAGGCCATGGAGAACTGGGAGCCTTGTTATGCTGATGGGCGGGATGTAAATTGCCAACAGACACTCGGGAGAAGTGTATGGTGTTTCCTGAAACATCTAAAAAACAAAGCAACAGAGCCTAGGGCACTGCCACTTATGGTCCTATAGCTTAGGGAAATTAAAATCAAAAAGACACAGCCACCCCAAAGTTTGGGACGCCTCTGTTTACAAGAACCTCGTTTACAGTACAAGTTCAACATCGCAGAAAGTGAAAAATGGATAAAGAAGTTGTGGTATTTACTTACAAAGCAATATCACTCAGCAATGAAATCTATGTCATCAGGCCCTTAGCAGCACAATGAGTGGATTCAGGTATGATGATTCTAACTGAAATAAGTCACACAGAAAAAGAAACATCATAAGATATCAGTAATACACGGAATGTATACTTGGCTACACAGGAACTGAATTACAGAACAGAACAGGGTCTCAAATTTAGAAAATCAACTTATGCTTGCTTAAGGGGAAAGGTGAGTTGGGGTGCTGCATAAAACCAGAGATTGAAATGAGCACAGATAAAGTTCCTTAAGCCAAATATGGAATAGACAAGAGCTACTCCTTGCTCAAAGAAATGGACTCAACACCGCATATTAAACGCCTAAGAATGTACCTGACTAGTAAGTATCTTAAAACCTATGGATTGCTATGTCTCCGAAAGAGAATCAAGCATGTGTACAGGGGCATAAACGCAGCAGTGATAGGATTGGAGATGTTCGGTGAGCAAATGAAGACCCTTTGAAGTCATATTGCATGGTACCCATTCCACGGGTCTCAACTCTCCAGGTTTAAGGTATTCTTCCTTCAGCTAAAACATGCATGTGGAACCCAGAGTATGATCAACCATGTGATCGGGAGACGTGTTCAAATATGTCTCAGTTTTCGTACCCTGGTACTCGGGTGCAACATTCCAGATGCTTTACTAACACTCTCCCGACTTGGAGAGTCAGTCCCTTTAACCTCCTGTTTGGCCCAGTTTGCAATTTCTGTGGAAGATGAACAGGAATAGCGACAACCAATGAGAGACTAGCTGGAGGTGTCTGGATGGGCAAATTTAACTCTCATTTCCCACCAGGAAGAGGAATTAACCAAAGGCTCAGCGTGCCGTGCCAGAACCAGATTAGGGCCTGAAGACATCCTGCGGTGTTGCGGCCAGGTCACAAGAAAGCGAGTTGAAGAAAGGAGCTCAGGGGCACTGTAATTCACAAACCTGCAGAGTTATAAATGACAGCTATCGTCCAAAAATAGACTGAAGTAAGGCTGCCAAGAGGACTTGAAAGCGGGGCAGAATTACGGGAAACTGATTTCAGGAGGTAGACTGGAATTGCATTGAAAGCATAGGAAAAGAGGCAGAACGTCCACAATGATGCACTTGGCCAAAAAGGGCGTATGCGTTTTTTCCTGAATATATTCAGGAAAAAACGCATACGCCCTTTTTGGCCAACCAAGCAAACTTGCAAAGGAAATCTGCACTACAATGAAGTCTCACTTCCCCCCGGTCAAAAGGGCCATCTGAAAAAAGTGTAAAATCCAGAAAGGCAGGACAGGCCATGGAGAACTGGGAGCCTTGTTATGCTGATGGGCGGGATGTAAATTGCCAACAGACACTCAGGAGAAGTGTATGGTGTTTCCTGAAACATCTAAAAAACAAAGCAACAGAGCCTAGGGCACTGCCACTTATGGTCCTATAGCTTAGGGAAATTAAAATCAAAAACACACAGCCACCCCAAAGTTTGGGACGCCTCCGCTTACAAGAACCTCGTTTACCGTACAAGTTCAATATCACAGAAAGTGAAAAATAGATAAAGAACTTGTGGTACTTACGTACAATGCAGTATCACTCAGCAATGAAATCTATGTCATCAGGCCCGTAGCAGCATAATGAGTGGATTCAGGTACGATGATTCTAACTGAAATAAGTCACACAGAAAAAGAAACATCATAAGATATCACTAATACACGGAATGTAAACTTGGCTACACAGGAACTGCATTCCAAAACAGAACAGGGTCTCAAATTTAGAAAACCAACTTATGCTTGCTTAAGGGGAAAGGTGAGTTGGGGTGCTGCATAAAACCAGAGATTGAAATGAGCACAGATAAAGTTCCTTAAGCCAAATATGGAATAGACAAGAGCTACTCCTTGCTCAACGAAATGGACTCAAAACCCCATATTAAACGCCTAAGAATGTACCTGACTAGTAAGTATCTTAAAACCTATGGATTGCTATGTCTCCAAAAGAGAATCAAGCGTGTGTACAGGGGCATAAATGCAGCAGTGATAGGATTGGAGAGGTTCGGTGAGCAAATGAAGACCCTTTGAAGTCATATTGCACGGTACCCATTCCACGGGTCTCAACTCTCCAGGTTTAAGGTATTCTTCCTTCAGCTAAAACATGCATGTGGAACCCAGAGTATGATCAACCATGTGAACGGGAGACGTGTTCAAATATGTCTCAGTTTTCCTACCCTGGTACTCGGGTGCAACACTCCAGACGCTTTACTAACACTCTCCCGACTTGGAGAGTCAGTCCCTTTAACCTCCTGTTTGGCCCAGTTTGCAATTTCTGCGGAAGATGAACAGGAATAGCGAGAACCAATGAGAGGCTAGCTGCAGGTGTCTGGACGGGCAAATTTAACTCTCATTTCCCACCAGGAAGAGGAATTAACCAAAGGCTCAGCATGCCGGGCCGGAACCAGATTAGGGCCTGAAGCCATCCTGCGGTGTTGCGGCCAGCTCACAAGAAAGCGAGTTGAAGAAAGGAGCTCAGGGGCACTGTAATTCACAAACCTGCAGAGTTATAAATGACAGCTATCGTCCAAAAATAGACTGAAGTAAGGCTGCCAAGAGGACTTGAAAGCGGGGCAGAATTGCAGGAAACCGATTTCAGGAGGTAGACTGGAATTGCATTGAAAGCATAGGAAAAGAGGCAGAACGTCCACAATGATGCACTTGGCCAAAAAGGGCGTATGCGTTTTTTCCTGAATATATTCAGGAAAAAACGCATACGCCCTTTTTGGCCAACCAAGCAAGCTTGCAAAGGAAATCTGCACTACAATGAAGTCTCACTTCCCCCCGGTCAAAAGGGCCATCTGAAAAAAGTGTAAAATCCAGAAAGGCAGGACAGGCCATGGAGAACTGGGAGCCTTGTTATGCTGATGGGCGGGATGTAAATTGCCAACAGACACTCGGGAGAAGTGTATGGTGTTTCCTGAAACATCTAAAAAACAAAGCAACAGAGCCTAGGGCACTGCCACTTATGGTCCTATAGCTTAGGGAAATTAAAATCAAAAAGACACAGCCACCCCAAAGTTTGGGACGCCTCTGTTTACAAGAACCTCGTTTACAGTACAAGTTCAACATCGCAGAAAGTGAAAAATGGATAAAGAAGTTGTGGTATTTACTTACAAAGCAATATCACTCAGCAATGAAATCTATGTCATCAGGCCCTTAGCAGCACAATGAGTGGATTCAGGTATGATGATTCTAACTGAAATAAGTCACACAGAAAAAGAAACATCATAAGATATCAGTAATACACGGAATGTATACTTGGCTACACAGGAACTGAATTACAGAACAGAACAGGGTCTCAAATTTAGAAAATCAACTTATGCTTGCTTAAGGGGAAAGGTGAGTTGGGGTGCTGCATAAAACCAGAGATTGAAATGAGCACAGATAAAGTTCCTTAAGCCAAATATGGAATAGACAAGAGCTACTCCTTGCTCAAAGAAATGAACTCAACACCGCATATTAAACGCCTAAGAATGTACCTGACTAGTAAGTATCTTAAAACCTATGGATTGCTATGTCTCCGAAAGAGAATCAAGCATGTGTACAGGGGCATAAACGCAGCAGTGATAGGATTGGAGATGTTCGGTGAGCAAATGAAGACCCTTTGAAGTCATATTGCATGGTACCCATTCCACGGGTCTCAACTCTCCAGGTTTAAGGTATTCTTCCTTCAGCTAAAACATGCATGTGGAACCCAGAGTATGATCAACCATGTGATCGGGAGACGTGTTCAAATATGTCTCAGTTTTCGTACCCTGGTACTCGGGTGCAACATTCCAGATGCTTTACTAACACTCTCCCGACTTGGAGAGTCAGTCCCTTTAACCTCCTGTTTGGCCCAGTTTGCAATTTCTGTGGAAGATGAACAGGAATAGCGACAACCAATGAGAGACTAGCTGGAGGTGTCTGGATGGGCAAATTTAACTCTCATTTCCCACCAGGAAGAGGAATTAACCAAAGGCTCAGCGTGCCGTGCCAGAACCAGATTAGGGCCTGAAGCCATCCTGCGGTGTTGCGGCCAGCTCAAAAGAAAGCGAGTTGAAGAAAGGAGCTCAGGGGCACTGTAATTCACAAACCTGCAGAGTTATAAATGACAGCTATCGTCCAAAAATAGACTGAAGTAAGGCTGCCAAGAGGACTTGAAAGCGGGGCAGAATTGCAGGAAACCGATTTCAGGAGGTAGACTGGAATTGCATTGAAAGCATAGGAAAAGAGGCAGAACGTCCACAATGATGCACTTGGCCAAAAAGGGCGTATGCGTTTTTTCCTGAATATATTCAGGAAAAAACGCATACACACTTTTTGGCCAACCAAGCAAGCTTGCAAAGGAAATCTGCACTACAATGAAGTCTCACTTCCCCCTGGTCAAAAGGGCCATCTGAAAAAAGTGTAAAATCCAGAAAGGCAGGACAGGCCATGGAGAACTGGGAGCCTTGTTATGCTGAAGGGCGGGATGTAAATTGCGAACAACCACTCGGGAGAAGTGTATGGTGTTTCCTTAAACATCTAAAAAACAAAGCAACAGAGCCTAGGGCACTTCCACTTATGGTCCTATAGCTTAGGGAATTTAAAATCAAAAAGACACAGCCACCCCAAAGTTTGGAACGGCTCTGTTTACAAGAACCTCGTTTACAGTACAAGTTCAACATCGCAGAAAGTGAAAAATGGATAAAAAAGTTGTGGTATTTACTTACAAAGCAATATCACTCAGCAATGAAATCTGTGTCATCAGGCCCTTAGTAGCACAATGAGTGGATTCAGGTATGATGATTCTAACTGAAATAAGTCACACAGAAAAAGAAACATCATAAGATATCAGTAATACACGGAATGTAAACTTGGCTACACAGGAACTGAATTACAGAACAGAACAGGGTCTCAAATTTAGAAAACCAACCTATGCTTGCTTAAGGGTAAAGGTGAGTTGGGGTGCTGCATAAAACCAGAGATTGAAATGAGCACAGATAAAGTTCCTTAAGTCAAATATGGAATAGACAAGAGCTACTCCTTGCTCAAAGAAATGGACTCAACACCGCATATTAAACGCCTAAGAATGTACCTGACTAGTAAGTATCTTAAAACCTATGGATTGCTATGTCTCCGAAAGAGAATCAAGCATGTGTACAGGGGCATAAACGCAGCAGTGATAGGATTGGAGAGGTTCGGTGAGCAAATGAAGACCCTTTGAAGTCATATTGCATGGTACCCATTCCACGGGTTTCAACTACCCAGGTTTTAGGTATTCTTCCTTCAGCTAAAACATGCATGTGGAACCCAGAGTATGATCAACCATGTGATCGGGAGACGTGTTCAAATATGTCTCAGTTTTCCTCCCCTGGTACTCGGGTGCAAAATTCCAGACGCTTTTCTAACACTCTCCCCACTTGGAGAGTCAGCGCCTTTAACCTCCTGTTTGGCCCAGTTTGCAATTTCTGCGGAAGATGAACAGGAATAGCGAGAACCAATGAGAGACTAGCTGGAGGTGTCTGGACGGGCAAATTTAAGTCTCATTTCCCACCAGGAAGAGGAAATAACCAGAGGCTCAGCGTGCCGTGCCGGAACCAGATTAGGGCCTGAAGCCATCCTGCGGTGTTGCGGCCAGGTCACAAGAAAGCAAGTTGAAGAAAGGAGCTCAGGGGCACTGTAATTCACAAACCTGCAGAGTTATAAATGACAGCTATCATCCAAAAATAGACTGAAGTAAGGCTGCCAGGAGGACTTGAAAGCGGGGCAGAATTGCAGGAAACCGATTTCAGGAGGTAGACTGGAATTGCATTGAAAGCATAGGAAAAGAGGCAGAACGTCCACAATGATGCACCTGGCCAAAAAGGGCGTATGCGTTTTTTCCTGAATATATTCAGGAAAAAACGCATACGCCCTTTTTGGCCAACCAAGCAAACTTGCAAAGGAAATCTGCACTACAATGAAGTCTCACTTCCCCCCGGTCAAAAGGGCCATCTGAAAAAAGTGTAAAATCCAGAAAGGCAGGACAGGCCATGGAGAACTGGGAGCCTTGTTATGCTGATGGGCGGGATGTAAATTGCCAACAGACATTCAGGATAAGTGTATGGTGTTTCCTGAAACATCTAAAAAACAAAGCAACAGAGCCTAGGGCACTTCCACTTATGGTCCTATAGCTTAGGGAAATTAAAATCAAAAAGACACAGCCACCCCAAAGTTTGGGACGCCTCCGTTTAAAAGAACCTCGTTTACCGTACAAGTTCAATATCACAGAAAGTGAAAAATGGATAAAGAACTTGTGGTACTTACGTACAATGCAGTATCACTCAGCAATGAAATCTATGTCATCAGGCCCGTAGCAGCATAATGAGTGGATTCAGGTACGATGATTCTAACTGAAATAAGTCACACAGAAAAAGAAACATCATAAGATATCACTAATACACGGAATGTAAACTTGGCTACACAGGAACTGCATTCCAAAACAGAACAGGGTCTCAAATTTAGAAAACCAACTTATGCTTGCTTAAGGGGAAAGGTGAGTTGAGGTGCTGCATAAAACCAGAGATTGAAATGAGCACAGATAAAGTTCCTTAAGCCAAATATGGAATAGACAAGAGCTACTCCTTGCTCAACGAAATGGACTCAAAACCCCATATTAAACGCCTAAGAATGTACCTGACTACTAAGTATCTTAAAACCTATGGATTGCTATGTCTCCAAAAGAGAATCAAGCGTGTGTACAGGGGCATAAATGCAGCAGTGATAGGATTGGAGAGGTTCGGGGAGCAAATGAAGACCCTTTGAAGTCATATTGCACGGTACCCATTCCACGGGTCTCAACTCTCCAGGTTTAAGGTATTCTTGCTTCAGCTAAAACATGCATGTGGAACCCAGAGTATGATCAACCATGTGAACGGGAGACGTGTTCAAATATGTCTCAGTTTTCCTACCCTGGTACTCGGGTGCAACACTCCAGACGCTTTACTAACACTCTCCCGACTTGGAGAGTCAGTCCCTTTAACCTCCTGTTTGGCCCAGTTTGCAATTTCTGCGGAAGATGAACAGGAATAGCGAGAACCAATGAGAGGCTAGCTGCAGGTGTCTGGACGGGCAAATTTAACTCTCATTTCCCACCAGGAAGAGGAATTAACCAAAGGCTCAGCATGCCGGGCCGGAACCAGATTAGGGCCTGAAGACATCCTGCGGTGTTGCGGCCAGCTCACAAGAAAGCGAGTTGAAGAAAGGAGCTCAGGGGCACTGTAATTCACAAACCTGCAGAGTTATAAATGACAGCTATCGTCCAAAAATAGACTGAAGTAAGGCTGCCAAGAGGACTTGAAAGCGGGGCAGAATTGCAGGAAACCGATTTCAGGAGGTAGACTGGAATTGCATTGAAAGCATAGGAAAAGAGGCAGAACGTCCACAATGATGCACTTGGCCAAAAAGGGCGTATGCGTTTTTTCCTGAATATATTCAGGAAAAAACGCATACGCCCTTTTTGGCCAACCAAGCAAGCTTGCAAAGGAAATCTGCACTACAATGAAGTCTCACTTCCCCCCGGTCAAAAGGGCCATCTGAAAAAAGTGTAAAATCCAGAAAGGCAGGACAGGCCATGGAGAACTGGGAGCCTTGTTATGCTGATGGGCGGGATGTAAATTGCCAACAACCACTCGGGAGAAGTGCATGGTGTTTCCTGAAACATCTAAAAAACAAAGCAACAGAGCCTAGGGCACTTCCACTTATGGTCCTATAGCTTAGGGAAATTAAAATCAAAAAGACACAGCCACCCCAAAGTTTGGAACGGCTCTGTTTACAAGAACCTCGTTTACAGTACAAGTTCAACATCGCAGAAAGTGAAAAATGGATAAAGAAGTTGTGGTATTTACTTACAAAGCAATAACACTCAGCAATGAAATCTATGTCATCAGGCCCTTAGCAGCACAATGAGTGGATTCAGGTATGATGATTCTAACTGAAATAAGTCACACAGAAAAAGAAACATCATAAGATATCAGTAATACACGGAATGTAAACTTGGCTACACAGGAACTGAATTACAGAACAGAACAGGGTCTCAAATTTAGAAAACCAACTTATGCTTGCTTAAGGGTAAAGGTGAGTTGGGGTGCTGCATAAAACCAGAGATTGAAATGAGCACAGATAAAGTTCCTTAAGCCAAATATGGAATAGACAAGAGCTACTCCTTGCTCAACGAAATGGACTCAACACCGCATATTAAACGCCTAAGAATGTACCTGACTAGTAAGTATCTTAAAACCTATGGATTGCTATGTCTCCGAAAGAGAATCAAGCGTGTGTACAGGGGCATAAACGCAGCAGTGATAGGATTGGAGATGTTCGGTGAGCAAATGAAGACCCTTTGAAGTCATATTGCATGGTACCCATTACACGGGTCTCAACTCTCCACGTTTAAGGTATTCTTCCTTCAGCTAAAACATGCATGTGGAACCCAGAGTATGATCAACCATGTGAACGAGAGACGTGTTCAAATATGTCTCAGTTTTCCTCCCCTGGTACTCGGGTGCAACATTCCAGACGCTTTACTAACACTCTCCCCACTTGGAGAGTCAGTCCCTTTAACCTCCTGTTTGGCCCAGTTTGCAATTTCTGCGGAAGATGAACAGGAATAGCGAGAACCAATGAGAGGCTAGCTGGAGGTGTCTGGACAGGCAAATTTAACACTCATTTCCCACCAGGAAGAGGAAATAACCAAAGCCTCAGCGTGCCGTGCCGGAACCAGATTAGGGCCTGAAGCCATCCTGCGGTGTTGCGGCCAGCTCAAAAGAAAGCGAGTTGAAGAAAGGAGCTCAGGGGCACTGTAATTCACAAACCTGCAGAGTTATAAATGACAGCTATCGTCCAAAAATAGACTGAAGTAAGGCTGCCAAGAGGACTTGAAAGCGGGGCAGAATTGCAGGAAACCGATTTCAGGAGGTAGACTGGAATTGCATTGAAAGCATAGGAAAAGAGGCAGAACGTCCACAATGATGCACTTGGCCAAAAAGGGCGTATGCGTTTTTTCCTGAATATATTCAGGAAAAAACGCATACGCCCTTTTTGGCCAACCAAGCAAACATGCAAAGGAAATCTGCACTACAATGAAGTCTCACTTCCCCCCGGTCAAAAGGGCCATCTGAAAAAAGTGTAAAATCCAGAAAGGCAGGACAGGCCATGGAGAACTGGGAGCCTTGTTATGCTGATGGGCGGGATGTAAATTGCCAACAGACACTCAGGAGAAGTGTATGGTGTTTCCTGAAACATCTAAAAAACAAAGCAACAGAACCTAGGGCACTTCCACTTATGGTCCTATAGCTTAGGGAAATTAAAATCAAAAAGACACAGCCACCCCAAAGTTTGGAACGGCTCTGTTTACAAGAACCTCGTTTACAGTACAAGTTCAACATCGCAGAAAGTGAAAAATGGATAAAGAAGTTGTGGTATTTACTTACAAAGCAATATCACTCAGCAATGAAATCTGTGTCATCAGGCCCTTAGCAGCACAATGAGTGGATTCAGGTATGATGATTCTAACTGAAATAAGTCACACAGAAAAAGAAACATCATAAAATATCAGTAATACATGGAATGTAAACTTGGCTACACAGGAACTGAATTACAGAACAGAACAGGGTCTCAAATTTAGAAAACCAACTTATGCTTGCTTAAGGGTAAAGGTGAGTTGGGGTGCTGCATAAAACCAGAGATTGAAATGAGCACAGATAAAGTTCCTTAAGTCAAATATGGAATAGACAAGAGCTACTCCTTGCTCAACGAAATGGACTCAACACCGCATATTAAACGCCTAAGAATGTACCTGACTAGTAAGTATCTTAAAACCTATGGATTGCTATGTCTCCGAAAGAGAATCAAGCATGTGTACAGGGGCATAAACGCAGCAGTGATAGGATTGGAGAGGTTCGGTGAGCAAATGAAGACCCTTTGAAGTCATATTGCATGGTACCCATTCCACGGGTTTCAAATACACAGGTTTAAGGTATTCTTCCTTCAGCTAAAACATGCATGTGGAACCCAAGTATGATCAACCATGTGAACGGGAGACGTGTTCAAATATGGCTCAGCTTTCCTCCACTGGTACTCGTGTGCAACATTCCAGACGCTTTACTAACACTCTCCCCACTTGGAGAGTCAGCGCCTTTAACCTCCTGTTTGGCCCAGTTTGCAATTTCTGCGGAAGATGAACAGGAATAGCGAGAACCAATGAGAGACTAGCTGGAGGTGTCTGGACGGGCAAATTTAACTCTCATTTCCCAACAGGAAGAGGAAATAACCAAAAGCTCAGCGTGCCGTGCCGGAACCAGATTAGGGCCTGAAGCCATCCTGTGGTGTTGCGGCCAGGTCACAAGAAAGCGAGTTGAAGAAAGGAGCTCAGGGGCACTGTAATTCACAAACCTGCAGAGTTACAAATGACAGCTATCGTCCAAAAATAGACTGAAGTAAGGCTGCCAAGAGGACTTGAAAGCGGGGCAGAATTGCAGGTAACCGATTTCAGGAGGTAGACTGGAATTGCATTGAAAGCATAGGAAAAGAGGCAGAACGTCCACAATGATGCACTTGGCCAAAAAGGGCGTATGCGTTTTTTCCTGAATATATTCAGGAAAAAACGCATACGCCCTTTTTGGCCAACCAAGCAAGCTTGCAAAGGAAATCTGCACTACAATGAAGTCTCACTTCCCCCCGGTCAAAAGGGCCATCTGAAAAAAGTGTAAAATCCAGAAAGGCAGGACAGGCCATGGAAAACTGGGAGCCTTGTTATGCTGATGGGCGGGATGTAAATTGTCAACAACCACTCAGGAGAAGTGTATGGTGTTTCCTGAAACATCTAAAAAACAAAGCAACAGAACCTAGGGCACTTCCACTTATGGTCCTATAGCTTAGGGAATTTAAAATCAAAAAGACACAGCCACCCCAAAGTTTGGAACGGCTCTGTTTACAAGAACCTCGTTTACAGTACAAGTTCAACATCGCAGAAAGTGAAAAATGGATAAAGAAGTTGTGGTATTTACTTACAAAGCAATATCACTCAGCAATGAAATCTGTGTCATCAGGCCCTTAGCAGCACAATAAGTGGATTCAGGTATGATGATTCTAACTGAAATAAGTCACACAGAAAAAGAAACATCATAAGATATCAGTAATACACGGATTGTAAACTTGGCTACACAGGAACTGAATTACAGAACAGAACAGGGTCTCAAATTTAGAAAACCAACTTATGCTTGCTTAAGGGTAAAGGTGAGTTGGGGTGCTGCATAAAACCAGAGATTGAAATGAGCACAGATAAAGTTCCTTAAGCCAAATATGGAATAGACAAGAGCTACTCCTTGCTCAACGAAATGGACTCAACACCGCATATTAAACGCCTAAGAATGTACCTGACTAGTAAGTATCTTAAAACCTAGGGATTGCTATGTCTCCAAAAGAGAATCAAGCATGTGTACAGGGGCATAAACGCAGCAGTGATAGGATTGGAGAGGTTCGGTGAGCAAATGAAGACCCTTTGAAGTCATATTGCATGGTACCCATTCCACGGGTTTCAACTACCCAGGTTTAAGGTATTCTTCCTTCAGCTAAAACATGTATGTGGAACCTAGAGTATGATCAACCATGTGATCGGGAGACGTGTTCAAATATGTCCCAGTTTTCGTACCCTGGTACTCGGGTGCAACATTCCAGACGCTTTACTAACACTCTCCCGACTTGGAGAGTCAGCGCCTTTAACCTCCTGTTTGGCCCAGTTTGCAATTTCTGCGGAAGATGAACAGGAATACCGAGAACCAATGAGAGGCTAGCTGGAGGTGTCTGGACGGGCAAATTTAACTCTCATTTCCCACCAGGAAGAGGAATTAACCAAAGGCTCAGCGTGCCGTGCCGGAACCAGATTAGGGCCTGAAGCCATCCTGCGGTGTTGCGGCCAGCTCAAAAGAAAGCGAGTTGAAGAAAGGAGCTCAGGGGCACTGTAATTCACAAACCTGCAGAGTTATAAATGACAGCATTCCTCCAAAAATACACTGAAGTAAGGCTGCCAAGAGGACTTGAAAGCGGGGCAGAATTGCAGGAAACCGATTTCAGGAGGTAGACTGGAATTGCATTGAAAGCATAGGAAAAGAGGCAGAACGTCCACAATGATGCACTTGGCCAAAAAGGGCGTATGCGTTTTTTCCTGAATATATTCAGGAAAAAACGCATACGCCCTTTTTGGCCAACCAAGCAAACTTGCAAAGGAAATCTGCACTACAATTAAGTCTCACTTCCCCCCAGTCAAAAGGGCCATCTGAAAAAAGTGTAAAATCCAGAAAGGCAGGACAGGCCATGGAGAACTGGGAGCCTTGTTATGCTGATGGGCGGGATGTAAATTGCCAACAACCACTCGGGAGAAGTGTACGATGTTTCTTAAAACATCTAAAAAACAAAGAAACAGAGCCTAGGGCACTTCCACTTATGGTCCTATAGCTTAGGGAAATTAAAATCAAAAAGACACAGCCACCCCAAAGTTTGGGACGCCTCTGTTTACAAGAACCTCGTTTACCGTACAAGTTCAATATCACAGAAAGTGAAAAATGGATAAAGAACTTGTGGTACTTACGTACAATGCAGTATCACTCAGCAATGAAATCTATGTCATCAGGCCCGTAGCAGCATCATGAGTGGATTCAGGTATGATGATTCTAACTGAAATAAGTCACACAGAAAAAGAAACATCATAAGATATCACTAATACACGGAATATAAACTTGGCTACAGAGGAACTGAATTCCAAAACAGAACAGGTTCTCAAATTTAGAAAACCAACTTATGCTTGCTTAAGGGGAAAGGTGAGTTGGATTGCTGCATAAAACCAGAGATTGAAATGAGCACAGATAAAGTTCCTTAAGCCAAATATGGAATAGACAAGAGCTACTCCTTGCTCAACGAAATGGACTCAACACCGCATATTAAACGCCTAAGAATGTACCTGACTAGTAAGTATCTTAAAACCTATGGATTGCTATGTCTCCGAAAGAGAATCAAGCATGTGTACAGGGGCATAAACGCAGCAGTGATAGGATTGGAGATGTTCGGTGAGCAAATGAAGACCCTTTGAAGTCATATTGCATGGTACCCATTCCACGGGTTTCAAATACCCAGGTTTAAGGTATTCTTCCTTCAGCTAAAACATGCATGTGGAACCTAGAGTATGATCAACCATGTGATCGGGAGACGTGTTCAAATATGTCTCAGTTTTCGTACCCTGGTACTTGGGTGCAACATTCCAGACGCTTTACTAACACTCTCCCGACTTGGAGAGTCAGTCCCTTTAACCTCCTGTTTGGCCCAGTTTGCAATTTCTGCAGAAGATGAACAGGAATAGCGAGAACCAATGAGAGACTAGCTGGAGGTGTCTGGACGGGCAAATTTAACTCTCATTTCCCACCAGGAAGAGGAAATAACCAAAGGCTCAGCGTGCCGTACCAGAATCAGATTAGGGCCTGAAGCCATCCTGCGGTGTTGCGGCCAGCTCAAAAGAAAGCGAGTTGAAGAAAGGAGCTCAGGGGCACTGTAATTCACAAACCTGCAGAGTTATAAATGACAGCTATCGTCCAAAAATAGACTGAAGTAAGGCTGCCAAGAGGACTTGAAAGCAGGGCAGAATTGCAGGAAACCGATTTCAGGAGGTAGACTGGAATTGCATTGAAAGCATAGGAAAAGAGGCAGAACGTCCACAATGATGCACTTGGCCAAAAAGGGCGTATGCGTTTTTTCCTGAATATATTCAGGAAAAAACGCATACGCCCTTTTTGGCCAACCAAGCAAGCTTGCAAAGGAAATCTGCACTACAATGAAGTCTCACTTCCCCCCGGTCAAAAGGGCCATCTGAAAAAAGTGTAAAATCCAGAAAGGCAGGACAGGCCATGGAGAACTGGGAGCCTTGTTATGCTGATGGGCGGGATGTAAATTGCCAACAACCACTCGGGAGAAGTGTATGGTGTTTCCTGAAACATCTAAAAAACAAAGCAACAGAACCTAGGGCACTTCCACTTATGGTCCTATAGCTTAGGGAAATTAAAATCAAAAAGACACAGCCACCCCAAAGTTTGGATCGGCTCTGTTTACAAGAACCTCGTTTACAGTACAAGTTCAACGTCACAGAAAGTGAAAAATGGATAAAGAAGTTGTGGTATTTACTTACAAAGCAATATCACTCAGCAATGAAATCTGTGTCATCAGGCCCTTAGCAGCACAATGAGTGGATTCAGGTATGATGATTCTAACTGAAATAAGTCACACAGAAAAAGAAACATCATAAGATATCAGTAATACACGGAATGTAAACTTGGCTACACAGGAACTGAATTACAGAACAGAACAGGGTCTCAAATTTAGAAAACCAACTTATGCTTGCTTAAGGGTAAAGGTGAGTTGGGGTGCTGCATAAAACCAGAGATTGAAATGAGCACAGATAAAGTTCCTTAAGCCAAATATGGAATAGACAAGAGCTACTCCTTGCTCAACGAAATGGACTCAACACCCCATATTAAACGCCTAAGAATGTACCTGACTAGTAAGTATCTTAAAACCTATGGATTGCTATGTCTCCGAAAGAGAATCAAGCATGTGTACAGGGGCATAAACGCAGCAGTGATAGGATTGGAGAGGTTCGGTGAGCAAATGAAGACCCTTTGAAGTCATATTGCATGGTACCCATTCCACGGGTTTCAACTACCCAGGTTTAAGGTATTCTTCCTTCAGCTAAAACATGCATGTGGAACCTAGAGTATGATCAACCATGTGATCGGGAGACGTGTTCAAATATGTCCCAGTTTTCGTACCCTGGTACTCGGGTGCAACATTCCAGACGCTTTACTAACACTCTCCCGACTTGGAGAGTCAGTCCCTTTAACCTCCTGTTTGGCCCAGTTTGCAATTTCTGCGGAAGATGAACAGGAATAGCGAGAACCAATGAGAGGCTAGCTGGAGGTGTCTGGACGGGCAAATTTAACTCTCATTTCCCACCAGGAAGAGGAATTAACCAAAGGCTCAGCGTGCCGTTCCGGAACCAGATTAGGGCCTGAAGCCATCCTGCGGTGTTGCGGCCAGCTCAAAAGAAAGCGAGTTGAAGAAAGGAGCTCAGGGGCACTGTAATTCACAAACCTGCAGAGTTATAAATGACAGCTATCGTCCAAAAATAGACTGAAGTAAAGCTGCCAAGAGGACTTGAAAGCAGGGCAGAATTGCAGGAAACCGATTTCAGAAGGTAGACTGGAATTGCATTGAAAGCATAGGAAAAGAGGCAGAACGTCCACAATGATGCACTTGGCCAAAAAGGGCATATGCGTTTTTTCCTGAATATATTCAGGAAAAAACGCATACGCACTTTTTGGCCAACCAAGCAAGCTTGCAAAGGAAATCTGCACTACAATGAAGTCTCACTTCCCCCCGGTCAAAAGGGCCATCTGAAAAAAGTGTAAAATCCAGAAAGGCAGGACAGGCCATGGAGAACTGGGAGCCTTGTTATGCTGATGGGCGGGATGTAAATTACCAACAGACACTCAGGAGAAGTGTATGGTGTTTCCGGAAACATCTAAAAAACAAAGCAACAGAGCCTAGGGCACTGCCACTTATGGTCCTATAGCTTAGGGAAATTAAAATCAAAAAGACACAGCCACCCCAAAGTTTGGGACGCCTCTGTTTACAAGAACCTCGTTTACAGTACAAGTTCAACATCGCAGAAAGTGAAAAATGGATAAAGAAGTTGTGGTATTTACTTACAAAGCAATATCACTCAGCAATTAAATCTATGTTATCAGGCCCTTAGGAGCACAATGAGTGGATTCAGGTATGATGATTCTAACTGAAATAAGTCACACAGAAAAAGACACATCATAAGATATCAGTAATACACGGAATGTAAACTTGGCTACACAGGAACTGAATTACAGAACAGAACAGGGTCTCAAATTTAGAAAACCAACTTATGCTTGCTTAAGGGGAAAGGTGAGTTGGGGTGCTGCATAAAACCAGAGATTGAAATGAGCACAGATAAAGTTCCTTAAGTCAAATATGGAATAGACAAGAGCTACTCCTTGCTCAACGAAATGGACTCAACACCGCATATTAAACGCCTAAGAATGTACCTGACTAGTAAGTATCTTAAAACCTATGGATTGCTATGTCTCCGAAAGAGAATCAAGCATGTGTACAGGGGCATAAACGCAGCAGTGATAGGATTGGAGAGGTTCGGTGAGCAAATGAAGACCCTTTGAAGTCATATTGCATGGTACCCATTCCACGGGTTTCAACTACCCAGGTTTTAGGTATTCTTCCTTCAGCTAAAACATGCATGTGGAACCTAGAGTATGATCAACCATGTGATCGGGAGACGTGTTCAAATATGTCCCAGTTTTCGTACCCTGGTACTCGGGTGCAACATTCCAGACGCTTTACTAACACTCTCCCCACTTGGAGAGTCAGCGCCTTTAACCTCCTGTTTGGCCCAGTTTGCAATTTCTGCGGAAGATGAACAGGAATAGCGAGAACCAATGAGAGACTAGCTGGAGGTGTCTGGACAGGCAAATTTAACTCTCATTTCCCACCAGGAAGAGGAATTAACCAAAGGCTCAGCGTGCCGTACCGGAACCAGATTAGGGCCTGAAGCCATCCTGCGGTGTTGCGGCCAGCTCAAAAGAAAGCGAGTTGAAGAAAGGAGCTCAGGGGCACTGTAATTCACAAACCTGCAGAGTTATAAATGACAGCTATCGTCCAAAAATAGACTGAAGTAAGGCTGCCAAGAGGACTTGAAAGCGGGGCAGAATTGCAGGAAACCGATTTCAGGAGGTAGACTGGAATTGCATTGAAAGCATAGGAAAAGAGGCAGAACGTCCACAATGATGCACTTGGCCAAAAAGGGCGTATGCGTTTTTTCCTGAATATATTCAGGAAAAAACGCATACGCCCTTTTTGGCCAACCAAGCAAGCTTGCAAAGGAAATCTGCACTACAATGAAGTCTCACTTCCCCCCGGTCAAAAGGGCCATCTGAAAAAAGTGTAAAATCCAGAAAGGCAGGACAGGCCATGGAGAACTGGGAGCCTTGTTATGCTGATGGGCGGGATGTAAATTGCCAACAGACACTTGGGAGAAGTGTATGGTGTTTCCTGAAACATCTAAAAAACAAAGCAACAGAGCCTAGGGCACTGCCACTTATGGTCCTATAGCTTAGGGAAATTAAAATAAAAAAGACACAGCCACCCCAAAGTTTGGAACGGCTCTGTTTACAGGAACCTCGTTTACAGTACAAGTTCAACATCGCAGAAAGTGAAAAATGGATAAAGAAGTTGTGGTATTTACTTACAAAGCAATATCACTCAGCAATGAAATCTGTGTCATCAGGCCCTTAGCAGCACAATGAGTGGATTCAGGTATGATGATTCTAACTGAAATAAGTCACACAGAAAAAGAAACATCATAAGATATCAGTAATACACGGATTGTAAACTTGGCTACACAGGAACTGAATGACAGAACAGAACAGGGTCTCAAATTTAGAAAACCAACTTATGCTTGCTTAAGGGTAAAGGTGAGTTGGGGTGCTGCATAAACCCAGAGATTGAAATGAGCACAGATAAAGTTCCTTAAGCCAAATATGGAATAGACAAGAGCTACTCCTTGCTCAACGAAATGGACTCAACACCCCATATTAAACACCTAAGAATGTACCTGACTAGTAAGTATCTTAAAACCTATGGATTGCTATGTCTCCGAAAGAGAATCAAGCATGTGTACAGGGGCATAAACGCAGCAGTGATAGGATTGGAGAGGTTCGGTGAGCAAATGAAGACCCTTTGAAGTCATATTGCATGGTACCCATTCCACGGGTTTCAAATACACAGGTTTAAGGTATTCTTCCTTCAGCTAAAACATGCATGTGGAACCCAAGTATGATCAACCATGTGAACGAGAGACGTGTTCAAATATGTCTCAGTTTTCCTCCCATGGTACTCGGGTGCAACATGCCAGACGCTTTACTAACACTCTCCCCACTTGGAGAGTCAGTCCCTTTAACTTCTTGTTTGGCCCAGTTTGCAATTTCTGTGGAAGATGAACAGGAATAGCGAGAACCAATGAGAGACTAGCTGGAGGTGTCTGGACGGGCAAATTTAACTCTCATTTCCCACCAGGAAGAGGAATTAACCAAAGGCTCAGCGTGCCGTACCGGAACCAGATTAGGGCCTGAAGCCATCCTGCGGTGTTGCGGCCAGCTCAAAATAAAGCGAGTTGAAGAAAGGAGCTCAGGGGCACTGTAATTCACAAACCTGCAGAGTTATAAATGACAGCTATCGTCCAAAAATACACTGAAGTAAGGCTGCCAAGAGGACTTGAAAGCGGGGCAGAATTGCAGGAATCCGATTTCAGGAGGTAGACTGGAATTGCATTGAAAGCATAGGAAAAGAGGCAGAACGTCCACAATGATGCACTTGGCCAAAAAGGGCGTATGCGTTTTTTCCTGAATATATTCAGGAAAAAACGCATACGCCCTTTTTGGCCAACCAAGCAAGCTTGCAAAGGAAATCTGCACTACAATGAAGTCTCACTTCCCCCCGGTCAAAAGGGCCATCTGAAAAAAGTGTAAAATCCAGAAAGGCAGGACAGGCCATGGAGAACTGGGAGCCTTGTTATGCTGATGGGCGGGATGTAAATTGCCAACAGACACTCGGGAGAAGTGTATGGTGTTTCCTTAAACATCTAAAAAACAAAGCAACAGAGCCTAGGGCACTGCCACTTATGGTCCTATAGCTTAGGGAAATTAAAATAAAAAAGACACAGCCACCCCAAAGTTTGGAACGGCTCTGTTTACAGGAACCTCGTTTACAGTACAAGTTCAACATCGCAGAAAGTGAAAAATGGATAAAGAAGTTGTGGTATTTACTTACAAACAATATCACTCAGCAATGAAATCTATGTCATCAGGCCCTTAGCAGCACAATGAGTGGATTAAGGTATGATGATTCTAACTGAAATAAGTCACACAGAAAAAGAAACATCATAAGATATCAGTAATACACGGACTGTAAACTTGGCTACACAGGAACTGAATGACAGAACAGAACAGGTTCTCAAATTTAGAAAACCAACTTATGCTTGCTTAAGGGTAAAGGTGAGTTGGGGTGCTGCATAAACCCAGAGATTGAAATGAGCACAGATAAAGTTCCTTAAGCCAAATATGGAATAGACAAGAGCTACTCCTTGCTCAACGAAATGGACTCAACACCGCATATTAAACGCCTAAGAATGTACCTGACTAGTAAGTATCTTAAAACCTATGGATTGCTATGTCTCCGAAAGAGAATCAAGCATGTGTACAGGGGCATAAACGCAGCAGTGATAGGATTGGAGAGGTTCGGTGAGCAAATGAAGACCCTTTGAAGTCATATTGCATGGTACCCATTCCACGGGTTTCAACTACCCAGGTTTAAGGTATTCTTCCTTCAGCTAAAACATGCATGTGGAAACTAGAGTATGATCAACCATGTGATCGGGAGACGTGTTCAAATATGTCTCAGTTTTCGTACCCTGGTACTTGGGTGCAACATTCTAGATGCTTTACTAACACTCTCCCGACTTGGAGAGTCAGTCCCTTTGACCTCCTGTTTGGCTCAGTTTGCAATTTCTGCGGAAGATGAACAGGAATAGTGAGAACCAATGAGAGACTAGCTGGAGGTGTCTGGACGGGCAAATTTAACTCTCATTTCCCACCAGGAAGAGGAAATAACCAAAGGCTCAGCGTTCCGTACCAGAATCAGATTAGGGCCTGAAGCCATCCTGCGGTGTTGCGCCCAGCTCAAAAGAAAGCGAGTTGAAGAAAGGAGCTCAGGGGCACTGTAATTCACAAACCTGCAGAGTTATAAATGACAGCTATCGTCCAAAAATAGACTGAAGTAAGGCTGCCAAGAGGACTTGAAAGCAGGGCAGAATTGCAGGAAACCGATTTCAGGAGGTAGACTGGAATTGCATTGAAAGCATAGGAAAAGAGGCAGAACGTCCACAATGATGCACTTGGCCAAAAAGGGCGTATGCGTTTTTTCCTGAATATATTCAGGAAAAAACGCATACGCCCTTTTTGGCCAACCAAGCAAGCTTGCAAAGGAAATCTGCACTACAATGAAGTCTCACTTCCCCCCGGTCAAAAGGGCCATCTGAAAAAAGTGTAAAATCCAGAAAGGCAGGACAGGCCATGGAGAACTGGGAGCCTTGTTATGCTGATGGGCGGGATGTAAATTGCCAACAACCACTCGGGAGAAGTGTATGATGTTTCCTGAAACATCTAAAAAACAAAGCAACAGAGCCTAGGGCACTGCCACTTATGGTCCTATAGCTTAGGGAAATTAAAATCAAAAAGACACAGCCACCCCAAAGTTTGGAACGGCTCTGTTTACAAGAACCTCGTTTACAGTACAAGTTCAACATCGCAGAAAGTGAAAAATGGATAAAGAAGTTGTGGTATTTACTTACAAAGCAATATCACTCAGCAATGAAATCTGTGTCATCAGGCCCTTAGCAGCACAATGAGTGGATTCAGGTATGATGATTCTAACTGAAATAAGTCACACAGAAAAAGAAACATCATAAGATATCAGTAATACACGGAATGTAAAGTTGGCTACACAGGAACTGAATGACAGAACAGAACAGGTTCTCAAATTTAGAAAACCAACTTATGCTTGCTTAAGGGTAAAGATGAGTTGGGGTGCTGCATAAAACCAGAGATTGAAATGAGCACAGATAAAGTTCCTTAAGCCAAATATGGAATAGACAAGAGCTACTCCTTGCTCAACGAAATGGACTCAACACCCCATATTAAACGCCTAAGAATGTACCTGACTAGTAAGTATCTTAAAACCTATGGATTGCTATGTCTCCGAAAGAGAATCAAGCATGTGTACAGGGGCATAAACGCAGCAGAGATAGGATTGGAGAGGTTCGGTGAGCAAATGAAGACCCTTTGAAGTCATATTGCATGGTACCCATTCCACGGGTTTCAACTACCCAGGTTTAAGGTATTCTTCCTTCAGCTAAAACATGCATGTGGAACCTAGAGTATGATCAACCATGTGATCGGGAGACGTGTTCAAATATGTCCCAGTTTTCGTACCCTGGTACTCGGGTGCAACATTCCAGACGCTTTACTAACACTCTCCCGACTTGGAGAGTCAGTCCCTTTAACCTCCTGTTTGGCCCAGTTTGCAATTTCTACGGAAGATGAACAGGAATAGCGAGAAGCAATGAGAGACTAGCTGGAGGTGTCTGGACGGGCAAATTTAACTCTCATTTCCCACCAGGAAGAGGAATTAACCAAAGGCTCAGCATGCCGTGCCGGAACCAGATTAGGGCCTGAAGCCATCCTGCGGTGTTGCGGCCAGGTCACAAGAAAGCGAGTTGAAGAAAGGAGCTCAGGGGCACTGTAATTCACAAACCTGCAGAGATATAAATGACAGCTATCGTCCAAAAATAGACTGAAGTAAGGCTGCCAAGAGGACTTGAAAGCGGGGCAGAATTGCAGGAAACCGATTTCAGGAGGTAGACTGGAATTGCATTGAAAGCATAGGAAAAGAGGCAGAACGTCCACAATGATGCACTTGGCCAAAAAGGGCATATGCGTTTTTTCCTGAATATATTCAGGAAAAAACGCATACGCCCTTTTTGGCCAACCAAGCAAGCTTGCAAAGGAAATCTGCACTACAATGAAGTCTCACTTCCCCCCGGTCAAAAGGGCCATCTGAAAAAAGTGTAAAATCCAGAAAGGCAGGACAGGCCATGGAGAACTGGGAGCCTTGTTATGCTGATGGGCGGGATGTAAATTGCCAACAGACACTCGGGAGAAGTGTATGGTGTTTCCTGAAACATCTAAAAAACAAAGCAACAGAGCCTAGGGCACTTCCACTTATGGTCCTATAGCTTAGGGAAATTAAAATCAAAAAGACACAGCCACCCCAAAGTTTGGAACGGCTCTTTTTACAAGAACCTCGTGTACAGTACAAGTTCAACATCGCAGAAAGTGAAAAATGGATAAAGAAGTTGTGGTATTTACTTACAAAGCAATATCACTCAGCAATGAAATCTGTGTCATCAGGCCCTTAGCAGCACAATGAGTGGATTCAGGTATGATGATTCTAACTGAAATAAGTCACACAGAAAAAGAAACATCATAAGATATCACTAATACACGGATTGTAAACTTGGCTACACAGGAACTGAATGACAGAACAGAACAGGTTCTCAAATTTAGAAAACCAACTTATGCTTGCTTAAGGGTAAAGGTGAGTTGGGGTGCTGCATAAAACCAGAGATTGAAATGAGCACAGATAAAGTTCCTTAAGCCAAATATGGAATAGACAAGAGCTACTCCTTGCTCAACGAAATGGACTCAACACCGCATATTAAACGCCTAAGAATGTACCTGACTAGTAAGTATCTTAAAACCTATGGATTGCTATGTCTCCGAAAGAGAATCAAGCATGTGTACAGGGGCATAAACGCAGCAGTGATAGGATTGGAGAGGTTCGGTGAGCAAATGAAGACCCTTTGAAGTCATATTGCATGGTACCCATTCCACGGGTTTCAACTACCCAGGTTTAAGGTATTCTTCCTTCAGCTAAAACATGCATGTGGAACCTAGAGTATGATCAACCATGTGATCGGGAGACGTGTTCAAATATGTCTCAGTTTTCGTACCCTGGTACTCGGGTGCAACATTCCAGACGCTTTACTAACACTCTCCCCACTTGGAGAGTCAGCGCCTTTAACCTCCTGTTTGGCACAGTTTGCAATTTCTGTGGAAGATGAACAGGAATACCGAGAACCAATGAGAGGCTAGCTGGAGGTGTCTGGACGGGCAAATTTAACTCTCATTTCCCACCAGGAAGAGGAAATAACCAAAGGCTCAGCGTGCCGTACCGGAACCAGATTAGGGCCTGAAGCCATCCTGCGGTGTTGCGGCCAGCTCAAAAGAAAGCGAGTTGAAGAAAGGAGCTCAGGGGCACTGTAATTCACAAACCTGCAGAGTTATAAATGACAGCTATCGTCCAAAAATAGACTGAAGTAAGGCTGCCAAGAGGACTTGAAAGCGGGGCAGAATTGCAGGAAACCGATTTCAGGAGGTAGACTGGAATTGCATTGAAAGCATAGGAAAAGAGGCAGAACGTCCACAATGATGCACTTGGCCAAAAAGGGCGTATGCGTTTTTTCCTGAATATATTCAGGAAAAAACGCATACGCCCTTTTTGGCCAACCAAGCAAGCTTGCAAAGGAAATCTGCACTACAATGAAGTCTCACTTCCCCCCGGTCAAAAGGGCCATCTGAAAAAAGTGTAAAATCCAGAAAGGCAGGACAGGCCATGGAGAACTGGGAGCCTTGTTATGCTGATGGGCGGGATGTAAATTGCCAACAGACACTCGGGAGAAGTGTATGGTGTTTCCTGAAACATCTAAAAAACAAAGCAACAGAGCCTAGGGCACTTCCACTTATGGTCCTATAGCTTAGGGAAATTAAAATCAAAAAGACACAGCCACCCCAAAGTTTGGGACGCCTCTGTTTACAAGAACCTCGTGTACAGTACAAGTTCAACATCGCAGAAAGTGAAAAATGGATAAAGAAGTTGTGGTATTTACTTATAAAGCAATATCACTCAGCAATGAAATCTATGTCATCAGGCCCTTAGCAGCACAATGAGTGGATTCAGGTATGATGATTCTAACTGAAATAAGTCACACAGAAAAAGAAACATCATAAGATATCAGTAATACACGGAATGTAAACTTGGCTACACAGGAACTGATTTACAGAACAGAACAGGGTCTCAAATTTAGAAAACCAACTTATGCTTGCTTAAGGGTAAAGGTGAGTTGGGGTGCTGCATAAACCCAGAGATTGAAATGAGCACAGATAAAGTTCCTTAAGCCAAATATGGAATAGACAAGAGCTACTCCTTGCTCAACGAAATGGACTCAACACCCCATATTAAACGCCTAAGAATGTACCTGACTAGTAAGTATCTTAAAACCTATGGATTGCTATGTCTCCGAAAGAGAATCAAGCATGTGTACAGGGGCATAAACGCAGCAGTGATAGGATTGGAGAGGTTCGGTGAGCAAATGAAGACCCTTTGAAGTCATATTGCATGGTACCCATTCCACGGGTTTCAAATACACAGGTTTAAGGTATTCTTCCTTCAGCTAAAACATGCATGTGGAACCCAAGTATGATCAACCATGTGATCGGGAGACGTGTTCAAATATGTCTCAGTTTTCGTACCCTGGTACTCGGGTGCAACATTCCAGACGCTTTACTAACACTCTCCCCACTTGGAGAGTCAGCACCTTTAACCTCCTGTTTGGCACAGTTTGCAATTTCTGTGGAAGATGAACAGGAATAGCGAGAACCAATGAGAGGCTAGCTGGAGGTGTCTGGACGGGCAAATTTAACTCTCATTTCCCACCAGGAAGAGGAAATAACCAAAGGCTCAGCGTGCCGTACCGGAACCAGATTAGGGCCTGAAGCCATCCTGCGGTGTTGCGGCCAGCTCAAAAGAAAGCGAGTTGAAGAAAGGAGCTCAGGGGCACTGTAATTCACAAACCTGCAGAGTTATAAATGACAGCTATCGTCCAAAAATAGACTGAAGTAAGGCTGCCAAGAGGACTTGAAAGCGGGGCAGAATTGCAGGAAACCGATTTCAGGAGGTAGACTGGAATTGCATTGAAAGCATAGGAAAAGAGGCAGAACGTCCACAATGATGCACTTGGCCAAAAAGGGCGTATGCGTTTTTTCCTGAATATATTCAGGAAAAAACGCATACGCCCTTTTTGGCCAACCAAGCAAGCTTGCAAAGGAAATCTGCACTACAATGAAGTCTCACTTCCCCCCGGTCAAAAGGGCCATCTGAAAAAAGTGTAAAATCCAGAAAGGCAGGACAGGCCATGGAGAACTGGGAGCCTTGTTATCCTGATGGGCGGGATGTAAATTGCCAACAGACACTCGGGAGAAGTGTATGGTGTTTCCTGAAACATCTAAAAAACAAAGCAACAGAGCCTAGGGCACTTCCACTTATGGTCCTATAGCTTAGGGAAATTAAAATCAAAAAGCCACAGCCACCCCAAAGTTTGGGACGGCTCTGTTTACAAGAACCTCGTGTACAGTACAAGTTCAACATCGCAGAAAGTGAAAAATGGATAAAGAACTTGTGGTATTTACTTATAAAGCAATATCACTCAGCAATGAAATCTATGTCATCAGGCCCTTAGCAGCACAATGAGTGGATTCAGGTATGATGATTCTAACTGAAATAAGTCACACAGAAAAAGAAACATCATAAGATATCAGTAATACACGGAATGTAAACTTGGCTACACAGGAACTGATTTACAGAACAGAACAGGGTCTCAAATTTAGAAAACCAACTTATGCTTGCTTAAGGGTAAAGGTGAGTTGGGGTGCTGCATAAACCCAGAGATTGAAATGAGCACAGATAAAGTTCCTTAAGCCAAATATGGAATAGACAAGAGCTACTCCTTGCTCAACGAAATGGACTCAACACCCCATATTAAACGCCTAAGAATGTACCTGACTAGTAAGTATCTTAAAACCTATGGATTGCTATGTCTCCGAAAGAGAATCAAGCATGTGTACAGGGGCATAAACGCAGCAGTGATAGGATTGGAGAGGTTCGGTGAGCAAATGAAGACCCTTTGAAGTCATATTGCATGGTACCCATTCCACGGGTTTCAAATACACAGGTTTAAGGTATTCTTCCTTCAGCTAAAACATGCATGTGGAACCCAAGTATGATCAACCATGTGAACGGGAGACGTGTTCAAATATGTCTCAGTTTTCCTCCCCTGGTACTCGGGTGCAACATTCCAGACGCTTTACTAACACTCTCCCCACTTGGAGAGTCAGTCCCTTTAACTTCCTGTTTGGCCCAGTTTGCAATTTCTGTGGAAGATGAACAGGAATAGCGAGAACCAATGAGAGACTAGCTGGAGGTGTCTGGACGGGCAAATTTAACTCTCATTTCCCACCAGGAAGTGGAATTAACCAAAGGCTCAGCGTGCCGTACTGGAACCAGATTAGGGCCTGAAGCCATCCTGCGGTGTTGCGGCCAGCTCACAAGAAAGCGAGTTGAAGAAAGGAGCTCAGGGGCACTGTAATTCACAAACCTGCAGAGTTATAAATGACAGCTATCGTCCAAAAATAGACTGAAGTAAGGCTGCCAAGAGGACTTGAAAGCGGGGCAGAATTGCAGGAAACCGATTTCAGGAGGTAGACTGGAATTGCATTGAAAGCATAGGAAAAGAGGCAGAACGTCCACAATGATGCACTTGGCCAAAAAGGGCGTATGCGTTTTTTCCTGAATATATTCAGGAAAAAACGCATACGCCCTTTTGGGCCAACCAAGCAAGCTTGCAAAGGAAATCTGCACTACAATGAAGTCTCACTTCCCCCCGGTCAAAAGGGCCATCTGAAAAAAGTGTAAAATCCAGAAAGGCAGGACAGGCCATGGAGAACTGGGAGCCTTGTTATGCTGATGGGCGGGATGTAAATTGCCAACAGACACTCGGGAGAAGTGTATGGTGTTTCCTTAAACATCTAAAAAACAAAGCAACAGAGCCTAGGGCACTGCCACTTATGGTCCTATAGCTTAGGGAAATTAAAATCAAAAAGACACAGCCACCCCAAAGTTTGGAACGGCTCTGTTTACAGGAACCTCGTTTACAGTACTAGTTCAACATCGCAGAAAGTGAAAAATGGATAAAGAAATTGTGGTATTTACTTACAAAGCAATATCACTCAGCAATGAAATCTGTGTCATCAGGCCCTTAGCAGCACAATGAGTGGATTCAGGTATGATGATTCTAACTGAAATAAGTCACACAGAAAAAGAAACATCATAAGATATCACTAATACACGGATTGTAAACTTGGCTACACAGGAACTGAATGACAGAACAGAACAGGTTCTCAAATTTAGAAAACCAACTTATGCTTGCTTAAGGGTAAAGGTGAGTTGGGGTGCTGCATAAAACCAGAGATTGAAATGAGCACAGATAAAGTTCCTTAAGCCAAATATGGAATAGACAAGAGCTACTCCTTGCTCAACGAAATGGACTCAACACCGCATATTAAACGCCTAAGAATGTACCTGACTAGTAAGTATCTTAAAACCTATGGATTGCTATGTCTCCGAAAGAGAATCAAGCATGTGTACAGGGGCATAAACGCAGCAGTGATAGGATTGGAGAGGTTCGGTGAGCAAATGAAGACCCTTTGAAGTCATATTGCATGGTACCCATTCCACGCGTTTCAACTACCCAGGTTTAAGGTATTCTTCCTTCAGCTAAAACATGCATGTGGAACCTAGAGTATGATCAACCATGTGATCGGGAGACGTGTTCAAATATGTCTCAGTTTTCGTACCCTGGTACTTGGGTGCAACATTCCAGACGCTTTACTAACACTCTCCCGACTTGGAGAGTCAGTCCCTTTGACCTCCTGTTTGGCCCAGTTTGCAATTTCTGCGGAAGATGAACAGGAATAGTGAGAACCAATGAGAGACTAGCTGGAGGTGTCTGGACGGGCAAATTTAACTCTCATTTCCCACCAGGAAGAGGAAATAACCAAAGGCTCAGCGTTCCGTACCAGAATCAGATTAGGGCCTGAAGCCATCCTGCGGTGTTGCGGCCAGCTCAAAAGAAAGCGAATTGAAGAAAGGAGCTCAGGGGCACTGTAATTCACAAACCTGCAGAGTTATAAATGACAGCTATCGTCCAAAAATATACTGAAGTAAGGCTGCCAAGAGGACTTGAAAGCGGGTCAGAATTGCAGGAAACCGATTTCAGGAGGTAGACTGGAACTGCATTGAAAGCATAGGAAAAGAGGCAGAACGTCCACAATGATGCACTTGGCCAAAAAGGGCGTATGCGTTTTTTCCTGAATATATTCAGGAAAAAACGCATACGCCCTTTTTGGCCAACCAAGCAAGCTTGCAAAGGAAATCTGCACTACAATGAAGTCTCAATTCCCCCCGGTCAAAAGGGCCATCTGAAAAAAGTGTAAAATCCAGAAAGGCAGGACAGGCCATGGAGAACTGGGAGCCTTGTTATGCTGATGGGCGGGATGTAAATTACCAACAGACACTCAGGAGAAGTGTATGGTGTTTCCTGAAACATCTAAAAAACAAAGCAACAGAGCCTAGGGCACTTCCACTTATGGTCCTATAGCTTAGGGAAATTAAAATCAAAAAGACACAGCCACCCCAAAGTTTGGGACGCCTCTGTTTACAAGAACCTCGTTTACAGTACAAGTTCAACATCGCAGAAAGTGAAAAATGGATAAAGAAGTTGTGGTATTTACTTACAAAGCAATATCACGCAGCAATGAAATCTATGTCATCAGGACCTTAGGAGCACAATGAGTGGATTCAGGTATGATGATTCTAACTGAAATAAGTCACACAGAAAAAGAAACATCATAAGATATCAGTAATACACGGAATGTAAAGTTGGCTACACAGGAACTGAATTCCAAAACAGAACAGTGTCTCAAATTTAAAAAACCAACTTATGCTTGCTTAAGGGGAAAGGTGAGTTGGGGTGCTGCATAAAACCAGAGATTGAAATGAGCACAGATAAAGTTCCTTAAGCCAAATATGGAATAGACAAGAGCTACTCCTTGCTCAATGAAATGGACTCAACACCGCATATTAAACGCCTAAGAATGTACCTGACTAGTAAGTATCTTAAAACCTATGGATTGCTATGTCTCCGAAAGAGAATCAAGCATGTGTACAGGGGCATAAACGCAGCAGTGATAGGATTGGAGAGGTTCGGTGAGCAAATGAAGACCCTTTGAAGTCATATTGCATGGTACCCATTCCACGGGTTTCAACTACCCAGGTTTAAGGTATTCTTCCTTCAGCTAAAACATGCATGTGGAACCTAGAGTATGATCAACCATGTGATCGAGAGACGTGTTCAAATATGTCCCAGTTTTCGTACCCTGGTACTCGGGTGCAACATTCCAGACGCTTTACTAACACTCTCCCGACTTGGAGAGTCAGTCCCTTTAACCTCCTGTTTGGCCCAGTTTGCAATTTCTGCGGAAGATGAACAGGAATAGCGAGAACCAATGAGAGGCTAGCTGAAGGTGTCTGGACGGGCAAATTTAACTCTCATTTCCGACCAGGAAGAGGAATTAACCAAAGGCTCAGCGTGCCGTGCCGGAACCAGATTAGGGCCTGAAGCCATCCTGCGGTGTTGCGGCCAGGTCACAAGAAAGCGAGTTGAAGAAAGGAGCTCAGGGGCACTGTAATTCACAAACCTGCAGAGTTATAAATGACAGCTATCGTCCAAAAATAGACTGAAGTAAGGCTGCCAAGAGGACTTGAAAGCGGGGCAGAATTGCAGGAAACCGATTTCAGGAGGTAGACTGGAATTGCATTGAAAGCATAGGAAAAGAGGCAGAACGTCCACAATGATGCACTTGGCCAAAAAGGGCATATGCGTTTTTTCCTGAATATATTCAGGAAAAAACGCATACGCCCTTTTTGGCCAACCAAGCAAGCTTGCAAAGGAAATCTGCACTACAATGAAGTCTCACTTCCCCCCGGTCAAAAGGGCCATCTGAAAAAAGTGTAAAATCCAGAAAGGCAGGACAGGCCATGGAGAACTGGGAGCCTTGTTATGCTGATGGGCGGGATGTAAATTGCCAACAGACACTCGGGAGAAGTGTATGGTGTTTCCTGAAACATCTAAAAAACAAAGCAACAGAGCCTAGGGCACTTCCACTTATGGTCCTATAGCTTAGGGAAATTAAAATCAAAAAGACACAGCCACCCCAAAGTTTGGGACGCCTCTGTTTACAAGAACCTCGTTTACAGTACAAGTTCAACATCGCAGAAAGTGAAAAATGGATAAAGAAGTTGTGGTATTTACTTATAAAGCAATATCACTCAGCAATGAAATCTATGTCATCAGGCCCTTAGCAGCACAATGAGTGGATTCAGGTATGATGATTCTAACTGAAATAAGTCACACAGAAAAAGAAACATCATAAGATATCAGTAATACACGGAATGTAAACTTGGCTACACAGGAACTGAATTACAGAACAGAACAGGGTCTCAAATTTAGAAAACCAACTTATGCTTGCTTAAGGGGAAAGGTGAGTTGGGGTGCTGCATAAACCCAGAGATTGAAATGAGCACAGATAAAGTTCCTTAAGCCAAATATGGAATAGACAAGAGCTACTCCTTGCTCAACGAAATGGACTCAACACCCCATATTAAACGCCTAAGAATGTACCTGACTAGTAAGTATCTTAAAACCTATGGATTGCTATGTCTCCAAAAGAGAATCAAGCATGTGTACAGGGGCATAAACGCAGCAGTGATAGGATTGGAGAGGTTCGGTGAGCAAATGAAGACCCTTTGAAGTCATATTGCATGGTACCCATTCCACGGGTTTCAAATACACAGGTTTAAGGTATTCTTCCTTCAGCTAAAACATGCATGTGGAACCCAAGTATGATCAACCATGTGAACGGGAGACGTGTTCAAATATGTCTCAGTTTTCCTCCCCTGGTACTCGGGTGCAACATTCCAGACGCTTTACTAACACTCTCCCCACTTGGAGAGTCAGTCCCTTTAACTTCCTGTTTGGCCCAGTTTGCAATTTCTGTGGAAGATGAACAGGAATAGCGAGAACCAATGAGAGACTAGCTGGAGGTGTCTGGACGGGCAAATTTAACTCTCATTTCCCACCAGGAAGAGGAATTAACCAAAGGCTCAGCGTGCCGTACTGGAACCAGATTAGGGCCTGAAGCCATCCTGCGGTGTTGCGGCCAGCTCAAAAGAAAGCGAGTTGAAGAAAGGAGCTCAGGGGCACTGTAATTCACAAACCTGCAGAGTTATAAATGACAGCTATCGTCCAAAAATAGACTGAAGTAAGGCTTCCAAGAGGACTTGAAAGCGGGGCAGAATTGCAGGAAACCGATTTCAGGAGGTAGACTGGAATTGCATTGAAAGCATAGGAAAAGAGGCAGAACGTCCACAATGATGCACTTGGCCAAAAAGGGCGTATGCGTTTTTTCCTGAATATATTCAGGAAAAAACGCATACGCCCTTTTTGGCCAACCAAGCAAGCTTGCAAAGGAAATCTGCACTACAATGAAGTCTCACTTCCCCCCGGTCAAAAGGGCCATCTGAAAAAAGTGTAAAATCCAGAAAGGCAGGACAGGCCATGGAGAACTGGGAGCCTTGTTATACTGATGGGCGGGATGTAAATTGCCAACAGACACTCGGGAGAAGTGTATGGTGTTTCCTTAAACATCTAAAAAACAAAGCAACAGAGCCTAGGGCACTGCCACTTATGGTCCTATAGCTTAGGGAAATTAAAATCAAAAAGACACAGCCACCCCAAAGTTTGGAACGGCTCTGTTTACAAGAACCTCGTTTACAGTACAAGTTCAACATCGCAGAAAGTGAAAAATGGATAAAGAAGTTGTGGTATTTACTTACAATGCAATATCACTCAGCAATGAAATCTGTGTCATCAGGCCCTTAGCAGCACAATAAGTGGATTCAGGTATGATGATTCTAACTGAAATAAGTCACACAGAAAAAGAAACATCATAAGATATCACTAATACACGGATTATAAACTTGGCTACACAGGAACTGAATGACAGAACAGAACAGGTTCTCAAATTTAGAAAACCAACTTATGCTTGCTTAAGGGGAAAGGTGAGTTGGGGTGCTGCATAAAACCAGAGATTGAAATGAGCACAGATAAAGTTCCTTAAGCCAAATATGGAATAGACAAGAGCTACTCCTTGCTCAACGAAATGGACTCAAAACCCCATATTAAACCCCTAAGAATGTACCTGACTAGTAAGTATCTTAAAACCTATGGATTGCTATGTCTCCAAAAGAGAATCAAGCGTGTGTACAGGGGCATAAACGCAGCAGTGATAGGATTGGAGAGGTTCGGTGAGCAAATGAAGACCCTTTGAAGTCATATTGCATGGTACCCATTACACGGGTCTCAACTCTCCAGGTTTAAGGTATTCTTCCTTCAGCTAAAACATGCATGTGGAACCCAAGTATGATCAACCATGTGAACGGGAGACGTGTTCAAATATGTCTCAGTTTTCCTCCCCTGGTACTCGGGTGCAACATTCCAGACGCTTTACTAACACTCTCCCCACTTGGAGAGTCAGCGCCTTTAACCTCCTGTTTGGCACAGTTTGCAATTTCTGCGGAAGATGAACAGGAATAGTGAGAACCAATGAGAGACTAGCTGGAGGTGTCTGGACGGGCAAATTTAACTCTCATTTCCCACCAGGAAGAGGAAATAACCAAAGGCTCAGCGTGCCGTGACGGAACCAGATTAGGGCCTGAAGCCATCCTGCGGTGTTGCGGCCAGGTCACAAGAAAGCAAGTTGAAGAAAGGAGCTCAGGGGCACTATAATTCACAAACCTGCAGAGTTATAAATGACAGCTATCGTCCAAAAATAGACTGAAGTAAGGCTGCCAAGAGGACTTGAAAGCGGGGCAGAATTGCAGGAAACCGATTTCAGGAGGTAGACTGGAATTGCATTGAAAGCATAGGAAAAGAGGCAGAACGTCCACAATGATGCACTTGGCCAAAAAGGGCGTATGCGTTTTTTCCTGAATATATTCAGGAAAAAACGCATACGCCCTTTTTGGCCAACCAAGCAAGCTTGCAAAGGAAATCTGCACTACAATGAAGTCTCACTTCCCCCCGGTCAAAAGGGCCATCTGAAAAAAGTGTAAAATCCAGAAAGGCAGGACAGGCCATGGAGAACTGGGAGCCTTGTTATGCTGATGGGCGGGATGTAAATTGCCAACAACCACACGGGAGAAGTGTATGGTGTTTCCTGAAACATCTAAAAAACAAAGCAACAGAGCCTAGGGCACTGCCACTTATGGTCCTATAGCTTAGGGAAATTAAAATCAAAAAGACACAGCCACCCCAAAGTTTGGGACGCCTCCGTTTATAAGAACCTCTTTTACCATACAAGTTCAATATCACAGAAAGTGAAAAATGGATAAAGAACTTGTGGTACTTACGTACAATGCAGTATCACTCAGCAATGAAATCTATGTCATCAGGCCTGTAGCAGCATAATGAGTGGATTCAGGTACGATGATTCTAACTGAAATAAGTCACACAGAAAAAGAAACATCAAAAGATATCACTAATACACGGAATGTAAACTTGGCTGCACAGGAACTGAATTACAGAACAGAACAGGGTCTCAAATTTAGAAAACCAACTTATGCTTGCTTAAGGGGAAAGGTGAGTTGGGGTGCTGCATAAAACCAGAGATTGAAATGAGCACAGATAAAGTTCCTTAAGCCAAATATGGAATAGACAAGAGCTACTCCTTGCTCAACGAAATGGACTCAACACCCCATAGTAAACGCCTAAGAATGTACCTGACTAGTAAGTATCTTAAAACCTATGGATTGCTATGTCTCCGAAAGAGAATCAAGCATGTGTACAGGGGCATAAACGCAGCAGTGATAGGATTGGAGATGTTCGATGAGCAAATGAAGACCCTTTGAAGTCATATTGCATGGTACCCATTCCACGGGTTTCAAATACCCAGGTTTAAGGTATTCTTCCTCAGCTAAAACATGCATGTGGAACCTAGAGTATGATCAACCATGTGATCGGGAGACGTGTTCAAATATGTCTCAGTTTTCCTCCCCTGGTACTCGGGTGCAACATTCCAGACGCTTTACTAACACTCTCCCGACTTGGAGAGTCAGTCCCTTTAACCTCCTGTTTGGCCCAGTTTGCAATTTCTGCGGAAGATGAACAGGAATAGCGAGAACCAATGAGAGACTAGCTGGAGGTGTCTGGACGGGCAAAATTAACTCTCATTTCCCACCAGGAAGAGGAATTAACCAAAGGCTCAGCGTGCAGTGCCAGAACCAGATTAGGGCCTGAAGCCATCCTGCGGTGTTGCGGCCAGGTCACAAGAAAGCGAGTTGAAGAAAGGAGCTCAGGGGCACTGTAATTCACAAACCTGCAGACTTATAAATGACAGCTATCGTCCAAAAATAGACTGAAGTAAGGCTGCCAAGAGGACTTGAAAGCGGGGCAGAATTGCAGGAAACCGATTTCAGGAGGTAGACTGGAATTGCATTGAAAGCATAGGAAAAGAGGCAGAACGTACACAATGATGCACTTGGCCAAAAAGGGCGTATGCGTTTTTTCCTGAATATATTCAGGAAAAAACGCATACGCCCTTTTTGGCCAACCAAGCAAGCTTGCAAAGGAAATCTGCACTACAATGAAGTCTCACTTCCCCCCGGTCAAAAGGGCCATCTGAAAAAAGTGTAAAATCCAGAAAGGCAAGACAGGCCATGGAGAACTGGGAGCCTTGTTCTGCTGATGGGCGGGATGTAAATTGCCAACAACCACTCGGGAGAAGTGTATGGTGTTTCCTGAAACATCTAAAAAACAAAGCAACAGAACCTAGGGCACTTCCACTTATGGTCCTATAGCTTAGGGAAATTAAAATCAAAAAGACACAGCCACCCCAAAGTTTGGAACGGCTCTGTTTACAAGAACCTCGTTTACAGTACAAGTTCAACATCGGAGAAAGTGAAAAATGGATAAAGAACTTGTGGTATTTACTTATAAAGCAATATCACTCAGCAATGAAATCTGTGTCATCAGGCCCTTAGCAGCACAATGAGTGGATTCAGGTATGATGATTCAAAGTGAAATAAGTCACACAGAAAAAGAAACATCATAAGATATCACTAATACACGGAATGTAAACTTGGCTACACAGGAACTGAATTCCAAAACAGAACAGTGTCTCAAATTTAGAAAACCAACTTATGCTTGCTTAAGGGGAAAGGTGAGTTGGGGTGCTACATAAAACCAGAGATTGAAATGAGCACAGATAAAGTTCCTTAAGCCAAATATGGAATAGACAAGAGCTACTCCTTGCTCAACGAAATGGACTCAACACCCCATATTAAACGCCTAAGAATGTACCTGACTAGTAAGTATCTTAAAACCTATGGATTGCTATGTCTCCAAAAGAGAATCAAGCGTGTGTACAGGGGCATAAACGCAGCAGTGATAGGATTGGAGAGGTTCGGTGAGCAAATGAAGACCCTTTGAAGTCATATTGCATGGTACGCATTACACGGGTCTCAACTCTCCAGGTTTAAGGTATTCTTCCTTCAGCTAAAACATGCATGTGGAACCCAAGTATGATCAACCATGTGAACGGGAGACGTGTTCAAATATGTCTCAGTTTTCCTCCCCTGGTACTCGGGTGCAACATTCCAGACGCTTTACTAACACTCTCCCCACTTGGAGAGTCAGCGCCTTTAACCTCCTGTTTGGCCCAGTTTGCAATTTCTGCGGAAGATGAACAGGAATAGCGAGAACCAATGAGAGGCTAGCTGGAGGTGTCTGGACGGGCAAATTTAACTCTCATTTCCCACCAGGAAGAGGAAATAACCAAAGGCTCAGCGTGCCGTGCCGGAACCAGATTAGGGCCTGAAGCCATCCTGCGGTGTTGCGGCCAGGTCACAAGAAAGCGAGTTGAAGAAAGGAGCTCAGGGGCACTGTAATTCACAAACCTGCAGACTTATAAATGACAGCTATCGTCCAAAAATAGACTGAAGTAAGGCTGCCAAGAGGACTTGAAAGCGGGGCAGAATTGCAGGAAACCGATTTCAGGAGGTAGACTGGAATTGCATTGAAAGCATAGGAAAAGAGGCAGAACGTACACAATGATGCACTTGGCCAAAAAGGGCGTATGCGTTTTTTCCTGAATATATTCAGGAAAAAACGCATACGCCCTTTTTGGCCAACCAAGCAAGCTTGCAAAGGAAATCTGCACTACAATGAAGTCTCACTTCCCCCCGGTCAAAAGGGCCATCTGAAAAAAGTGTAAAATCCAGAAAGGCAGGACAGGCCATGGAGAACTGGGAGCCTTGTTATGCTGATGGGCGGGATGTAAATTGCCAACAACCACTCGGGAGAAGTGTATGGTGTTTCCTGAAACATCTAAAAAACAAAGCAACAGAACCTAGGGCACTTCCACTTATGGTCCTATAGCTTAGGGAAATTAAAATCAAAAAGACACAGCCACCCCAAAGTTTGGAACGGCTCTGTTTACAAGAACCTCGTTTACAGTACAAGTTCAACATCGGAGAAAGTGAAAAATGGATAAAGAACTTGTGGTATTTACTTACAAAGCAATATCACTCAGCAATGAAATCTGTGTCATCAGGCCCTTAGCAGCACAATGAGTGGATTCAGGTATGATGATTCTAAGTGAAATAAGTCACACAGAAAAAGAAACATCATAAGATATCACTAATACACGGAATGTAAACTTGGCTACACAGGAACTGAATTCCAAAACAGAACAGTGTCTCAAATTTAAAAAACCAACTTATGCTTGCTTAAGGGGAAAGGTGAGTTGGGGTGCTGCATAAAACCAGAGATTGAAATGAGCACAGATAAAGTTCCTTAAGCCAAATATGGAATAGACAAGAGCTACTCCTTGCTCAACGAAATGGACTCAACACCCCATATTAAACGCCTAAGAATGTACCTGACTAGTAAGTATCTTAAAACCTATGGATTGCTATGTCTCCAAAAGAGAATCAAGCGTGTGTACAGGGGCATAAACGCAGCAGTGATAGGATTGGAGAGGTTCGGTGAGCAAATGAAGACCCTTTGAAGTCATATTGCATGGTACGCATTACACGGGTCTCAACTCTCCAGGTTTAAGGTATTCTTCCTTCAGCTAAAACATGCATGTGGAACCCAAGTATGATCAACCATGTGAACGGGAGACGTGTTCAAATATGTCTCAGTTTTCCTCCCCTGGTACTCGGGTGCAACATTCCAGACGCTTTACTAACACTCTCCCCACTTGGAGAGTCAGCGCCTTTAACCTCCTGTTTGGCCCAGTTTGCAATTTCTGCGGAAGATGAACAGGAATAGCGAGAACCAATGAGAGACTAGCTGGAGGTGTCTGGACGGGCAAATTTAACTCTCATTTCCCACCAGGAAGAGGAAATAACCAAAGGCTCAGCGTGCCGTGCCGGAACCAGATTAGGGCCTGAAGCCATCCTGCGGTGTTGCGGCCAGGTCACAAGAAAGCGAGTTGAAGAAAGGAGCTCAGGGGCACTGTAATTCACAAACCTGCAGACTTATAAATGACAGCTATCGTCCAAAAATAGACTGAAGTAAGGCTGCCAAGAGGACTTGAAAGCAGGGCAGAATTGCAGGAAACCGATTTCAGGAGGTAGACTGGAATTGCATTGAAAGCATAGGAAAAGAGGCAGAACGTACACAATGATGCACTTGGCCAAAAAGGGCGTATGCGTTTTTTCCTGAATATATTCAGGAAAAAACGCATACGCCCTTTTTGGCCAACCAAGCAAGCTTGCAAAGGAAATCTGCACTACAATGAAGTCTCACTTCCCCCCGGTCAAAAGGGCCATCTGAAAAAAGTGTAAAATCCAGAAAGGCAGGACAGGCCATGGAGAACTGGGAGCCTTGTTATGCTGATGGGCGGGATGTAAATTGCCAACAACCACTCGGGAGAAGTGTATGGTGTTTCCTGAAACATCTAAAAAACAAAGCAACAGAACCTAGGGCACTTCCACTTATGGTCCTATAGCTTAGGGAAATTAAAATCAAAAAGACACAGCCACCCCAAAGTTTGGAACGGCTCTGTTTACAAGAACCTCGTTTACAGTACAAGTTCAACATCGGAGAAAGTGAAAAATGGATAAAGAAGTTGTGGTATTTACTTACAATGCAATATCACTCAGCAATGAAATCTGTGTCATCAGGCCCTTAGCAGCACAATGAGTGGATTCAGGTATGATGATTCTAAGTGAAATAAGTCACACAGAAAAAGAAACATCATAAGATATCACTAATACACGGAATGTAAACTTGGCTACACAGGAACTGAATTCCAAAACAGAACAGTGTCTCAAATTTAGAAAACCAACTTATGCTTGCTTAAGGGGAAAGGTGAGTTGGGGTGCTGCATAAAACCAGAGATTGAAATGAGCACAGATAAAGTTCCTTAAGCCAAATATGGAATAGACAAGAGCTACTCCTTGCTCAACGAAATGGACTCAACACCCCATATTAAACGCCTAAGAATGTACCTGACTAGTAAGTATCTTAAAACCTATGGATTGCTATGTCTCCAAAAGAGAATCAAGCGTGTGTACAGGGGCATAAACGCAGCAGTGATAGGATTGGAGAGGTTCGGTGAGCAAATGAAGACCCTTTGAAGTCATATTGCATGGTACGCATTACACGGGTCTCAACTCTCCAGGTTTAAGGTATTCTTCCTTCAGCTAAAACATGCATGTGGAACCCAAGTATGATCAACCATGTGAACGGGAGACGTGTTCAAATATGTCTCAGTTTTCCTCCCCTGGTACTCGGGTGCAACATTCCAGATGCTTTACTAACACTCTCCCCACTTGGAGAGTCAGCGCCTTTAACCTCCTGTTTGGCCCAGTTTGCAATTTCTGCGGAAGATGAACAGGAATAGCGAGAACCAATGAGAGGCTAGCTGGAGGTGTCTGGACGGGCAAATTTAACTCTCATTTCCCACCAGGAAGAGGAAATAACCAAAGGCTCAGCGTGCCGTGCCGGAACCAGATTAGGGCCTGAAGCCATCCTGCGGTGTTGCGGCCAGGTCACAAGAAAGCGAGTTGAAGAAAGGAGCTCAGGGGCACTGTAATTCACAAACCTGCAGAGTTATAAATGACAGCTATCGTCCAAAAATAGACTGAAGTAAGGCTGCCAAGAGGACTTGAAAGCGGGGCAGAATTGCAGGAAACCGATTTCAGGAGGTAGACTGGAATTGCATTGAAAGCATAGGAAAAGAGGCAGAACGTACACAATGATGCACTTGGCCAAAAAGGGCGTATGCGTTTTTTCCTGAATATATTCAGGAAAAAACGCATACGCCCTTTTTGGCCAACCAAGCAAGCTTGCAAAGGAAATCTGCACTACAATGAAGTCTCACTTCCCCCCGGTCAAAAGGGCCATCTGAAAAAAGTGTAAAATCCAGAAAGGCAGGACAGGCCATGGAGAACTGGGAGCCTTGTTATGCTGATGGGCGGGATGTAAATTGCCAACAACCACTCGGGAGAAGTGTATGGTGTTTCCTGAAACATCTAAAAAACAAAGCAACAGAACCTAGGGCACTTCCACTTATGGTCCTATAGCTTAGGGAAATTAAAATCAAAAAGACACAGCCACCCCAAAGTTTGGAATGGCTCTGTTTACAAGAACCTCGTTTACAGTACAAGTTCAACATCGGAGAAAGTGAAAAATGGATAAAGAACTTGTGGTATTTACTTACAAAGCAATATCACTCAGCAATGAAATCTGTGTCATCAGGCCCTTAGCAGCACAATGAGTGGATTCAGGTATGATGATTCTAAGTGAAATAAGTCACACAGAAAAAGAAACATCATAAGATATCACTAATACACGGAATGTAAACTTGGCTACACAGGAACTGAATTCCAAAACAGAACAGTGTCTCAAATTTAAAAAACCAACTTATGCTTGCTTAAGGGGAAAGGTGAGTTGGGGTGCTGCATAAAACCAGAGATTGAAATGAGCACAGATAAAGTTCCTTAAGCCAAATATGGAATAGACAAGAGCTACTCCTTGCTCAACGAAATGGACTCAACACCCCATATTAAACGCCTAAGAATGTACCTGACTAGTAAGTATCTTAAAACCTATGGATTGCTATGTCTCCAAAAGAGAATCAAGCGTGTGTACAGGGGCATAAACGCAGCAGTGATAGGATTGGAGAGGTTCGGTGAGCAAATGAAGACCCTTTGAAGTCATATTGCATGGTACGCATTACACGGGTCTCAACTCTCCAGGTTTAAGGTATTCTTCCTTCAGCTAAAACATGCATGTGGAACCCAAGTATGATCAACCATGTGAACGGGAGACGTGTTCAAATATGTCTCAGTTTTCCTCCCCTGGTACTCGGGTGCAACATTCCAGACGCTTTACTAACACTCTCCCCACTTGGAGAGTCAGCGCCTTTAACCTCCTGTTTGGCCCAGTTTGCAATTTCTGCGGAAGATGAACAGGAATAGCGAGAACCAATGAGAGGCTAGCTGGAGGTGTCTGGATGGGCAAATTTAACTCTCATTTCCCACCAGGAAGAGGAAATAACCAAAGGCTCAGCGTGCCGTACCGGAAACAGATTAGGGCCTGAAGACATCCTGCGGTGTTGCGGCCAGCTCACAAGAAAGCGAGTTGAAGAAAGGAGCTCAGGGGCACTGTAATTCACAAACCTGCAGAGTTATAAATGACAGCTATCGTCCAAAAATATACTGAAGTAAGTCTGCCAAGAGGACTTGAAAGCGGGGCAGAATTGCAGGAAACCGATTTCAGGAGGTAGACTGGAATTGCATTGAAAGCATAGGAAAAGAGGCAGAACGTCCACAATGATGCACTTGGCCAAAAAGGGCGTATGCGTTTTTTCCTGAATATATTCAGGAAAAAACGCATACGCCCTTTTTGGCCAACCAAGCAAGCTTGCAAAGGAAATCTGCACTACAATGAAGTCTCACTTCCCCCCGGTCAAAAGGGCCATCTGAAAAAAGTGTAAAATCCAGAAAGGCAAGACAGGCCATGGAGAACTGGGAGCCTTGTTATGCTGATGGGCGGGATGTAAATTGCCAACAACCACTCGGGAGAAGTGTATGGTGTTTCCTGAAACATCTAAAAAACAAAGCAACAGAGCCTAGGGCACTGCCACTTATGGTCCTATAGCTTAGGGAAATTAAAATCAAAAAGACACAGCCACCCCAAAGTTTGGGACGGCTCTGTTTACAAGAACCTCGTTTACAGTACAAGTTCAACATCGCAGAAAGTGAAAAATGGATAAAGAACTTGTGGTACTTACGTACAATGCAGTATCACTCAGCAATGAAATCTGTGTCATCAGGCCCGTAGCAGCATAATGAGTGGATTCAGGTATGATGATTCTAACTGAAATAAGTCACACAGAAAAAGAAACATCATAAGTTATCACTAATACACGGAATGTAAACTTGGCTACACAGGAACTGAATTACATAACAGAACAGGGTCTCAAATTTAGAAAACCAACTTATGCTTGCTTAAGGGGAAAGGTGAGTTGGGGTGCTGCATAAAACCAGAGATTGAAATGAGCACAGATAAAGTTCCTTAAGCCAAATATGGAATAGACAAGAGCTACTCCTTGCTCAACGAAATGGACTCAAAACCCCATATTAAACCCCTAAGAATGTACCTGACTAGTAAGTATCTTAAAACCTATGGATTGCTATGTCTCCAAAAGAGAATCAAGCGTGTGTACAGGGGCATAAACGCAGCAGTGATAGGATTGGAGAGGTTCGGTGAGCAAATGAAGACCCTTTGAAGTCATATTGCATGGTACCCATTACACGGGTCTCAACTCTCCAGGTTTAAGGTATTCTTCCTTCAGCTAAAACATGCATGTGGAACCCAGAGTATGATCAACCATGTGAACGGGAGACGTGTTCAAATATGTCTCAGTTTTCCTCCCCTGGTACTCGGGTGCAACATTCCAGACGCTTTACTAACACTCTCCCGACTTGGAGAGTCAGTCCCTTTAACCTCCTGTTTGGCCCAGTTTGCAATTTCTGCGGAAGATGTACAGGAATAGCGAGAACCAATGAGAGGCTAGCTGGAGGTGTCTGGACGGGCAAATTTAACTCTCATTTCCCACCAGGAAGAGGAAATAACCAAAGGCTCAGCGTGCCGTGCCGGAACCAGATTAAGGCCTGAAGCCATCCTGCGGTGTTGCGGCCAGGTCACAAGAAAGCAAGTTGAAGAAAGGAGCTCAGGGGCACTGTAATTCACAAACCTGCAGAGTTATAAATGACAGCTATCGTCCAAAAATAGACTGAAGTAAGGCTGCCAAGAGGACTTGAAAGCGGGGCAGAATTGCAGGAAACCGATTTCAGGAGGTAGACTGGAATTGCATTGAAAGCATAGGAAAAGAGGCAGAACGTCCACAATGATGCACTTGGCCAAAAAGGGCGTATGCGTTTTTTCCTGAATATATTCAGGAAAAAACGCATACGCCCTTTTTGGCCAACCAAGCAAGCTTGCAAAGGAAATCTGCACTACAATGAAGTCTCACTTCCCCCCGGGCAAAAGGGCCATCTGAAAAAAGTGTAAAATCCAGAAAGGCAGGACAGGCCATGGAGAACTGGGAGCCTTGTTATGCTGATGGGCGGGATGTAAATTGCCAAAAACCACTCGGGAGAAGTGTATGGTGTTTCCTGAAACATCTAAAAAACAAAGCAACAGAGCCTAGGGCACTTCCACTTATGGTCCTATAGCTTAGGGAAATTAAAATCAAAAAGACACAGCCACCCCAAAGTTTGGGACGCCTCCGTTTATAAGAACCTCGTTTACCGTACAAGTTCAATATCACAGAAAGTGAAAAATGGATAAAGAACTTGTGGTACTTACGTACAATGCAGTATCACTCAGCAATGAAATCTATGTCATCAGGCCCGTAGCAGCATAATGAGTGGATTCAGGTACGATGATTCTAACTGAAATAAGTCACACAGAAAAAGAAACATCATAAGATATCACTAATACACGGAATGTAAACTTGGCTACACAGGAACTGAATTACAGAACAGAACAGGGTCTCAAATTTAGAAAACCAACTTATGCTTGCTTAAGGGGAAAGGTGAGTTGGGGTGCTGCATAAAACCAGAGATTGAAATGAGCACAGATAAAGTTCCTTAAGCCAAATATGGAATAGACAAGAGCTACTCCTTGCTCAACGAAATGGACTCAACACCGCATATTAAACGCCTAAGAATGTACCTGACTAGTAAGTATCTTAAAACCTATGGATTGCTATGTCTCCGAAAGAGAATCAAGCATGTGTACAGGGGCATAAACGCAGCAGTGATAGGATTGGAGAGGTTCGGTGAGCAAATGAAGACCCTTTGAAGTCATATTGCATGGTACCCATTCCACGGGTTTCAAATACCCAGGTTTAAGGTATTCTTCCTCAGCTAAAACATGTATGTGGAACCTAGAGTATGATCAACCATGTGATCGCGAGACGTGTTCAAATATGTCTCAGTTTTCCTCCCCTGGTACTCGGGTGCAACATTCCAGACGCTTTACTAACACTCTCCCGACTTGGAGAGTCAGTCCCTTTAACCTCCTGTTTGGCCCAGTTTGCAATTTCTGCGGAAGATGAACAGGAATAGCGAGAACCAATGAGAGACTAGCTGGAGGTGTCTGGACGGGCAAAATTAACTCTCATTTCCCACCAGGAAGAGGAATTAACCAAAGGCTCAGCGTGCCGTGCCAGAACCAGATTAGGGCCTGAAGCCATCCTGCGGTGTTGCGGCCAGGTCACAAGAAAGCGAGTTGAAGAAAGGAGCTCAGGGGCACTGTAATTCACAAACCTGCAGACTTATAAATGACAGCTATCGTCCAAAAATAGACTGAAGTAAGGCTGCCAAGAGGACTTGAAAGCGGGGCAGAATTGCAGGAAACCGATTTCAGGAGGTAGACTGGAATTGCATTGAAAGCATAGGAAAAGAGGCAGAACGTACACAATGATGCACTTGGCCAAAAAGGGCGTATGCGTTTTTTCCTGAATATATTCAGGAAAAAACGCATACGCCCTTTTTGGCCAACCAAGCAAGCTTGCAAAGGAAATCTGCACTACAATGAAGTCTCACTTCCCCCCGGTCAAAAGGGCCATCTGAAAAAAGTGTAAAATCCAGAAAGGCAGGACAGGCCATGGAGAACTGGGAGCCTTGTTCTGCTGATGGGCGGGATGTAAATTGCCAACAACCACTCGGGAGAAGTGTATGGTGTTTCCTGAAACATCTAAAAAACAAAGCAACAGAACCTAGGGCACTTCCACTTATGGTCCTATAGCTTAGGGAAATTAAAATCAAAAAGACACAGCCACCCCAAGGTTTGGAACGGCTCTTTTTACAAGAACCTCGTTTACAGTACAAGTTCAACATCGGAGAAAGTGAAAAATGGATAAAGAACTTGTGGTATTTACTTACAAAGCAATATCACTCAGCAATGAAATCTGTGTCATCAGGCCCTTAGCAGCACAATGAGTGGATTCAGGTATGATGATTCTAACTGAAATAAGTCACACAGAAAAGAAACATCATAAGATATCACTAATACACGGAATGTAAACTTGGCTACACAGGAACTGAATTCCAAAACAGAACAGTGTCTCAAATTTAGAAAACCAACTTATGCTTGCTTAAGGGGAAAGGTGAGTTGGGGTGCTGCATAAAACCAGAGATTGAAATGAGCACAGATAAAGTTCCTTAAGCCAAATATGGAATAGACAAGAGCTACTCCTTGCTCAACGAAATGGACTCAACACCCCATATTAAACGCCTAAGAATGTACCTGACTAGTAAGTATCTTAAAACCTATGGATTGCTATGTCTCCAAAAGAGAATCAAGCGTGTGTACAGGGGCATAAACGCAGCAGTGATAGGATTGGAGAGGTTCGGTGAGCAAATGAAGACCCTTTGAAGTCATATTGCATGGTACGCATTACACGGGTCTCAACTCTCCAGGTTTAAGGTATTCTTCCTTCAGCTAAAACATGCATGTGGAACCCAAGTATGATCAACCATGTGAACGGGAGACGTGTTCAAATATGTCTCAGTTTTCCTCCCCTGGTACTCGGGTGCAACATTCCAGACACTTTACTAACACTCTCCCCACTTGGAGAGTCAGCGCCTTTAACCTCCTGTTTGGCCCAGTTTGCAATTTCTGCGGAAGATGAACAGGAATAGCGAGAACCAATGAGAGACTAGCTGGAGGTGTCTGGACGGGCAAAATTAACTCTCATTTCCCACCAGGAAGAGGAATTAACCAAAGGCTCAGCGTGCCGTGCCAGAACCAGATTAGGGCCTGAAGCCATCCTGCGGTGTTGCGGCCAGGTCACAAGAAAGCGAGTTGAAGAAAGGAGCTCAGGGGCACTGTAATTCACAAACCTGCAGACTTATAAATGACAGCTATCGTCCAAAAATAGACTGAAGTAAGGCTGCCAAGAGGACTTGAAAGCGGGGCAGAATTGCAGGAAACCGATTTCAGGAGGTAGACTGGAATTGCATTGAAAGCATAGGAAAAGAGGCAGAACGTACACAATGATGCACTTGGCCAAAAAGGGCGTATGCGTTTTTTCCTGAATATATTCAGGAAAAAACGCATACGCCCTTTTTGGCCAACCAAGCAAGCTTGCAAAGGAAATCTGCACTACAATGAAGTCTCACTTCCCCCCGGTCAAAAGGGCCATCTGAAAAAAGTGTAAAATCCAGAAAGGCAGGACAGGCCATGGAGAACTGGGAGCCTTGTTATGCTGATGGGCGGGATGTAAATTGCCAACAACCACTCGGGAGAAGTGTATGGTGTTTCCTGAAACATCTAAAAAACAAAGCAACAGAGCCTAGGGCACTTCCACTTATGGTCCTATAGCTTAGGGAAATTAAAATCAAAAAGACACAGCCACCCCAAAGTTTGGGACGCCTCCGTTTATAAGAACCTCGTTTACCATACAAGTTCAATATCACAGAAAGTGAAAAATGGATAAAGAACTTGTGGTACTTACGTACAATGCAGTATCACTCAGCAATGAAATCTATGTCATCAGGCCCGTAGCAGCATAATGAGTGGATTCAGGTACGATGATTCTAACTGAAATAAGTCACACAGAAAAAGAAACATCATAAGATATCACTAATACACGGAATGTAAACTTGGCTACACAGGAACTGAATTACAGAACAGAACAGGGTCTCAAATTTAGAAAACCAACTTATGCTTGCTTAAGGGGAAAGGTGAGTTGGGGTGCTGCATAAAACCAGAGATTGAAATGAGCACAGATAATGTTCCTTAAGCCAAATATGGAATAGACAAGAGCTACTCCTTGCTCAACGAAATGGACTCAACACCGCATATTAAACGCCTAAGAATGTACCTGACTAGTAAGTATCTTAAAACCTATGGATTGCTATGTCTCCGAAAGAGAATCAAGCATGTGTACAGGGGCATAAACGCAGCAGTGATAGGATTGGAGAGGTTCGGTGAGCAAATGAAGACCCTTTGAAGTCATATTGCATGGTACCCATTCCACGGGTTTCAAATACCCAGGTTTAAGGTATTCTTCCTCAGCTAAAACATGCATGTGGAACCTAGAGTATGATCAACCATGTGATCGCGAGACGTGTTCAAATATGTCTCAGTTTTCCTCCCCTGGTACTCGGGTGCAACATTCCAGACGCTTTACTAACACTCTCCCGACTTGGAGAGTCAGTCCCTTTAACCTCCTGTTTGGCCCAGTTTGCAATTTCTGCGGAAGATGAACAGGAATAGCGAGAACCAATGAGAGGCTAGCTGGAGGTGTCTGGACGGGCAAATTTAACTCTCATTTCCCACCAGGAAGAGGAAATAACCAAAGGCTCAGCATGCCATACCGGAACCAGATTAGGGCCTGAAGACATCCTGCGGTGTTGCGGCCAGGTCACAAGAAAGCGAGTTGAAGAAAGGAGCTCAGGGGCACTGTAATTCACAAACCTGCAGAGTTATAAATGACAGCTATCGTCCAAAAATACACTGAAGTAAGGCTGCCAAGAGGACTTGAAAGCAGGGCAGAATTGAAGGAAACCGATTTCAGGAGGTAGACTGGAATTGCATTGAAAGCATAGGAAAAGAGGCAGAACGTACACAATGATGCACTTGGCCAAAAAGGGCGTATGCGTTTTTTCCTGAATATATTCAGGAAAAAACGCATACGCCCTTTTTGGCCAACCAAGCAAGCTTGCAAAGGAAATCTGCACTACAATGAAGTCTCACTTCCCCCCGGTCAAAAGGGCCATCTGAAAAAAGTGTAAAATCCAGAAAGGCAAGACAGGCCATGGAGAACTGGGAGCCTTGTTATGCTGATGGGCGGGATGTAAATTGCCAACAACCACTCGGGAGAAGTGTATGGTGTTTCCTGAAACATCTAAAAAACAAAGCAACAGAACCTAGGGCACTTCCACTTATGGTCCTATAGCTTAGGGAAATTAAAATCAAAAAGACACAGCCACCCCAAAGTTTGGAACGGCTCTGTTTACAAGAACCTCGTTTACAGTACAAGTTCAACATCGGAGAAAGTGAAAAATGGATAAAGAACTTGTGGTATTTACTTACAAAGCAATATCACTCAGCAATGAAATCTGTGTCATCAGGCCCTTAGCAGCACAATGAGTGGATTCAGGTATGATGATTCTAACTGAAATAAGTCACACAGAAAAAGAAACATCATAAGATATCACTAATACACGGAATGTAAACTTGGCTACACAGGAACTGAATTCCAAAACAGAACAGTGTCTCAAATTTAAAAAACCAACTTATGCTTGCTTAAGGGGAAAGGTGAGTTGGGGTGCTGCATAAAACCAGAGATTGAAATGAGCACAGATAAAGTTCCTTAAGCCAAATATGGAATAGACAAGAGCTACTCCTTGCTCAACGAAATGGACTCAACACCCCATATTAAACGCCTAAGAATGTACCTGACTAGTAAGTATCTTAAAACCTATGGATTGCTATGTCTCCAAAAGAGAATCAAGCGTGTGTACAGGGGCATAAACGCAGCAGTGATAGGATTGGAGAGGTTCGGTGAGCAAATGAAGACCCTTTGAAGTCATATTGCATGGTACGCATTACACGGGTCTCAACTCTCCAGGTTTAAGGTATTCTTCCTTCAGCTAAAACATGCATGTGGAACCCAAGTATGATCAACCATGTGAACGGGAGACGTGTTCAAATATGTCTCAGTTTTCCTCCCCTGGTACTCGGGTGCAACATTCCAGACGCTTTACTAACACTCTCCCCACTTGGAGAGTCAGCGCCTTTAACCTCCTGTTTGGCCCAGTTTGCAATTTCTGCGGAAGATGAACAGGAATAGCGAGAACCAATGAGAGGCTAGCTGGAGGTGTCTGGATGGGCAAATTTAACTCTCATTTCCCACCAGGAAGAGGAAATAACCAAAGGCTCAGCGTGCCGTACCGGAACCAGATTAGGGCCTGAAGACATCCTGCGGTGTTGCGGCCAGGTCACAAGAAAGCGAGTTGAAGAAAGGAGCTCAGGGGCACTGTAATTCACAAACCTGCAGAATTATAAATGACAGCTATCGTCCAAAAATATACTGAAGTAAGGCTGCCAAGAGGACTTGAAAGCGGGGCAGAATTGCAGGAAACCGATTTCAGGAGGTAGACTGGAATTGCATTGAAAGCATAGGAAAAGAGGCAGAACGTCCACAATGATGCACTTGGCCAAAAAGGGCGTATGCGTTTTTTCCTGAATATATTCAGGAAAAAACGCATACGCCCTTTTTGGCCAACCAAGCAAGCTTGCAAAGGAAATCTGCACTACAATGAAGTCTCACTTCCCCCCGGGCAAAAGGGCCATCTGAAAAAAGTGTAAAATCCAGAAAGGCAGGACAGGCCATGGAGAACTGGGAGCCTTGTTATGCTGATGGGCGGGATGTAAATTGCCAAAAACCACTCGGGAGAAGTGTATGGTGTTTCCTGAAACATCTAAAAAACAAAGCAACAGAGCCTAGGGCACTGCCACTTATGGTCCTATAGCTTAGGGAAATTAAAATCAAAAAGACACAGCCACCCCAAAGTTTGGGACGCCTCCGTTTATAAGAACCTCGTTTACCATACAAGTTCAATATCACAGAAAGTGAAAAATGGATAAAGAACTTGTGGTACTTACGTACAATGCAGTATCACTCAGCAATGAAATCTATGTCATCAGGCCTGTAGCAGCATAATGAGTGGATTCAGGTACGATGATTCTAACTGAAATAAGTCACACAGAAAAAGAAACATCATAAGATATCACTAATACACGGAATGTAAACTTGGCTACACAGGAACTGAATTACAGAACAGAACAGGGTCTCAAATTTAGAAAACCAACTTATGCTTGCTTAAGGGGAAAGGTGAGTTGGGGTGCTGCATAAAACCAGAGATTGAAATGAGCACAGATAAAGTTCCTTAAGCCAAATATGGAATAGACAAGAGCTACTCCTTGCTCAACGAAATGGACTCAACACCGCATATTAAACGCCTAAGAATGTACCTGACTAGTAAGTATCTTAAAACCTATGGATTGCTATGTCTCCGAAAGAGAATCAAGCATGTGTACAGGGGCATAAACGCAGCAGTGATAGGATTGGAGATGTTCGGTGAGCAAATGAAGACCCTTTGAAGTCATATTGCATGGTACCCATTCCACGGGTTTCAAATACCCAGGTTTAAGGTATTCTTCCTCAGCTAAAACATGCATGTGGAACCTAGAGTATGATCAACCATGTGATCGGGAGACGTGTTCAAATATGTCTCAGTTTTCCTCCCCTGGTACTTGGGTGCAACATTCCAGACGCTTTACTAACACTCTCCCGACTTGGAGAGTCAGTCCCTTTAACCTCCTGTTTGGCACAGTTTGCAATTTCTGCGGAAGATGAACAGGAATAGCGAGAACCAATGAGAGACTAGCTGGAGGTGTCTGGACGGGCAAAATTAACTCTCATTTCCCACCAGGAAGAGGAATTAACCAAAGGCTCAGCGTGCCGTGCCAGAACCAGATTAGGGCCTGAAGACATCTTGTGGTGTTGCGGCCAGGTCACAAGAAAGCGAGTTGAAGAAAGGAGCTCAGGGGCACTGTAATTCACAAACCTGCAGACTTATAAATGACAGCTATCGTCCAAAAATAGACTGAAGTAAGGCTGCCAAGAGGACTTGAAAGCGGGGCAGAATTGCAGGAAACCGATTTCAGGAGGTAGACTGGAATTGCATTGAAAGCATAGGAAAAGAGGCAGAACGTCCAGAATGATGCACTTGGCCAAAAAGGGCGTATGCGTTTTTTCCTGAATATATTCAGGAAAAATCGCATACGCCCTTTTTGGCCAACCAAGCAAGCTTGCAAAGGAAATCTGCACTACAATGAAGTCTCACTTCCCCCCGGTCAAAAGGGCCATCTGAAAAAAGTGTAAAATCCAGAAAGGCAAGACAGGCCATGGAGAACTGGGAGCCTTGTTATGCTGATGGGCGGGATGTAAATTGCCAACAACCACTCGGGAGAAGTGTATGGTGTTTCCTGAAACATCTAAAAAACAAAGCAACAGAACCTAGGGCACTTCCACTTATGGTCCTATAGCTTAGGGAAATTAAAATCAAAAAGACACAGCCACCCCAAAGTTTGGAACGGCTCTGTTTACAAGAACCTCATTTACAGTACAAGTTCAACATCGGAGAAAGTGAAAAATGGATAAAGAACTTGTGGTATTTACTTACAAAGCAATATCACTCAGCAATGAAATCTGTGTCATCAGGCCCTTAGCAGCACAATGAGTGGATTCAGGTATGATGATTCTAACTGAAATAAGTCACACAGAAAAAGAAACATCATAAGATATCACTAATACACGGAATGTAAACTTGGCTACACAGGAACTGAATTCCAAAACAGAACAGTGTCTCAAATTTAAAAAACCAACTTATGCTTGCTTAAGGGGAAAGGTGAGTTGGGGTGCTGCATAAAACCAGAGATTGAAATGAGCACAGATAAATTTCCTTAAGCCAAATATGGAATAGACAAGAGCTACTCCTTGCTCAAAGAAATGGACTCAACACCCCATATTAAACGCCTAAGAATGTACCTGACTAGTAAGTATCTTAAAACCTATGGATTGCTATGTCTCCAAAAGAGAATCAAGCGTGTGTACAGGGGCATAAACGCAGCAGTGATAGGATTGGAGAGGTTCGGTGAGCAAATGAAGACCCTTTGAAGTCATATTGCATGGTACGCATTACACGGGTCTCAACTATCCAGGTTTAAGGTATTCTTCCTTCAGCTAAAACATGCATGTGGAACCCAAGTATGATCAACCATGTGAACGGGAGACGTGTTCAAATATGTCTCAGTTTTCCTCCCATGGTACTCGGGTGCAACATGCCAGACGCTTTACTAACACTCTCCCCACTTGGAGAGTCAGTCCCTTTAACTTCTTGTTTGGCCCAGTTTGCAATTTCTGTGGAAGATGAACAGGAATAGCGAGAACCAATGAGAGACTAGCTGGAGGTGTCTGGACGGGCAAATTTAACTCTCATTTCCCACCAGGAAGAGGAATTAACCAAAGGCTCAGCGTGCCGTACCGGAACCAGATTAGGGCCTGAAGCCATCCTGCGGTGTTGCGGCCAGCTCAAAATAAAGCGAGTTGAAGAAAGGAGCTCAGGGGCACTGTAATTCACAAACCTGCAGAGTTATAAATGACAGCTATCGTCCAAAAATACACTGAAGTAAGGCTGCCAAGAGGACTTGAAAGCGGGGCAGAATTGCAGGAATCCGATTTCAGGAGGTAGACTGGAATTGCATTGAAAGCATAGGAAAAGAGGCAGAACGTCCACAATGATGCACTTGGCCAAAAAGGGCGTATGCGTTTTTTCCTGAATATATTCAGGAAAAAACGCATACGCCCTTTTTGGCCAACCAAGCAAGCTTGCAAAGGAAATCTGCACTACAATGAAGTCTCACTTCCCCCCGGTCAAAAGGGCCATCTGAAAAAAGTGTAAAATCCAGAAAGGCAGGACAGGCCATGGAGAACTGGGAGCCTTGTTATGCTGATGGGCGGGATGTAAATTGCCAACAGACACTCGGGAGAAGTGTATGGTGTTTCCTTAAACATCTAAAAAACAAAGCAACAGAGCCTAGGGCACTGCCACTTATGGTCCTATAGCTTAGGGAAATTAAAATCAAAAAGACACAGCCACCCCAAAGTTTGGAACGGCTCTGTTTACAGGAACCTCGTTTACAGTACAAGTTCAACATCGCAGAAAGTGAAAAATGGATAAAGAAGTTGTGGTATTTACTTACAAACAATATCACTCAGCAATGAAATCTATGTCATCAGGCCCTTAGCAGCACAATGAGTGGATTCAGGTATGATGATTCTAACTGAAATAAGTCACACAGAAAAAGAAACATCATAAGATATCAGTAATACACGGAATGTAAAGTTGGCTACACAGGAACTGAATGACAGAACAGAACAGGTTCTCAAATTTAGAAAACCAACTTATGCTTGCTTAAGGGTAAAGATGAGTTGGGGTGCTGCATAAAACCAGAGATTGAAATGAGCACAGATAAAGTTCCTTAAGCCAAATATGGAATAGACAAGAGCTACTCCTTGCTCAACGAAATGGACTCAACACCCCATATTAAACGCCTAAGAATGTACCTGACTAGTAAGTATCTTAAAACCTATGGATTGCTATGTCTCCAAAAGAGAATCAAGCATGTGTACAGGGGCATAAACGCAGCAGAGATAGGATTGGAGAGGTTCGGTGAGCAAATGAAGACCCTTTGAAGTCATATTGCATGGTACCCATTCCACGGGTTTCAACTACCCAGGTTTAAGGTATTCTTCCTTCAGCTAAAACATGCATGTGGAACCTAGAGTATGATCAACCATGTGATCGGGAGACGTGTTCAAATATGTCCCAGTTTTCGTACCCTGGTACTCGGGTGCAACATTCCAGACGCTTTACTAACACTCTCCCGACTTGGAGAGTCAGTCCCTTTAACCTCCTGTTTGGCCCAGTTTGCAATTTCTGCGGAAGATGAACAGGAATAGCGAGAATCAATGAGAGGCTAGCTGAAGGTGTCTGGACGGGCAAATTTAACTCTCATTTCCCACCAGGAAGAGGAATTAACCAAAGGCTCAGCATGCCGTGCCGGAACCAGATTAGGGCCTGAAGCCATCCTGCGGTGTTGCGGCCAGGTCACAAGAAAGCGAGTTGAAGAAAGGAGCTCAGGGGCACTGTAATTCACAAACCTGCAGAGATATAAATGACAGCTATCGTCCAAAAATAGACTGAAGTAAGGCTGCCAAGAGGACTTGAAAGCGGGGCAGAATTGCAGGAAACCGATTTCAGGAGGTAGACTGGAATTGCATTGAAAGCATAGGAAAAGAGGCAGAACGTCCACAATGATGCACTTGGCCAAAAAGGGCATATGCGTTTTTTCCTGAATATATTCAGGAAAAAACGCATACGCCCTTTTTGGCCAACCAAGCAAGCTTGCAAAGGAAATCTGCACTACAATGAAGTCTCACTTCCCCCCGGTCAAAAGGGCCATCTGAAAAAAGTGTAAAATCCAGAAAGGCAGGACAGGCCATGGAGAACTGGGAGCCTTGTTATGCTGATGGGCGGGATGTAAATTGCCAACAGACACTCAGGAGAAGTGTATGGTGTTTCCTGAAACATCTAAAAAACAAAGCAACAGAGCCTAGGGCACTTCCACTTATGGTCCTATAGCTTAGGGAAATTAAAATCAAAAAGACACAGCCACCCCAAAGTTTGGGACGCCTCTCTTTACAAGAACCTCGTTTACAGTACAAGTTCAACATCGCAGAAAGTGAAAAATGGATAAAGAAGTTGTGGTATTTACTTATAAAGCAATATCACTCAGCAATGAAATCTATGTCATCAGGCCCTTAGCAGCACAATGAGTGGATTCAGGTATGATGATTCTAACTGAAATAAGTCACACAGAAAAAGAAACATCATAAGATATCAGTAATACACGGAATGTAAACTTGGCTACACAGGAACTGAATTACAGAACAGAACAGGGTCTCAAATTTAGAAAACCAACTTATGCTTGCTTAAGGGTAAAGGTGAGTTGGGGTGCTGCATAAACCCAGAGATTGAAATGAGCACAGATAAAGTTCCTTAAGCCAAATATGGAATAGACAAGAGCTACTCCTTGCTCAATGAAATGGACTCAACACCCCATATTAAACGCCTAAGAATGTACCTGACTAGTAAGTATCTTAAAACCTATGGATTGCTATGTCTCCAAAAGAGAATCAAGCATGTGTACAGGGGCATAAACGCAGCAGTGATAGGATTGGAGAGGTTCGGTGAGCAAATGAAGACCCTTTGAAGTCATATTGCATGGTACCCATTCCACAGGTTTCAAATACACAGGTTTAAGGTATTCTTCCTTCAGCTAAAACATGCATGTGGAACCCAAGTATGATCAACCATGTGAACGGGAGACGTGTTCAAATATGTCTCAGTTTTCCTCCCCTGGTACTCGGGTGCAACATTCCAGACGCTTTACTAACACTCTCCCCACTTGGAGAGTCAGTCCCTTTAACTTCCTGTTTGGCCCAGTTTGCAATTTCTGTGGAAGATGAACAGGAATAGCGAGAACCAATGAGAGACTAGCTGGAGGTGTCTGGACGGGCAAATTTAACTCTCATTTCCCACCAGGAAGAGGAATTAACCAAAGGCTCAGCGTGCCGTACTGGAACCAGATTAGGGCCTGAAGCCATCCTGCGGTGTTGCGGCCAGCTCAAAAGAAAGCGAGTTGAAGAAAGGAGCTCAGGGGCACTGTAATTCACAAACCTGCAGAGTTATAAATGACAGCTATCGTCCAAAAATAGACTGAAGTAAGGCTGCCAAGAGGACTTGAAAGCGGGGCAGAATTGCAGGAAACCGATTTCAGGAGGTAGACTGGAATTGCATTGAAAGCATAGGAAAAGAGGCAGAACGTCCACAATGATGCACTTGGCCAAAAAGGGCGTATGTGTTTTTTCCTGAATATATTCAGGAAAAAACGCATACGCCCTTTTTGGCCAACCAAGTAAGCTTGCAAAGGAAATCTGCACTACAATGAAGTCTCACTTCCCCCCGGTCAAAAGGGCCATCTGAAAAAAGTGTAAAATCCAGAAAGGCAGGACAGGCCATGGAGAACTGGGAGCCTTGTTATACTGATGGGCGGGATGTAAATTGCCAACAGACACTCGGGAGAAGTGTATGGTGTTTCCTAAAACATCTAAAAAACAAAGCAACAGAGCCTAGGGCACTGCCACTTATGGTCCTATAGCTTAGGGAAATTAAAATCAAAAAGACACAGCCACCCCAAAGTTTGGAACGGCTCTGTTTACAAGAACCTCGTTTACAGTACAAGTTCAACATCGCAGAAAGTGAAAAATGGATAAAGAAGTTGTGGTATTTACTTACAAAGCAATATCACTCAGCAATGAAATCTGTGTCATCAGGCCCTTAGCAGCACAATGAGTGGATTCAGGTATGATGATTCTAACTGAAATAAGTCACACAGAAAAAGAAACATCATAAGATATCACTAATACACGGATTGTAAACTTGGCTACACAGGAACTGAATGACAGAACAGAACAGGTTCTCAAATTTAGAAAACCAACTTATGCTTGCTTAAGGGTAAAGGTGAGTTGGGGTGCTGCATAAAACCAGAGATTGAAATGAGCACAGATAAAGTTCCTTAAGCCAAATATGGAATAGACAAGAGCTACTCCTTGCTCAACGAAATGGACTCAACACCGCATATTAAACGCCTAAGAATGTACCTGACTAGTAAGTATCTTAAAACCTATGGATTGCTATGTCTCCGAAAGAGAATCAAGCATGTGTACAGGGGCATAAACGCAGCAGTGATAGGATTGGAGAGGTTCGGTGAGCAAATGAAGACCCTTTGAAGTCATATTGCATGGTACCCATTCCACGGGTTTCAACTACCCAGGTTTAAGGTATTCTTCCTTCAGCTAAAACATGCATGTGGAACCTAGAGTATGATCAACCATGTGATCGGGAGACGTGTTCAAATATGTCTCAGTTTTCGTACCCTGGTACTCGGGTGCAACATTCCAGACGCTTTACTAACACTCTCCCCACTTGGAGAGTCAGCGCCTTTAACCTCCTGTTTGGCACAGTTTGCAATTTCTGTGGAAGATGAACAGGAATACCGAGAACCAATGAGAGGCTAGCTGGAGGTGTCTGGACGGGCAAATTTAACTCTCATTTCCCACCAGGAAGAGGAAATAACCAAAGGCTCAGCGTGCCGTACCGGAACCAGATTAGGGCCTGAAGCCATCCTGCGGTGTTGCGGCCAGCTCAAAAGAAAGCGAGTTGAAGAAAGGAGCTCAGGGGCACTGTAATTCACAAACCTGCAGAGTTATAAATGACAGCTATCGTCCAAAAATAGACTGAAGTAAGGCTGCCAAGAGGACTTGAAAGCGGGGCAGAATTGCAGGAAACCGATTTCAGGAGGTAGACTGGAATTGCATTGAAAGCATAGGAAAAGAGGCAGAACGTCCACAATGATGCACTTGGCCAAAAAGGGCGTATGCGTTTTTTCCTGAATATATTCAGGAAAAAACGCATACGCCCTTTTTGGCCAACCAAGCAAGCTTGCAAAGGAAATCTGCACTACAATGAAGTCTCACTTCCCCCCGGTCAAAAGGGCCATCTGAAAAAAGTGTAAAATCCAGAAAGGCAGGACAGGCCATGGAGAACTGGGAGCCTTGTTATGCTGATGGGCGGGATGTAAATTGCCAACAGACACTCGGGAGAAGTGTATGGTGTTTCCTGAAACATCTAAAAAACAAAGCAACAGAGCCTAGGGCACTTCCACTTATGGTCCTATAGCTTAGGGAAATTAAAATCAAAAAGACACAGCCACCCCAAAGTTTGGGACGCCTCTGTTTACAAGAACCTCGTGTACAGTACAAGTTCAACATCGCAGAAAGTGAAAAATGGATAAAGAAGTTGTGGTATTTACTTATAAAGCAATATCACTCAGCAATGAAATCTATGTCATCAGGCCCTTAGCAGCACAATGAGTGGATTCAGGTATGATGATTCTAACTGAAATAAGTCACACAGAAAAAGAAACATCATAAGATATCAGTAATACACGGAATGTAAACTTGGCTACACAGGAACTGATTTACAGAACAGAACAGGGTCTCAAATTTAGAAAACCAACTTATGCTTGCTTAAGGGTAAAGGTGAGTTGGGGTGCTGCATAAACCCAGAGATTGAAATGAGCACAGATAAAGTTCCTTAAGCCAAATATGGAATAGACAAGAGCTACTCCTTGCTCAACGAAATGGACTCAACACCCCATATTAAACGCCTAAGAATGTACCTGACTAGTAAGTATCTTAAAACCTATGGATTGCTATGTCTCCGAAAGAGAATCAAGCATGTGTACAGGGGCATAAACGCAGCAGTGATAGGATTGGAGAGGTTCGGTGAGCAAATGAAGACCCTTTGAAGTCATATTGCATGGTACCCATTCCACGGGTTTCAAATACACAGGTTTAAGGTATTCTTCCTTCAGCTAAAACATGCATGTGGAACCCAAGTATGATCAACCATGTGATCGGGAGACGTGTTCAAATATGTCTCAGTTTTCGTACCCTGGTACTCGGGTGCAACATTCCAGACGCTTTACTAACACTCTCCCCACTTGGAGAGTCAGCACCTTTAACCTCCTGTTTGGCACAGTTTGCAATTTCTGTGGAAGATGAACAGGAATACCGAGAACCAATGAGAGGCTAGCTGGAGGTGTCTGGACGGGCAAATTTAACTCTCATTTCCCACCAGGAAGAGGAAATAACCAAAGGCTCAGCGTGCCGTACCGGAACCAGATTAGGGCCTGAAGCCATCCTGCGGTGTTGCGGCCAGCTCAAAAGAAAGCGAGTTGAAGAAAGGAGCTCAGGGGCACTGTAATTCACAAACCTGCAGAGTTATAAATGACAGCTATCGTCCAAAAATAGACTGAAGTAAGGCTGCCAAGAGGACTTGAAAGCGGGGCAGAATTGCAGGAAACCGATTTCAGGAGGTAGACTGGAATTGCATTGAAAGCATAGGAAAAGAGGCAGAACGTCCACAATGATGCACTTGGCCAAAAAGGGCGTATGCGTTTTTTCCTGAATATATTCAGGAAAAAACGCATACGCCCTTTTTGGCCAACCAAGCAAGCTTGCAAAGGAAATCTGCACTACAATGAAGTCTCACTTACCCCTGGTCAAAAGGGCCATCTGAAAAAAGTGTAAAATCCAGAAAGGCAGGACAGGCCATGGAGAACTGGGAGCCTTGTTATCCTGATGGGCGGGATGTAAATTGCCAACAGACACTCGGGAGAAGTGTATGGTGTTTCCTGAAACATCTAAAAAACAAAGCAACAGAGCCTAGGGCACTTCCACTTATGGTCCTATAGCTTAGGGAAATTAAAATCAAAAAGACACAGCCACCCCAAAGTTTGGGACGCCTCTGTTTACAAGAACCTCGTGTACAGTACAAGTTCAACATCGCAGAAAGTGAAAAATGGATAAAGAAGTTGTGGTATTTACTTATAAAGCAATATCACTCAGCAATGAAATCTATGTCATCAGGCCCTTAGCAGCACAATGAGTGGATTCAGGTATGATGATTCTAACTGAAATAAGTCACACAGAAAAAGAAACATCATAAGATATCAGTAATACACGGAATGTAAACTTGGCTACACAGGAACTGATTTACAGAACAGAACAGGGTCTCAAATTTAGAAAACCAACTTATGCTTGCTTAAGGGTAAAGGTGAGTTGGGGTGCTGCATAAACCCAGAGATTGAAATGAGCACAGATAAAGTTCCTTAAGCCAAATATGGAATAGACAAGAGCTACTCCTTGCTCAACGAAATGGACTCAACACCCCATATTAAACGCCTAAGAATGTACCTGACTAGTAAGTATCTTAAAACCTATGGATTGCTATGTCTCCGAAAGAGAATCAAGCATGTGTACAGGGGCATAAACGCAGCAGTGATAGGATTGGAGAGGTTCGGTGAGCAAATGAAGACCCTTTGAAGTCATATTGCATGGTACCCATTCCACGGGTTTCAAATACACAGGTTTAAGGTATTCTTCCTTCAGCTAAAACATGCATGTGGAACCCAAGTATGATCAACCATGTGAACGGGAGACGTGTTCAAATATGTCTCAGTTTTCCTCCCCTGGTACTCGGGTGCAACATTCCAGACGCTTTACTAACACTCTCCCCACTTGGAGAGTCAGTCCCTTTAACTTCCTGTTTGGCCCAGTTTGCAATTTCTGTGGAAGATGAACAGGAATAGCGAGAACCAATGAGAGACTAGCTGGAGGTGTCTGGACGGGCAAATTTAACTCTCATTTCCCACCAGGAAGTGGAATTAACCAAAGGCTCAGCGTGCCGTACTGGAACCAGATTAGGGCCTGAAGCCATCCTGTGGTGTTGCGGCCAGCTCACAAGAAAGCGAGTTGAAGAAAGGAGCTCAGGGGCACTGTAATTCACAAACCTGCAGAGTTATAAATGACAGCTATCGTCCAAAAATAGACTGAAGTAAGGCTGCCAAGAGGACTTGAAAGCGGGGCAGAATTGCAGGAAACCGATTTCAGGAGGTAGACTGGAATTGCATTGAAAGCATAGGAAAAGAGGCAGAACGTCCACAATGATGCACTTGGCCAAAAAGGGCGTATGCGTTTTTTCCTGAATATATTCAGGAAAAAACGCATACGCCCTTTTGGGCCAACCAAGCAAGCTTGCAAAGGAAATCTGCACTACAATGAAGTCTCACTTCCCCCCGGTCAAAAGGGCCATCTGAAAAAAGTGTAAAATCCAGAAAGGCAGGACAGGCCATGGAGAACTGGGAGCCTTGTTATGCTGATGGGCGGGATGTAAATTGCCAACAGACACTCGGGAGAAGTGTATGGTGTTTCCTTAAACATCTAAAAAACAAAGCAACAGAGCCTAGGGCACTGCCACTTATGGTCCTATAGCTTAGGGAAATTAAAATCAAAAAGACACAGCCACCCCAAAGTTTGGAACGGCTCTGTTTACAGGAACCTCGTTTACAGTACTAGTTCAACATCGCAGAAAGTGAAAAATGGATAAAGAAATTGTGGTATTTACTTACAAAGCAATATCACTCAGCAATGAAATCTGTGTCATCAGGCCCTTAGCAGCACAATGAGTGGATTCAGGTATGATGATTCTAACTGAAATAAGTCACACAGAAAAAGAAACATCATAAGATATCACTAATACACGGATTGTAAACTTGGCTACACAGGAACTGAATGACAGAACAGAACAGGTTCTCAAATTTAGAAAACCAACTTATGCTTGCTTAAGGGTAAAGGTGAGTTGGGGTGCTGCATAAAACCAGAGATTGAAATGAGCACAGATAAAGTTCCTTAAGCCAAATATGGAATAGACAAGAGCTACTCCTTGCTCAACGAAATGGACTCAACACCGCATATTAAACGCCTAAGAATGTACCTGACTAGTAAGTATCTTAAAACCTATGGATTGCTATGTCTCCGAAAGAGAATCAAGCATGTGTACAGGGGCATAAACGCAGCAGTGATAGGATTGGAGAGGTTCGGTGAGCAAATGAAGACCCTTTGAAGTCATATTGCATGGTACCCATTCCACGGGTTTCAACTACCCAGGTTTAAGGTATTCTTCCTTCAGCTAAAACATGCATGTGGAACCTAGAGTATGATCAACCATGTGATCGGGAGACGTGTTCAAATATGTCTCAGTTTTCGTACCCTGGTACTTGGGTGCAACATTCCAGACGCTTTACTAACACTCTCCCGACTTGGAGAGTCAGTCCCTTTGACCTCCTGTTTGGCCCAGTTTGCAATTTCTGCGGAAGATGAACAGGAATAGTGAGAACCAATGAGAGACTAGCTGGAGGTGTCTGGACGGGCAAATTTAACTCTCATTTCCCACCAGGAAGAGGAAATAACCAAAGGCTCAGCGTGCCGTGCCGGAACCAGATTAGGGCCTGAAGCCATCCTGCGGTGTTGCGGCCAGCTCAAAAGAAAGCGAGTTGAAGAAAGGAGCTCAGGGGCACTGTAATTCACAAACCTGCAGAGTTATAAATGACAGCTATCGTCCAAAAATAGACTGAAGTAAGGCTTCCAAGAGGACTTGAAAGCGGGTCAGAATTGCAGGAAACCGATTTCAGGAGGTAGACTGGAACTGCATTGAAAGCATAGGAAAAGAGGCAGAACGTCCACAATGATGCACTTGGCCAAAAAGGGCGTATGCGTTTTTTCCTGAATATATTCAGGAAAAAACGCATACGCCCTTTTTGGCCAACCAAGCAAGCTTGCAAAGGAAATCTGCACTACAATGAAGTCTCAATTCCCCCCGGTCAAAAGGGCCATCTGAAAAAAGTGTAAAATCCAGAAAGGCAGGACAGGCCATGGAGAACTGGGAGCCTTGTTATGCTGATGGGCGGGATGTAAATTACCAACAGACACTCAGGAGAAGTGTATGGTGTTTCCTGAAACATCTAAAAAACAAAGCAACAGAGCCTAGGGCACTGCCACTTATGGTCCTATAGCTTAGGGAAATTAAAATCAAAAAGACACAGCCATCCCAAAGTTTGGGACGCCTCTGTTTACAAGAACCTCGTTTACAGTACAAGTTCAACATCGCAGAAAGTGAAAAATGGATAAAGAAGTTGTGGTATTTACTTACAAAGCAATATCACGCAGCAATGAAATCTATGTCATCAGGACCTTAGGAGCACAATGAGTGGATTCAGGTATGATGATTCTAACTGAAATAAGTCACACAGAAAAAGAAACATCATAAGATATCAGTAATACACGGAATGTAAAGTTGGCTACACAGGAACTGAATTCCAAAACAGAACAGTGTCTCAAATTTAAAAAACCAACTTATGCTTGCTTAAGGGGAAAGGTGAGTTGGGGTGCTGCATAAAACCAGAGATTGAAATGAGCACAGATAAAGTTCCTTAAGCCAAATATGGAATAGACAAGAGCTACTCCTTGCTCAATGAAATGGACTCAACACCGCATATTAAACGCCTAAGAATGTACCTGACTAGTAAGTATCTTAAAACCTATGGATTGCTATGTCTCCGAAAGAGAATCAAGCATGTGTACAGGGGCATAAACGCAGCAGTGATAGGATTGGAGAGGTTCGGTGAGCAAATGAAGACCCTTTGAAGTCATATTGCATGGTACCCATTCCACGGGTTTCAACTACCCAGGTTTAAGGTATTCTTCCTTCAGCTAAAACATGCATGTGGAACCTAGAGTATGATCAACCATGTGATCGGGAGACGTGTTCAAATATGTCCCAGTTTTCGTACCCTGGTACTCGGGTGCAACATTCCAGACGCTTTACTAACACTCTCCCGACTTGGAGAGTCAGTCCCTTTAACCTCCTGTTTGGCCCAGTTTGCAATTTCTGCGGAAGATGAACAGGAATAGCGAGAATCAATGAGAGGCTAGCTGAAGGTGTCTGGACGGGCAAATTTAACTCTCATTTCCGACCAGGAAGAGGAATTAACCAAAGGCTCAGCGTGCCGTACCGGAACCAGATTAGGGCCTGAAGCCATCCTGCGGTGTTGCGGCCAGGTCACAAGAAAGCGAGTTGAAGAAAGGAGCTCAGGGGCACTGTAATTCACAAACCTGCAGAGTTATAAATGACAGCTATCGTCCAAAAATAGACTGAAGTAAGGCTGCCAAGAGGACTTGAAAGCGGGGCAGAATTGCAGGAAACCGATTTCAGGAGGTAGACTGGAATTGCATTGAAAGCATAGGAAAAGAGGCAGAACGTCCACAATGATGCACTTGGCCAAAAAGGGCATATGCGTTTTTTCCTGAATATATTCAGGAAAAAACGCATACGCCCTTTTTGGCCAACCAAGCAAGCTTGCAAAGGAAATCTGCACTACAATGAAGTCTCACTTCCCCCCGGTCAAAAGGGCCATCTGAAAAAAGTGTAAAATCCAGAAAGGCAGGACAGGCCATGGAGAACTGGGAGCCTTGTTATGCTGATGGGCGGGATGTAAATTGCCAACAGACACTCGGGAGAAGTGTATGGTGTTTCCTGAAACATCTAAAAAACAAAGCAACAGAGCCTAGGGCACTTCCACTTATGGTCCTATAGCTTAGGGAAATTAAAATCAAAAAGACACAGCCACCCCAAAGTTTGGGACGCCTCTGTTTACAAGAACCTCGTTTACAGTACAAGTTCAACATCGCAGAAAGTGAAAAATGGATAAAGAAGTTGTGGTATTTACTTATAAAGCAATATCACTCAGCAATGAAATCTATGTCATCAGGCCCTTAGCAGCACAATGAGTGGATTCAGGTATGATGATTCTAACTGAAATAAGTCACACAGAAAAAGAAACATCATAAGATATCAGTAATACACGGAATGTAAACTTGGCTACACAGGAACTGAATTACAGAACAGAACAGGGTCTCAAATTTAGAAAACCAACTTATGCTTGCTTAAGGGGAAAGGTGAGTTGGGGTGCTGCATAAACCCAGAGATTGAAATGAGCACAGATAAAGTTCCTTAAGCCAAATATGGAATAGACAAGAGCTACTCCTTGCTCAACGAAATGGACTCAACACCCCATATTAAACGCCTAAGAATGTACCTGACTAGTAAGTATCTTAAAACCTATGGATTGCTATGTCTCCAAAAGAGAATCAAGCATGTGTACAGGGGCATAAACGCAGCAGTGATAGGATTGGAGAGGTTCGGTGAGCAAATGAAGACCCTTTGAAGTCATATTGCATGGTACCCATTCCACGGGTTTCAAATACACAGGTTTAAGGTATTCTTCCTTCAGCTAAAACATGCATGTGGAACCCAAGTATGATCAACCATGTGAACGGGAGACGTGTTCAAATATGTCTCAGTTTTCCTCCCCTGGTACTCGGGTGCAACATTCCAGACGCTTTACTAACACTCTCCCCACTTGGAGAGTCAGTCCCTTTAACTTCCTGTTTGGCCCAGTTTGCAATTTCTGTGGAAGATGAACAGGAATAGCGAGAACCAATGAGAGACTAGCTGGAGGTGTCTGGACGGGCAAATTTAACTCTCATTTCCCACCAGGAAGAGGAATTAACCAAAGGCTCAGCGTGCCGTACTGGAACCAGATTAGGGCCTGAAGCCATCCTGCGGTGTTGCGGCCAGCTCAAAAGAAAGCGAGTTGAAGAAAGGAGCTCAGGGGCACTGTAATTCACAAACCTGCAGAGTTATAAATGACAGCTATCGTCCAAAAATAGACTGAAGTAAGGCTTCCAAGAGGACTTGAAAGCGGGGCAGAATTGCAGGAAACCGATTTCAGGAGGTAGACTGGAATTGCATTGAAAGCATAGGAAAAGAGGCAGAACGTCCACAATGATGCACTTGGCCAAAAAGGGCGTATGCGTTTTTTCCTGAATATATTCAGGAAAAAACGCATACGCCCTTTTTGGCCAACCAAGCAAGCTTGCAAAGGAAATCTGCACTACAATGAAGTCTCACTTCCCCCCGGTCAAAAGGGCCATCTGAAAAAAGTGTAAAATCCAGAAAGGCAGGACAGGCCATGGAGAACTGGGAGCCTTGTTATACTGATGGGCGGGATGTAAATTGCCAACAGACACTCGGGAGAAGTGTATGGTGTTTCCTTAAACATCTAAAAAACAAAGCAACAGAGCCTAGGGCACTGCCACTTATGGTCCTATAGCTTAGGGAAATTAAAATCAAAAAGACACAGCCACCCCAAAGTTTGGAACGGTTCTGTTTACAAGAACCTCGTTTACAGTACAAGTTCAACATCGCAGAAAGTGAAAAATGGATAAAGAAGTTGTGGTATTTACTTACAATGCAATATCACTCAGCAATGAAATCTGTGTCATCAGGCCCTTAGCAGCACAATAAGTGGATTCAGGTATGATGATTCTAACTGAAATAAGTCACACAGAAAAAGAAACATCATAAGATATCACTAATACACGGATTATAAACTTGGCTACACAGGAACTGAATGACAGAACAGAACAGGTTCTCAAATTTAGAAAACCAACTTATGCTTGCTTAAGGGTAAAGGTGAGTTGGGGTGCTGCATAAAACCAGAGATTGAAATGAGCACAGATAAAGTTCCTTAAGCCAAATATGGAATAGACAAGAGCTACTCCTTGCTCAACGAAATGGACTCAACACCGCATATTAAACGCCTAAGAATGTACCTGACTAGTAAGTATCTTAAAACCTATGGATTGCTATGTCTCCGAAAGAGAATCAAGCATGTGTACAGGGGCATAAACGCAGCAGTGATAGGATTGGAGAGGTTCGGTGAGCAAATGAAGACCCTTTGAAGTCATATTGCATGGTACCCATTCCACGGGTTTCAACTACCCAGGTTTTAGGTATTCTTCCTTCAGCTAAAACATGCATGTGGAACCTAGAGTATGATCAACCATGTGATCGGGAGACGTGTTCAAATATGTCTCAGTTTTCGTACCCTGGTACTCGGGTGCAACATTCCAGACGCTTTACTAACACTCTCCCCACTTGGAGAGTCAGCGCCTTTAACCTCCTGTTTGGCACAGTTTGCAATTTCTGTGGAAGATGAACAGGAATAGCGAGAACCAATGAAAGGCTAGCTGGAGGTGTCTGGACGGGCATATTTAACTCTCATTTCCCACCAGGAAGAGGAAATAACCAAAGGCTCAGCGTGCCGTACCGGAACCAGATTAGGGCCTGAAGCCATCCTGCGGTGTTGCGGCCAGCTCAAAAGAAAGCGAGTTGAAGAAAGGAGCTCAGGGGCACTATAATTCACAAACCTGCAGAGTTATAAATGACAGCTATCCTCCAAAAATACACTGAAGTAAGGCTGCCAAGAGGACTTGAAAGCGGGGCAGAATTGCAGGAAACCGATTTCAGGAGGTAGACTGGAATTGCATTGAAAGCATAGGAAAAGAGGCAGAACGTCCACAATGATGCGCTTGGCCAAAAAGGGCGTATGCGTTTTTTCCTGAATATATTCAGGAAAAAACGCATACGCCCTTTTTGGCCAACCAAGCAAGCTTGCAAAGGAAATCTGCACTACAATGAAGTCTCACTTCCCCCCGGTCAAAAGGGCCATCTGAAAAAAGTGTAAAATCCAGAAAGGCAGGACAGGCCATGGAGAACTGGGAGCCTTGTTATGCTGATGGGCGGGATGTAAATTGCCAACAGACACTCGGGAGAAGTGTATGGTGTTTCCTGAAACATCTAAAAAACAAAGCAACAGAGCCTAGGGCACTTCCACTTATGGTCCTATAGCTTAGGGAAATTAAAATCAAAAAGACACAGCCACCCCAAAGTTTGGGACGCCTCTGTTTACAAGAACCTCGTTTACAGTACAAGTTCAACATCGCAGAAAGTGAAAAATGGATAAAGAAGTTGTGGTATTTACTTATAAAGCAATATCACTCAGCAATGAAATCTATGTCATCAGGCCCTTAGCAGCACAATGAGTGGATTCAGGTATGATGATTCTAACTGAAATAAGTCACACAGAAAAAGAAACATCATAAGATATCAGTAATACACGGAATGTAAACTTGGCTACACAGGAACTGAATTACAGAACAGAACAGGGTCTGAAATTTAGAAAACCAACTTATGCTTGCTTAAGGGGAAAGGTGAGTTGGGGTGCTGCATAAACCCAGAGATTGAAATGAGCACAGATAAAGTTCCTTAAGCCAAATATGGAATAGACAAGAGCTACTCCTTGCTCAACGAAATGGACTCAACACCCCATATTAAACGCCTAAGAATGTACCTGACTAGTAAGTATCTTAAAACCTATGGATTGCTATGTCTCCAAAAGAGAATCAAGCATGTGTACAGGGGCATAAACGCAGCAGTGATAGGATTGGAGAGGTTCGGTGAGCAAATGAAGACCCTTTGAAGTCATATTGCATGGTACCCATTCCACGGGTTTCAAATACACAGGTTTAAGGTATTCTTCCTTCAGCTAAAACATGCATGTGGAACCCAAGTATGATCAACCATGTGAACGGGAGACGTGTTCAAATATGTCTCAGTTTTCCTCCCCTGGTACTCGGGTGCAACATTCCAGACGCTTTACTAACACTCTCCCCACTTGGAGAGTCAGTCCCTTTAACTTCCTGTTTGGCCCAGTTTGCAATTTCTGTGGAAGATGAACAGGAATAGCGAGAACCAATGAGAGACTAGCTGGAGGTGTCTGGACGGGCAAATTTAACTCTCATTTCCCACCAGGAAGAGGAATTAACCAAAGGCTCAGCGTGCCGTACTGGAACCAGATTAGGGCCTGAAGCCATCCTGCGGTGTTGCGGCCAGCTCAAAAGAAAGCGAGTTGAAGAAAGGAGCTCAGGGGCACTGTAATTCACAAACCTGCAGAGTTATAAATGACAGCTATCGTCCAAAAATAGACTGAAGTAAGGCTGCCAAGAGGACTTGAAAGCGGGGCAGAATTGCAGGAAACCGATTTCAGGAGGTAGACTGGAATTGCATTGAAAGCATAGGAAAAGAGGCAGAACGTCCACAATGATGCACTTGGCCAAAAAGGGCGTATGCGTTTTTTCCTGAATATATTCAGGAAAAAACGCATACGCCCTTTTTGGCCAACCAAGCAAGCTTGCAAAGGAAATCTGCACTACAATGAAGTCTCACTTCCCCCCGGTCAAAAGGGCCATCTGAAAAAGTGTAAAATCCAGAAAGGCAGGACAGGCCATGGAGAACTGGGAGCCTTGTTATACTGATGGGCAGGATGTAAATTGCCAACAGACACTCGGGAGAAGTGTATGGTGTTTCGTTAAACATCTAAAAAACAAAGCAACAGAGCCTAGGGCACTGCCACTTATGGTCCTATAGCTTAGGGAAATTAAAATCAAAAAGACACAGCCACCCCAAAGTTTGGAACGGCTCTGTTTACAAGAACCTCGTTTACAGTACAAGTTCAACATCGCAGAAAGTGAAAAATGGATAAACAAGTTGTGGTATTTACTTACAAAGCAATATCACTCAGCAATGAAATCTGTGTCATCAGGCCCTTAGCAGCACAATGAGTGGATTCAGGTATGATGATTCTAACTGAAATAAGTCACACAGAAAAAGAAACATCATAAGATATCACTAATACACGGATTGTAAACTTGGCTACACAGGAACTGAATGACAGAACAGAACAGGTTCTAAAATTTAGAAAACCAACTTATGCTTGCTTAAGGGGAAAGGTGAGTTGGGGTGTTGCATAAAACCAGAGATTGAAATGAGCACAGATAAAGTTCCTTAAGCCAAATATGGAATAGACAAGAGCTACTCCTTGCTCAACGAAACGGACTCAACACCGCATATTAAACGCCTAAGAATGTACCTGACTAGTAAGTATCTTAAAACCTATGGATTGCTATGTCTCCGAAAGAGAATCAAGCATGTGTACAGGGGCATAAACGCAGCAGTGATAGGATTGGAGAGGTTCGGTGAGCAAATGAAGACCCTTTGAAGTCATATTGCATGGTACCCATTCCACGGGTTTCAACTACCCAGGTTTAAGGTATTCTTCCTTCAGCTAAAACATGCATGTGGAACCTAGAGTATGATCAAACATGTGATCGGGAGACGTGTTCAAATATGTCTCAGTTTTCGTACCCTGGTACTCGGGTGCAACATTCCAGACGCTTTACTAACACTCTCCCCACTTGGAGAGTCAGCGCCTTTAACCTCCTGTTTGGCACAGTTTGCAATTTCTGTGGAAGATGAACAGGAATAGCGAGAACCAATGAGAGGCTAGCTGGAGGTGTCTGGACGGGCAAATTTAACTCTCATTTCCCACCAGGAAGAGGAAATAACCAAAGGCTCAGCGTGCCGTACCGGAACCAGATTAGGGCCTGAAGCCATCCTGCGGTGTTGCGGCCAGGTCACAAGAAAGCGAGTTGAAGAAAGGAGCTCAGGGGCACTGTAATTCACAAACCTGCAGAGTTATAAATGACAGCTATTGTCCAAAAATACACTGAAGTAAGGCTGCCAAGAGGACTTGAAAGCGGGGCAGAATTGCAGGAAACCGATTTCAGGAGGTAGACTGGAATTGCATTGAAAGCATAGGAAAAGAGGCAGAACGTCCACAATGATGCGCTTGGCCAAAAAGGGCGTATGCGTTTTTTCCTGAATATATTCAGGAAAAAACGCATACGCCCTTTTTGGCCAACCAAGCAAGCTTGCAAAGGAAATCTGCACTACAATGAAGTCTCACTTCCCCCCGGGCAAAAGGGCCATCTGAAAAAAGTGTAAAATCCAGAAAGGCAGGACAGGCCATGGAAAACTGGGAGCCTTGTTATGCTGATGGGCGGGATGTAAATTGCCAACAACCACTCAGGATAAGTGTATGGTGTTTCCTGAAACATCTAAAAAACAAAGCAACAGAGCCTAGGGCACTTCCACTTATGGTCCTATAGCTTAGGGAAATTAAAATCAAAAAGACACAGCCACCCCAAATTTTGGGACGCCTCCGTTTATAAGAACTTCGTTTACCATACAAGTTCAATATCACAGAAAGTGAAAAATGGATAAAGAACTTGTGGTACTTACGTACAATGCAGTATCACTCAGCAATGAAATCTATGTCATCAGGCCCGTAGCAGCATAATGAGTGGATTCAGGTACGATGATTCTAACTGAAATAAGTCACACAGAAAAAGAAACATCATAAGATATCAGTAATACACGGAATGTAAACTTGGCTACACAGGAACTGAATTACAGAACAGAACAGGGTCTCAAATTTAGAAAACCAACTTATGCTTGCTTAAGGGGAAAGGTGAGTTGGGGTGCTGCATAAAACCAGAGATTGAAATGAGCACAGATAAAATTCCTTAAGCCAAATATGGAATAGACAAGAGCTACTCCTTGCTCAACGAAATGGACTCAACACCGCATATTAAACCCCTAAGAATGTACCTGACTAGTAAGTATCTTAAAACCTATGGATTGCTATGTCTCCAAAAGAGAATCAAGCGTGTGTACAGGGGCATAAACGCAGCAGTGATAGGATTGGAGAGGTTCGGTGAGCAAATGAAGACCCTTTGAAGTCATATTGCATGGTACCCATTACACGGGTCTCAACTCTCCAGGTTTAAGGTATTCTTCCTTCAGCTAAAACATGCATGTGGAACCCAAGTATGATCAACCATGTGAACGGGAGACGTGTTCAAATATGTCTCAGTTTTCCTCCCCTCGTACTCGGGTGCAACATTCCAGACGCTTTACTAACACTCTCCCCACTTGGAGAGTCAGCGCCTTTAACCTCCTGTTTGGCCCAGTTTGCAATTTCTGCGGAAGATGAACAGGAATAGTGAGAACCAATGAGAGACTAGCTGGAGGTGTCTGGACGGGCAAATTTAACTCTCATTTCCCACCAGGAAGAGGAAATAACCAAAGGCTCAGCGTGCCGTGCCGGAACCAGATTAGGGCCTGAAGCCATCCTGCGGTGTTGCGGCCAGGTCACAAGAAAGCAAGTTGAAGAAAGGAGCTCAGGGGCACTATAATTCACAAACCTGCAGAGTTATAAATGACAGCTATCGTCCAAAAATAGACTGAAGTAAGGCTGCCAAGAGGACTTGAAAGCGGGGCAGAATTGCAGGAAACCGATTTCAGGAGGTAGACTGGAATTGCATTGAAAGCATAGGAAAAGAGGCCGAACGTCCACAATGATGCACTTGGCCAAAAAGGGCGTATGCGTTTTTTCCTGAATATATTCAGGAAAAAACGCATACGCCCTTTTTGGCCAACCAAGCAAGCTTGCAAAGGAAATCTGCACTACAATGAAGTCTCACTTCCCCCCGGGCAAAAGGGCCATCTGAAAAAAGTGTAAAATCCAGAAAGGCAGGACAGGCCATGGAGAACTGGGAGCCTTGTTATGCTGATGGGCGGGATGTAAATTGCCAACAACCACTCGGGAGAAGTGTATGGTGTTTCCTGAAACATCTAAAAAACAAAGCAACAGAGCCTAGGGCACTGCCACTTATGGTCCTATAGCTTAGGGAAATTAAAATCAAAAAGACACAGCCACCCCAAAGTTTGGGACGCCTCCGTTTATAAGAACCTCGTTTACCATACAAGTTCAATATCACAGAAAGTGAAAAATGGATAAAGAACTTGTGGTACTTACGTACAATGCAGTATCACTCAGCAATGAAATCTATGTCATCAGGCCCGTAGCAGCATAATGAGTGGATTCAGGTACGATGATTCTAACTGAAATAAGTCACACAGAAAAAGAAACATCATAAGATATCACTAATACACGGAATGTAAACTTGGCTGCACAGGAACTGAATTACAGAACAGAACAGGGTCTCAAATTTAGAAAACCAACTTATGCTTGCTTAAGGGGAAAGGTGAGTTGGGGTGCTGCATAAAACCAGAGATTGAAATGAGCACAGATAAATTTCCTTAAGCCAAATATGGAATAGACAAGAGCTACTCCTTGCTCAACGAAATGGACTCAACACCGCATATTAAACGCCTAAGAATGTACCTGACTAGTAAGTATCTTAAAACCTATGGATTGCTATGTCTCCGAAAGAGAATCAAGCATGTGTACAGGGGCATAAACGCAGCAGTGATAGGATTGGAGAGGTTCGGTGAGCAAATGAAGACCCTTTGAAGTCATATTGCATGGTACCCATTCCACGGGTTTCAAATACCCAGGTTTAAGGTATTCTTCCTCAGCTAAAACATGCATGTGGAACCTAGAGTATGATCAACCATGTGATCGCGAGACGTGTTCAAATATGTCTCAGTTTTCCTCCCCTGGTACTCGGGTGCAACACACCAGACGCTTTACTAACACTCTCCCGACTTGGAGAGTCAGTCCCTTTAACCTCCTGTTTGGCCCAGTTTGCAATTTCTGCGGAAGATGAACAGGAATAGTGAGAACCAATGAGAGACTAGCTGGAGGTGTCTGGACGGGCAAAATTAACTCTCATTTCCCACCAGGAAGAGGAATTAACCAAAGGCTCAGCGTGCCGTGCCAGAACCAGATTAGGGCCTGAAGCCATCCTGCGGTGTTGCGGCCAGGTCACAAGAAAGCGAGTTGAAGAAAGGAGCTCAGGGGCACTGTAATTCACAAACCTGCAGACTTATAAATGACAGCTATCGTCCAAAAATAGAGTGAAGTAAGGCTGCCAAGAGGACTTGAAAGCGGGGCAGAATTGCAGGAAACCGATTTCAGGAGGTAGACTGGAATTGCATTGAAAGCATAGGAAAAGAGGCAGAACGTACACAATGATGCACTTGGCCAAAAAGGGCGTATGCGTTTTTTCCTGAATATATTCAGGAAAAAACGCATACGCCCTTTTTGGCCAACCAAGCAAGCTTGCAAAGGAAATCTGCACTACAATGAAGTCTCACTTCCCCCCGGTCAAAAGGGCCATCTGAAAAAAGTGTAAAATCCAGAAAGGCAAGACAGGCCATGGAGAACTGGGAGCCTTGTTCTGCTGATGGGCGGGATGTAAATTGCCAACAACCACTCGGGAGAAGTGTATGATGTTTCCTGAAACATCTAAAAAACAAAGCAACAGAACCTAGGGCACTTCCACTTATGGTCCTATAGCTTAGGGAAATTAAAATCAAAAAGACACAGCCACCCCAAAGTTTGGAACGGCTCTGTTTACAAGAACCTCGTTTACAGTACAAGTTCAACATCGCAGAAAGTGAAAAATGGATAAAGAACTTGTGGTATTTACTTACAAAGCAATATCACTCAGCAATGAAATCTGTGTCATCAGGCCCTTAGCAGCACAATGAGTGGATTCAGGTATGATGATTCTAACTGAAATAAGTCACACAGAAAAAGAAACATCGTAAGATATCACTAATACACGGAATGTAAACTTGGCTACACAGGAACTGAATTCCAAAACAGAACAGTGTCTCAAATTTAGAAAACCAACTTATGCTTGCTTAAGGGGAAAGGTGAGTTGGGGTGCTGCATAAAACCAGAGATTGAAATGAGCACAGATAAAGTTCCTTAAGCCAAATATGGAATAGACAAGAGCTACTCCTTGCTCAACGAAATGGACTCAACACCCCATATTAAACGCCTAAGAATGTACCTGACTAGTAAGTATCTTAAAACCTATGGATTGCTATGTCTCCAAAAGAGAATCAAGCGTGTGTACAGGGGCATAAACGCAGCAGTGATAGGATTGGAGAGGTTCGGTGAGCAAATGAAGACCCTTTGAAGTCATATTGCATGGTACGCATTACACGGGTCTCAACTCTCCAGGTTTAAGGTATTCTTCCTTCAGCTAAAACATGCATGTGGAACCCAAGTATGATCAACCATGTGAACGGGAGACGTGTTCAAATATGTCTCAGTTTTCCTCCCCTGGTACTCGGGTGCAACATTCCAGACGCTTTACTAACACTCTCCCCACTTGGAGAGTCAGCGCCTTTAACCTCCTGTTTGGCCCAGTTTGCAATTTCTGCGGAAGATGAACAGGAATAGCGAGAACCAATGAGAGGCTAGCTGGAGGTGTCTGGACGGGCAAAATTAACTCTCATTTCCCACCAGGAAGAGGAAATAACCAAAGGCTCAGCGTGCCGTGCCGGAACCAGATTAGGGCCTGAAGACATCCTGCGGTGTTGCGGCCAGGTCACAAGAAAGCGAGTTGAAGAAAGGAGCTCAGGGGCACTGTAATTCACAAACCTGCAGAGTTATAAATGACAGCTATCGTCCAAAAATAGACTGAAGTAAGGCTGCCAAGAGGACTTGAAAGCGGGGCAGAATTGCAGGAAACCGATTTCAGGAGGTAGACTGGAATTGCATTGAAAGCATAGGAAAAGAGGCAGAACGTCCACAATGATGCACTTGGCCAAAAAGGGCGTATGCGTTTTTTCCTGAATATATTCAGGAAAAAACGCATACGCCCTTTTTGGCCAACCAAGCAAGCTTGCAAAGGAAATCTGCACTACAATGAAGTCTCACTTCCCCCCGGTCAAAAGGGCCATCTGAAAAAAGTGTAAAATCCAGAAAGGCAGGACAGGCCATGGAGAACTGGGAGCCTTGTTATGCTGATGGGCGGGATGTAAATTGCCAACAACCACTCGGGAGAAGTGTATGGTGTTTCCTGAAACATCTAAAAAACAAAGCAACAGAGCCTAGGGCACTGCCACTTATGGTCCTATAGCTTAGGGAAATTAAAATCAAAAAGACACAGCCACCCCAAAGTTTGGGACGCCTCCGTTTATAAGAACCTCGTTTACCATACAAGTTCAATATCACAGAAAGTGAAAAATGGATAAAGAACTTGTGGTACTTACGTACAATGCAGTATCACTCAGCAATGAAATCTATGTCATCAGGCCCGTAGCAGCATAATGAGTGGATTCAGGTACGATGATTCTAACTGAAATAAGTCACACAGAAAAAGAAACATCATAAGATATCACTAATACACGGAATGTAAACTTGGCTGCACAGGAACTGAATTACAGAACAGAACAGGGTCTCAAATTTAGAAAACCAACTTATGCTTGCTTAAGGGGAAAGGTGAGTTGGGGTGCTGCATAAAACCAGAGATTGAAATGAGCACAGATAAAGTTCCTTAAGCCAAATATGGAATAGACAAGAGCTACTCCTTGCTCAACGAAATGGACTCAACACCCCATATTAAACGCCTAAGAATGTATCTGACTAGTAAGTATCTTAAAACCTATGGATTGCTATGTCTCCGAAAGAGAATCAAGCATGTGTACAGGGGCATAAACGCAGCAGTGATAGGATTGGAGATGTTCGGTGAGCAAATGAAGACCCTTTGAAGTCATATTGCATGGTACCCATTCCACGGGTTTCAAATACCCAGGTTTAAGGTATTCTTCCTCAGCTAAAACATGCATGTGGAACCTAGAGTATGATCAACCATGTGATCGGGAGACGTGTTCAAATATGTCTCAGTTTTCCTCCCCTGGTACTCGGGTGCAACATTCCAGACGCTTTACTAACACTCTCCCGACTTGGAGAGTCAGTCCCTTTAACCTCCTGTTTGGCCCAGTTTGCAATTTCTGCGGAAGATGAACAGGAATAGCGAGAACCAATGAGAGACTAGCTGGAGGTGTCTGGACGGGCAAAATTAACTCTCATTTCCCACCAGGAAGAGGAATTAACCAAAGGCTCAGCGTGCCGTGCCAGAACCAGATTAGGGCCTGAAGCCATCCTGCGGTGTTGCGGCCAGGTCACAAGAAAGCGAGTTGAAGAAAGGAGCTCAGGGGCACTGTAATTCACAAACCTGCAGACTTATAAATGACAGCTATCGTCCAAAAATAGACTGAAGTAAGGCTGCCAAGAGGACTTGAAAGCGGGGCAGAATTGCAGGAAACCGATTTCAGGAGGTAGACTGGAATTGCATTGAAAGCATAGGAAAAGAGGCAGAACGTACACAATGATGCACTTGGCCAAAAAGGGCGTATGCGTTTTTTCCTGAATATATTCAGGAAAAAACGCATACGCCCTTTTTGGCCAACCAAGCAAGCTTGCAAAGGAAATCTGCACTACAATGAAGTCTCACTTCCCCCCGGTCAAAAGGGCCATCTGAAAAAAGTGTAAAATCCAGAAAGGCAGGACAGGCCATGGAGAACTGGGAGCCTTGTTATGCTGATGGGCGGGATGTAAATTGCCAACAACCACTCGGGAGAAGTGTATGGTGTTTCCTGAAACATCTAAAAAACAAAGCAACAGAACCTAGGGCACTTCCACTTATGGTCCTATAGCTTAGGGAAATTAAAATCAGAAAGACACAGCCACCCCAAAGTTTGGAACGGCTCTGTTTACAAGAACCTCGTTTACAGTACAAGTTCAACATCGGAGAAAGTGAAAAATGGATAAAGAACTTGTGGTATTTACTTACAAAGCAATATCACTCAGCAATGAAAACTGTGTCATCAGGCCCTTAGCAGCACAATGAGTGGATTCAGGTATGATGATTCTAAGTGAAATAAGTCACACAGAAAAAGAAACATCATAAGATATCACTAATACACGGAATGTAAACTTGGCTACACAGGAACTGAATTCCAAAACAGAACAGTGTCTCAAATTTAGAAAACCAACTTATGCTTGCTTAAGGGGAAAGGTGAGTTGGGGTGCTGCATAAAACCAGAGATTGAAATGAGCACAGATAAAGTTCCTTAAGCCAAATATGGAATAGACAAGAGCTACTCCTTGCTCAACGAAATGGACTCAACACCCCATATTAAACGCCTAAGAATGTACCTGACTAGTAAGTATCTTAAAACCTATGGATTGCTATGTCTCCAAAAGAGAATCAAGCGTGTGTACAGGGGCATAAACGCAGCAGTGATAGGATTGGAGAGGTTCGGTGAGCAAATGAAGACCCTTTGAAGTCATATTGCATGGTACGCATTACACGGGTCTCAACTCTCCAGGTTTAAGGTATTCTTCCTTCAGCTAAAACATGCATGTGGAACCCAAGTATGATCAACCATGTGAACGGGAGACGTGTTCAAATATGTCTCAGTTTTCCTCCCCTGGTACTCGGGTGCAACATTCCAGACGCTTTACTAACACTCTCCCCACTTGGAGAGTCAGCGCCTTTAACCTCCTGTTTGGCCCAGTTTGCAATTTCTGCGGAAGATGAACAGGAATAGCGAGAACCAATGAGAGACTAGCTGGAGCTGTCTGGACGGGCAAATTTAACTCTCATTTCCCACCAGGAAGAGGAAATAACCAAAGGCTCAGCGTGCCGTGCCGGAACCAGATTAGGGCCTGAAGCCATCCTGCGGTGTTGCGGCCAGGTCACAAGAAAGCGAGTTGAAGAAAGGAGCTCAGGGGCACTGTAATTCACAAACCTGCAGACTTATAAATGACAGCTATCGTCCAAAAATAGACTGAAGTAAGGCTGCCAAGAGGACTTGAAAGCAGGGCAGAATTGCAGGAAACCGATTTCAGGAGGTAGACTGGAATTGCATTGAAAGCATAGGAAAAGAGGCAGAACGTACACAATGATGCACTTGGCCAAAAAGGGCGTATGCGTTTTTTCCTGAATATATTCAGGAAAAAACGCATACGCCCTTTTTGGCCAACCAAGCAAGCTTGCAAATGAAATCTGCACTACAATGAAGTCTCACTTCCCCCCGGTCAAAAGGGCCATCTGAAAAAAGTGTAAAATCCAGAAAGGCAGGACAGGCCATGGAGAACTGGGAGCCTTGTTATGCTGATGGGCGGGATGTAAATTGCCAACAACCACTCGGGAGAAGTGTATGGTGTTTCCTGAAACATCTAAAAAACAAAGCAACAGAACCTAGGGCACTTCCACTTATGGTCCTATAGCTTAGGGAAATTAAAATCAAAAAGACACAGCCACCCCAAAGTTTGGAACGGCTCTGTTTACAAGAACCTCGTTTACAGTACAAGTTCAACATCGGAGAAAGTGAAAAATGGATAAAGAACTTGTGGTATTTACTTACAAAGCAATATCACTCAGCAATGAAATCTGTGTCATCAGGCCCTTAGCAGCACAATGAGTGGATTCAGGTATGATGATTCTAAGTGAAATAAGTCACACAGAAAAAGAAACATCATAAGATATCACTAATACACGGAATGTAAACTTGGCTACACAGGAACTGAATTCCAAAACAGAACAGTGTCTCAAATTTAGAAAACCAACTTATGCTTGCTTAAGGGGAAAGGTGAGTTGGGGTGCTGCATAAAACCAGAGATTGAAATGAGCACAGATAAAGTTCCTTAAGCCAAATATGGAATAGACAAGAGCTACTCCTTGCTCAACGAAATGGACTCAACACCCCATATTAAACGCCTAAGAATGTACCTGACTAGTAAGTATCTTAAAACCTATGGATTGCTATGTCTCCAAAAGAGAATCAAGCGTGTGTACAGGGGCATAAACGCAGCAGTGATAGGATTGGAGAGGTTCGGTGAGCAAATGAAGACCCTTTGAAGTCATATTGCATGGTACGCATTACACGGGTCTCAACTCTCCAGGTTTAAGGTATTCTTCCTTCAGCTAAAACATGCATGTGGAACCCAAGTATGATCAACCATGTGAACGGGAGACGTGTTCAAATATGTCTCAGTTTTCCTCCCCTGGTACTCGGGTGCAACATTCCAGACGCTTTACTAACACTCTCCCCACTTGGAGAGTCAGCGCCTTTAACCTCCTGTTTGGCCCAGTTTGCAATTTCTGCGGAAGATGAACAGGAATAGCGAGAACCAATGAGAGACTAGCTGGAGCTGTCTGGACGGGCAAATTTAACTCTCATTTCCCACCAGGAAGAGGAAATAACCAAAGGCTCAGCGTGCCGTGCCGGAACCAGATTAGGGCCTGAAGCCATCCTGCGGTGTTGCGGCCAGGTCACAAGAAAGCGAGTTGAAGAAAGGAGCTCAGGGGCACTGTAATTCACAAACCTGCAGACTTATAAATGACAGCTATCGTCCAAAAATAGACTGAAGTAAGGCTGCCAAGAGGACTTGAAAGCAGGGCAGAATTGCAGGAAACCGATTTCAGGAGGTAGACTGGAATTGCATTGAAAGCATAGGAAAAGAGGCAGAACGTACACAATGATGCACTTGGCCAAAAAGGGCGTATGCGTTTTTTCCTGAATATATTCAGGAAAAAACGCATACGCCCTTTTTGGCCAACCAAGCAAGCTTGCAAAGGAAATCTGCACTACAATGAAGTCTCACTTCCCCCCGGTCAAAAGGGCCATCTGAAAAAAGTGTAAAATCCAGAAAGGCAGGACAGGCCATGGAGAACTGGGAGCCTTGTTATGCTGATGGGCGGGATGTAAATTGCCAACAACCACTCGGGAGAAGTGTATGGTGTTTCCTGAAACATCTAAAAAACAAAGCAACAGAACCTAGGGCACTTCCACTTATGGTCCTATAGCTTAGGGAAATTAAAATCAAAAAGACACAGCCACCCCAAAGTTTGGAACGGCTCTGTTTACAAGAACCTCGTTTACAGTACAAGTTCAACATCGGAGAAAGTGAAAAATGGATAAAGAACTTGTGGTATTTACTTACAAAGCAATATCACTCAGCAATGAAATCTGTGTCATCAGGCCCTTAGCAGCACAATGAGTGGATTCAGGTATGATGATTCTAAGTGAAATAAGTCACACAGAAAAAGAAACATCATAAGATATCACTAATACACGGAATGTAAACTTGGCTACACAGGAACTGAATTCCAAAACAGAACAGTGTCTCAAATTTAGAAAACCAACTTATGCTTGCTTAAGGGGAAAGGTGAGTTGGGGTGCTGCATAAAACCAGAGATTGAAATGAGCACAGATAAAGTTCCTTAAGCCAAATATGGAATAGACAAGAGCTACTCCTTGCTCAACGAAATGGACTCAACACCCCATATTAAACGCCTAAGAATGTACCTGACTAGTAAGTATCTTAAAACCTATGGATTGCTATGTCTCCAAAAGAGAATCAAGCGTGTGTACAGGGGCATAAACGCAGCAGTGATAGGATTGGAGAGGTTCGGTGAGCAAATGAAGACCCTTTGAAGTCATATTGCATGGTACGCATTACACGGGTCTCAACTCTCCAGGTTTAAGGTATTCTTCCTTCAGCTAAAACATGCATGTGGAACCCAAGTATGATCAACCATGTGAACGGGAGACGTGTTCAAATATGTCTCAGTTTTCCTCCCCTGGTACTCGGGTGCAACATTCCAGACGCTTTACTAACACTCTCCCCACTTGGAGAGTCAGCGCCTTTAACCTCCTGTTTGGCCCAGTTTGCAATTTCTGCGGAAGATGAACAGGAATAGCGAGAACCAATGAGAGGCTAGCTGGAGGTGTCTGGACGGGCAAAATTAACTCTCATTTCCCACCAGGAAGAGGAAATAACCAAAGGCTCAGCGTGCCGTGCCGGAACCAGATTAAGGCCTGAAGCCATCCTGCGGTGTTGCGGCCAGGTCACAAGAAAGCGAGTTGAAGAAAGGAGCTCAGGGGCACTGTAATTCACAAACCTGCAGAGTTATAAATGACAGCTATCGTCCAAAAATAGACTGAAGTAAGTCTGCCAAGAGGACTTGAAAGCGGGGCAGAATTGCAGGAAACCGATTTCAGGAGGTAGACTGGAATTGCATTGAAAGCATAGGAAAAGAGGCAGAACGTCCACAATGATGCACTTGGCCAAAAAGGGCGTATGCGTTTTTTCCTGAATATATTCAGGAAAAAACGCATACGCCCTTTTTGGCCAACCAAGCAAGCTTGCAAAGGAAATCTGCACTACAATGAAGTCTCACTTCCCCCCGGTCAAAAGGGCCATCTGAAAAAAGTGTAAAATCCAGAAAGGCAGGACAGGCCATGGAGAACTGGGAGCCTTGTTATGCTGATGGGCGGGATGTAAATTGCCAACAACCACTCGGGAGAAGTGTATGATGTTTCCTGAAACATCTAAAAAACAAAGCAACAGAGCCTAGGGCACTTCCACTTATGGTCCTATAGCTTAGGGAAATTAAAATCAAAAAGACACAGCCACCCCAAAGTTTGGGACGCCTCCGTTTATAAGAACCTCGTTTACCGTACAAGTTCAATATCACAGAAAGTGAAAAATGGATAAAGAACTTGTGGTACTTACGTACAATGCAGTATCACTCAGCAATGAAATCTATGTCATCAGGCCCGTAGCAGCATAATGAGTGGATTCAGGTACGATGATTCTAACTGAAATAAGTCACACAGAAAAAGAAACATCATAAGATATCACTAATACACGGAATGTAAACTTGGCTACACAGGAACTGAATTACAGAACAGAACAGGGTCTCAAATTTAGAAAACCAACTTATGCTTGCTTAAGGGGAAAGGTGAGTTGGGGTGCTGCATAAAACCAGAGATTGAAATGAGCACAGATAAAGTTCCTTAAGCCAAATATGGAATAGACAAGAGCTACTCCTTGCTCAACGAAATGGACTCAACACCGCATATTAAACGCCTAAGAATGTACCTGACTAGTAAGTATCTTAAAACCTATGGATTGCTATGTCTCCGAAAGAGAATCAAGCATGTGTACAGGGGCATAAACGCAGCAGTGATAGGATTGGAGAGGTTCGGTGAGCAAATGAAGACCCTTTGAAGTCATATTGCATGGTACCCATTCCACGGGTTTCAAATACCCAGGTTTAAGGTATTCTTCCTCAGCTAAAACATGTATGTGGAACCTAGAGTATGATCAACCATGTGATCGCGAGACGTGTTCAAATATGTCTCAGTTTTCCTCCCCTGGTACTCGAGTGCAACATTCCAGACGCTTTACTAACACTCTCCCGACTTGGAGAGTCAGTCCCTTTAACCTCCTGTTTGGCCCAGTTTGCAATTTCTGCGGAAGATGAACAGGAATAGCGAGAACCAATGAGAGACTAGCTGGAGGTGTCTGGACGGGCAAAATTAACTCTCATTTCCCACCAGGAAGAGGAATTAACCAAAGGCTCAGCGTGCCGTGCCAGAACCAGATTAGGGCCTGAAGCCATCCTGCGGTGTTGCGGCCAGGTCACAAGAAAGCGAGTTGAAGAAAGGAGCTCAGGGGCACTGTAATTCACAAACCTGCAGACTTATAAATGACAGCTATCGTCCAAAAATAGACTGAAGTAAGGCTGCCAAGAGGACTTGAAAGCGGGGCAGAATTGCAGGAAACCGATTTCAGGAGGTAGACTGGAATTGCATTGAAAGCATAGGAAAAGAGGCAGAACGTACACAATGATGCACTTGGCCAAAAAGGGCGTATGCGTTTTTTCCTGAATATATTCAGGAAAAAACGCATACGCCCTTTTTGGCCAACCAAGCAAGCTTGCAAAGGAAATCTGCACTACAATGAAGTCTCACTTCCCCCCGGTCAAAAGGGCCATCTGAAAAAAGTGTAAAATCCAGAAAGGCAGGACAGGCCATGAAGAACTGGGAGCCTTGTTCTGCTGATGGGCGGGATGTAAATTGCCAACAACCACTCGGGAGAAGTGTATGGTGTTTCCTGAAACATCTAAAAAACAAAGCAACAGAACCTAGGGCACTTCCACTTATGGTCCTATAGCTTAGGGAAATTAAAATCAAAAAGACACAGCCACCCCAAAGTTTGGAACGGCTCTTTTTACAAGAACCTCGTTTACAGTACAAGTTCAACATCGGAGAAAGTGAAAAACGGATAAAGAACTTGTGGTATTTACTTACAAAGCAATATCACTCAGCAATGAAATCTGTGTCATCAGGCCCTTAGCAGCACAATGAGTGGATTCAGGTATGATGATTCTAACTGAAATAAGTCACACAGAAAAGAAACATCATAAGATATCACTAATACACGGAATGTAAACTTGGCTACACAGGAACTGAATTCCAAAACAGAACAGTGTCTCAAATTTAGAAAACCAACTTATGCTTGCTTAAGGGGAAAGGTGAGTTGGGGTGCTGCATAAAACCAGAGATTGAAATGAGCACAGATAAAGTTCCTTAAGCCAAATATGGAATAGACAAGAGCTACTCCTTGCTCAACGAAATGGACTCAACACCCCATATTAAACGCCTAAGAATGTACCTGACTAGTAAGTATCTTAAAACCTATGGATTGCTATGTCTCCAAAAGAGAATCAAGCGTGTGTACAGGGGCATAAACGCAGCAGTGATAGGATTGGAGAGGTTCGGTGAGCAAATGAAGACCCTTTGAAGTCATATTGCATGGTACGCATTACACGGGTCTCAACTCTCCAGGTTTAAGGTATTCTTCCTTCAGCTAAAACATGCATGTGGAACCCAAGTATGATCAACCATGTGAACGGGAGACGTGTTCAAATATGTCTCAGTTTTCCTCCCCTGGTACTCGGGTGCAACATTCCAGACACTTTACTAACACTCTCCCCACTTGGAGAGTCAGCGCCTTTAACCTCCTGTTTGGCCCAGTTTGCAATTTCTGCGGAAGATGAACAGGAATAGCGAGAACCAATGAGAGACTAGCTGGAGGTGTCTGGACGGGCAAAATTAACTCTCATTTCCCACCAGGAAGAGGAATTAACCAAAGGCTCAGCGTGCCGTGCCAGAACCAGATTAGGGCCTGAAGCCATCCTGCGGTGTTGCGGCCAGGTCACAAGAAAGCGAGTTGAAGAAAGGAGCTCAGGGGCACTGTAATTCACAAACCTGCAGACTTATAAATGACAGCTATCGTCCAAAAATAGACTGAAGTAAGGCTGCCAAGAGGACTTGAAAGCGGGGCAGAATTGCAGGAAACCGATTTCAGGAGGTAGACTGGAATTGCATTGAAAGCATAGGAAAAGAGGCAGAACGTACACAATGATGCACTTGGCCAAAAAGGGCGTATGCGTTTTTTCCTGAATATATTCAGGAAAAAACGCATACGCCCTTTTTGGCCAACCAAGCAAGCTTGCAAAGGAAATCTGCACTACAATGAAGTCTCACTTCCCCCCGGTCAAAAGGGCCATCTGAAAAAAGTGTAAAATCCAGAAAGGCAGGACAGGCCATGGAGAACTGGGAGCCTTGTTATGCTGATGGGCGGGATGTAAATTGCCAACAACCACTCGGGAGAAGTGTATGGTGTTTCCTGAAACATCTAAAAAACAAAGCAACAGAGCCTAGGACACTTCCACTTATGGTCCTATAGCTTAGGGAAATTAAAATCAAAAAGACACAGCCACCCCAAAGTTTGGGACGCCTCCGTTTATAAGAACCTCGTTTACCATACAAGTTCAATATCACAGAAAGTGAAAAATGGATAAAGAACTTGTGGTACTTACGTACAATGCAGTATCACTCAGCAATGAAATCTATGTCATCAGGCCCGTAGCAGCATAATGAGTGGATTCAGGTACGATGATTCTAACTGAAATAAGTCACACAGAAAAAGAAACATCATAAGATATCACTAATACACGGAATGTAAACTTGGCTACACAGGAACTGAATTACAGAACAGAACAGGGTCTCAAATTTAGAAAACCAACTTATGCTTGCTTAAGGGGAAAGGTGAGTTGGGGTGCTGCATAAAACCAGAGATTGAAATGAGCACAGATAAAGTTCCTTAAGCCAAATATGGAATAGACAAGAGCTACTCCTTGCTCAACGAAATGGACTCAACACCGCATATTAAACGCCTAAGAATGTACCTGACTAGTAAGTATCCTAAAACCTATGGATTGCTATGTCTCCGAAAGAGAATCAAGCATGTGTACAGGGGCATAAACGCAGCAGTGATAGGATTGGAGAGGTTCGGTGAGCAAATGAAGACCCTTTGAAGTCATATTGCATGGTACACATTCCACGGGTTTCAAATACCCAGGTTTAAGGTATTCTTCCTCAGCTAAAACATGTATGTGGAACCTAGAGTATGATCAACCATGTGATCGCGAGACGTGTTCAAATATGTCTCAGTTTTCCTCCCCTTTTACTCGGGTGCAACATTCCAGACGCTTTACTAACACTCTCCCGACTTGGAGAGTCAGTCCCTTTAACCTCCTGTTTGGCCCAGTTTGCAATTTCTGCGGAAGATGAACAGGAATAGCGAGAACCAATGAGAGACTAGCTGGAGGTGTCTGGACGGGCAAAATTAACTCTCATTTCCCACCAGGAAGAGGAATTAACCAAAGGCTCAGCGTGCCGTGCCAGAACCAGATTAGGGCCTGAAGCCATCCTGCGGTGTTGCGGCCAGGTCACAAGAAAGCGAGTTGAAGAAAGGAGCTCAGGGGCACTGTAATTCACAAACCTGCAGACTTATAAATGACAGCTATCGTCCAAAAATAGACTGAAGTAAGGCTGCCAAGAGGACTTGAAAGCGGGGCAGAATTGCAGGAAACCGATTTCAGGAGGTAGACTGGAATTGCATTGAAAGCATAGGAAAAGAGGCAGAACGTCCACAATGATGCACTTGGCCAAAAAGGGCGTATGCGTTTTTTCCTGAATATATTCAGGAAAAAACGCATACGCCCTTTTTGGCCAACCAAGCAAGCTTGCAAAGGAAATCTGCACTACAATGAAGTCTCACTTCCCCCCGGTCAAAAGGGCCATCTGAAAAAAGTGTAAAATCCAGAAAGGCAAGACAGGCCATGGAGAACTGGGAGCCTTGTTCTGCTGATGGGCGGGATGTAAATTGCCAACAACCACTCGGGAGAAGTGTATGGTGTTTCCTGAAACATCTAAAAAACAAAGCAACAGAACCTAGGGCACTTCCACTTATGGTCCTATAGCTTAGGGAAATTAAAATCAGAAAGACACAGCCACCCCAAAGTTTGGAACGGCTCTGTTTACAAGAACCTCGTTTACAGTACAAGTTCAACATCGGAGAAAGTGAAAAATGGATAAAGAACTTGTGGTATTTACTTACAAAGCAATATCACTCAGCAATGAAATCTGTGTCATCAGGCCCTTAGCAGCACAATGAGTGGATTCAGGTATGATGATTCTAACTGAAATAAGTCACACAGAAAAAGAAACATCATAAGATATCACTAATACACGGAATGTAAACTTGGCTACACAGGAACTGAATTCCAAAACAGAACAGTGTCTCAAATTTAGAAAACCAACTTATGCTTGCTTAAGGGGAAAGGTGAGTTGGGGTGCTGCATAAAACCAGAGATTGAAATGAGCACAGATAAAGTTCCTTAAGCCAAATATGGAATAGACAAGAGCTACTCCTTGCTCAACGAAATGGACTCAACACCCCATATTAAACGCCTAAGAATGTACCTGACTAGTAAGTATCTTAAAACCTATGGATTGCTATGTCTCCAAAAGAGAATCAAGCGTGTGTACAGGGGCATAAACGCAGCAGTGATAGGATTGGAGAGGTTCGGTGAGCAAATGAAGACCCTTTGAAGTCATATTGCATGGTACGCATTACACGGGTCTCAACTCTCCAGGTTTAAGGTATTCTTCCTTCAGCTAAAACATGCATGTGGAACCCAAGTATGATCAACCATGTGAACGGGAGACGTGTTCAAATATGTCTCAGTTTTCCTCCCCTGGTACTCGGGTGCAACATTCCAGACGCTTTACTAACACTCTCCCCACTTGGAGAGTCAGCGCCTTTAACCTCCTGTTTGGCCCAGTTTGCAATTTCTGCGGAAGATGAACAGGAATAGCGAGAACCAATGAGAGACTAGCTGGAGGTGTCTGGACGGGCAAAATTAACTCTCATTTCCCACCAGGAAGAGGAATTAACCAAAGGCTCAGCGTGCCGTGCCAGAACCAGATTAGGGCCTGAAGCCATCATGCGGTGTTGCGGCCAGGTCACAAGAAAGCGAGTTGAAGAAAGGAGCTCAGGGGCACTGTAATTCACAAACCTGCAGACTTACAAATGACAGCTATCGTCCAAAAATAGACTGAAGTAAGGCTGCCAAGAGGACTTGAAAGCGGGGCAGAATTGCAGGAAACCGATTTCAGGAGGTAGACTGGAATTGCATTGAAAGCATAGGAAAAGAGGCAGAACGTCCACAATGATGCACTTGGCCAAAAAGGGCGTATGCGTTTTTTCCTGAATATATTCAGGAAAAAACGCATACGCCCTTTTTGGCCAACCAAGCAAGCTTGCAAAGGAAATCTGCACTACAATGAAGTCTCACTTCCCCCCGGTCAAAAGGGCCATCTGAAAAAAGTGTAAAATCCAGAAAGGCAGGACAGGCCATGGAGAACTGGGAGCCTTGTTATGCTGATGGGCGGGATGTAAATTGCCAACAGACACTCGGGAGAAGTGTATGGTGTTTCCTGAAACATCTAAAAAACAAAGCAACAGAGCCTAGGGCACTTCCACTTATGGTCCTATAGCTTAGGGAAATTAAAATCAAAAAGACACAGCCACCCCAAAGTTTGGGACGCCTCCGTTTATAAGAACCTCGTTTACCATACAAGTTCAATATCACAGAAAGTGAAAAATGGATAAAGAACTTGTGGTACTTACGTACAATGCAGTATCACTCAGCAATGAAATCTATGTCATCAGGCCCGTAGCAGCATAATGAGTGGATTCAGGTACGATGATTCTAACTGAAATAAGTCACACAGAAAAAGAAACATCATAAGATATCACTAATACACGGAATGTAAACTTGGCTACACAGGAACTGAATTACAGAACAGAACAGGGTCTCAAATTTAGAAAACCAACTTATGCTTGCTTAAGGGGAAAGGTGAGTTGGGGTGCTGCATAAAACCAGAGATTGAAATGAGCACAGATAAAGTTCCTTAAGCCAAATATGGAATAGACAAGAGCTACTCCTTGCTCAACGAAATGGACTCAACACCGCATATTAAACGCCTAAGAATGTACCTGACTAGTAAGTATCTTAAAACCTATGGATTGCTATGTCTCCGAAAGAGAATCAAGCATGTGTACAGGGGCATAAACGCAGCAGTGATAGGATTGGAGAGGTTCGGTGAGCAAATGAAGACCCTTTGAAGTCATATTGCATGGTACCCATTCCACGGGTTTCAAATACCCAGGTTTAAGGTATTCTTCCTCAGCTAAAACATGCATGTGGAACCTAGAGTATGATCAACCATGTGATCGCGAGACGTGTTCAAATATGTCTCAGTTTTCCTCCCCTGGTACTCGGGTGCAACATTCCAGACGCTTTACTAACACTCTCCCGACTTGGAGAGTCAGTCCCTTTAACCTCCTGTTTGGCCCAGTTTGCAATTTCTGCGGAAGATGAACAGGAATAGCGAGAACCAATGAGAGACTAGCTGGAGGTGTCTGGACGGGCAAAATTAACTCTCATTTCCCACCAGGAAGAGGAATTAACCAAAGGCTCAGCGTGCCGTGCCAGAACCAGATTAGGGCCTGAAGCCATCCTGCGGTGTTGCGGCCAGGTCACAAGAAAGCGAGTTGAAGAAAGGAGCTCAGGGGCACTGTAATTCACAAACCTGCAGACTTATAAATGACAGCTATCGTCCAAAAATAGACTGAAGTAAGGCTGCCAAGAGGACTTGAAAGCGGGGCAGAATTGCAGGAAACCGATTTCAGGAGGTAGACTGGAATTGCATTGAAAGCATAGGAAAAGAGGCAGAACGTCCACAATGATGCACTTGGCCAAAAAGGGCGTATGCGTTTTTTCCTGAATATATTCAGGAAAAAACGCATACGCCCTTTTTGGCCAACCAAGCAAGCTTGCAAAGGAAATCTGCACTACAATGAAGTCTCACTTCCCCCCGGTCAAAAGGGCCATCTGAAAAAAGTGTAAAATCCAGAAAGGCAAGACAGGCCATGGAGAACTGGGAGCCTTGTTCTGCTGATGGGCGGGATGTAAATTGCCAACAACCACTCGGGAGAAGTGTATGGTGTTTCCTGAAACATCTAAAAAACAAAGCAACAGAACCTAGGGCACTTCCACTTATGGTCCTATAGCTTAGGGAAATTAAAATCAAAAAGACACAGCCACCCCAAAGTTTGGAACGGCTCTGTTTACAAGAACCTCGTTTACAGTACAAGTTCAACATCGGAGAAAGTGAAAAATGGATAAAGAACTTGTGGTATTTACTTACAAAGCAATATCACTCAGCAATGAAATCTGTGTCATCAGGCCCTTAGCAGCACAATGAGTGGATTCAGGTATGATGATTCTAAGTGAAATAAGTCACACAGAAAAAGAAACATCATAAGATATCACTAATACACGGAATGTAAACTTGGCTACACAGGAACTGAATTCCAAAACAGAACAGTGTCTCAAATTTAGAAAACCAACTTATGCTTGCTTAAGGGGAAAGGTGAGTTGGGGTGCTGCATAAAACCAGAGATTGAAATGAGCACAGATAAAGTTCCTTAAGCCAAATATGGAATAGACAAGAGCTACTCCTTGCTCAACGGAATGGACTCAACACCCCATATTAAACGCCTAAGAATGTACCTGACTAGTAAGTATCTTAAAACCTATGGATTGCTATGTCTCCAAAAGAGAATCAAGCGTGTGTACAGGGGCATAAACGCAGCAGTGATAGGATTGGAGAGGTTCGGTGAGCAAATGAAGACCCTTTGAAGTCATATTGCATGGTACGCATTACACGGGTCTCAACTCTCCAGGTTTAAGGTATTCTTCCTTCAGCTAAAACATGCATGTGGAACCCAAGTATGATCAACCATGTGAACGGGAGACGTGTTCAAATATGTCTCAGTTTTCCTCCCCTGGTACTCGGGTGCAACATTCCAGACGCTTTACTAACACTCTCCCCACTTGGAGAGTCAGCGCCTTTAACCTCCTGTTTGGCCCAGTTTGCAATTTCTGCGGAAGATGAACAGGAATAGCGAGAACCAATGAGAGGCTAGCTGGAGGTGTCTGGACGGGCAAATTTAACTCTCATTTCCCACCAGGAAGAGGAAATAACCAAAGGCTCAGCATGCCGTACCGGAACCAGATTAGGGCCTGAAGACATCCTGCGGTGTTGCGGCCAGGTCACAAGAAAGCGAGTTGAAGAAAGGAGCTCAGGGGCACTGTAATTCACAAACCTGCAGAGTTATAAATGACAGCTATCGTCCAAAAATATACTGAAGTAAGGCTGCCAAGAGGACTTGAAAGCAGGGCAGAATTGCAGGAAACCGATTTCAGGAGGTAGACTGGAATTGCATTGAAAGCATAGGAAAAGAGGCAGAACGTACACAATGATGCACTTGGCCAAAAAGGGCGTATGCGTTTTTTCCTGAATATATTCAGGAAAAAACGCATACGCCCTTTTTGGCCAACCAAGCAAGCTTGCAAAGGAAATCTGCACTACAATGAAGTCTCACTTCCCCCCGGTCAAAAGGGCCATCTGAAAAAAGTGTAAAATCCAGAAAGGCAAGACAGGCCATGGAGAACTGGGAGCCTTGTTATGCTGATGGGCGGGATGTAAATTGCCAACAACCACTCGGGAGAAGTGTATGGTGTTTCCTGAAACATCTAAAAAACAAAGCAACAGAGCCTAGGGCACTGCCACTTATGGTCCTATAGCTTAGGGAAATTAAAATCAAAAAGACACAGCCACCCCAAAGTTTGGGACGCCTCTGTTTACAAGAACCTCGTTTACAGTACAAGTTCAACATCGCAGAAAGTGAAAAATGGATAAAGAAATTGTGGTATTTACTTACAAAGCAATATCACTCAGCAATGAAATCTGTGTCATCAGGACCATAGCAGCACAATGAGTGGATTCAGGTATGATGATTCTAACTGAAATAAGTCACACAGAAAAGAAACATCATAAGATATCAGTAATACACGGAATATAAACTTGGCTACACAGGAACTGAATTACAGAACAGAACAGGGTCTCAAATTTAGAAAACCAACTTATGCTTGCTTAAGGGTAAAGGTGAGTTGGGGTGCTGCATAAAACCAGAGATTGAAATGAGCACAGATAAAGTTCCTTAAGCCAAATATGGAATAGACAAGAGCTACTCCTTGCTCAACGAAATGGACTCAACACCGCATATTAAACGCCTAAGAATGTACCTGTCTAGTAAGTATCTTAAAACCTGTGGATTGCTATGTCTCCGAAAGAGAATCAAGCATGTGTACAGGGGCATAAACGCAGCAGTGATAGGATTGGAGAGGTTCGGTGAGCAAATGAAGACCCTTTGAAGTCATATTGCATGGTACCCATTCCACGGGTTTCAACTACCCAGGTTTTAGGTATTCTTCCTTCAGCTAAAACATGCATGTGGAACCCAGAGTATGATCAACCGTGTGATCGGGAGACGTGTTCAAATATGTCTCAGTTTTCCTCCCCTGGTACTCGGGTGCAACATTCCAGACGCTTTACTAACACTCTCCCCACTTGGAGAGTCAGCGCCTTTAACCTCCTGTTTGGCACAGTTTGCAATTTCTGCGGAAGATGAACAGGAATAGCGAGAACCAATGAGAGGCTAGCTGGAGGTGTCTGGACGGGCAAATTTAACTCTCATTTCCCACCAGGAAGAGGAAATAACCAAAGGCTCAGTGTGCCGGGCCGGAACCAGATTAGGGCCTGAAGCCATCCTGCGGTGTTGCGGCCAGCTCAAAAGAAAGCGAGTTGAAGAAAGGAGCTCAGGGGCACTGTAATTCACAAACCTGCAGAGTTATAAATGACAGCTATCGTCCAAAAATAGACTGAAGTAAGGCTGCCAAGAGGACTTGAAAGCGGGGCAGAATTGCAGGAAACCGATTTCAGGAGGTAGACTGGAATTGCATTGAAAGCATAGGAAAAGAGGCAGAACGTCCACAATGATGCACTTGGCCAAAAAGGGCGTATGCGTTTTTTCCTGAATATATTCAGGAAAAAACGCATACGCCCTTTTTGGCCAACCAAGCAAGCTTGCAAAGGAAATCTGCACTACAATGAAGTCTCACTTCCCCCCGGTCAAAAGGGCCATCTGAAAAAAGTGTAAAATCCAGAAAGGCAGGACAGGCCATGGAGAACTGGGAGCCTTGTTATGCTGATGGGCGGGATGTAAATTGCCAACAACCACTCGGGAGAAGTGTATGGTGTTTCCTGAAACATCTAAAAAACAAAGCAACAGAACCTAGGGCACTTCAACTTATGGTCCTATAGCTTAGGGAAATTAAAATCAAAAAGACACAGCCACCCCAAAGTTTGGGACGGCTCTGTTTACAAGAACCTCGTTTACAGTACAAGTTCAACATCGCAGAAAGTGAAAAATGGATAAAGAAGTTGTGGTATTTACTTACAAAGCAATATCACTCAGCAATGAAATCTGTGTCATCAGGCCCTTAGCAGCACAATGAGTGGATTCAGGTATGATGATTCTAACTGAAATAAGTCACACAGAAAAAGAAACATCATAAGATATCAGTAATACACGGAATGTAAACTTGGCTACACAGGAACTGAATTACAGAACAGAACAGGGTCTCAAATTTAGAAAACCAACTTATGCTTGCTTAAGGGGAAAGGTGACTTGGGGTGCTGCATAAAACCAGAGATTGAAATGAGCACAGATAAAGTTCCTTAAGCCAAATATGGAATAGACAAGAGCTACTCCTTGCTCAATGAAATGGACTCAACACCCCATATTAAACGCCTAAGAATGTACCTGACTAGTAAGTATCTTAAAACCTATGGATTGCTATGTCTCCGAAAGAGAATCAAGCATGTGTACAGGGGCATAAACGCAGCAGTGATAGGATTGGAGAGGTTCGGTGAGCAAATGAAGACCCTTTGAAGTCATATTGCATGGTACCCATTCCACGGGTTTCAACTACCCAGGTTTAAGGTATTCTTCCTTCAGCTAAAACATGCATGTGGAACCCAGAGTATGATCAACCATGTGATCGGGAGACGTGTTCAAATATGTCTCAGTTTTTGTACCCTGGTACTCGGGTGCAACATTCCAGATGCTTTACTAACACTCTCCCGACTTGGAGAGTCAGTCCCTTTAACCTCCTGTTTGGCCCAGTTTGCAATTTCTGTGGAAGATGAACAGGAATAGCGAGAACCAATGAGAGACTAGCTGGAGGTGTCTGGATGGGCAAATTTAACTCTCATTTCCCACCAGGAAGAGGAATTAACCAAAGGCTCAGCGCGCCGGGCCGGAACCAGATTAGGGCCTGAAGCCATCCTGCGGTGTTGCGGCCAGGTCACAAGAAAGCGAGTTGAAGAAAGGAGCTCAGGGGCACTGTAATTCACAAACCTGCAGAGTTATAAATGACAGCTATCGTCCAAAAATAGACTGAAGTAAGGCTGCCAAGAGGACTTGAAAGCGGGGCAGAATTGCAGGAAACCGATTTCAGGAGGTAGACGGGAATTGCATTGAAAGCATAGGAAAAGAGGCAGAACGTCCACAATGATGCACTTGGCCAAAAAGGGCGTATGCGTTTTTTCCTGAATATATTCAGGAAAAAACGCATACGCCCTTTTTGGCCAACCAAGCAAGCTTGCAAAGGAAATCTGCACTACAATGAAGTCTCACTTCCCCCCGGTCAAAAGGGCCATCTGAAAAAAGTGTAAAATCCAGAAAGGCAGGACAGGCCATGGAGAACTGGGAGCCTTGTTATGCTGATGGGCGGGATGTAAATTGCCAACAGACACTCGGGAGAAGTGTATGGTGTTTCCTGAAACATCTAAAAAACAAAGCAACAGAGCCTAGGGCACTGCCACTTATGGTCCTATAGCTTAGGGAAATTAAAATAAAAAAGACACAGCCACCCCAAAGTTTGGGACGCCTCTGTTTACAAGAACCTCATTTACAGTACAAGTTCAACATCGCAGAAAGTGAAAAATGGATAAAGAAGTTGTGGTATTTACTTACAAAGCAATATCACTCAGCAATGAAATCTATGTCATCAGGCCCTTAGCAGCACAATGAGTGGATTCAGGTATGATGATTCTAACTGAAATAAGTCACACAGAAAAAGAAACATCATAAGATATCACTAATACACGGAATGTAAACTTGGCTACACAGGAACTGAATTACAGAACAGAACAGGGTCTCAAATTTAGAAAACCAACTTATGCTTGCTTAAGGGGAAAGGTGAGTTGGGGTGCTTCATAAAACCAGAGATTGAAATGAGCACAGATAAAGTTCCTTAAGCCAAATATGGAATAGACAAGAGCTACTCCTTGCTCAACGAAATGGACTCAACACCGCATATTAAACGCCTAAGAATGTACCTGACTAGTAAGTATCTTAAAACCTATGGATTGCTATGTCTCCGAAAGAGAATCAAGCATGTGTACAGGGGCATAAACGCAGCAGTGATAGGATTGGAGAGGTTCGTGAGCAAATGAAGACCCTTTGAAGTCATATTGCATGGTACCCATTCCACGGGTTTCAACTACCCAGGTTTTAGGTATTCTTCCTTCAGCTAAAACATGCATGTGGAACCCAGAGTATGATCAACCATGTGATCGGGAGACGTGTTCAAATATGTCTCAGTTTTCGTACCCTGGTACTCGGGTGCAACATTCCAGACGCTTTACTAACACTCTCCCCACTTGGAGAGTCAGCGCCTTTAACCTCCTGTTTGGCCCAGTTTGCAATTTCTGCGGAAGATGAACAGGAATAGCGAGAACCAATGAGAGACTAGCTGGAGGTGTCTGGACGGGTAAATTTAACTCTCATTTCCCACCAGGAAGAGGAAATAACCAAAGGCTCAGCGTGCCGTACCGGAACCAGATTAGGGCCTGAAGGCATCCTGCGGTGTTGCGGCCAGCTCAAAAGAAAGCGAGTTGAAGAAAGGAGCTCAGGGTCACTGTAATTCACAAACCTGCAGAGTTATAAATGACAGCTATCGTCCAAAAATAGACTGAAGTAAGGCTGCCGAGAGGACTTGAAAGCGGGGCAGAATTGCAGGAAACCGATTTCAGGAGGTAGACTGGAATTGCATTGAAAGCATAGGAAAAGAGGCAGAACGTCCACAATGATGCACTTGGCCAAAAAGGGCGTATGCGTTTTTTCCTGAATATATTCAGGAAAAAACGCATACGCACTTTTTGGCCAACCAAGCAAGCTTGCAAAGGAAATCTGCACTACAATGAAGTCTCACTTCCCCGCGGTCAAAAGGGCCATCTGAAAAAAGGGTAAAATCCAGAAAGGCAGGACAAGCCATGGAGAACTGAGAGCCTTGTTATGCTGATGGGCGGGATGTAAATTGCCAACAGACACTCGGGAGAAGTGTATGGTGTTTCCTTAAACATCTAAAAAACAAAGCAACAGAGCCTAGGGCACTGCCACTTATGGTCCTATAGCTTAGGGAAATTAAAATCAAAAAGACACAGCCACCCCAAAGTTTGGGACGCCTCTGTTTACAAGAACCTCGTTTACAGTACAAGTTCAACATCGCAGAAAGTGAAAAATGGATAAAGAAGTTGTGGTATTTACTTACAAAGCAATATCACTCAGCAATGAAATCTATGTCATCAGGGCCTTAGCAGCACAATGAGTGGATTCAGGTATGATGATTCTAACTGAAATAAGTCACACAGAAAAAGAAACATCATAAGATATCAGTAATACACGGAATGTAAACTTGGCTACACAGGAACTGAATTACAGAACAGAACAGGGTCTCAAATTTAGAAAACCAACTTATGCTTGCTTAAGGGGAAAGGTGAGTTGGGGTGCTGCATAAAACCAGAGATTGAAATGAGCACAGATAAAGTTCCTCAAGCCAAATATGGAATAGACAAGAGCTACTCCTTGCTCAACGAAATGGACTCAACACCGCATATTAAACGCCTAAGAATGTACCTGACTAGTAAGTATCTTAAAACCTATGGATTGCTATGTCTCCGAAAGAGAATCAAGCATGTGTACAGGGGCATAAACGCAGCAGTGATAGGATTGGAGAGGTTCGTGAGCAAATGAAGGCCCTTTGAAGTCATATTGCATGGTACCCATTCCACGGGTTTCAACTACCCAGGTTTAAGGTATTCTTCCTTCAGCTAAAACATGCATGTGGAACCTAGAGTATGATCAACCATGTGATCGGGAGACGTGTTCAAATATGTCTCAGTTTTCGTACCCTGGTACTCTGGTGCAACATTCCAGACGCTTTACTAACACTCTCCCCACTTGGAGAGTCAGTCCCTTTAACCTCCTGTTTGGCCTAGTTTGCAATTTCTGTGGAAGATGAACAGGAATAGCGAGAACCAATGAGAGACTAGCTGGAGGTGTCTGGATGGGCAAATTTAACTCTCATTTCCCACCAGGAAGAGGAATTAACCAAAGGCTCAGCGTGCCGTGTCGGAACCAGATTAGGGCCTGAAGCATCCTGCGGTGTTGCGGCCAGGTCACAAGAAAGCGAGTTGAAGAAAGGAGCTCAGGGGCACTGTAATTCACAAACCTGCAGACTTATAAATGACAGCTATCGTCCAAAAATACACTGAAGTAAGGCTGCCAAGAGGACTTGAAAGCGGGGCAGAATTGCAGGAAACCGATTTCAGGAGGTAGACTGGAATTGCATTGAAAGCATAGGAAAAGAGGCAGAACGTACACAATGATGCACTTGGCCAAAAAGGGCGTATGCGTTTTTTCCTGAATATATTCAGGAAAAAACGCATACGCACTTTTTGGCCAACCAAGCAAACTTGCAAAGGAAATCTGCACTACAATGAAGTCTCACTTCCCCCCGGTCAAAAGGGCCATCTGAAAAAAGTGTAAAATCCAGAAAGGCAGGACAGGCCATGGAGAACTGGGAGCCTTGTTATGCTGAAGGGCGGGATGTAAATTGCCAACAAACACTCGGGAGAAGTGTATGGTGTTTCCTGAAACATCTAAAAAACAAAGCAACAGAGCCTAGGGCACTTCCACTTATGGTCCTATAGCTTAGGGAATTTAAATTCAAAAAGACACAGCCACCCCAAAGTTTGGAACGGCTCTGTTTACAAGAACCTCGTTTACAGTACAAGTTCAACATCGCAGAAAGTGAAAAATGGATAAAGAAGTTGTGGTATTTACTTACAAAGCAATATCACTCAACAATGAAATCTGTGTCATCAGGCCCTTAGCAGCACAATGAGTGGATTCAGGTATGATGATTCTAACTGAAATAAGTCACACAGAAACAGAAACATCATAAGATATCAGTAATACACGGAATGTAAACTTGGCTACACAGGAACTGAATTACAGAACAGAACAGGGTCTCAAATTTAGAAAACCAACTTATGCTTGCTTAAGGGGAAAGGTGAGTTGGGGTGCTGCATAAAACCAGAGATTGAAATGAGCACAGATAAAGTTCCTTAAGCCAAATATGGAATAGACAAGAGCTACTCCTTGCTCAACGAAATGGACTCAACACCCCATATTAAACGCCTAAGAATGTACCTGACTTGTAAGTATCTTAAAACCTATGGATTGCTATGTCTCCGAAAGAGAATCAAGCATGTGTACAGGGGCATAAACGCAGCAGTGATAGGATTGGAGAGGTTCGGTGAGCATATGAAGACCCTTTGAAGTCATATTGCATGGTACCCATTACACGGGTCTCAACTCTCCAGGTTTAAGGTATTCTTCCTTCAGCTAAAACATGCATGTGGAACCCAGAGTATGATCAACGATGTGAACGGGAGACGTATTCAAATATGTCTCAGTTTTCCTCCCCTGGTACTCGGGTGCAACATTCCAGACGCTTTACTAACACTCTCCCGACTTGGAGAGTCAGTCCCTTTAACCTCCTGTTTGGCCCAGTTTGCAATTTCTGTGGAAGATGAACAGGAATAGCGAGAAGCAATGAGAGGCTAGCTGGAGGTGTCTGGACGGGCAAATTTAACTCTCATTTCCCACCAGGAAGAGGAATTAACCAAAGGCTCAGCATGCTGGGCCGGAACCAGATTAGGGCCTGAAGCCATCCTGCGGTGTTGTGGCCAGGTCACAAGAAAGCGAGTTGAAGAAAGGAGCTCAGGGGCACTGTAATTCACAAACCTGCAGAGTTATAAATGAGAGCTATCGTCCAAAAATAGACTGAAGTAAGGCTGCCAAGAGGACTTGAAAGCTGAGCAGAATTGCAGGAAACCGATTTCAGGAGGTAGACTGGAATTGCATTGAAAGCATAGGAAAATAGGCAGAACATACACAATGATGCACTTGGCCAAAAAGGGCGTATGCGTTTTTTCCTGAATATATTCAGGAAAAAACGCATACGCCCTTTTTGGCCAACCAAGCAAGCTTGCAAAGGAAATCTGCACTACAATGAAGTCTCACTTCCCCCCGGTCAAAAGGGCCATCTGAAAAAAGTGTAAAATCCAGAAAGGCAGGACAGGCCATGGAGAACTGGGAGCCTTGTTATGCTGATGGGCGGGATGTAAATTGCCAACAACCACTCGGGAGAAGTGTATGGTGTTTCCTGAAACATCTAAAAAACAAAGCAACAGAACCTAGGGCACTTCCACTTATGGTCCTATAGCTTAGGGAAATTAAAATAAACAAGACACAGCCACCCCAAAGTTTGGAACGGATCTGTTTACAAGAATCTCATTTACAGTACAAGTTCAACATCGCAGAAAGTGAAAAATGGATAAAGAAGTTGTGGTATTTACTTACAAAGCAATATCACTCAGCAATGAAATCTGTGTCATCAGGCCCTTAGCAGCACAATGAGTGGATTCAGGTATGATGATTCTAACTGAAGTAAGTCACACAGAAAAAGAAACATCATAAGATATCACTAATACACGGAATGTAAACTTGGCTACACAGGAACTGAATTACAGAACAGAACAGGGTCTCAAATTTAGAAAACCAACTTATGCTTGCTTAAGGGGAAAGGTGAGTTGGGGTGCTGCATAAAACCAGAGATTGAAATGAGCACAGATAAAGTTCCTTAAGCCAAATATGGAATAGACAAGAGCTACTCCTTGCTCAACGAAATGGACTCAACACCGCATATTAAACGCCTAAGAATGTACCTGACTAGTAAGTATCTTAAAACCTATGGATTGCTATGTCTCCGAAAGAGAATCAAGCATATGTACAGGGGCATAAACGCAGCAGTGATAGGATTGGAGAGGTTCGGTGAGCAAATGAAGACCCTTTGAAGTCATATTGCATGGTACCCATTCCACGGGTTTCAACTACGCAGGTTTTAGGTATTCTTCCTTCAGCTAAAACATGCATGTGGAACCCAAGTATGATCAACCATGTGAACGGGAGACGTGTTCAAATATGTCTCAGTTTTCCTCCCCTGGTACTCGGGTGCAACATTCCAGACGCTTTACTAACACTCTCCCCACTTGGAGAGTCAGTGCCTTTAACCTCCTGTTTGGCCCAGTTTGCAATTTCTGCGGAAGATGAACAGGAATAGCGAGAACCAATGAGAGACTAGCTGGAGGTGTCTGGACGGGCAAATTTAACTCTCATTTCTCACCAGGAAGAGGAAATAACCAAAGGCTCAGCGTGCCGTACCGGAACCAGATTAGGGCCTGAAGCCATCCTGCGGTGTTGCGGCCAGCTCAAAAGAAAGCGAGTTGAAGAAAGGAGCTCAGGGGCACTGTAATTCACAAACCTGCAGAGTTATAAATGACAGCTATCGTCCAAAAATAGACTGAAGTAAGGCTTCCAAGAGGACTTGAAAGCGGGGCAGAATTGCAGGAAACCGATTTCAGGAGGTAGACTGGAATTGCATTGAAAGCATAGGAAAAGAGGCAGAACGTCCACAATGATGCACTTGGCCAAAAAGGGCGTATGCGTTTTTTCCTGAATATATTCAGGAAAAAACGCATACGCCCTTTTTGGCCAACCAAGCAAGCTTGCAAAGGTAATCTGCACTACAATGAAGTCTCACTTCCCCCCGGTCAAAAGGGCCATCTGAAAAAAGTGTAAAATCCAGAAAGGCAGGACAGGCCATGAAGAACTGGGAGCCTTGTTATGCTGATGGGCAGGATGTAAATTGCCAACAACCACTCGGGAGAAGTGTATGGTGTTTCCTGAAACATCTAAAAAACAAAGCAACAGAAACTAGGGCACTTCCACTTATGGTCCTATAGCTTAGGGAAATTAAAATCAAAAAGACACAGCCACCCCAAAGTTTGGAACGGCTCTGTTTACAAGAACCTCGTTTACAGTACAAGTTCAACATCGCAGAAAGTGAAAAATGGATAAAGAAGTTGTGGTATTTACTTACAAAGCAATATCACTCAGCAATGAAATCTGTGTCATCAGGCCCTTAGCAGCACAATGAGTGGATTCAGGTATGATGATTCTAACTGAAATAAGTCACACAGAAAAAGAAACATCATAAGATATCACTAATACACGGAATGTAAACTTGGCTACACAGGAACTGAATTACAGAACAGAACAGGGTCTTAAATTTAGAAAACCAACTTATGCTTGCTTAAGGGGAAAGGTGAGTTGGGGTGCTGCATAAAACCAGAGATTGAAATGAGCACAGATAAAGTTCCTTAGGCCAAATATGGAATAGACAAGAGCTACTCCTTGCTCAAAGAAATGGACTCAACACCGCATATTAAACGCCTAAGAATGTACCTGACTTGTAAGTATCTTAAAACCTATAGATTGCTATGTCTCCGAAAGAGAATCAAGCATGTGTACAGGGGCATAAACGCAGCAGTGATAGGATTGGAGAGGTTCGGTGAGCAAATGAAGACCCTTTGAAGTCATATTGCATGGTACCCATTCCACGGGTTTCAACTACCCAGGTTTTAGGTATTCTTCCTTCAGCTAAAACATGCATGTGGAACCCAAGTATGATCAACCATGTGATCGGGAGACGTGTTCAAATATGTCTCAGTTTTCCTCCCCTGGTACTCGGGTGCAACATTCCAGACGCTTTACTAACACTCTCCCCACTTGGAGAGTCAGCGTCTTTAACCTCCTGTTTGGCCCAGTTTGCAATTTCTGCGGAAGATGAAGAGGAATAGTGAGAACCAATGAGAGGCTAGCTGGAGGTGTCTGGACGGGCAAATTTAACTCTCATTTCCCACCATGAGGAGGAAATAACCAAAGGCTCAGCGTGCCGTGCCGGAACCAGATTAGGGCCTGAAGCCATCCTGCGGTGTTGCGGCCAGCTCAAAAGAAAGCGAGTTGAAGAAAGGAGCTCAGGGGCACTGTAATTCACAAACCTGCAGAGTTATAAATGACAGCTATCGTCCAAAAATAGACTGAAGTAAGACTGCCAAGAGGACTTGAAAGCGGGGCAGAATTGCAGGAAACTGATTTCAGGAGGTAGACTGGAATTGCATTGAAAGCATAGGAAAAGAGGCAGAACGTCCACAATGATGCACTTGGCCAAAAAAGGCGTATGCGTTTTTTCCTGAATATATTCAGGAAAAAACGCATACGCCCTTTTTGGCCAACCAAGCAAGCTTGCAAAGGAAATCTGCACTACAATGAAGTCTCACTTCCCCCCGGTCAAAAGGGCCATCTGAAAAAAGTGTAAATCCAGAAAGGCAGGACAGGCCATGGAGAACTGGGAGCCTTGTTATGCTGATGGGCGGGATGTAAATTGCCAACAACCACTCGGGAGAAGTGTATGGTGTTTCCTGAAACATCTAAAAAACAAAGCAACAGAACCTAGGGCACTTCCACTTATGGTCCTATAGCTTAGGGAAATTAAAATCTAAAAGACACAGCCACCCCAAAGTTTGGAACGGCTCTGTTTACAAGAACCTCGTTTACAGTACAAGTTCAACATCGGAGAAAGTGAAAAATGGATAAAGAAGTTGTGGTATTCACTTACAAAGCAATATCACTCAGCAATGAAATCTATGTCATCAGGTCCTTAGCAGCACAATGAGTGGATTCAAGTATGATGATTCTAACTGAAATAAGTCACACAGAAAAAGAAACATCATAAGATATCAGTAATACACGGAATGGAAACTTGGCTACACAGGAACTGAATAACAGAACAGAACAGGGTCTCAAATTTAGAAAAACAACTTATGCTTGCTTAAGGGTAAAGGTGAGTTGGGGTGCTGCATAAAACCAGAGATTGAAATGAGCACAGATAAAGTTCCTTAAGCCAAATATGGAATAGACAAGAGCTACTCCTTGCTGAACGAAATGGACTCAACACCGCATATTAAACGCCTAAGAATGTACCTGACTTGTAAGTATCTTAAAACCTATGGATTGCTATGTCTCCGAAATAGAATCAAGCATGTGTACAGGGGCATAAACGCAGCAGTGATAGGATTGGAGAGGTTCGGTGAGCAAATGAAGACCCTTTGAAGTCATATTGCATGGTACCCATTCCACGGGATTCAACTACCCAGGTTTAAGGTATTCTTCCTTCAGCTAAAACATGCATGTGGAACCTAGAGTATGATCAACCATGTGATTGGGAGACGTGTTCAAATATGTCTCAGTTTTCCTCCCCTGGTACTCGGGTGCAACATTCCAGACGCTTTACTAACACTCTCCCCACTTGGAGAGTCAGTCCCTTTAACCTCCTGTTTGGCCCAGTTTGCAATTTCTGCGGAAGATGAACAGGAATAGCGAGAAGCAATGAGAGGCTAGCTGGAGGTGTCTGGACGGGCAAATTTAACTCTCATTTCCCACCAGGAAGAGGAATTAACCAAAGGCTCAGCGTGCCGGGCCGGAACCAGATTAGGGCCTGAAGCCATCCTGCGGTGTTGCGGCCAGGTCACAAGAAAGCGAGTTGAAGAAAGGAGCTCAGGGGCACTGTAATTCACAAACCTGCAGAGTTATAAATGACAGCTATCGTCCAAAAATAGACTGAAGTAAGGCTGCCAAGAGGACTTGAAAGCGGGGCAGAATTGCAGGAAACCGATTTCAGGAGGTAGACTGGAATTGCATTGAAAGCATAGGAAAAGAGGCAGAACGTCCACAATGATGCACTTGGCCAAAAAGGGCGTATGCATTTTTTCCTGAATATATTCAGGAAAAAACGCATACGCCCTTTTTGGCCAACCAAGCAAGCTTGCAAAGGAAATCTGCACTACAATGAAGTCTCACTTCCCCCAGGTCAAAAGGGCCATCTGAAAAAAGTGTAAAATCCAGAAAGGCAGGACAGGCCATGGAGAACTGGGAGCCTTGTTATGCTGATGGGCGGGATGTAAATTGCCAACAGACACTCGGGAGAAGTGTATGGTGTTTCCTGAAACATCTAAAAAACAAAGCAACAGAGCCTAGGGCACTGCCACTTATGGTCCTATAGCTTAGGGAAATTAAAATCAAAAAGACACAGCCACCCCAAAGTTTGGGATGCCTCTGTTTACAAGAACCTCATTTACAGTAGAAGTTCAACATCGCAGAAAGTGAAAAATGGATAAAGAAGTTGTGGTATTTACTTACAAAGCAATATCACTCAGCAATGAAATCTATGTCATCAGGCCCTTAGCATCACAATGAGTGGATTCAGGTATGATGATTCTAACTGAAATAAGTCACACAGAAAAAGAAACATCATAAGATATCATTAATACACGGAATGTAAACTTGGCTACACAGGAACTGAATTACAGAACAGAACAGGGTCTCAAATTTAGAAAACCAACTTATGCTTGCTTAAGGGTAAAGGTGAGTTGGGGTGCTGCATAAAACCAGAGATTGAAATGAGCACAGATAAAGTTCCTTAAGTCAAATATGGAATAGACAAGAGCTACTCCTTGCTCAACGAAATGGACTCAACACCGCATATTAAACGCCTAAGAATGTACCTGACTAGTAAGTATCGTAAAACCTATGGATTGCTATGTCTCCAAAAGAGAATCAAGCATGTGTACAGGGGCATAAACGCAGCAGTGATAGGATTGGAGAGGTTCGGTGAGCAAATGAAGACCCTTTGAAGTCATATTGCATGGTACCCATTACACGGGTCTCAACTCTCCAGGTTTAAGGTATTCTTCCTTCAGCTAAAACATGCATGTGGAACCCAAGTATGATCAACCATGTGAACGGGAGACGTGTTCAAATATGTCTCAGTTTTCCTCCCCTGGTACTCGGGTGCAACATTCCAGAAGCTTTACTAACACTCTCCCCACTTGGAGAGTCAGCGCCTTTAACCTCCTGTTTGGCCCAGTTTGCAATTTCTGCGGAAGATGAACAGGAATAGCGAGAACCAATGAGAGGCTAGCTGAAGGTGTCTGGACGGGCAAATTTAACTCTCATTTCCCACCAGGAAGAGGAAATAACCAAAGGCTCAGCGTGCCGTGCCGGAACCAGATTAGGGCCTGAAGCCATCCTGCGGTGTTGTGGCCAGGTCACAAGAAAGCAAGTTGAAGAAAGGAGCTCAGGGGCACTGTAATTCACAAACCTGCAGAGTTATAAATGACAGCTATCGTCCAAAAATAGACTGAAGTAAGGCTGCCAAGAGGACTTGAAAGCGGGGCAGAATTGCAGGAAACCTATTTCAGGAGGTAGACTGGAATTGCATTGAAAGCATAGGAAAAGAGGCAGAACGTCCACAATGATGCACTTGGCCAAAAAGGGCGTATGCGTTTTTTCCTGAATATATTCAGGAAAAAACGCATACGCCCTTTTTGGCCAACCAAGCAAGCTTGCAAAGGAAATCTGCACTACAATGAAGTCTCACTTCCCCCCGGTCAAAAGGGCCATCTGAAAAAAGTGTAAAATCCAGAAAGGCAGGACAGGCCATGGAGAACTGGGAGCCTTGTTATGCTGATGGGTGGGATGTAAATTGCCAACAACCCCTCGGGAGAAGTGTATGGTGTTTCCTGAAACATATAAAAAACAAAGCAACAGAACCTAGGGCACTTCCACTTATGGTCCTATAGCTTAGGGAAATTAAAATCAAAAAGACACAGCCACCCCAAAGTTTGGAACGGCTCTGTTTACAAGAACCTCGTTTACAGTACAAGTTCAACATCGCAGAAAGTGAAAAATGGATAAAGAAGTTGTGGTATTTACTTACAAAGCAATATCACTCAGCAATGAAATCTGTGTCATCAGGCCCTTAGCAGCACAATGAGTGGATTCAGGTATGATGATTCTAACCGAAATAAGTCACACAGAAAACGAAACATCATAAGATATCAGTAATACACGGAATGGAAACTTGGCTACACAGGAACTGAATTACAGAACAGAACAGGGTCTCAAATTTAGAAAACCAATTTATTCTTGCTTAAGGGTAAAGGTGAGTTGGGGTGCTGCATAAAACCAGAGATTGAAATGAGCACAGATAAAGTTCCTTAAGCCAAATATGGAATAGACAAGAGCTACTCCTTGCTCAACGAAATGGACTCAACACCCCATATTAAACGCCTAAGAATGTACCTGACTAGTAAGTATCTTAAAACCTAGGGATTGCTATGTCTCCGAAAGAGAATCAAGCATGTGTACAGGGGCATAAACGCAGCAGTGATAGGATTGGAGAGGTTCGTGAGCAAATGAAGACCCTTTGAAGTCATATTGCATGGTACCCATTCCACGGGTTTCAACTACCCAGGTTTTAGGTATTCTTCCTTCAGCTAAAACATGCATGTGGAACCCAGAGTATGATCAACCATGTGATCGGGAGACGTGTTCAAATATGTCTCAGTTTTCGTACCCTGGTACTCGGGTGCAACATTCCAGACGCTTTACTAACACTCTCCCCACTTGGAGAGTCAGCGCCTTTAACCTCCTGTTTGGCCCAGTTTGCAATTTCTGCGGAAGATGAACAGGAATAGCGAGAACCAATGAGAGACTAGCTGGAGGTGTCTGGACGGGTAAATTTAACTCTCATTTCCCACCAGGAAGAGGAAATAACCAAAGGCTCAGCGTGCCGTACCGGAACCAGATTAGGGCCTGAAGGCATCCTGCGGTGTTGCGGCCAGCTCAAAAGAAAGCGAGTTGAAGAAAGGAGCTCAGGGTCACTGTAATTCACAAACCTGCAGAGTTATAAATGACAGCTATCGTCCAAAAATAGACTGAAGTAAGGCTGCCGAGAGGACTTGAAAGCGGGGCAGAATTGCAGGAAACCGATTTCAGGAGGTAGACTGGAATTGCATTGAAAGCATAGGAAAAGAGGCAGAACGTCCACAATGATGCACTTGGCCAAAAAGGGCGTATGCGTTTTTTCCTGAATATATTCAGGAAAAAACGCATACGCACTTTTTGGCCAACCAAGCAAGCTTGCAAAGGAAATCTGCACTACAATGAAGTCTCACTTCCCCGCGGTCAAAAGGGCCATCTGAAAAAAGGGTAAAATCCAGAAAGGCAGGACAAGCCATGGAGAACTGAGAGCCTTGTTATGCTGATGGGCGGGATGTAAATTGCCAACAGACACTCGGGAGAAGTGTATGGTGTTTCCTTAAACATCTAAAAAACAAAGCAACAGAGCCTAGGGCACTGCCACTTATGGTCCTATAGCTTAGGGAAATTAAAATCAAAAAGACACAGCCACCCCAAAGTTTGGGACGCCTCTGTTTACAAGAACCTCGTTTACAGTACAAGTTCAACATCGCAGAAAGTGAAAAATGGATAAAGAAGTTGTGGTATTTACTTACAAAGCAATATCACTCAGCAATGAAATCTATGTCATCAGGGCCTTAGCAGCACAATGAGTGGATTCAGGTATGATGATTCTAACTGAAATAAGTCACACAGAAAAAGAAACATCATAAGATATCAGTAATACACGGAATGTAAACTTGGCTACACAGGAACTGAATTACAGAACAGAACAGGGTCTCAAATTTAGAAAACCAACTTATGCTTGCTTAAGGGGAAAGGTGAGTTGGGGTGCTGCATAAAACCAGAGATTGAAATGAGCACAGATAAAGTTCCTTAAGCCAAATATGGAATAGACAAGAGCTACTCCTTGCTCAACGAAATGGACTCAACACCGCATATTAAACGCCTAAGAATGTACCTGACTAGTAAGTATCTTAAAACCTATGGATTGCTATGTCTCCGAAAGAGAATCAAGCATGTGTACAGGGGCATAAACGCAGCAGTGATAGGATTGGAGAGGTTCGTGAGCAAATGAAGGCCCTTTGAAGTCATATTGCATGGTACCCATTCCACGGGTTTCAACTACCCAGGTTTAAGGTATTCTTCCTTCAGCTAAAACATGCATGTGGAACCTAGAGTATGATCAACCATGTGATCGGGAGACGTGTTCAAATATGTCTCAGTTTTCGTACCCTGGTACTCTGGTGCAACATTCCAGACGCTTTACTAACACTCTCCCCACTTGGAGAGTCAGTCCCTTTAACCTCCTGTTTGGCCTAGTTTGCAATTTCTGTGGAAGATGAACAGGAATAGCGAGAACCAATGAGAGACTAGCTGGAGGTGTCTGGATGGGCAAATTTAACTCTCATTTCCCACCAGGAAGAGGAATTAACCAAAGGCTCAGCGTGCCGTGTCGGAACCAGATTAGGGCCTGAAGCATCCTGCGGTGTTGCGGCCAGGTCACAAGAAAGCGAGTTGAAGAAAGGAGCTCAGGGGCACTGTAATTCACAAACCTGCAGACTTATAAATGACAGCTATCGTCCAAAAATACACTGAAGTAAGGCTGCCAAGAGGACTTGAAAGCGGGGCAGAATTGCAGGAAACCGATTTCAGGAGGTAGACTGGAATTGCATTGAAAGCATAGGAAAAGAGGCAGAACGTACACAATGATGCACTTGGCCAAAAAGGGCGTATGCGTTTTTTCCTGAATATATTCAGGAAAAAACGCATACGCACTTTTTGGCCAACCAAGCAAACTTGCAAAGGAAATCTGCACTACAATGAAGTCTCACTTCCCCCCGGTCAAAAGGGCCATCTGAAAAAAGTGTAAAATCCAGAAAGGCAGGACAGGCCATGGAGAACTGGGAGCCTTGTTATGCTGAAGGGCGGGATGTAAATTGCCAACAAACACTCGGGAGAAGTGTATGGTGTTTCCTGAAACATCTAAAAAACAAAGCAACAGAGCCTAGGGCACTTCCACTTATGGTCCTATAGCTTAGGGAATTTAAATTCAAAAAGACACAGCCACCCCAAAGTTTGGAACGGCTCTGTTTACAAGAACCTCGTTTACAGTACAAGTTCAACATCGCAGAAAGTGAAAAATGGATAAAGAAGTTGTGGTATTTACTTACAAAGCAATATCACTCAACAATGAAATCTGTGTCATCAGGCCCTTAGCAGCACAATGAGTGGATTCAGGTATGATGATTCTAACTGAAATAAGTCACACAGAAACAGAAACATCATAAGATATCAGTAATACACGGAATGTAAACTTGGCTACACAGGAACTGAATTACAGAACAGAACAGGGTCTCAAATTTAGAAAACCAACTTATGCTTGCTTAAGGGGAAAGGTGAGTTGGGGTGCTGCATAAAACCAGAGATTGAAATGAGCACAGATAAAGTTCCTTAAGCCAAATATGGAATAGACAAGAGCTACTCCTTGCTCAACGAAATGGACTCAACACCCCATATTAAACGCCTAAGAATGTACCTGACTTGTAAGTATCTTAAAACCTATGGATTGCTATGTCTCCGAAAGAGAATCAAGCATGTGTACAGGGGCATAAACGCAGCAGTGATAGGATTGGAGAGGTTCGGTGAGCATATGAAGACCCTTTGAAGTCATATTGCATGGTACCCATTACACGGGTCTCAACTCTCCAGGTTTAAGGTATTCTTCCTTCAGCTAAAACATGCATGTGGAACCCAGAGTATGATCAACGATGTGAACGGGAGACGTATTCAAATATGTCTCAGTTTTCCTCCCCTGGTACTCGGGTGCAACATTCCAGACGCTTTACTAACACTCTCCCGACTTGGAGAGTCAGTCCCTTTAACCTCCTGTTTGGCCCAGTTTGCAATTTCTGTGGAAGATGAACAGGAATAGCGAGAAGCAATGAGAGGCTAGCTGGAGGTGTCTGGACGGGCAAATTTAACTCTCATTTCCCACCAGGAAGAGGAATTAACCAAAGGCTCAGCATGCTGGGCCGGAACCAGATTAGGGCCTGAAGCCATCCTGCGGTGTTGTGGCCAGGTCACAAGAAAGCGAGTTGAAGAAAGGAGCTCAGGGGCACTGTAATTCACAAACCTGCAGAGTTATAAATGAGAGCTATCGTCCAAAAATAGACTGAAGTAAGGCTGCCAAGAGGACTTGAAAGCTGAGCAGAATTGCAGGAAACCGATTTCAGGAGGTAGACTGGAATTGCATTGAAAGCATAGGAAAATAGGCAGAACATACACAATGATGCACTTGGCCAAAAAGGGCGTATGCGTTTTTTCCTGAATATATTCAGGAAAAAACGCATACGCCCTTTTTGGCCAACCAAGCAAGCTTGCAAAGGAAATCTGCACTACAATGAAGTCTCACTTCCCCCCGGTCAAAAGGGCCATCTGAAAAAAGTGTAAAATCCAGAAAGGCAGGACAGGCCATGGAGAACTGGGAGCCTTGTTATGCTGATGGGCGGGATGTAAATTGCCAACAACCACTCGGGAGAAGTGTATGGTGTTTCCTGAAACATCTAAAAAACAAAGCAACAGAACCTAGGGCACTTCCACTTATGGTCCTATAGCTTAGGGAAATTAAAATAAACAAGACACAGCCACCCCAAAGTTTGGAACGGATCTGTTTACAAGAATCTCATTTACAGTACAAGTTCAACATCGCAGAAAGTGAAAAATGGATAAAGAAGTTGTGGTATTTACTTACAAAGCAATATCACTCAGCAATGAAATCTGTGTCATCAGGCCCTTAGCAGCACAATGAGTGGATTCAGGTATGATGATTCTAACTGAAGTAAGTCACACAGAAAAAGAAACATCATAAGATATCACTAATACACGGAATGTAAACTTGGCTACACAGGAACTGAATTACAGAACAGAACAGGGTCTCAAATTTAGAAAACCAACTTATGCTTGCTTAAGGGGAAAGGTGAGTTGGGGTGCTGCATAAAACCAGAGATTGAAATGAGCACAGATAAAGTTCCTTAAGCCAAATATGGAATAGACAAGAGCTACTCCTTGCTCAACGAAATGGACTCAACACCGCATATTAAACGCCTAAGAATGTACCTGACTAGTAAGTATCTTAAAACCTATGGATTGCTATGTCTCCGAAAGAGAATCAAGCATATGTACAGGGGCATAAACGCAGCAGTGATAGGATTGGAGAGGTTCGGTGAGCAAATGAAGACCCTTTGAAGTCATATTGCATGGTACCCATTCCACGGGTTTCAACTACGCAGGTTTTAGGTATTCTTCCTTCAGCTAAAACATGCATGTGGAACCCAAGTATGATCAACCATGTGAACGGGAGACGTGTTCAAATATGTCTCAGTTTTCCTCCCCTGGTACTCGGGTGCAACATTCCAGACGCTTTACTAACACTCTCCCCACTTGGAGAGTCAGTGCCTTTAACCTCCTGTTTGGCCCAGTTTGCAATTTCTGCGGAAGATGAACAGGAATAGCGAGAACCAATGAGAGACTAGCTGGAGGTGTCTGGACGGGCAAATTTAACTCTCATTTCTCACCAGGAAGAGGAAATAACCAAAGGCTCAGCGTGCCGTACCGGAACCAGATTAGGGCCTGAAGCCATCCTGCGGTGTTGCGGCCAGCTCAAAAGAAAGCGAGTTGAAGAAAGGAGCTCAGGGGCACTGTAATTCACAAACCTGCAGAGTTATAAATGACAGCTATCGTCCAAAAATAGACTGAAGTAAGGCTTCCAAGAGGACTTGAAAGCGGGGCAGAATTGCAGGAAACCGATTTCAGGAGGTAGACTGGAATTGCATTGAAAGCATAGGAAAAGAGGCAGAACGTCCACAATGATGCACTTGGCCAAAAAGGGCGTATGCGTTTTTTCCTGAATATATTCAGGAAAAAACGCATACGCCCTTTTTGGCCAACCAAGCAAGCTTGCAAAGGTAATCTGCACTACAATGAAGTCTCACTTCCCCCCGGTCAAAAGGGCCATCTGAAAAAAGTGTAAAATCCAGAAAGGCAGGACAGGCCATGAAGAACTGGGAGCCTTGTTATGCTGATGGGCAGGATGTAAATTGCCAACAACCACTCGGGAGAAGTGTATGGTGTTTCCTGAAACATCTAAAAAACAAAGCAACAGAAACTAGGGCACTTCCACTTATGGTCCTATAGCTTAGGGAAATTAAAATCAAAAAGACACAGCCACCCCAAAGTTTGGAACGGCTCTGTTTACAAGAACCTCGTTTACAGTACAAGTTCAACATCGCAGAAAGTGAAAAATGGATAAAGAAGTTGTGGTATTTACTTACAAAGCAATATCACTCAGCAATGAAATCTGTGTCATCAGGCCCTTAGCAGCACAATGAGTGGATTCAGGTATGATGATTCTAACTGAAATAAGTCACACAGAAAAAGAAACATCATAAGATATCACTAATACACGGAATGTAAACTTGGCTACACAGGAACTGAATTACAGAACAGAACAGGGTCTTAAATTTAGAAAACCAACTTATGCTTGCTTAAGGGGAAAGGTGAGTTGGGGTGCTGCATAAAACCAGAGATTGAAATGAGCACAGATAAAGTTCCTTAGGCCAAATATGGAATAGACAAGAGCTACTCCTTGCTCAAAGAAATGGACTCAACACCGCATATTAAACGCCTAAGAATGTACCTGACTTGTAAGTATCTTAAAACCTATAGATTGCTATGTCTCCGAAAGAGAATCAAGCATGTGTACAGGGGCATAAACGCAGCAGTGATAGGATTGGAGAGGTTCGGTGAGCAAATGAAGACCCTTTGAAGTCATATTGCATGGTACCCATTCCACGGGTTTCAACTACCCAGGTTTTAGGTATTCTTCCTTCAGCTAAAACATGCATGTGGAACCCAAGTATGATCAACCATGTGATCGGGAGACGTGTTCAAATATGTCTCAGTTTTCCTCCCCTGGTACTCGGGTGCAACATTCCAGACGCTTTACTAACACTCTCCCCACTTGGAGAGTCAGCGTCTTTAACCTCCTGTTTGGCCCAGTTTGCAATTTCTGCGGAAGATGAAGAGGAATAGTGAGAACCAATGAGAGGCTAGCTGGAGGTGTCTGGACGGGCAAATTTAACTCTCATTTCCCACCATGAGGAGGAAATAACCAAAGGCTCAGCGTGCCGTGCCGGAACCAGATTAGGGCCTGAAGCCATCCTGCGGTGTTGCGGCCAGCTCAAAAGAAAGCGAGTTGAAGAAAGGAGCTCAGGGGCACTGTAATTCACAAACCTGCAGAGTTATAAATGACAGCTATCGTCCAAAAATAGACTGAAGTAAGACTGCCAAGAGGACTTGAAAGCGGGGCAGAATTGCAGGAAACTGATTTCAGGAGGTAGACTGGAATTGCATTGAAAGCATAGGAAAAGAGGCAGAACGTCCACAATGATGCACTTGGCCAAAAAAGGCGTATGCGTTTTTTCCTGAATATATTCAGGAAAAAACGCATACGCCCTTTTTGGCCAACCAAGCAAGCTTGCAAAGGAAATCTGCACTACAATGAAGTCTCACTTCCCCCCGGTCAAAAGGGCCATCTGAAAAAAGTGTAAATCCAGAAAGGCAGGACAGGCCATGGAGAACTGGGAGCCTTGTTATGCTGATGGGCGGGATGTAAATTGCCAACAACCACTCGGGAGAAGTGTATGGTGTTTCCTGAAACATCTAAAAAACAAAGCAACAGAACCTAGGGCACTTCCACTTATGGTCCTATAGCTTAGGGAAATTAAAATCTAAAAGACACAGCCACCCCAAAGTTTGGAACGGCTCTGTTTACAAGAACCTCGTTTACAGTACAAGTTCAACATCGGAGAAAGTGAAAAATGGATAAAGAAGTTGTGGTATTCACTTACAAAGCAATATCACTCAGCAATGAAATCTATGTCATCAGGTCCTTAGCAGCACAATGAGTGGATTCAAGTATGATGATTCTAACTGAAATAAGTCACACAGAAAAAGAAACATCATAAGATATCAGTAATACACGGAATGGAAACTTGGCTACACAGGAACTGAATAACAGAACAGAACAGGGTCTCAAATTTAGAAAAACAACTTATGCTTGCTTAAGGGTAAAGGTGAGTTGGGGTGCTGCATAAAACCAGAGATTGAAATGAGCACAGATAAAGTTCCTTAAGCCAAATATGGAATAGACAAGAGCTACTCCTTGCTGAACGAAATGGACTCAACACCGCATATTAAACGCCTAAGAATGTACCTGACTTGTAAGTATCTTAAAACCTATGGATTGCTATGTCTCCGAAATAGAATCAAGCATGTGTACAGGGGCATAAACGCAGCAGTGATAGGATTGGAGAGGTTCGGTGAGCAAATGAAGACCCTTTGAAGTCATATTGCATGGTACCCATTCCACGGGATTCAACTACCCAGGTTTAAGGTATTCTTCCTTCAGCTAAAACATGCATGTGGAACCTAGAGTATGATCAACCATGTGATTGGGAGACGTGTTCAAATATGTCTCAGTTTTCCTCCCCTGGTACTCGGGTGCAACATTCCAGACGCTTTACTAACACTCTCCCCACTTGGAGAGTCAGTCCCTTTAACCTCCTGTTTGGCCCAGTTTGCAATTTCTGCGGAAGATGAACAGGAATAGCGAGAAGCAATGAGAGGCTAGCTGGAGGTGTCTGGACGGGCAAATTTAACTCTCATTTCCCACCAGGAAGAGGAATTAACCAAAGGCTCAGCGTGCCGGGCCGGAACCAGATTAGGGCCTGAAGCCATCCTGCGGTGTTGCGGCCAGGTCACAAGAAAGCGAGTTGAAGAAAGGAGCTCAGGGGCACTGTAATTCACAAACCTGCAGAGTTATAAATGACAGCTATCGTCCAAAAATAGACTGAAGTAAGGCTGCCAAGAGGACTTGAAAGCGGGGCAGAATTGCAGGAAACCGATTTCAGGAGGTAGACTGGAATTGCATTGAAAGCATAGGAAAAGAGGCAGAACGTCCACAATGATGCACTTGGCCAAAAAGGGCGTATGCATTTTTTCCTGAATATATTCAGGAAAAAACGCATACGCCCTTTTTGGCCAACCAAGCAAGCTTGCAAAGGAAATCTGCACTACAATGAAGTCTCACTTCCCCCAGGTCAAAAGGGCCATCTGAAAAAAGTGTAAAATCCAGAAAGGCAGGACAGGCCATGGAGAACTGGGAGCCTTGTTATGCTGATGGGCGGGATGTAAATTGCCAACAGACACTCGGGAGAAGTGTATGGTGTTTCCTGAAACATCTAAAAAACAAAGCAACAGAGCCTAGGGCACTGCCACTTATGGTCCTATAGCTTAGGGAAATTAAAATCAAAAAGACACAGCCACCCCAAAGTTTGGGATGCCTCTGTTTACAAGAACCTCATTTACAGTAGAAGTTCAACATCGCAGAAAGTGAAAAATGGATAAAGAAGTTGTGGTATTTACTTACAAAGCAATATCACTCAGCAATGAAATCTATGTCATCAGGCCCTTAGCATCACAATGAGTGGATTCAGGTATGATGATTCTAACTGAAATAAGTCACACAGAAAAAGAAACATCATAAGATATCATTAATACACGGAATGTAAACTTGGCTACACAGGAACTGAATTACAGAACAGAACAGGGTCTCAAATTTAGAAAACCAACTTATGCTTGCTTAAGGGTAAAGGTGAGTTGGGGTGCTGCATAAAACCAGAGATTGAAATGAGCACAGATAAAGTTCCTTAAGTCAAATATGGAATAGACAAGAGCTACTCCTTGCTCAACGAAATGGACTCAACACCGCATATTAAACGCCTAAGAATGTACCTGACTAGTAAGTATCGTAAAACCTATGGATTGCTATGTCTCCAAAAGAGAATCAAGCATGTGTACAGGGGCATAAACGCAGCAGTGATAGGATTGGAGAGGTTCGGTGAGCAAATGAAGACCCTTTGAAGTCATATTGCATGGTACCCATTACACGGGTCTCAACTCTCCAGGTTTAAGGTATTCTTCCTTCAGCTAAAACATGCATGTGGAACCCAAGTATGATCAACCATGTGAACGGGAGACGTGTTCAAATATGTCTCAGTTTTCCTCCCCTGGTACTCGGGTGCAACATTCCAGAAGCTTTACTAACACTCTCCCCACTTGGAGAGTCAGCGCCTTTAACCTCCTGTTTGGCCCAGTTTGCAATTTCTGCGGAAGATGAACAGGAATAGCGAGAACCAATGAGAGGCTAGCTGAAGGTGTCTGGACGGGCAAATTTAACTCTCATTTCCCACCAGGAAGAGGAAATAACCAAAGGCTCAGCGTGCCGTGCCGGAACCAGATTAGGGCCTGAAGCCATCCTGCGGTGTTGTGGCCAGGTCACAAGAAAGCAAGTTGAAGAAAGGAGCTCAGGGGCACTGTAATTCACAAACCTGCAGAGTTATAAATGACAGCTATCGTCCAAAAATAGACTGAAGTAAGGCTGCCAAGAGGACTTGAAAGCGGGGCAGAATTGCAGGAAACCTATTTCAGGAGGTAGACTGGAATTGCATTGAAAGCATAGGAAAAGAGGCAGAACGTCCACAATGATGCACTTGGCCAAAAAGGGCGTATGCGTTTTTTCCTGAATATATTCAGGAAAAAACGCATACGCCCTTTTTGGCCAACCAAGCAAGCTTGCAAAGGAAATCTGCACTACAATGAAGTCTCACTTCCCCCCGGTCAAAAGGGCCATCTGAAAAAAGTGTAAAATCCAGAAAGGCAGGACAGGCCATGGAGAACTGGGAGCCTTGTTATGCTGATGGGTGGGATGTAAATTGCCAACAACCCCTCGGGAGAAGTGTATGGTGTTTCCTGAAACATATAAAAAACAAAGCAACAGAACCTAGGGCACTTCCACTTATGGTCCTATAGCTTAGGGAAATTAAAATCAAAAAGACACAGCCACCCCAAAGTTTGGAACGGCTCTGTTTACAAGAACCTCGTTTACAGTACAAGTTCAACATCGCAGAAAGTGAAAAATGGATAAAGAAGTTGTGGTATTTACTTACAAAGCAATATCACTCAGCAATGAAATCTGTGTCATCAGGCCCTTAGCAGCACAATGAGTGGATTCAGGTATGATGATTCTAACCGAAATAAGTCACACAGAAAACGAAACATCATAAGATATCAGTAATACACGGAATGGAAACTTGGCTACACAGGAACTGAATTACAGAACAGAACAGGGTCTCAAATTTAGAAAACCAACTTATTCTTGCTTAAGGGTAAAGGTGAGTTGGGGTGCTGCATAAAACCAGAGATTGAAATGAGCACAGATAAAGTTCCTTAAGCCAAATATGGAATAGACAAGAGCTACTCCTTGCTCAACGAAATGGACTCAACACCCCATATTAAACGCCTAAGAATGTACCTGACTAGTAAGTATCTTAAAACCTATGGATTGCTATGTCTCCGAAAGAGAATCAAGCATGTGTACAGGGGCATAAACGCAGCAGTGATAGGATTGGAGAGGTTCGGTGAGCAAATGAAGACCCTTTGAAGTCATATTGCATGGTACCCATTCCACGGGTTTCAAATACCCAGGTTTAAGGTATTCTTCCTTCATCTAAAACATGTATGTGGAACCTAGAGTATGATCAACCATGTGATCGGGAGACGTGTTCAAATATGTCTCAGTTTTCCTCCCCTGGTACTCGGGTGCAACATTCCAGACGCTTTACTAACACTCTCCCCACTTGGAGAGTCAGTCCCTTTAACCTCCTGTTTGTCCCAGTTTGCAATTTCTGCGGAAGATGAACAGGAATAGCGAGAACCAATGAGAGGCTAGCTGGAGGTGTCTGGACGGGCAAATTTAACTCTCATTTCCCACCAGGAAGAGGAATTAACCAAAGGCTCAGCGTGCCGGGCCGGAACCAGATTAGGGCCTGAAGCCATCCTGCGGTGTTGCGGCCAGGTCACAAGAAAGCGAGTTGAAGAAAGGAGCTCAGGGGCACTGTAATTCACAAACCTGCAGACTTATAAATGACAGCTATCGTCCAAAAATAGACTGAAGTAAGGCTGCCAAGAGGACTTGAAAGCGGGGCAGAATTGCAGGAAACCGATTTCAGGAGGTAGACTGGAATTGCATTGAAAGCATAGGAAAAGAGGCAGAACGTCCACAATGATGCACTTGGCCAAAAAGGGCGTATGCGTTTTTTCCTGAATATATTCAGGAAAAAACGCATACGCCCTTTTTGGCCAACCAAGCAAGCTTGCAAAGGAAATCTGCACTACAATGAAGTCTCACTTCCCCCCGGTCAAAAGGGCCATCTGAAAAAAGTGTAAAATCCAGAAAGGCAGGACAGGCCATGGAGAACTGGGAGCCTTGTTATGCTGATGGGCGGGATGTAAATTGCCAACAGACACTCGGGAGAAGTGTATGGTGTTTCCTGAAACATCTAAAAAACAAAGCAACAGAGCCTAGGGCACTGCCACTTATGGTCCTATAGCTTAGGGAAATTAAAATCAAAAAGACACAGCCACCCCAAAGTTTGGGATGCCACTGTTTACAAGAACCTCGTTTACAGTACAAGTTCAACATCGCAGAAAGTGAAAAATGGATAAAGAAGTTGTGGTATTTACTTACAAAGCAATATCACTCAGCAATGAAATCTATGTCATCAGGCCCTTAGCATCACAATGAGTGGATTCAGTTATGATGATTCTAACTGAAATAAGTCACACAGAAAAAGAAACATCATAAGATATCAGTAATACACGGAATGTAAACTTGGCTACACAGGAACTGAATTACAGAACAGAACAGGTTCTCAAATTTAGAAAACCAACTTATGCTTGCTTAAGGGTAACGGTGAGTTGGGGTGCTGCATAAAACCAGAGATTGAAATGAGCACAGATAAAGTTCCTTAAGTCAAATATGGAATAGACAAGAGCTACTCCTTGCTCAACGAAATGGACTCAACACCGCATATTAAACGCCTAAGAATGTACCTGACTAGTAAGTATCGTAAAACCTATGGATTGCTATGTCTCCAAAAGAGAATCAAGCATGTGTACAGGGGCATAAACGCAGCAGTGATAGGATTGGAGAGGTTCGGTGAGCAAATGAAGACCCTTTGAAGTCATATTGCATGGTACCCATTACACGGGTCTCAACTCTCCAGGTTTAAGGTATTCTTCCTTCAGCTAAAACATGCATGTGGAACCCAAGTATGATCAACCATGTGAACGGGAGACGTGTTCAAATATGTCTCAGTTTTCTTCCCCTGGTACTCGGGTGCAACATTCCAGATGCTTTACTAACACTCTCCCCACTTGGAGAGTCAGCGCCTTTAACCTCCTGTTTGGCCCAGTTTGAAATTTCTGCGGAAGATGAACAGGAATAGCGAGAACCAATGAGAGGCTAGCTGGAGGTGTCTGGACGGGCAAATTTAACTCTCATTTCCCACCAGGAAGAGGAAATAACCAAAGGCTCAGCATGCCGTACCGGAAACAGATTAGGGCCTGAAGCCATCCTGCGGTGTTGCGGCCAGCTCAAAAGAAAGCGAGTTGAAGAAAGGAGCTCAGGGGCACTGTAATTCACAAACCTGCAGAGTTATAAATGACAGCTATCGTCCAAAAATAGACTGAAGTAAGGCTGCCAAGAGGACTTGAAAGCGGGGCAGAATTGCAGGAAACCGATTTCAGGAGGTAGACTGGAATTGCATTGAAAGCATAGGAAAAGAGGCAGAACGTCCACAATGATGCACTTGGCCAAAAAGGGCATATGCGTTTTTTCCTGAATATATTCAGGAAAAAACGCATACGCCCTTTTTGGCCAACCAAGCAAGCTTGCAAAGGAAATCTGCACTACAATGAAGTCTCACTTCCCCCCGGTCAAAAGGGCCATCTGAAAAAAGTGTAAAATCCAGAAAGGCAGGACAGGCCATGGAGAACTGGGAGCCTTGTTATGCTGATGGGTGGGATGTAAATTGCCAACAACCCCTCGGGAGAAGTGTATGGTGTTTCCTGAAACATATAAAAAACAAAGCAACAGAACCTAGGGCACTTCCACTTATGGTCCTATAGCTTAGGGAAATTAAAATCAAAAAGACACAGCCACCCCAAAGTTTGGAACGGCTCTGTTTACAAGAACCTCGTTTACAGTACAAGTTCAACATCGCAGAAAGTGAAAAATGGATAAAGAAGTTGTGGTATTTACTTACAAAGCAATATCACTCAGCAATGAAATCTGTGTCATCAGGCCCTTAGCAGCACAATGAGTGGATTCAGGTATGATGATTCTAACCGAAATAAGTCACACAGAAAACGAAACATCATAAGATATCAGTAATACACGGAATGGAAACTTGGCTACACAGGAACTGAATTACAGAACAGAACAGGGTCTCAAATTTAGAAAACCAACTTATTCTTGCTTAAGGGTAAAGGTGAGTTGGGGTGCTGCATAAAACCAGAGATTGAAATGAGCACAGATAAAGTTCCTTAAGCCAAATATGGAATAGACAAGAGCTACTCCTTGCTCAACGAAATGGACTCAACACCCCATATTAAACGCCTAAGAATGTACCTGACTAGTAAGTATCTTAAAACCTATGGATTGCTATGTCTCCGAAAGAGAATCAAGCATGTGTACAGGGGCATAAACGCAGCAGTGATAGGATTGGAGAGGTTCGGTGAGCAAATGAAGACCCTTTGAAGTCATATTGCATGGTACCCATTCCACGGGTTTCAACTACCCAGGTTTAAGGTATTCTTCCTTCATCTAAAACATGTATGTGGAACCTAGAGTATGATCAACCATGTGATCGGGAGACGTGTTCAAATATGTCTCAGTTTTCCTCCCCTGGTACTCGGGTGCAACATTCCAGACGCTTTACTAACACTCTCCCCACTTGGAGAGTCAGTCCCTTTAACCTCCTGTTTGTCCCAGTTTGCAATTTCTGCGGAAGATGAACAGGAATAGCGAGAACCAATGAGAGGCTAGCTGGAGGTGTCTGGACGGGCAAATTTAACTCTCATTTCCCACCAGGAAGAGGAATTAACCAAAGGCTCAGCGTGCCGGGCCGGAACCAGATTAGGGCCTGAAGCCATCCTGCGGTGTTGCGGCCAGGTCACAAGAAAGCGAGTTGAAGAAAGGAGCTCAGGGGCACTGTAATTCACAAACCTGCAGACTTATAAATGACAGCTATCGTCCAAAAATAGACTGAAGTAAGGCTGCCAAGAGGACTTGAAAGCGGGGCAGAATTGCAGGAAACCGATTTCAGGAGGTAGACTGGAATTGCATTGAAAGCATAGGAAAAGAGGCAGAACGTCCACAATGATGCACTTGGCCAAAAAGGGCGTATGCGTTTTTTCCTGAATATATTCAGGAAAAAACGCATACGCCCTTTTTGGCCAACCAAGCAAGCTTGCAAAGGAAATCTGCACTACAATGAAGTCTCACTTCCCCCCGGTCAAAAGGGCCATCTGAAAAAAGTGTAAAATCCAGAAAGGCAGGACAGGCCATGGAGAACTGGGAGCCTTGTTATGCTGATGGGCGGGATGTAAATTGCCAACAGACACTCGGGAGAAGTGTATGGTGTTTCCTGAAACATCTAAAAAACAAAGCAACAGAGCCTAGGGCACTGCCACTTATGGTCCTATAGCTTAGGGAAATTAAAATCAAAAAGACACAGCCACCCCAAAGTTTGGGATGCCACTGTTTACAAGAACCTCGTTTACAGTACAAGTTCAACATCGCAGAAAGTGAAAAATGGATAAAGAAGTTGTGGTATTTACTTACAAAGCAATATCACTCAGCAATGAAATCTATGTCATCAGGCCCTTAGCATCACAATGAGTGGATTCAGTTATGATGATTCTAACTGAAATAAGTCACACAGAAAAAGAAACATCATAAGATATCAGTAATACACGGAATGTAAACTTGGCTACACAGGAACTGAATTACAGAACAGAACAGGTTCTCAAATTTAGAAAACCAACTTATGCTTGCTTAAGGGTAACGGTGAGTTGGGGTGCTGCATAAAACCAGAGATTGAAATGAGCACAGATAAAGTTCCTTAAGTCAAATATGGAATAGACAAGAGCTACTCCTTGCTCAACGAAATGGACTCAACACCGCATATTAAACGCCTAAGAATGTACCTGACTAGTAAGTATCGTAAAACCTATGGATTGCTATGTCTCCAAAAGAGAATCAAGCATGTGTACAGGGGCATAAACGCAGCAGTGATAGGATTGGAGAGGTTCGGTGAGCAAATGAAGACCCTTTGAAGTCATATTGCATGGTACCCATTACACGGGTCTCAACTCTCCAGGTTTAAGGTATTCTTCCTTCAGCTAAAACATGCATGTGGAACCCAAGTATGATCAACCATGTGAACGGGAGACGTGTTCAAATATGTCTCAGTTTTCTTCCCCTGGTACTCGGGTGCAACATTCCAGATGCTTTACTAACACTCTCCCCACTTGGAGAGTCAGCGCCTTTAACCTCCTGTTTGGCCCAGTTTGAAATTTCTGCGGAAGATGAACAGGAATAGCGAGAACCAATGAGAGGCTAGCTGGAGGTGTCTGGACGGGCAAATTTAACTCTCATTTCCCACCAGGAAGAGGAAATAACCAAAGGCTCAGCATGCCGTACCGGAAACAGATTAGGGCCTGAAGCCATCCTGCGGTGTTGCGGCCAGCTCAAAAGAAAGCGAGTTGAAGAAAGGAGCTCAGGGGCACTGTAATTCACAAACCTGCAGAGTTATAAATGACAGCTATCGTCCAAAAATAGACTGAAGTAAGGCTGCCAAGAGGACTTGAAAGCGGGGCAGAATTGCAGGAAACCGATTTCAGGAGGTAGACTGGAATTGCATTGAAAGCATAGGAAAAGAGGCAGAACGTCCACAATGATGCACTTGGCCAAAAAGGGCATATGCGTTTTTTCCTGAATATATTCAGGAAAAAACGCATACGCCCTTTTTGGCCAACCAAGCAAGCTTGCAAAGGAAATCTGCACTACAATGAAGTCTCACTTCCCCCCGGTCAAAAGGGCCATCTGAAAAAAGTGTAAAATCCAGAAAGGCAGGACAGGCCATGAAGAACTGGGAGCCTTGTTATGCTGATGGGCGGGATGTAAATTGCCAACAGACACTCGGGAGAAGTGTATGGTGTTTCCTGAAACATCTAAAAAACAAAGCAACAGAGCCTAGGGCACTTCCACTTATGGTCCTATAGCTTAGGGAAATTAAAATCAAAAAGACACAGCCACCCCAAAGTTTGGGACGCCTCTGTTTACAAGAACCTCGTTTACAGTACAAGTTCAACATCGCAGAAAGTGAAAAATGGATAAAGAAGTTGTGGTATTTACTTATAAAGCAATATCACTCAGCAATGAAATCTATGTCATCAGGCCCTTAGCAGCACAATGAGTGGATTCAGGTATGATGATTCTAACTGAAATAAGTCACACAGAAAAAGAAACATCATAAGATATCAGTAATACACGGAATGTAAACTTGGCTACACAGGAACTGAATTACAGAACAGAACAGGGTCTCAAATTTAGAAAACCAACTTATGCTTGCTTAAGGGGAAAGGTGAGTTGGGGTGCTGCATAAACCCAGAGATTGAAATGAGCACAGATAAAGTTCCTTAAGCCAAGTATGGAATAGACAAGAGCTACTCCTTGCTCAACGAAATGGACTCAACACCGCATATTAAACGCCTAAGAATGTACCTGACTAGTAAGTATCTTAAAACCTATGGATTGCTATGTCTCCAAAAGAGAATCAAGCATGTGTACAGGGGCATAAACGCAGCAGTGATAGGATTGGAGAGGTTCGGTGAGCAAATGAAGACCCTTTGAAGTCATATTGCATGGTACCCATTCCACGGGTTTCAAATACACAGGTTTAAGGTATTCTTCCTTCAGCTAAAACATGCATGTGGAACCCAAGTATGATCAACCATGTGAACGGGAGACGTGTTCAAATATGTCTCAGTTTTCCTCCCCTGGTACTCGGGTGCAACATTCCAGACGCTTTACTAACACTCTCCCCACTTGGAGAGTCAGTCCCTTTAACTTCCTGTTTGGCCCAGTTTGCAATTTCTGTGGAAGATGAACAGGAATAGCGAGAACCAATGAGAGACTAGCTGGAGGTGTCTGGACGGGCAAATTTAACTCTCATTTCCCACCAGGAAGAGGAATTAACCAAAGGCTCAGCGTGCCGTACTGGAACCAGATTAGGGCCTGAAGCCATCCTGCGGTGTTGCGGCCAGCTCAAAAGAAAGCGAGTTGAAGAAAGGAGCTCAGGGGCACTGTAATTCACAAACCTGCAGAGTTATAAATGACAGCTATCGTCCAAAAATAGACTGAAGTAAGGCTGCCAAGAGGACTTGAAAGCGGGGCAGAATTGCAGGAAACCGATTTCAGGAGGTAGACTGGAATTGCATTGAAAGCATAGGAAAAGAGGCAGAACGTCCACAATGATGCACTTGGCCAAAAAGGGCGTATGCGTTTTTTCCTGAATATATTCAGGAAAAAACCGCATACGCCCTTTTTGGCCAACCAAGCAAGCTTGCAAAGGAAATCTGCACTACAATGAAGTCTCACTTCCCCCCGGTCAAAAGGGCCATCTGAAAAAAGTGTAAAATCCAGAAAGGCAGGACAGGCCATGGAGAACTGGGAGCCTTGTTATACTGATGGGCCGGATGTAAATTGCCAACAGACACTCGGGAGAAGTGTATGGTGTTTCCTGAAACATCTAAAAAACAAAGCAACAGAGCCTAGGGCACTGCCACTTATGGTCCTATAGCTTAGGGAAATTAAAATCAAAAAGACACAGCCACCCCAAAGTTTGGAACGGCTCTGTTTACAAGAACCTCGTTTACAGTACAAGTTCAACATCGCAGAAAGTGAAAAATGGATAAAGAAGTTGTGGTATTTACTTACAAAGCAATATCACTCAGCAATGAAATCTGTGTCATCAGGCCCTTAGCAGCACAATGAGTGGATTCAGGTATGATGATTCTAACTGAAATAAGTCACACAGAAAAAGAAACATCATAAGATATCACTAATACACGGATTGTAAACTTGGCTACACAGGAACTGAATGACAGAACAGAACAGGTTCTCAAATTTAGAAAACCAACTTATGCTTGCTTAAGGGTAAAGGTGAGTTGGGGTGCTGCATAAAACCAGAGATTGAAATGAGCACAGATAAAGTTCCTTAAGCCAAATATGGAATAGACAAGAGCTACTCCTTGCTCAACGAAATGGACTCAACACCGCATATTAAACGCCTAAGAATGTACCTGACTAGTAAGTATCTTAAAACCTATGGATTGCTATGTCTCCGAAAGAGAATCAAGCATGTGTACAGGGGCATAAACGCAGCAGTGATAGGATTGGAGAGGTTCGGTGAGCAAGTGAAGACCCTTTGAAGTCATATTGCATGGTACCCATTCCACGGGTTTCAACTACCCAGGTTTAAGGTATTCTTCCTTCAGCTAAAACATGCATGTGGAACCCAGAGTATGATCAACCATGTGATCGGGAGACGTGTTCAAATATGTCTCAGTTTTTGTACCCTGGTACTCGGGTGCAACATTCCAGATGCTTTACTAACACTCTCCCGACTTGGAGAGTCAGTCCCTTTAACCTCCTTTTTGGCCCAGTTTGCAATTTCTGTGGAAGATGAACAGGAATAGCGAGAACCAATGAGAGACTAGCTGGAGGTGTCTGGATGGGCAAATTTAACTCTCATTTCCCACCAGGAAGAGGAATTAACCAAAGGCTCAGCGTGCCGGGCCGGAACCAGATTAGGGCCTGAAGCCATCCTGCGGTGTTGCGGCCAGGTCACAAGAAAGCGAGTTGAAGAAAGGAGCTCAGGGGCACTGTAATTCACAAACCTGCAGAGTTATAAATGACAGCTATCGTCCAAAAATAGACTGAAGTAAGGCTGCCAAGAGGACTTGAAAGCGGGGCAGAATTGCAGGAAACCGATTTCAGGAGGTAGACGGGAATTGCATTGAAAGCATAGGAAAAGAGGCAGAACGTCCACAATGATGCACTTGGCCAAAAAGGGCGTATGCGTTTTTTCCTGAATATATTCAGGAAAAAACGCATACGCCCTTTTTGGCCAACCAAGCAAGCTTGCAAAGGAAATCTGCACTACAATGAAGTCTCACTTCCCCCGGTCAAAAGGGCCATCTGAAAAAAGTGTAAAATCCAGAAAGGCAGGACAGGCCATGGAGAACTGGGAGCCTTGTTATGCTGATGGGCGGGATGTAAATTGCCAACAGACACTCGGGAGAAGTGTATGGTGTTTCCTGAAACATCTAAAAAACAAAGCAACAGAGCCTAGGGCACTGCCACTTATGGTCCTATAGCTTAGGGAAATTAAAATCAAAAAGACACAGCCACCCCAAAGTTTGGGACGCCTCTGTTTACAAGAACCTCGTTTACAGTACAAGTTCAACATCGCAGAAAGTGAAAAATGGATAAAGAAGTTGTGGTATTTACTTACAAAGCAATATCACTCAGCAATGAAATCTATGTCATCAGGCCCTTAGCAGCACAATGAGTGGATTCAGGTATGATGATTCTAACTGAAATAAGTCACACAGAAAAAGAAACATCATAAGATATCACTAATACACGGAATGTAAACTTGGCTACACAGGAACTGAATTACAGAACAGAACAGGGTCTCAAATTTAGAAAACCAACTTATGCTTGCTTAAGGGGAAAGGTGAGTTGGGGTGCTTCATAAAACCAGAGATTGAAATGAGCACAGATAAAGTTCCTTAAGCCAAATATGGAATAGACAAGAGCTACTCCTTGCTCAACGAAATGGACTCAACACCGCATATTAAACGCCTAAGAATGTACCTTACTAGTAAGTATCTTAAAACCTATGGATTGCTATGTCTCCGAAAGAGAATCAAGCATGTGTACAGGGGCATAAACGCAGCAGTGATAGGATTGGAGAGGTTCGTGAGCAAATGAAGACCCTTTGAAGTCATATTGCATGGTACCCATTCCACGGGTTTCAACTACCCAGGTTTTAGGTATTCTTCCTTCAGCTAAAACATGCATGTGGAACCCAGAGTATGATCAACCATGTGATCGGGAGACGTGTTCAAATATGTCTCAGTTTTCGTACCCTGGTACTCGGGTGCAACATTCCAGACGCTTTACTAACACTCTCCCCACTTGGAGAGTCAGCGCCTTTAACCTCCTGTTTGGCCCAGTTTGCAATTTCTGCGGAAGATGAACAGGAATAGCGAGAACCAATGAGAGACTAGCTGGAGGTGTCTGGACGGGTAAATTTAACTCTCATTTCCCACCAGGAAGAGGAAATAACCAAAGGCTCAGCGTGCCGTACCGGAACCAGATTAGGGCCTGAAGGCATCCTGCGGTGTTGCGGCCAGCTCAAAAGAAAGCGAGTTGAAGAAAGGAGCTCAGGGTCACTGTAATTCACAAACCTGCAGAGTTATAAATGACAGCTATCGTCCAAAAATAGACTGAAGTAAGGCTGCCGAGAGGACTTGAAAGCGGGGCAGAATTGCAGGAAACCGATTTCAGGAGGTAGACTGGAATTGCATTGAAAGCATAGGAAAAGAGGCAGAACGTCCACAATGATGCACTTGGCCAAAAAGGGCGTATGCGTTTTTTCCTGAATATATTCAGGAAAAAACGCATACGCCCTTTTTGGCCAACCAAGCAAGCTTGCAAAGGAAATCTGCACTACAATGAAGTCTCACTTCCCCGCGGTCAAAAGGGCCATCTGAAAAAAGGGTAAAATCCAGAAAGGCAGGACAAGCCATGGAGAACTGGGAGCCTTGTTATGCTGATGGGCGGGATGTAAATTGCCAACAGACACTCGGGAGAAGTGTATGGTGTTTCCTTAAACATCTAAAAAACAAAGCAACAGAGCCTAGGGCACTGCCACTTATGGTCCTATAGCTTAGGGAAATTAAAATAAACAAGACACAGCCACCCCAAAGTTTGGAACGGATCTGTTTACAAGAATCTCATTTACAGTACAAGTTCAACATCGCAGAAAGTGAAAAATGGATAAAGAAGTTGTGGTATTTACTTACAAAGCAATATCACTCAGCAATGAAATCTGTGTCATCAGGCCCTTAGCAGCACAATGAGTGGATTCAGGTATGATGATTCTAACTGAAGTAAGTCACACAGAAAAAGAAACATCATAAGATATCACTAATACACGGAATGTAAACTTGGCTACACAGGAACTGAATTACAGAACAGAACAGGGTCTCAAATTTAGAAAACCAACTTATGCTTGCTTAAGGGGAAAGGTGAGTTGGGGTGCTGCATAAAACCAGAGATTGAAATGAGCACAGATAAAGTTCCTTAAGCCAAATATGGAATAGACAAGAGCTACTCCTTGCTCAACGAAATGGACTCAACACCGCATATTAAACGCCTAAGAATGTACCTGACTAGTAAGTATCTTAAAACCTATGGATTGCTATGTCTCCGAAAGAGAATCAAGCATATGTACAGGGGCATAAACGCAGCAGTGATAGGATTGGAGAGGTTCGGTGAGCAAATGAAGACCCTTTGAAGTCATATTGCATGGTACCCATTCCACGGGTTTCAACTACGCAGGTTTTAGGTATTCTTCCTTCAGCTAAAACATGCATGTGGAACCCAAGTATGATCAACCATGTGAACGGGAGACGTGTTCAAATATGTCTCAGTTTTCCTCCCCTGGTACTCGGGTGCAACATTCCAGACGCTTTACTAACACTCTCCCCACTTGGAGAGTCAGTGCCTTTAACCTCCTGTTTGGCCCAGTTTGCAATTTCTGCGGAAGATGAACAGGAATAGCGAGAACCAATGAGAGACTAGCTGGAGGTGTCTGGACGGGCAAATTTAACTCTCATTTCTCACCAGGAAGAGGAAATAACCAAAGGCTCAGCGTGCCGTACCGGAACCAGATTAGGGCCTGAAGCCATCCTGCGGTGTTGCGGCCAGCTCAAAAGAAAGCGAGTTGAAGAAAGGAGCTCAGGGGCACTGTAATTCACAAACCTGCAGAGTTATAAATGACAGCTATCGTCCAAAAATAGACTGAAGTAAGGCTTCCAAGAGGACTTGAAAGCGGGGCAGAATTGCAGGAAACCGATTTCAGGAGGTAGACTGGAATTGCATTGAAAGCATAGGAAAAGAGGCAGAACGTCCACAATGATGCACTTGGCCAAAAAGGGCGTATGCGTTTTTTCCTGAATATATTCAGGAAAAAACGCATACGCCCTTTTTGGCCAACCAAGCAAGCTTGCAAAGGTAATCTGCACTACAATGAAGTCTCACTTCCCCCCGGTCAAAAGGGCCATCTGAAAAAAGTGTAAAATCCAGAAAGGCAGGACAGGCCATGAAGAACTGGGAGCCTTGTTATGCTGATGGGCAGGATGTAAATTGCCAACAACCACTCGGGAGAAGTGTATGGTGTTTCCTGAAACATCTAAAAAACAAAGCAACAGAACCTAGGGCACTTCCACTTATGGTCCTATAGCTTAGGGAAATTAAAATCTAAAAGACACAGCCACCCCAAAGTTTGGAACGGCTCTGTTTACAAGAACCTCGTTTACAGTACAAGTTCAACATCAGAGAAAGTGAAAAATGGATAAAGAAGTTGTGGTATTCACTTACAAAGCAATATCACTCAGCAATGAAATCTATGTCATCAGGTCCTTAGCAGCACAATGAGTGGATTCAAGTATGATGATTCTAACTGAAATAAGTCACACAGAAAAAGAAACATCATAAGATATCAGTAATACACGGAATGGAAACTTGGCTACACAGGAACTGAATAACAGAACAGAACAGGGTCTCAAATTTAGAAAAACAACTTATGCTTGCTTAAGGGTAAAGGTGAGTTGGGGTGCTGCATAAAACCAGAGATTGAAATGAGCACAGATAAAGTTCCTTAAGCCAAATATGGAATAGACAAGAGCTACTCCTTGCTGAACGAAATGGACTCAACACCGCATATTAAACGCCTAAGAATGAACCTGACTTGTAAGTATCTTAAAACCTATGGATTGCTATGTCTCCGAAATAGAATCAAGCATGTGTACAGGGGCATAAACGCAGCAGTGATAGGATTGGAGAGGTTCGGTGAGCAAATGAAGACCCTTTGAAGTCATATTGCATGGTACCCATTCCACGGGATTCAACTACCCAGGTTTAAGGTATTCTTCCTTCAGCTAAAACATGCATGTGGAACCTAGAGTATGATCAACCATGTGATTGGGAGACGTGTTCAAATATGTCTCAGTTTTCCTCCCCTGGTACTCGGGTGCAACATTCCAGACGCTTTACTAACACTCTCCCCACTTGGAGAGTCAGTCCCTTTAACCTCCTGTTTGGCCCAGTTTGCAATTTCTGCGGAAGATGAACAGGAATAGCGAGAAGCAATGAGAGGCTAGCTGGAGGGGTCTGGACGGGCAAATTTAACTCTCATTTCCCACCAGGAAGAGGAATTAACCAAAGGCTCAGCATGCCGGGCCGGAACCAGATTAGGGCCTGAAGCCATCCTGCGGTGTTGCGGCCAGGTCACAAGAAAGCGAGTTGAAGAAAGGAGCTCAGGGGCACTGTAATTCACAAACCTGCAGAGTTATAAATGACAGCTATCGTCCAAAAATAGACTGAAGTAAGGCTGCCAAGAGGACTTGAAAGCGGGGCAGAATTGCAGGAAACCGATTTCAGGAGGTAGACTGGAATTGCATTGAAAGCATAGGAAAAGAGGCAGAACGTCCACAATGATGCACTTGGCCAAAAAGGGCGTATGCATTTTTTCCTGAATATATTCAGGAAAAAACGCATACGCCCTTTTTGGCCAACCAAGCAAGCTTGCAAAGGAAATCTGCACTACAATGAAGTCTCACTTCCCCCCGGTCAAAAGGGCCATCTGAAAAAATTGTAAAATCCAGAAAGGCAGGACAGGCCATGGAGAACTGGGAGCCTTGTTATGCTGATGGGCGGGATGTAAATTGCCAACAGACACTCGGGAGAAGTGTATGGTGTTTCCTGAAACATCTAAAAAACAAAGCAACAGAGCCTAGGGCACTGCCACTTATGGTCCTATAGCTTAGGGAAATTAAAATCAAAAAGACACAGCCACCCCAAAGTTTGGGATGCCTCTGTTTACAAGAACCTCATTTACAGTAGAAGTTCAACATCGCAGAAAGTGAAAAATGGATAAAGAAGTTGTGGTATTTACTTACAAAGCAATATCACTCAGCAATGAAATCTATGTCATCAGGCCCTTAGCATCACAATGAGTGGATTCAGGTATGATGATTCTAACTGAAATAAGTCACACAGAAAAAGAAACATCATAAGATATCATTAATACACGGAATGTAAACTTGGCTACACAGGAACTGAATTACAGAACAGAACAGGGTCTCAAATTTAGAAAACCAACTTATGCTTGCTTAAGGGTAAAGGTGAGTTGGGGTGCTGCATAAAACCAGAGATTGAAATGAGCACAGATAAAGTTCCTTAAGTCAAATATGGAATAGACAAGAGCTACTCCTTGCTCAACGAAATGGACTCAACACCGCATATTAAACGCCTAAGAATGTACCTGACTAGTAAGTATCGTAAAACCTATGGATTGCTATGTCTCCAAAAGAGAATCAAGCATGTGTACAGGGGCATAAACGCAGCAGTGATAGGATTGGAGAGGTTCGGTGAGCAAATGAAGACCCTTTGAAGTCATATTGCATGGTACCCATTACACGGGTCTCAACTCTCCAGGTTTAAGGTATTCTTCCTTCAGCTAAAACATGCATGTGGAACCCAAGTATGATCAACCATGTGAACGGGAGACGTGTTCAAATATGTCTCAGTTTTCCTCCCCTGGTACTCGGGTGCAACATTCCAGAAGCTTTACTAACACTCTCCCCACTTGGAGAGTCAGCGCCTTTAACCTCCTGTTTGGCCCAGTTTGCAATTTCTGCGGAAGATGAACAGGAATAGCGAGAACCAATGAGAGGCTAGCTGAAGGTGTCTGGACGGGCAAATTTAACTCTCATTTCCCACCAGGAAGAGGAAATAACCAAAGGCTCAGCGTGCCGTGCCGGAACCAGATTAGGGCCTGAAGCCATCCTGCGGTGTTGTGGCCAGGTCACAAGAAAGCAAGTTGAAGAAAGGAGCTCAGGGGCACTGTAATTCACAAACCTGCAGAGTTATAAATGACAGCTATCGTCCAAAAATAGACTGAAGTAAGGCTGCCAAGAGGACTTGAAAGCGGGGCAGAATTGCAGGAAACCGATTTCAGGAGGTAGACTGGAATTGCATTGAAAGCATAGGAAAAGAGGCAGAACGTCCACAATGATGCACTTGGCCAAAAAGGGCGTATGCGTTTTTTCCTGAATATATTCAGGAAAAAACGCATACGCCCTTTTTGGCCAACCAAGCAAGCTTGCAAAGGAAATCTGCACTACAATGAAGTCTCACTTCCCCCCGGTCAAAAGGGCCATCTGAAAAAAGTGTAAAATCCAGAAAGGCAGGACAGGCCATGGAGAACTGGGAGCCTTGTTATGCTGATGGGCGGGATGTAAATTGCCAACAACCCCTCGGGAGAAGTGTATGGTGTTTCCTGAAACATCTAAAAAACAAAGCAACAGAACCTAGGGCACTTCCACTTATGGTCCTATAGCTTAGGGAAATTAAAATCAAAAAGACACAGCCACCCCAAAGTTTGGAACGGCTCTGTTTACAAGAACCTCGTTTACAGTACAAGTTCAACATCGCAGAAAGTGAAAAATGGATAAAGAAGTTGTGGTATTTACTTATAAAGCAATATCACTCAGCAATGAAATCTGTGTCATCAGGCCCTTAGCAGCACAATGAGTGGATTCAGGTATGATGATTCTAACCGAAATAAGTCACACAGAAAAAGAAACATCATAAGATATCAGTAATACACGGAATGGAAACTTGGCTACACAGGAACTGAATTACAGAACAGAACAGGGTCTCAAATTTAGAAAACCAACTTATTCTTGCTTAAGGGTAAAGGTGAGTTGGGGTGCTGCATAAAACCAGAGATTGAAATGAGCACAGATAAAGTTCCTTAAGCCAAATATGGAATAGACAAGAGCTACTCCTTGCTCAACGAAATGGACTCAACACCCCATATTAAACGCCTAAGAATGTACCTGACTAGTAAGTATCTTAAAACCTATGGATTGCTATGTCTCCGAAAGAGAATCAAGCATGTGTACAGGGGCATAAACGCAGCAGTGATAGGATTGGAGAGGTTCGGTGAGCAAATGAAGACCCTTTGAAGTCATATTGCATGGTACCCATTCCACGGGTTTCAACTACCCAGGTTTAAGGTATTCTTCCTTCATCTAAAACATGTATGTGGAACCTAGAGTATGATCAACCATGTGATCGGGAGACGTGTTCAAATATGTCTCAGTTTTCCTCCCCTGGTACTCGGGTGCAACATTCCAGACGCTTTACTAACACTCTCCCCACTTGGAGAGTCAGTCCCTTTAACCTCCTGTTTGTCCCAGTTTGCAATTTCTGCGGAAGATGAACAGGAATAGCGAGAACCAATGAGAGGCTAGCTGGAGGTGTCTGGACGGGCAAATTTAACTCTCATTTCCCACCAGGAAGAGGAATTAACCAAAGGCTCAGCGTGCCGTGCCAGAACCAGATTAGGGCCTGAAGCCATCCTGCGGTGTTGCGGCCAGGTCACAAGAAAGCGAGTTGAAGAAAGGAGCTCAGGGGCACTGTAATTCACAAACCTGCAGACTTATAAATGACAGCTATCGTCCAAAAATAGACTGAAGTAAGGCTGCCAAGAGGACTTGAAAGCGGGGCAGAATTGCAGGAAACCGATTTCAGGAGGTAGACTGGAATTGCATTGAAAGCATAGGAAAAGAGGCAGAACGTCCACAATGATGCACTTGGTCAAAAAGGGCGTATGCGTTTTTTCCTGAATATATTCAGGAAAAAACGCATACGCCCTTTTTGGCCAACCAAGCAAGCTTGCAAAGGAAATCTGCACTACAATGAAGTCTCACTTCCCCCCAGTCAAAAGGGCCATCTGAAAAAAGTGTAAAATCCAGAAAGGCAGGACAGGCCATGGAGAACTGGGAGCCTTGTTATGCTGATGGGCGGGATGTAAATTGCCAACAGACACTCGGGAGAAGTGTATGGTGTTTCCTGAAACATCTAAAAAACAAAGCAACAGAGCCTAGGGCACTGCCACTTATGGTCCTATAGCTTAGGGAAATTAAAATCAAAAAGACACAGCCACCCCAAAGTTTGGGATGCCACTGTTTACAAGAACCTCGTTTACAGTACAAGTTCAACATCGCAGAAAGTGAAAAATGGATAAAGAAGTTGTGGTATTTACTTACAAAGCAATATCACTCAGCAATGAAATCTATGTCATCAGGCCCTTAGCATCACAATGAGTGGATTCAGTTATGATGATTCTAACTGAAATAAGTCACACAGAAAAAGAAACATCATAAGATATCAGTAATACACGGAATGTAAACTTGGCTACACAGGAACTGAATTACAGAACAGAACAGGTTCTCAAATTTAGAAAACCAACTTATGCTTGCTTAAGGGTAACGGTGAGTTGGGGTGCTGCATAAAACCAGAGATTGAAATGAGCACAGATAAAGTTCCTTAAGTCAAATATGGAATAGAAAAGAGCTACTCCTTGCTCAATGAAATGGACTCAACACCGCATATTAAACGCCTAAGAATGTACCTGACTAGTAAGTATCGTAAAACCTATGGATTGCTATGTCTCCAAAAGAGAATCAAGCATGTGTACAGGGGCATAAACGCAGCAGTGATAGGATTGGAGAGGTTCGGTGAGCAAATGAAGACCCTTTGAAGTCATATTGCATGGTACCCATTACACGGGTCTCAACTCTCCAGGTTTAAGGTATTCTTCCTTCAGCTAAAACATGCATGTGGAACCCAAGTATGATCAACCATGTGAACGGGAGACGTGTTCAAATATGTCTCAGTTTTCTTCCCCTGGTACTCGGGTGCAACATTCCAGATGCTTTACTAACACTCTCCCCACTTGGAGAGTCAGCGCCTTTAACCTCCTGTTTGGCCCAGTTTGAAATTTCTGCGGAAGATGAACAGGAATAGCGAGAACCAATGAGAGGCTAGCTGGAGGTGTCTGGACGGGCAAATTTAACTCTCATTTCCCACCAGGAAGAGGAAATAACCAAAGGCTCAGCATGCCGTACCGGAAACAGATTAGGGCCTGAAGCCATCCTGCGGTGTTGCGGCCAGCTCAAAAGAAAGCGAGTTGAAGAAAGGAGCTCAGGGGCACTGTAATTCACAAACCTGCAGAGTTATAAATGACAGCTATCGTCCAAAAATATACTGAAGTAAGGCTGCCAAGAGGACTTGAAAGCGGGGCAGAATTGCAGGAAACCGATTTCAGGAGGTAGACTGGAATTGCATTGAAAGCATAGGAAAAGAGGCAAAACGTCCACAATGATGCACTTGGCCAAAAAGGGCGTATGCGTTTTTTCCTGAATATATTCAGGAAAAAACGCATACGCCCTTTTTGGCCAACCAAGCAAGCTTGCAAAGGAAATCTGCACTACAATGAAGTCTCACTTCCCCCCGGTCAAAAGGGCCATCTGAAAAAAGTGTAAAATCCAGAAAGGCAGGACAGGCCATGAAGAACTGGGAGCCTTGTTATGCTGATGGGCGGGATGTAAATTGCCAACAGACACTCGGGAGAAGTGTATGGTGTTTCCTGAAACATCTAAAAAACAAAGCAACAGAGCCTAGGGCACTTCCACTTATGGTCCTATAGCTTAGGGAAATTAAAATCAAAAAGACACAGCCACCCCAAAGTTTGGGACGCCTCTGTTTACAAGAACCTCGTTTACAGTACAAGTTCAACATCGCAGAAAGTGAAAAATGGATAAAGAAGTTGTGGTATTTACTTATAAAGCAATATCACTCAGCAATGAAATCTATGTCATCAGGCCCTTAGCAGCACAATGAGTGGATTCAGGTATGATGATTCTAACTGAAATAAGTCACACAGAAAAAGAAACATCATAAGATATCAGTAATACACGGAATGTAAACTTGGCTACACAGGAACTGAATTACAGAACAGAACAGGGTCTCAAATTTAGAAAACCAACTTATGCTTGCTTAAGGGGAAAGGTGAGTTGGGGTGCTGCATAAACCCAGAGATTGAAATGAGCACAGATAAAGTTCCTTAAGCCAAGTATGGAATAGACAAGAGCTACTCCTTGCTCAACGAAATGGACTCAACACCGCATATTAAACGCCTAAGAATGTACCTGACTAGTAAGTATCTTAAAACCTATGGATTGCTATGTCTCCAAAAGAGAATCAAGCATGTGTACAGGGGCATAAACGCAGCAGTGATAGGATTGGAGAGGTTCGGTGAGCAAATGAAGACCCTTTGAAGTCATATTGCATGGTACCCATTCCACGGGTTTCAAATACACAGGTTTAAGGTATTCTTCCTTCAGCTAAAACATGCATGTGGAACCCAAGTATGATCAACCATGTGAACGGGAGACGTGTTCAAATATGTCTCAGTTTTCCTCCCCTGGTACTCGGGTGCAACATTCCAGACGCTTTACTAACACTCTCCCGACTTGGAGAGTCAGTCCCTTTAACCTCCTGTTTGGCCCAGTTTGCAATTTCTGTGGAAGATGAACAGGAATAGCGAGAAGCAATGAGAGGCTAGCTGGAGGTGTCTGGACGGGCAAATTTAACTCTCATTTCCCACCAGGAAGAGGAATTAACCAAAGGCTCAGCATGCTGGGCCGGAACCAGATTAGGGCCTGAAGCCATCCTGCGGTGTTGTGGCCAGGTCACAAGAAAGCGAGTTGAAGAAAGGAGCTCAGGGGCACTGTAATTCACAAACCTGCAGAGTTATAAATGAGAGCTATCGTCCAAAAATAGACTGAAGTAAGGCTGCCAAGAGGACTTGAAAGCTGAGCAGAATTGCAGGAAACCGATTTCAGGAGGTAGACTGGAATTGCATTGAAAGCATAGGAAAAGAGGCAGAACATACACAATGATGCACTTGGCCAAAAAGGGCGTATGCGTTTTTTCCTGAATATATTCAGGAAAAAACGCATACGCACTTTTTGGCCAACCAAGCAAGCTTGCAAAGGAAATCTGCACTACAATGAAGTCTCACTTCCCCCCGGTCAAAAGGGCCATCTGAAAAAAGTGTAAAATCCAGAAAGGCAGGACAGGCCATGGAGAACTGGGAGCCTTGTTATGCTGATGGGCGGGATGTAAATTGCCAACAACCACTCGGGAGAAGTGTATGGTGTTTCCTGAAACATCTAAAAAACAAAGCAACAGAACCTAGGGCACTTCCACTTATGGTCCTATAGCTTAGGGAAATTAAAATAAACAAGACACAGCCACCCCAAAGTTTGGAACGGATCTGTTTACAAGAATCTCATTTACAGTACAAGTTCAACATCGCAGAAAGTGAAAAATGGATAAAGAAGTTGTGGTATTTACTTACAAAGCAATATCACTCAGCAATGAAATCTGTGTCATCAGGCCCTTAGCAGCACAATGAGTGGATTCAGGTATGATGATTCTAACTGAAGTAAGTCACACAGAAAAAGAAACATCATAAGATATCACTAATACACGGAATGTAAACTTGGCTACACAGGAACTGAATTACAGAACAGAACAGGGTCTCAAATTTAGAAAACCAACTTATGCTTGTTTAAGGGGAAAGGTGAGTTGGGGTGCTGCATAAAACCAGAGATTGAAATGAGCACAGATAAAGTTCCTTAAGCCAAATATGGAATAGACAAGAGCTACTCCTTGCTCAACGAAATGGACTCAACACCGCATATTAAACGCCTAAGAATGTACCTGACTAGTAAGTATCTTAAAACCTATGGATTGCTATGTCTCCGAAAGAGAATCAAGCATATGTACAGGGGCATAAACGCAGCAGTGATAGGATTGGAGAGGTTCGGTGAGCAAATGAAGACCCTTTGAAGTCATATTGCATGGTACCCATTCCACGGGTTTCAACTACGCAGGTTTTAGGTATTCTTCCTTCAGCTAAAACATGCATGTGGAACCCAAGTATGATCAACCATGTGAACGGGAGACGTGTTCAAATATGTCTCAGTTTTCCTCCCCTGGTACTCGGGTGCAACATTCCAGACGCTTTACTAACACTCTCCCCACTTGGAGAGTCAGTGCCTTTAACCTCCTGTTTGGCCCAGTTTGCAATTTCTGCGGAAGATGAACAGGAATAGCGAGAACCAATGAGAGACTAGCTGGAGGTGTCTGGACGGGCAAATTTAACTCTCATTTCTCACCAGGAAGAGGAAATAACCAAAGGCTCAGCGTGCCGTACCGGAACCAGATTAGGGCCTGAAGCCATCCTGCGGTGTTGCGGCCAGCTCAAAAGAAAGCGAGTTGAAGAAAGGAGCTCAGGGGCACTGTAATTCACAAACCTGCAGAGTTATAAATGACAGCTATCGTCCAAAAATAGACTGAAGTAAGGCTTCCAAGAGGACTTGAAAGCGGGGCAGAATTGCAGGAAACCGATTTCAGGAGGTAGACTGGAATTGCATTGAAAGCATAGGAAAAGAGGCAGAACGTCCACAATGATGCACTTGGCCAAAAAGGGCGTATGCGTTTTTTCCTGAATATATTCAGGAAAAAACGCATACGCCCTTTTTGGCCAACCAAGCAAGCTTGCAAAGGTAATCTGCACTACAATGAAGTCTCACTTCCCCCCGGTCAAAAGGGCCATCTGAAAAAAGTGTAAAATCCAGAAAGGCAGGACAGGCCATGAAGAACTGGGAGCCTTGTTATGCTGATGGGCAGGATGTAAATTGCCAACAACCACTCGGGAGAAGTGTATGGTGTTTCCTGAAACATCTAAAAAACAAAGCAACAGAAACTAGGGCACTTCCACTTATGGTCCTATAGCTTAGGGAAATTAAAATCAAAAAGACACAGCCACCCCAAAGTTTGGAACGGCTCTGTTTACAAGAACCTCGTTTACAGTACAAGTTCAACATCGCAGAAAGTGAAAAATGGATAAAGAAGTTGTGGTATTTACTTACAAAGCAATATCACTCAGCAATGAAATCTGTGTCATCAGGCCCTTAGCAGCACAATGAGTGGATTCAGGTATGATGATTCTAACTGAAATAAGTCACACAGAAAAAGAAACATCATAAGATATCACTAATACACGGAATGTAAACTTGGCTACACAGGAACTGAATTACAGAACAGAACAGCGTCTTAAATTTAGAAAACCAACTTATGCTTGCTTAAGGGGAAAGGTGAGTTGGGGTGCTGCATAAAACCAGAGATTGAAATGAGCACAGATAAAGTTCCTTAGGCCAAATATGGAATAGACAAGAGCTACTCCTTGCTCAAAGAAATGGACTCAACACCGCATATTAAACGCCTAAGAATGTACCTGACTAGTAAGTATCTTAAAACCTATGGATTGCTATGTCTCCGAAAGAGAATCAAGCATGTGTACAGGGGCATAAACGCAGCAGTGATAGGATTGGAGAGGTTCGGTGAGCAAATGAAGACCCTTTGAAGTCATATTGCATGGTACCCATTCCACGGGTTTCAACTACCCAGGTTTTAGGTATTCTTCCTTCAGCTAAAACATGCATGTGGAACCCAAGTATGATCAACCATGTGATCGGGAGACGTGTTCAAATATGTCTCAGTTTTGCTCCCCTGGTACTCGGGTGCAACATTCCAGACGCTTTACTAACACTCTCCCCACTTGGAGAGTCAGCGTCTTTAACCTCCTGTTTGGCCCAGTTTGCAATTTCTGCGGAAGATGAACAGGAATAGTGAGAACCAATGAGAGGCTAGCTGGAGGTGTCTGGACGGGCAAATTTAACTCTCATTTCCCACCATGAGGAGGAAATAACCAAAGGCTCAGCGTGCCGTGCCGGAACCAGATTAGGGCCTGAAGCCATCCTGCGGTGTTGCGGCCAGCTCAAAAGAAAGCGAGTTGAAGAAAGGAGCTCAGGGGCACTGTAATTCACAAACCTGCAGAGTTATAAATGACAGCTATCGTCCAAAAATAGACTGAAGTAAGGCTGCCAAGAGGACTTGAAAGCGGGGCAGAATTGCAGGAAACTGATTTCAGGAGGTAGACTGGAATTGCATTGAAAGCATAGGAAAAGAGGCAGAACGTCCACAATGATGCACTTGGCCAAAAAAGGCGTATGCGTTTTTTCCTGAATATATTCAGGAAAAAACGCATACGCCCTTTTTGGCCAACCAAGCAAGCTTGCAAAGGAAATCTGCACTACAATGAAGTCTCACTTCCCCCCGGTCAAAAGGGCCATCTGAAAAAAGTGTAAATCCAGAAAGGCAGGACAGGCCATGGAGAACTGGGAGCCTTGTTATGCTGATGGGCGGGATGTAAATTGCCAACAACCACTCGGGAGAAGTGTATGGTGTTTCCTGAAACATCTAAAAAACAAAGCAACAGAACCTAGGGCACTTCCACTTATGGTCCTATAGCTTAGGGAAATTAAAATCTAAAAGACACAGCCACCCCAAACTTTGGAACGGCTCTGTTTACAAGAACCTCGTTTACAGTACAAGTTCAACATCGGAGAAAGTGAAAAATGGATAAAGAAGTTGTGGTATTCACTTACAAAGCAATATCACTCAGCAATGAAATCTATGTCATCAGGTCCTTAGCAGCACAATGAGTGGATTCAAGTATGATGATTCTAACTGAAATAAGTCACACAGAAAAAGAAACATCATAAGATATCAGTAATACACGGAATGGAAACTTGGCTACACAGGAACTGAATAACAGAACAGAACAGGGTCTCAAATTTAGAAAAACAACTTATGCTTGCTTAAGGGTAAAGGTGAGTTGGGGTGCTGCATAAAACCAGAGATTGAAATGAGCACAGATAAAGTTCCTTAAGCCAAATATGGAATAGACAAGAGCTACTCCTTGCTGAACGAAATGGACTCAACACCGCATATTAAACGCCTAAGAATGTACCTGACTTGTAAGTATCTTAAAACCTATGGATTGCTATGTCTCCGAAATAGAATCAAGCATGTGTACAGGGGCATAAACGCAGCAGTGATAGGATTGGAGAGGTTCGGTGAGCAAATGAAGACCCTTTGAAGTCATATTGCATGGTACCCATTCCACGGGATTCAACTACCCAGGTTTAAGGTATTCTTCCTTCAGCTAAAACATGCATGTGGAACCTAGAGTATGATCAACCATGTGATTGGGAGACGTGTTCAAATATGTCTCAGTTTTCCTCCCCTGGTACTCGGGTGCAACATTCCAGACGCTTTACTAACACTCTCCCCACTTGGAGAGTCAGCGTCTTTAACCTCCTGTTTGGCCCAGTTTGCAATTTCTGCGGAAGATGAACAGGAATAGCGAGAAGCAATGAGAGGCTAGCTGGAGGTGTCTGGACGGGCAAATTTAACTCTCATTTCCCACCAGGAAGAGGAATTAACCAAAGGCTCAGCGTGCCGGGCCGGAACCAGATTAGGGCCTGAAGCCATCCTGCGGTGTTGCGGCCAGGTCACAAGAAAGCGAGTTGAAGAAAGGAGCTCAGGGGCACTGTAATTCACAAACCTGCAGAGTTATAAATGACAGCTATCGTCCAAAAATAGACTGAAGTAAGGCTGCCAAGAGGACTTGAAAGCGGGGCAGAATTGCAGGAAACCGATTTCAGGAGGTAGACTGGAATTGCATTGAAAGCATAGGAAAAGAGGCAGAACGTCCACAATGATGCACTTGGCCAAAAAGGGCGTATGCATTTTTTCCTGAATATATTCAGGAAAAAACGCATACGCCCTTTTTGGCCAACCAAGCAAGCTTGCAAAGGAAATCTGCACTACAATGAAGTCTCACTTCCCCCCGGTCAAAAGGGCCATCTGAAAAAAGTGTAAAATCCAGAAAGGCAGGACAGGCCATGGAGAACTGGGAGCCTTGTTATGCTAATGGGCGGGATGTAAATTGCCAACAGACACTCGGGAGAAGTGTATGGTGTTTCCTGAAACATCTAAAAAACAAAGCAACAGAGCCTAGGGCACTGCCACTTATGGTCCTATAGCTTAGGGAAATTAAAATCAAAAAGACACAGCCACCCCAAAGTTTGGGATGCCTCTGTTTACAAGAACCTCATTTACAGTAGAAGTTCAACATCGCAGAAAGTGAAAAATGGATAAAGAAGTTGTGGTATTTACTTACAAAGCAATATCACTCAGCAATGAAATCTATGTCATCAGGCCCTTAGCATCACAATGAGTGGATTCAGGTATGATGATTCTAACTGAAATAAGTCACACAGAAAAAGAAACATCATAAGATATCATTAATACACGGAATGTAAACTTGGCTACACAGGAACTGAATTACAGAACAGAACAGGGTCTCAAATTTAGAAAACCAACTTATGCTTGCTTAAGGGTAAAGGTGAGTTGGGGTGCTGCATAAAACCAGAGATTGAAATGAGCACAGATAAAGTTCCTTAAGTCAAATATGGAATAGACAAGAGCTACTCCTTGCTCAACGAAATGGACTCAACACCGCATATTAAACGCCTAAGAATGTACCTGACTAGTAAGTATCGTAAAACCTATGGATTGCTATGTCTCCAAAAGAGAATCAAGCATGTGTACAGGGGCATAAACGCAGCAGTGATAGGATTGGAGAGGTTCGGTGAGCAAATGAAGACCCTTTGAAGTCATATTGCATGGTACCCATTACACGGGTCTCAACTCTCCAGGTTTAAGGTATTCTTCCTTCAGCTAAAACATGCATGTGGAACCCAAGTATGATCAACCATGTGAACGGGAGACGTGTTCAAATATGTCTCAGTTTTCCTCCCCTGGTACTCGGGTGCAACATTCCAGAAGCTTTACTAACACTCTCCCCACTTGGAGAGTCAGCGCCTTTAACCTCCTGTTTGGCCCAGTTTGCAATTTCTGCGGAAGATGAACAGGAATAGCGAGAACCAATGAGAGGCTAGCTGAAGGTGTCTGGACGGGCAAATTTAACTCTCATTTCCCACCAGGAAGAGGAAATAACCAAAGGCTCAGCGTGCCGTGCCGGAACCAGATTAGGGCCTGAAGCCATCCTGCGGTGTTGTGGCCAGGTCACAAGAAAGCAAGTTGAAGAAAGGAGCTCAGGGGCACTGTAATTCACAAACCTGCAGAGTTATAAATGACAGCTATCGTCCAAAAATAGACTGAAGTAAGGCTGCCAAGAGGACTTGAAAGCGGGGCAGAATTGCAGGAAACCGATTTCAGGAGGTAGACTGGAATTGCATTGAAAGCATAGGAAAAGAGGCAGAACGTCCACAATGATGCACTTGGCCAAAAAGGGCGTATGCGTTTTTTCCTGAATATATTCAGGAAAAAACGCATACGCCCTTTTTGGCCAACCAAGCAAGCTTGCAAAGGAAATCTGCACTACAATGAAGTCTCACTTCCCCCCGGTCAAAAGGGCCATCTGAAAAAAGTGTAAAATCCAGAAAGGCAGGACAGGCCATGGAGAACTGGGAGCCTTGTTATGCTGATGGGCGGGATGTAAATTGCCAACAACCCCTCGGGAGAAGTGTATGGTGTTTCCTGAAACATCTAAAAAACAAAGCAACAGAACCTAGGGCACTTCCACTTATGGTCCTATAGCTTAGGGAAATTAAAATCAAAAAGACACAGCCACCCCAAAGTTTGGAACGGCTCTGTTTACAAGAACCTCGTTTACAGTACAAGTTCAACATCGCAGAAAGTGAAAAATGGATAAAGAAGTTGTGGTATTTACTTACAAAGCAATATCACTCAGCAATGAAATCTGTGTCATCAGGCCCTTAGCAGCACAATGAGTGGATTCAGGTATGATGATTCTAACCGAAATAAGTCACACAGAAAAAGAAACATCATAAGATATCAGTAATACACGGAATGGAAACTTGGCTACACAGGAACTGAATTACAGAACAGAACAGGGTCTCAAATTTAGAAAACCAACTTATTCTTGCTTAAGGGTAAAGGTGAGTTGGGGTGCTGCATAAAACCAGAGATTGAAATGAGCACAGATAAAGTTCCTTAAGCCAAATATGGAATAGACAAGAGCTACTCCTTGCTCAACGAAATGGACTCAACACCCCATATTAAACGCCTAAGAATGTACCTGACTAGTAAGTATCTTAAAACCTATGGATTGCTATGTCTCCGAAAGAGAATCAAGCATGTGTACAGGGGCATAAACGCAGCAGTGATAGGATTGGAGAGGTTCGGTGAGCAAATGAAGACCCTTTGAAGTCATATTGCATGGTACCCATTCCACGGGTTTCAACTACCCAGGTTTAAGGTATTCTTCCTTCATCTAAAACATGTATGTGGAACCTAGAGTATGATCAACCATGTGATCGGGAGACGTGTTCAAATATGTCTCAGTTTTCCTCCCCTGGTACTCGGGTGCAACATTCCAGACGCTTTACTAACACTCTCCCCACTTGGAGAGTCAGTCCCTTTAACCTCCTGTTTGTCCCAGTTTGCAATTTCTGCGGAAGATGAACAGGAATAGCGAGAACCAATGAGAGGCTAGCTGGAGGTGTCTGGACGGGCAAATTTAACTCTCATTTCCCACCAGGAAGAGGAATTAACCAAAGGCTCAGCGTGCCGGGCCGGAACCAGATTAGGGCCTGAAGCCATCCTGCGGTGTTGCGGCCAGGTCACAAGAAAGCGAGTTGAAGAAAGGAGCTCAGGGGCACTGTAATTCACAAACCTGCAGACTTATAAATGACAGCTATCGTCCAAAAATAGACTGAAGTAAGGCTGCCAAGAGGACTTGAAAGCGGGGCAGAATTGCAGGAAACCGATTTCAGGAGGTAGACTGGAATTGCATTGAAAGCATAGGAAAAGAGGCAGAACGTCCACAATGATGCACTTGGCCAAAAAGGGCGTATGCGTTTTTTCCTGAATATATTCAGGAAAAAACGCATACGCCCTTTTTGGCCAACCAAGCAAGCTTGCAAAGGAAATCTGCACTACAATGAAGTCTCACTTCCCCCCGGTCAAAAGGGCCATCTGAAAAAAGTGTAAAATCCAGAAAGGCAGGACAGGCCATGGAGAACTGGGAGCCTTGTTATGCTGATGGGCGGGATGTAAATTGCCAACAGACACTCGGGAGAAGTGTATGGTGTTTCCTGAAACATCTAAAAAACAAAGCAACAGAGCCTAGGGCACTGCCACTTATGGTCCTATAGCTTAGGGAAATTAAAATCAAAAAGACACAGCCACCCCAAAGTTTGGGATGCCACTGTTTACAAGAACCTCGTTTACAGTACAAGTTCAACATCGCAGAAAGTGAAAAATGGATAAAGAAGTTGTGGTATTTACTTACAAAGCAATATCACTCAGCAATGAAATCTATGTCATCAGGCCCTTAGCATCACAATGAGTGGATTCAGTTATGATGATTCTAACTGAAATAAGTCACACAGAAAAAGAAACATCATAAGATATCAGTAATACACGGAATGTAAACTTGGCTACACAGGAACTGAATTACAGAACAGAACAGGTTCTCAAATTTAGAAAACCAACTTATGCTTGCTTAAGGGTAACGGTGAGTTGGGGTGCTGCATAAAACCAGAGATTGAAATGAGCACAGATAAAGTTCCTTAAGTCAAATATGGAATAGACAAGAGCTACTCCTTGCTCAACGAAATGGACTCAACACCGCATATTAAAGGCCTAAGAATGTACCTGACTAGTAAGTATCGTAAAACCTATGGATTGCTATGTCTCCAAAAGAGAATCAAGCATGTGTACAGGGGCATAAACGCAGCAGTGATAGGATTGGAGAGGTTCGGTGAGCAAATGAAGACCCTTTGAAGTCATATTGCATGGTACCCATTACACGGGTCTCAACTCTCCAGGTTTAAGGTATTCTTCCTTCAGCTAAAACATGCATGTGGAACCCAAGTATGATCAACCATGTGAACGGGAGACGTGTTCAAATATGTCTCAGTTTTCTTCCCCTGGTACTCGGGTGCAACATTCCAGATGCTTTACTAACACTCTCCCCACTTGGAGAGTCAGCGCCTTTAACCTCCTGTTTGGCCCAGTTTGAAATTTCTGCGGAAGATGAACAGGAATAGCGAGAACCAATGAGAGGCTAGCTGGAGGTGTCTGGACGGGCAAATTTAACTCTCATTTCCCACCAGGAAGAGGAAATAACCAAAGGCTCAGCATGCCGTACCGGAAACAGATTAGGGCCTGAAGCCATCCTGCGGTGTTGCGGCCAGCTCAAAAGAAAGCGAGTTGAAGAAAGGAGCTCAGGGGCACTGTAATTCACAAACCTGCAGAGTTATAAATGACAGCTATCGTCCAAAAATATACTGAAGTAAGGCTGCCAAGAGGACTTGAAAGCGGGGCAGAATTGCAGGAAACCGATTTCAGGAGGTAGACTGGAATTGCATTGAAAGCATAGGAAAAGAGGCAGAACGTCCACAATGATGCACTTGGCCAAAAAGGGCATATGCGTTTTTTCCTGAATATATTCAGGAAAAAACGCATACGCCCTTTTTGGCCAACCAAGCAAGCTTGCAAAGGAAATCTGCACTACAATGAAGTCTCACTTCCCCCCGGTCAAAAGGGCCATCTGAAAAAAGTGTAAAATCCAGAAAGGCAGGACAGGCCATGAAGAACTGGGAGCCTTGTTATGCTGATGGGCGGGATGTAAATTGCCAACAGACACTCGGGAGAAGTGTATGGTGTTTCCTGAAACATCTAAAAAACAAAGCAACAGAGCCTAGGGCACTTCCACTTATGGTCCTATAGCTTAGGGAAATTAAAATCAAAAAGACACAGCCACCCCAAAGTTTGGGACGCCTCTGTTTACAAGAACCTCGTTTACAGTACAAGTTCAACATCGCAGAAAGTGAAAAATGGATAAAGAAGTTGTGGTATTTACTTATAAAGCAATATCACTCAGCAATGAAATCTATGTCATCAGGCCCTTAGCAGCACAATGAGTGGATTCAGGTATGATGATTCTAACTGAAATAAGTCACACAGAAAAAGAAACATCATAAGATATCAGTAATACACGGAATGTAAACTTGGCTACACAGGAACTGAATTACAGAACAGAACAGGGTCTCAAATTTAGAAAACCAACTTATGCTTGCTTAAGGGGAAAGGTGAGTTGGGGTGCTGCATAAACCCAGAGATTGAAATGAGCACAGATAAAGTTCCTTAAGCCAAGTATGGAATAGACAAGAGCTACTCCTTGCTCAACGAAATGGACTCAACACCGCATATTAAACGCCTAAGAATGTACCTGACTAGTAAGTATCTTAAAACCTATGGATTGCTATGTCTCCAAAAGAGAATCAAGCATGTGTACAGGGGCATAAACGCAGCAGTGATAGGATTGGAGAGGTTCGGTGAGCAAATGAAGACCCTTTGAAGTCATATTGCATGGTACCCATTCCACGGGTTTCAAATACACAGGTTTAAGGTATTCTTCCTTCAGCTAAAACATGCATGTGGAACCCAAGTATGATCAACCATGTGAACGGGAGACGTGTTCAAATATGTCTCAGTTTTCCTCCCCTGGTACTCGGGTGCAACATTCCAGACGCTTTACTAACACTCTCCCCACTTGGAGAGTCAGTCCCTTTAACTTCCTGTTTGGCCCAGTTTGCAATTTCTGTGGAAGATGAACAGGAATAGCGAGAACCAATGAGAGACTAGCTGGAGGTGTCTGGACGGGCAAATTTAACTCTCATTTCCCACCAGGAAGAGGAATTAACCAAAGGCTCAGCGTGCCGTACTGGAACCAGATTAGGGCCTGAAGCCATCCTGCGGTGTTGCGGCCAGCTCAAAAGAAAGCGAGTTGAAGAAAGGAGCTCAGGGGCACTGTAATTCACAAACCTGCAGAGTTATAAATGACAGCTATCGTCCAAAAATAGACTGAAGTAAGGCTGCCAAGAGGACTTGAAAGCGGGGCAGAATTGCAGGAAACCGATTTCAGGAGGTAGACTGGAATTGCATTGAAAGCATAGGAAAAGAGGCAGAACGTCCACAATGATGCACTTGGCCAAAAAGGGCGTATGCGTTTTTTCCTGAATATATTCAGGAAAAAACGCATACGCCCTTTTTGGCCAACCAAGCAAGCTTGCAAAGGAAATCTGCACTACAATGAAGTCTCACTTCCCCCCGGTCAAAAGGGCCATCTGAAAAAAGTGTAAAATCCAGAAAGGCAGGACAGGCCATGGAGAACTGGGAGCCTTGTTATGCTGATGGGCGGGATGTAAATTGCCAACAGACACTCGGGAGAAGTGTATGGTGTTTCCTTAAACATCTAAAAAACAAAGCAACAGAGCCTAGGGCACTGCCACTTATGGTCCTATAGCTTAGGGAAATTAAAATCAAAAAGACACAGCCACCCCAAAGTTTGGAACGGCTCTGTTTACAAGAACCTCGTTTACAGTACAAGTTCAACATCGCAGAAAGTGAAAAATGGATAAAGAAGTTGTGGTATTTACTTACAAAGCAATATCACTCAGCAATGAAATCTGTGTCATCAGGCCCTTAGCAGCACAATGAGTGGATTCAGGTATGATGATTCTAACTGAAATAAGTCACACAGAAAAAGAAACATCATAAGATATCACTAATACACGGATTGTAAACTTGGCTACACAGGAACTGAATGACAGAACAGAACAGGTTCTCAAATTTAGAAAACCAACTTATGCTTGCTTAAGGGTAAAGGTGAGTTGGGGTGCTGCATAAAACCAGAGATTGAAATGAGCACAGATAAAGTTCCTTAAGCCAAATATGGAATAGACAAGAGCTACTCCTTGCTCAACGAAATGGACTCAACACCGCATATTAAACGCCTAAGAATGTACCTGACTAGTAAGTATCTTAAAACCTATGGATTGCTATGTCTCCGAAAGAGAATCAAGCATGTGTACAGGGGCATAAACGCAGCAGTGATAGGATTGGAGAGGTTCGGTGAGCAAATGAAGACCCTTTGAAGACATATTGCATGGTACCCATTCCACGGGTTTCAACTACCCAGGTTTAAGGTATTCTTCCTTCAGCTAAAACATGCATGTGGAACCTAGAGTATGATCAACCATGTAATCGGGAGACGTGTTCAAATATGTCTCAGTTTTCGTACCCTGGTACTCGGGTGCAACATTCCAGACGCTTTACTAACACTCTCCCCACTTGGAGAGTCAGCGCCTTTAACCTCCTGTTTGGCACAGTTTGCAATTTCTGCGGAAGATGAACAGGAATAGCGAGAACCAATGAGAGGCTAGCTGGAGGTGTCTGGACGGGCAAATTTAACTCTCATTTCCCACCAGGAAGAGGAAATAACCAAAGGCTCAGCGTGCCTTACCGGAACCAGATTAGGGCCTGAAGCCATCCTGCGGTGTTGCGGCCAGCTCAAAAGAAAGCGAGTTGAAGAAAGGAGCTCAGGGGCACTGTAATTCACAAACCTGCAGAGTTATAAATGACAGCTATCGTCCAAAAATAGACTGAAGTAAGGCTGCCAAGAGGACTTGAAAGCGGGGCAGAATTGCAGGAAACCGATTTCAGGAGGTAGACTGGAATTGCATTGAAAGCACAGGAAAAGAGGCAGAACGTCCACAATGATGCACTTGGCCAAAAAGGGCGTATGCGTTTTTTCCTGAATATATTCAGGAAAAAACGCATACGCCCTTTTTGGCCAACCAAGCAAGCTTGCAAAGGAAATCTGCACTACAATGAAGTCTCACTTCCCCCCGGTCAAAAGGGCTATCTGAAAAAAGTGTAAAATCCAGAAAGGCAGGACAGGCCATGGAGAACTGGGAGCCTTGTTATGCTGATGGGCGGGATGTAAATTACCAACAGACACTAAGGAGAAGTGTATGGTGTTTCCTGAAACATCTAAAATACAAAGCAACAGAACCTAGGACACTTCCACTTATGGTCCTATAGCTTACGGAAATTAAAATCAAAAAGACACAGCCACCCCAAAGTTTGGAACGGCTCTGTTTACAAGAAACTCGTTTACAGTACAAGTTCAACATCACAGAAAGTGAAAAATGGATAAAGAAGTTGTGGTATTTACTTACAAAGCAATATCACTCAGCAGTGAAATCTGTGTCATCAGGCCCTTAGCATCACAATGAGTGGATTCAGGTACGATGATTCTAACTGAAATAAGTCACACAGAAAAAGAAACATCATAAGATATCAGTAATACATGGAATGTAAACTTGGCTACACAGGAACTGAATTACAGAACACAACAGGGTCTCACATTTAGAAAACCAACTTATGCTTGCTTAAGGGGAAAGGTGAGTTGGGGTGCTGCATAAAACCAGAGATTGAAATGAGCACAGATAAAGTTCCTTAAGCCAAATATGGAATAGACAAGAGCTACTCCTTGCTCAACGAAATGGACTCAAAACCCCATATTAAACGCCTAAGAATGTACCTGACTAGTAAGTATCTTAAAACCTATGGATTGCTATGTCTCCAAAAGAGAATCAAGCATGTGTACAGGGGAATAAACGCAGCAGTGATAGGATTGGAGAGGTTCGGTGAGCAAATGAAGACCCTTTGAAGTCATATTGCATGGTACCCATTACACGGGTCTCAACTCTCCAAGTTTAAGGTATTCTTCCTTCAGCTAAAACATGCATGTGGAACCCAAGTATGATCAACCATGTGAACGGGAGACGTGTTCAAATATGTCTCAGTTTTCCTCCCCTGGTACTCGGGTGCAACATTCCAGACGCTTTACTAACACTCTCCCCACTTGGAGAGTCAGTCCCTTTAACCTCCTGTTTGGCCCAGTTTGCAATTTCTGCGGAAGATGAACAGGAATAGCGAGAACCAATGAGAGGCTAGCTGAAGGTGTCTGGACGGGCAAATTTAACTCTCATTTCCCACCAGGAAGAGGAAATAACCAAAGGCTCAGCGTGCCGTGCCGGAACCAGATTAGGGCCTGAAGCCATCCTGCGGTGTTGTGGCCAGGTCACAAGAAAGCAAGTTGAAGAAAGGAGCTCAGGGGCACTGTAATTCACAAACCTGCAGAGTTATAAATGACAGCTATCGTCCAAAAATAGACTGAAGTAAGGCTGCCAAGAGGACTTGAAAGCGGGGCAGAATTGCAGGAAACCGATTTCAGGAGGTAGACTGGAATTGCATTGAAAGCATAGGAAAAGAGGCAGAACGTCCACAATGATGCACTTGGCCAAAAAGGGCGTATGCGTTTTTTCCTGAATATATTCAGGAAAAAACGCATACGCCCTTTTTGGCCAACCAAGCAAGCTTGCAAAGGAAATCTGCACTACAATGAAGTCTCACTTCCCCCCGGTCAAAAGGGCCATCTGAAAAAAGTGTAAAATCCAGAAAGGCAGGACAGGCCATGGAGAACTGGGAGCCTTGTTATGCTGATGGGCGGGATGTAAATTGCCAACAACCCCTCGGGAGAAGTGTATGGTGTTTCCTGAAACATCTAAAAAACAAAGCAACAGAACCTAGGGCACTTCCACTTATGGTCCTATAGCTTAGGGAAATTAAAATCAAAAAGACACAGCCACCCCAAAGTTTGGAACGGCTCTGTTTACAAGAACCTCGTTTACAGTACAAGTTCAACATCGCAGAAAGTGAAAAATGGATAAAGAAGTTGTGGTATTTACTTACAAAGCAATATCACTCAGCAATGAAATCTGTGTCATCAGGCCCTTAGCAGCACAATGAGTGGATTCAGGTATGATGATTCTAACCGAAATAAGTCACACAGAAAAAGAAACATCATAAGATATCAGTAATACACGGAATGGAAACTTGGCTACACAGGAACTGAATTACAGAACAGAACAGGGTCTCAAATTTAGAAAACCAACTTATTCTTGCTTAAGGGTAAAGGTGAGTTGGGGTGCTGCATAAAACCAGAGATTGAAATGAGCACAGATAAAGTTCCTTAAGCCAAATATGGAATAGACAAGAGCTACTCCTTGCTCAACGAAATGGACTCAACACCCCATATTAAACGCCTAAGAATGTACCTGACTAGTAAGTATCTTAAAACCTATGGATTGCTATGTCTCCGAAAGAGAATCAAGCATGTGTACAGGGGCATAAACGCAGCAGTGATAGGATTGGAGAGGTTCGGTGAGCAAATGAAGACCCTTTGAAGTCATATTGCATGGTACCCATTCCACGGGTTTCAACTACCCAGGTTTAAGGTATTCTTCCTTCATCTAAAACATGTATGTGGAACCTAGAGTATGATCAACCATGTGATCGGGAGACGTGTTCAAATATGTCTCAGTTTTCCTCCCCTGGTACTCGGGTGCAACATTCCAGACGCTTTACTAACACTCTCCCCACTTGGAGAGTCAGTCCCTTTAACCTCCTGTTTGTCCCAGTTTGAAATTTCTGCGGAAGATGAACAGGAATAGCGAGAACCAATGAGAGGCTAGCTGGAGGTGTCTGGACGGGCAAATTTAACTCTCATTTCCCACCAGGAAGAGGAATTAACCAAAGGCTCAGCGTGCCGGGCCGGAACCAGATTAGGGCCTGAAGCCATCCTGCGGTGTTGCGGCCAGCTCAAAAGAAAGCGAGTTGAAGAAAGGAGCTCAGGGGCACTGTAATTCACAAACCTGCAGACTTATAAATGACAGCTATCGTCCAAAAATAGACTGAAGTAAGGCTGCCAAGAGGACTTGAAAGCGGGGCAGAATTGCAGGAAACCGATTTCAGGAGGTAGACTGGAATTGCATTGAAAGCATAGGAAAAGAGGCAGAACGTCCACAATGATGCACTTGGCCAAAAAGGGCGTATGCGTTTTTTCCTGAATATATTCAGGAAAAAACGCATACGCCCTTTTTGGCCAACCAAGCAAGCTTGCAAAGGAAATCTGCACTACAATGAAGTCTCACTTCCCCCCGGTCAAAAGGGCCATCTGAAAAAAGTGTAAAATCCAGAAAGGCAGGACAGGCCATGGAGAACTGGGAGCCTTGTTATGCTGATGGGCGGGATGTAAATTGCCAACAGACACTCGGGAGAAGTGTATGGTGTTTCCTGAAACATCTAAAAAACAAAGCAACAGAGCCTAGGGCACTGCCACTTATGGTCCTATAGCTTAGGGAAATTAAAATCAAAAAGACACAGCCACCCCAAAGTTTGGGATGCCACTGTTTACAAGAACCTCGTTTACAGTACAAGTTCAACATCGCAGAAAGTGAAAAATGGATAAAGAAGTTGTGGTATTTACTTACAAAGCAATATCACTCAGCAATGAAATCTATGTCATCAGGCCCTTAGCATCACAATGAGTGGATTCAGTTATGATGATTCTAACTGAAATAAGTCACACAGAAAAAGAAACATCATAAGATATCAGTAATACACGGAATGTAAACTTGGCTACACAGGAACTGAATTACAGAACAGAACAGGTTCTCAAATTTAGAAAACCAACTTATGCTTGCTTAAGGGTAACGGTGAGTTGGGGTGCTGCATAAAACCAGAGATTGAAATGAGCACAGATAAAGTTCCTTAAGTCAAATATGGAATAGACAAGAGCTACTCCTTGCTCAACGAAATGGACTCAACACCGCATATTAAAGGCCTAAGAATGTACCTGACTAGTAAGTATCGTAAAACCTATGGATTGCTATGTCTCCAAAAGAGAATCAAGCATGTGTACAGGGGCATAAACGCAGCAGTGATAGGATTGGAGAGGTTCGGTGAGCAAATGAAGACCCTTTGAAGTCATATTGCATGGTACCCATTACACGGGTCTCAACTCTCCAGGTTTAAGGTATTCTTCCTTCAGCTAAAACATGCATGTGGAACCCAAGTATGATCAACCATGTGAACGGGAGACGTGTTCAAATATGTCTCAGTTTTCTTCCCCTGGTACTCGGGTGCAACATTCCAGATGCTTTACTAACACTCTCCCCACTTGGAGAGTCAGCGCCTTTAACCTCCTGTTTGGCCCAGTTTGAAATTTCTGCGGAAGATGAACAGGAATAGCGAGAACCAATGAGAGGCTAGCTGGAGGTGTCTGGACGGGCAAATTTAACTCTCATTTCCCACCAGGAAGAGGAAATAACCAAAGGCTCAGCATGCCGTACCGGAAACAGATTAGGGCCTGAAGCCATCCTGCGGTGTTGCGGCCAGCTCAAAAGAAAGCGAGTTGAAGAAAGGAGCTCAGGGGCACTGTAATTCACAAACCTGCAGAGTTATAAATGACAGCTATCGTCCAAAAATATACTGAAGTAAGGCTGCCAAGAGGACTTGAAAGCGGGGCAGAATTGCAGGAAACCGATTTCAGGAGGTAGACTGGAATTGCATTGAAAGCATAGGAAAAGAGGCAGAACGTCCACAATGATGCACTTGGCCAAAAAGGGCATATGCGTTTTTTCCTGAATATATTCAGGAAAAAACGCATACGCCCTTTTTGGCCAACCAAGCAAGCTTGCAAAGGAAATCTGCACTACAATGAAGTCTCACTTCCCCCCGGTCAAAAGGGCCATCTGAAAAAAGTGTAAAATCCAGAAAGGCAGGACAGGCCATGAAGAACTGGGAGCCTTGTTATGCTGATGGGCGGGATGTAAATTGCCAACAGACACTCGGGAGAAGTGTATGGTGTTTCCTGAAACATCTAAAAAACAAAGCAACAGAGCCTAGGGCACTTCCACTTATGGTCCTATAGCTTAGGGAAATTAAAATCAAAAAGACACAGCCACCCCAAAGTTTGGGACGCCTCTGTTTACAAGAACCTCGTTTACAGTACAAGTTCAACATCGCAGAAAGTGAAAAATGGATAAAGAAGTTGTGGTATTTACTTATAAAGCAATATCACTCAGCAATGAAATCTATGTCATCAGGCCCTTAGCAGCACAATGAGTGGATTCAGGTATGATGATTCTAACTGAAATAAGTCACACAGAAAAAGAAACATCATAAGATATCAGTAATACACGGAATGTAAACTTGGCTACACAGGAACTGAATTACAGAACAGAACAGGGTCTCAAATTTAGAAAACCAACTTATGCTTGCTTAAGGGGAAAGGTGAGTTGGGGTGCTGCATAAACCCAGAGATTGAAATGAGCACAGATAAAGTTCCTTAAGCCAAGTATGGAATAGACAAGAGCTACTCCTTGCTCAACGAAATGGACTCAACACCGCATATTAAACGCCTAAGAATGTACCTGACTAGTAAGTATCTTAAAACCTATGGATTGCTATGTCTCCAAAAGAGAATCAAGCATGTGTACAGGGGCATAAACGCAGCAGTGATAGGATTGGAGAGGTTCGGTGAGCAAATGAAGACCCTTTGAAGTCATATTGCATGGTACCCATTCCACGGGTTTCAAATACACAGGTTTAAGGTATTCTTCCTTCAGCTAAAACATGCATGTGGAACCCAAGTATGATCAACCATGTGAACGGGAGACGTGTTCAAATATGTCTCAGTTTTCCTCCCCTGGTACTCGGGTGCAACATTCCAGACGCTTTACTAACACTCTCCCCACTTGGAGAGTCAGTCCCTTTAACTTCCTGTTTGGCCCAGTTTGCAATTTCTGTGGAAGATAAACAGGAATAGCGAGAACCAATGAGAGACTAGCTGGAGGTGTCTGGACGGGCAAATTTAACTCTCATTTCCCACCAGGAAGAGGAATTAACCAAAGGCTCAGCGTGCCGTACTGGAACCAGATTAGGGCCTGAAGCCATCCTGCGGTGTTGCGGCCAGGTCAAAAGAAAGCGAGTTGAAGAAAGGAGCTCAGGGGCACTGTAATTCACAAACCTGCAGAGTTATAAATGACAGCTATCGTCCAAAAATAGACTGAAGTAAGGCTGCCAAGAGGACTTGAAAGCGGGGCAGAATTGCAGGAAACCGATTTCAGGAGGTAGACTGGAATTGCATTGAAAGCATAGGAAAAGAGGCAGAACGTCCACAATGATGCACTTGGCCAAAAAGGGCGTATGCGTTTTTTCCTGAATATATTCAGGAAAAAACGCATACGCCCTTTTTGGCCAACCAAGCAAGCTTGCAAAGGAAATCTGCACTACAATGAAGTCTCACTTCCCCCCGGTCAAAAGGGCCATCTGAAAAAAGTGTAAAATCCAGAAAGGCAGGACAGGCCATGGAGAACTGGGAGCCTTGTTATGCTGATGGGCGGGATGTAAATTGCCAACAGACACTCGGGAGAAGTGTATGGTGTTTCCTGAAACATCTAAAAAACAAAGCAACAGAGCCTAGGGCACTGCCACTTATGGTCCTATAGCTTAGGGAAATTAAAATCAAAAAGACACAGCCACCCCAAAGTTTGGAACGGCTCTGTTTACAAGAACCTCGTTTACAGTACAAGTTCAACATCGCAGAAAGTGAAAAATGGATAAAGAAGTTGTGGTATTTACTTACAAAGCAATATCACTCAGCAATGAAATCTGTGTCATCAGGCCCTTAGCAGCACAATGAGTGGATTCAGGTATGATGATTCTAACTGAAATAAGTCACACAGAAAAAGAAACATCATAAGATATCACTAATACACGGATTGTAAACTTGGCTACACAGGAACTGAATGACAGAACAGAACAGGTTCTCAAATTTAGAAAACCAACTTATGCTTGCTTAAGGGTAAAGGTGAGTTGGGGTGCTGCATAAAACCAGAGATTGAAATGAGCACAGATAAAGTTCCTTAAGCCAAATATGGAATAGACAAGAGCTACTCCTTGCTCAACGAAATGGACTCAACACCGCATATTAAACGCCTAAGAATGTACCTGACTAGTAAGTATCTTAAAACCTATGGATTGCTATGTCTCCGAAAGAGAATCAAGCATGTGTACAGGGGCATAAACGCAGCAGTGATAGGATTGGAGAGGTTCGGTGAGCAAATGAAGACCCTTTGAAGACATATTGCATGGTACCCATTCCACGGGTTTCAACTACCCAGGTTTAAGGTATTCTTCCTTCAGCTAAAACATGCATGTGGAACCTAGAGTATGATCAACCATGTAATCGGGAGACGTGTTCAAATATGTCTCAATTTTCGTACCCTGGTACTCGGGTGCAACATTCCAGACGCTTTACTAACACTCTCCCCACTTGGAGAGTCAGCGCCTTTAACCTCCTGTTTGGCACAGTTTGCAATTTCTGCGGAAGATGAACAGGAATAGCGAGAACCAATGAGAGGCTAGCTGGAGGTGTCTGGACGGGCAAATTTAACTCTCATTTCCCACCAGGAAGAGGAAATAACCAAAGGCTCAGCGTGCCTTACCGGAACCAGATTAGGGCCTGAAGCCATCCTGCGGTGTTGCGGCCAGCTCAAAAGAAAGCGAGTTGAAGAAAGGAGCTCAGGGGCACTGTAATTCACAAACCTGCAGAGTTATAAATGACAGCTATCGTCCAAAAATAGACTGAAGTAAGGCTGCCAAGAGGACTTGAAAGCGGGGCAGAATTGCAGGAAACCGATTTCAGGAGGTAGACTGGAATTGCATTGAAAGCACAGGAAAAGAGGCAGAACGTCCACAATGATGCACTTGGCCAAAAAGGGCGTATGCGTTTTTTCCTGAATATATTCAGGAAAAAACGCATACGCCCTTTTTGGCCAACCAAGCAAGCTTGCAAAGGAAATCTGCACTACAATGAAGTCTCACTTCCCCCCGGTCAAAAGGGCTATCTGAAAAACGTGTAAAATCCAGAAAGGCAGGACAGGCCATGGAGAACTGGGAGCCTTGTTATGCTGATGGGCGGGATGTAAATTACCAACAGACACTAAGGAGAAGTGTATGGTGTTTCCTGAAACATCTAAAAAACAAAGCAACAGAACCTAGGACACTTCCACTTATGGTCCTATAGCTTACGGAAATTAAAATCAAAAAGACACAGCCACCCCAAAGTTTGGAACGGCTCTGTTTACAAGAAACTCGTTTACAGTACAAGTTCAACATCACAGAAAGTGAAAAATGGATAAAGAAGTTGTGGTATTTACTTACAAAGCAATATCACTCAGCAGTGAAATCTGTGTCATCAGGCCCTTAGCATCACAATGAGTGGATTCAGGTACGATGATTCTAACTGAAATAAGTCACACAGAAAAAGAAACATCATAAGATATCAGTAATACATGGAATGTAAACTTGGCTACACAGGAACTGAATTACAGAACACAACAGGGTCTCACATTTAGAAAACCAACTTATGCTTGCTTAAGGGGAAAGGTGAGTTGGGGTGCTGCATAAAACCAGAGATTGAAATGAGCACAGATAAAGTTCCTTAAGCCAAATATGGAATAGACAAGAGCTACTCCTTGCTCAACGAAATGGACTCAAAACCCCATATTAAACGCCTAAGAATGTACCTGACTAGTAAGTATCTTAAAACCTATGGATTGCTATGTCTCCAAAAGAGAATCCAGCATGTGTACAGGGGAATAAACGCAGCAGTGATAGGATTGGAGAGGTTCGGTGAGCAAATGAAGACCCTTTGAAGTCATATTGCATGGTACCCATTACACGGGTCTCAACTCTCCAGGTTTAAGGTATTCTTCCTTCAGCTAAAACATGCATGTGGAACCCAAGTATGATCAACCATGTGAACGGGAGACGTGTTCAAATATGTCTCAGTTTTCCTCCCCTGGTACTCGGGTGCAACATTCCAGACGCTTTACTAACACTCTCCCCACTTGGAGAGTCAGTCCCTTTAACCTCCTGTTTGGCCCAGTTTGCAATTTCTGCGGAAGATGAACAGGAATAGCGAGAACCAATGAGAGGCTAGCTGAAGGTGTCTGGACGGGCAAATTTAACTCTCATTTCCCACCAGGAAGAGGAAATAACCAAAGGCTCAGCGTGCCGTGCCGGAACCAGATTAGGGCCTGAAGCCATCCTGCGGTGTTGTGGCCAGGTCACAAGAAAGCAAGTTGAAGAAAGGAGCTCAGGGGCACTGTAATTCACAAACCTGCAGAGTTATAAATGACAGCTATCGTCCAAAAATAGACTGAAGTAAGGCTGCCAAGAGGACTTGAAAGCGGGGCAGAATTGCAGGAAACCGATTTCAGGAGGTAGACTGGAATTGCATTGAAAGCATAGGAAAAGAGGCAGAACGTCCACAATGATGCACTTGGCCAAAAAGGGCGTATGCGTTTTTTCCTGAATATATTCAGGAAAAAACGCATACGCCCTTTTTGGCCAACCAAGCAAGCTTGCAAAGGAAATCTGCACTACAATGAAGTCTCACTTCCCCCCGGTCAAAAGGGCCATCTGAAAAAAGTGTAAAATCCAGAAAGGCAGGACAGGCCATGGAGAACTGGGAGCCTTGTTATGCTGATGGGCGGGATGTAAATTGCCAACAACCCCTCGGGAGAAGTGTATGGTGTTTCCTGAAACATCTAAAAAACAAAGCAACAGAACCTAGGGCACTTCCACTTATGGTCCTATAGCTTAGGGAAATTAAAATCAAAAAGACACAGCCACCCCAAAGTTTGGAACGGCTCTGTTTACAAGAACCTCGTTTACAGTACAAGTTCAACATCGCAGAAAGTGAAAAATGGATAAAGAAGTTGTGGTATTTACTTACAAAGCAATATCACTCAGCAATGAAATCTGTGTCATCAGGCCCTTAGCAGCACAATGAGTGGATTCAGGTATGATGATTCTAACCGAAATAAGTCACACAGAAAAAGAAACATCATAAGATATCAGTAATACACGGAATGGAAACTTGGCTACACAGGAACTGAATTACAGAACAGAACAGGGTCTCAAATTTAGAAAACCAACTTATTCTTGCTTAAGGGTAAAGGTGAGTTGGGGTGCTGCATAAAACCAGAGATTGAAATGAGCACAGATAAAGTTCCTTAAGCCAAATATGGAATAGACAAGAGCTACTCCTTGCTCAACGAAATGGACTCAACACCCCATATTAAACGCCTAAGAATGTACCTGACTAGTAAGTATCTTAAAACCTATGGATTGCTATGTCTCCAAAAGAGAATCAAGCGTGTGTACAGGGGCATAAACGCAGCAGTGAAAGGATTGGAGAGGTTCGGTCAGCAAATGAAGACCCTTTGAAGTCATATTGCATGGTACGCATTACACGGGTCTCAACTCTCCAGGTTTAAGGTATTCTTCCTTCAGCTAAAACATGCATGTGGAACCCAAGTATGATCAACCATGTGAACGGGAGACGTGTTCAAATATGTCTCAGTTTTCCTCCCCTGGTACTCGGGTGCAACATTCCAGACGCTTTACTAACACTCTCCCCACTTGGAGAGTCAGCGCCTTTAACCTCCTGTTTGGCCCAGTTTGCAATTTCTGCGGAAGATGAACAGGAATAGCGAGAACCAATGAGAGACTAGCTGGAGGTGTCTGGACGGGCAAAATTAACTCTCATTTCCCACCAGGAAGAGGAATTAACCAAAGGCTCAGCGTGCCGTGCCAGAACCAGATTAGGGCCTGAAGCCATCCTGCGGTGTTGCGGCCAGGTCACAAGAAAGCGAGTTGAAGAAAGGAGCTCAGGGGCACTGTAATTCACAAACCTGCAGACTTATAAATGACAGCTATCGTCCAAAAATAGACTGAAGTAAGGCTGCCAAGAGGACTTGAAAGCGGGGCAGAATTGCAGGAAACCGATTTCAGGAGGTAGACTGGAATTGCATTGAAAGCATAGGAAAAGAGGCAGAACGTCCACAATGATGCACTTGGCCAAAAAGGGCGTATGCGTTTTTTCCTGAATATATTCAGGAAAAAACGCATACGCCCTTTTTGGCCAACCAAGCAAGCTTGCAAAGGAAATCTGCACTACAATGAAGTCTCACTTCCCCCCGGGCAAAAGGGCCATCTGAAAAAAGTGTAAAATCCAGAAAGGCAGGACAGGCCATGGAGAACTGGGAGCCTTGTTATGCTGATGGGCGGGATGTAAATTGCCAACAACCACTCGGGAGAAGTGTATGGTGTTTCCTGAAACATCTAAAAAACAAAGCAACAGAGCCTAGGGCACTTCCACTTATGGTCCTATAGCTTAGGGAAATTAAAATCAAAAAGACACAGCCACCCCAAAGTTTGGGACGCCTCCGTTTATAAGAACCTCGTTTACCATACAAGTTCAATATCACAGAAAGTGAAAAATGGATAAAGAACTTGTGGTACTTACGTACAATGCAGTATCACTCAGCAATGAAATCTATGTCATCAGGCCCGTAGCAGCATAATGAGTGGATTCAGGTACGATGATTCTAACTGAAATAAGTCACACAGAAAAAGAAACATCATAAGATATCACTAATACACGGAATGTAAACTTGGCTACACAGGAACTGAATTACAGAACAGAACAGGGTCTCAAATTTAGAAAACCAACTTATGCTTGCTTAAGGGGAAAGGTGAGTTGGGGTGCTGCATAAAACCAGAGATTGAAATGAGCACAGATAAAGTTCCTTAAGCCAAATATGGAATAGACAAGAGCTACTCCTTGCTCAACGAAATGGACTCAACACCGCATATTAAACGCCTAAGAATGTACCTGACTAGTAAGTATCTTAAAACCTATGGATTGCTATGTCTCCGAAAGAGAATCAAGCATGTGTACAGGGGCATAAACGCAGCAGTGATAGGATTGGAGATGTTCGGTGAGCAAATGAAGACCCTTTGAAGTCATATTGCATGGTACCCATTCCACGGGTTTCAAATACCCAGGTTTAAGGTATTCTTCCTCAGCTAAAACATGCATGTGGAACCTAGAGTATGATCAACCATGTGATCGGGAGACGTGTTAAAGTATGTCTCAGTTTTCCTCCCCTGGTACTCGGGTGCAACATTCCAGACGCTTTACTAACACTCTCCCGACTTGGAGAGTCAGTCCCTTTAACCTCCTGTTTGGCCCAGTTTGCAATTTCTGCGGAAGATGAACAGGAATAGCGAGAACCAATGAGAGACTAGCTGGAGGTGTCTGGACGGGCAAAATTAACTCTCATTTCCCACCAGGAAGAGGAATTAACCAAAGGCTCAGCGTGCCGTGCCAGAACCAGATTAGGGCCTGAAGCCATCCTGCGGTGTTGCGGCCAGGTCACAAGAAAGCGAGTTGAAGAAAGGAGCTCAGGGGCACTGTAATTCACAAACCTGCAGACTTATAAATGACAGCTATCGTCCAAAAATAGACTGAAGTAAGGCTGCCAAGAGGACTTGAAAGCGGGGCAGAATTGCAGGAAACCGATTTCAGGAGGTAGACTGGAATTGCATTGAAAGCATAGGAAAAGAGGCAGAACGTCCACAATGATGCACTTGGCCAAAAAGGGCGTATGCGTTTTTTCCTGAATATATTCAGGAAAAAACGCATACGCCCTTTTTGGCCAACCAAGCAAGCTTGCAAAGGAAATCTGCACTACAATGAAGTCTCACTTCCCCCCGGTCAAAAGGGCCATCTGAAAAAAGTGTAAAATCCAGAAAGGCAAGACAGGCCATGGAGAACTGGGAGCCTTGTTCTGCTGATGGGCGGGATGTAAATTGCCAACAACCACTCGGGAGAAGTGTATGGTGTTTCCTGAAACATCTAAAAAACAAAGCAACAGAACCTAGGGCACTTCCACTTATGGTCCTATAGCTTAGGGAAATTAAAATCAAAAAGACACAGCCACCCCAAAGTTTGGAACGGCTCTGTTTACAAGAACCTCGTTTACAGTACAAGTTCAACATCGGAGAAAGTGAAAAATGGATAAAGAACTTGTGGTATTTACTTACAAAGCAATATCACTCAGCAATGAAATCTGTGTCATCAGGCCCTTAGCAGCACAATGAGTGGATTCAGGTATGATGATTCTAAGTGAAATAAGTCACACAGAAAAAGAAACATCATAAGATATCACTAATACACGGAATGTAAACTTGGCTACACAGGAACTGAATTCCAAAACAGAACAGTGTGTCAAATTTAGAAAACCAACTTATGCTTGCTTAAGGGGAAAGGTGAGTTGGGGTGCTGCATAAAACCAGAGATTGAAATGAGCACAGATAAAGTTCCTTAAGCCAAATATGGAATAGACAAGAGCTACTCCTTGCTCAACGAAATGGACTCAACACCCCATATTAAACGCCTAAGAATGTACCTGACTAGTAAGTATCTTAAAACCTATGGATTGCTATGTCTCCAAAAGAGAATCAAGCGTGTGTACAGGGGCATAAACGCAGCAGTGATAGGATTGGAGAGGTTCGGTGAGCAAATGAAGACCCTTTGAAGTCATATTGCATGGTACGCATTACACGGGTCTCAACTCTCCAGGTTTAAGGTATTCTTCCTTCAGCTAAAACATGCATGTGGAACCCAAGTATGATCAACCATGTGAACGGGAGACGTGTTCAAATATGTCTCAGTTTTCCTCCCCTGGTACTCGGGTGCAACATTCCAGACGCTTTACTAACACTCTCCCCACTTGGAGAGTCAGCGCCTTTAACCTCCTGTTTGGCCCAGTTTGCAATTTCTGCGGAAGATGAACAGGAATAGCGAGAACCAATGAGAGGCTAGCTGGAGGTGTCTGGACGGGCAAATTTAACTCTCATTTCCCACCAGGAAGAGGAAATAACCAAAGGCTCAGCGTGCCGTACCGGAACCAGATTAGGGCCTGAAGACATCCTGCGGTGTTGCGGCCAGGTCACAAGAAAGCGAGTTGAAGAAAGGAGCTCAGGGGCACTGTAATTCACAAACCTGCAGAGTTATAAATGACAGCTATCGTCCAAAAATAGACTGAAGTAAGGCTGCCAAGAGGACTTGAAAGCAGGGCAGAATTGCAGGAAACCGATTTCAGGAGGTAGACTGGAATTGCATTGAAAGCATAGGAAAAGAGGCAGGACGTACACAATGATGCACTTGGCCAAAAAGGGCGTATGCGTTTTTTCCTGAATATATTCAGGAAAAAACGCATACGCCCTTTTTGGCCAACCAAGCAAGCTTGCAAAGGAAATCTGCACTACAATGAAGTCTCACTTCCCCCCGGTCAAAAGGGCCATCTGAAAAAAGTGTAAAATCCAGAAAGGCAAGACAGGCCATGGAGAACTGGGAGCCTTGTTATGCTGATGGGTGGGATGTAAATTGCCAACAACCACTCGGGAGAAGTGTATGGTGTTTCCTGAAACATCTAAAAAACAAAGCAACAGAACCTAGGGCACTTCCACTTATGGTCCTATAGCTTAGGGAAATTAAAATCAAAAAGACACAGCCACCCCAAAGTTTGGAACGGCTCTGTTTACAAGAACCTCGTTTACAGTACAAGTTCTACATCGGAGAAAGTGAAAAATGGATAAAGAACTTGTGGTATTTACTTACAAAGCAATATCACTCAGCAATGAAATCTGTGTCATCAGGCCCTTAGCAGCACAATGAGTGGATTCAGGTATGATGATTCTAACTGAAATAAGTCACACAGAAAAAGAAACATCATAAGATATCACTAATACACGGAATGTAAACTTGGCTACACAGGAACTGAATTCCAAAACAGAACAGTGTCTCAAATTTAAAAAACCAACTTATGCTTGCTTAAGGGGAAAGGTGAGTTGGGGTGCTGCATAAAACCAGAGATTGAAATGAGCACAGATAAAGTTCCTTAAGCCAAATATGGAATAGACAAGAGCTACTCCTTGCTCAACGAAATGGACTCAACACCCCATATTAAACGCCTAAGAATGTACCTGACTAGTAAGTATCTTAAAACCTATGGATTGCTATGTCTCCAAAAGAGAATCAAGCGTGTGTACAGGGGCATAAACGCAGCAGTGATAGGATTGGAGAGGTTCGGTGAGCAAATGAAGACCCTTTGAAGTCATATTGCATGGTACGCATTACACGGGTCTCAACTCTCCAGGTTTAAGGTATTCTTCCTTCAGCTAAAACATGCATGTGGAACCCAAGTATGATCAACCATGTGAACGGGAGACGTGTTCAAATATGTCTCAGTTTTCCTCCCCTGGTACTCGGGTGCAACATTCCAGACGCTTTACTAACACTCTCCCCACTTGGAGAGTCAGCGCCTTTAACCTCCTGTTTGGCCCAGTTTGCAATTTCTGCGGAAGATGAACAGGAATAGCGAGAACCAATGAGAGGCTAGCTGGAGGTGTCTGGATGGGCAAACTTAACTCTCGTTTCCCACCAGGAAGAGGAAATAACCAAAGGCTCAGCGTGCCGTACCGGAACCAGATTAGGGCCTGAAGACATCCTGCGGTGTTGCGGCCAGGTCACAAGAAAGCGAGTTGAAGAAAGGAGCTCAGGGGCACTGTAATTCACAAACCTGCAGAGTTATAAATGACAGCTATCGTCCAAAAATATACTGAAGTAAGGCTGCCAAGAGGACTTGAAAGCGGGGCAGAATTGCAGGAAACCGATTTCAGGAGGTAGACTGGAATTGCATTGAAAGCATAGGAAAAGAGGCAGAACGTCCACAATGATGCACTTGGCCAAAAAGGGCGTATGCGTTTTTTCCTGAATATATTCAGGAAAAAATGCATACGCCCTTTTTGGCCAACCAAGCAAGCTTGCAAAGGAAATCTGCACTACAATGAAGTCTCACTTCCCCCCGGTCAAAAGGGCCATCTGAAAAAAGTGTAAAATCCAGAAAGGCAGGACAGGCCATGGAGAACTGGGAGCCTTGTTATGCTGATGGGCGGGATGTAAATTGCCAACAGACACTCGGGAGAAGTGTATGGTGTTTCCTGAAACATCTAAAAAACAAAGCAACAGAGCCTAGGGCACTGCCACTTATGGTCCTATAGCTTAGGGAAATTAAAATCAAAAAGACACAGCCGCCCCAAAGTTTGAGACGCCTCTGTTTACAAGAACCTCGTTTACAGTACAAGTTCAACATCGCAGAAAGTGAAAAATGTATAAAGAACTTGTGGTACTTACGTACAATGCAGTATCACTCAGCAATGAAATCTATGTCATCAGGCCCGTAGCAGCATAATGAGTGGATTCAGGTATGATGATTCTAACTGAAATAAGTCACACAGAAAAAGAAACATCATAAGTTATCACTAATACACGGAATGTAAACTTGGCTACACAGGAACTGAATTACATAACAGAACAGGGTCTCAAATTTAGAAAACCAACTTATGCTTGCTTAAGGGGAAAGGTGAGTTGGGGTGCTGCATAAAACCAGAGATTGAAATGAGCACAGATAAAGTTCCTTAAGCCAAATATGGAATAGACAAGAGCTACTCCTTGCTCAACGAAATGGACTCAAAACCCCATATTAAACCCCTAAGAATGTACCTGACTAGTAAGTATCTTAAAACCTATGGATTGCTATGTCTCCAAAAGAGAATCAAGCGTGTGTACAGGGGCATAAACGCAGCAGTGATAGGATTGGAGAGGTTCGGTGAGCAAATGAAGACCCTTTGAAGTCATATTGCATGGTACCCATTACACGGGTCTCAACTCTCCAGGTTTAAGGTATTCTTCCTTCAGCTAAAACATGCATGTGGAACCTAGAGTATGATCAACCATGTGAACGGGAGACGTGTTCAAATATGTCTCAGTTTTCCTCCCCTGGTACTCGGGTGCAACATTCCAGACGCTTTACTAACACTCTCCCGACTTGGAGAGTCAGTCCCTTTAACCTCCTGTTTGGCCCAGTTTGCAATTTCTGCGGAAGATGTACAGGAATAGCGAGAACCAATGAGAGGCTAGCTGGAGGTGTCTGGACGGGCAAATTTAACTCTCATTTCCCACCAGGAAGAGGAAATAACCAAAGGCTCAGCGTGCCGTGCCGGAACCAGATTAAGGCCTGAAGCCATCCTGCGGTGTTGCGGACAGGTCACAAGAAAGCAAGTTGAAGAAAGGAGCTCAGGGGCACTGTAATTCACAAACCTGCAGAGTTATAAATGACAGCTATCGTCCAAAAATAGACTGAAGTAAGGCTGCCAAGAGGACTTGAAAGCGGGGCAGAATTGCAGGAAACCGATTTCAGGAGGTAGACTGGAATTGCATTGAAAGCATAGGAAAAGAGGCAGAACGTCCACAATGATGCACTTGGCCAAAAAGGGCGTATGCGTTTTTTCCTGAATATATTCAGGAAAAAACGCATACGCCCTTTTTGGCCAACCAAGCAAGCTTGCAAAGGAAATCTGCACTACAATGAAGTCTCACTTCCCCCCGGTCAAAAGGGCCATCTGAAAAAAGTGTAAAATCCAGAAAGGCAGGACAGGCCATGGAGAACTGGGAGCCTTGTTATGCTGATGGGCGGGATGTAAATTGCCAACAACCACTCGGGAGAAGTGTATGGTGTTTCCTGAAACATCTAAAAAACAAAGCAACAGAGCCTAGGGCACTTCCACTTATGGTCCTATAGCTTAGGGAAATTAAAATCAAAAAGACACAGCCACCCCAAAGTTTGGGACGCCTCCGTTTATAAGAACCTCGTTTACCATACAAGTTCAATATCACAGAAAGTGAAAAATGGATAAAGAACTTGTGGTACTTACGTACAATGCAGTATCACTCAGCAATGAAATCTATGTCATCAGGCCCGTAGCAGCATAATGAGTGGATTCAGGTACGATGATTCTAACTGAAATAAGTCACACAGAAAAAGAAACATCATAAGATATCACTAATACACGGAATGTAAACTTGGCTACACAGGAACTGAATTACAGAACAGAACAGGGTCTCAAATTTAGAAAACCAACTTATGCTTGCTTAAGGGGAAAGGTGAGTTGGGGTGCTGCATAAAACCAGAGATTGAAATGAGCACAGATAAAGTTCCTTAAGCCAAATATGGAATAGACAAGAGCTACTCCTTGCTCAACGAAATGGACTCAACACCCCATATTAAACGCCTAAGAATGTACCTGACTAGTAAGTATCTTAAAACCTATGGATTGCTATGTCTCCGAAAGAGAATCAAGCATGTGTACAGGGGCATAAACGCAGCAGTGATAGGATTGGAGAGGTTCGGTGAGCAAATGAAGACCCTTTGAAGTCATATTGCATGGTACCCATTACACGGGTCTCAACTCTCCAGGTTTAAGGTATTCTTCCTTCAGCTAAAACATGCATGTGGAACCTAGAGTATGATCAACCATGTGAACGGGAGACGTGTTCAAATATGTCTCAGTTTTCCTCCCCTGGTACTCGGGTGCAACATTCCAGACGCTTTACTAACACTCTCCCGACTTGGAGAGTCAGTCCCTTTAACCTCCTGTTTGGCCCAGTTTGCAATTTCTGCGGAAGATGTACAGGAATAGCGAGAACCAATGAGAGGCTAGCTGGAGGTGTCTGGACGGGCAAATTTAACTCTCATTTCCCACCAGGAAGAGGAAATAACCAAAGGCTCAGCGTGCCGTGCCGGAACCAGATTAAGGCCTGAAGCCATCCTGCGGTGTTGCGGACAGGTCACAAGAAAGCAAGTTGAAGAAAGGAGCTCAGGGGCACTGTAATTCACAAACCTGCAGAGTTATAAATGACAGCTATCGTCCAAAAATAGACTGAAGTAAGGCTGCCAAGAGGACTTGAAAGCGGGGCAGAATTGCAGGAAACCGATTTCAGGAGGTAGACTGGAATTGCATTGAAAGCATAGGAAAAGAGGCAGAACGTCCACAATGATGCACTTGGCCAAAAAGGGCGTATGCGTTTTTTCCTGAATATATTCAGGAAAAAACGCATACGCCCTTTTTGGCCAACCAAGCAAGCTTGCAAAGGAAATCTGCACTACAATGAAGTCTCACTTCCCCCCGGTCAAAAGGGCCATCTGAAAAAAGTGTAAAATCCAGAAAGGCAGGACAGGCCATGGAGAACTGGGAGCCTTGTTATGCTGATGGGCGGGATGTAAATTGCCAACAACCACTCGGGAGAAGTGTATGGTGTTTCCTGAAACATCTAAAAAACAAAGCAACAGAGCCTAGGGCACTTCCACTTATGGTCCTATAGCTTAGGGAAATTAAAATCAAAAAGACACAGCCACCCCAAAGTTTGGGACGCCTCCGTTTATAAGAACCTCGTTTACCATACAAGTTCAATATCACAGAAAGTGAAAAATGGATAAAGAACTTGTGGTACTTACGTACAATGCAGTATCACTCAGCAATGAAATCTATGTCATCAGGCCCGTAGCAGCATAATGAGTGGATTCAGGTACGATGATTCTAACTGAAATAAGTCACACAGAAAAAGAAACATCATAAGATATCACTAATACACGGAATGTAAACTTGGCTACACAGGAACTGAATTACAGAACAGAACAGGGTCTCAAATTTAGAAAACCAACTTATGCTTGCTTAAGGGGAAAGGTGAGTTGGGGTGCTGCATAAAACCAGAGATTGAAATGAGCACAGATAAAGTTCCTTAAGCCAAATATGGAATAGACAAGAGCTACTCCTTGCTCAACGAAATGGACTCAACACCCCATATTAAACGCCTAAGAATGTACCTGACTAGTAAGTATCTTAAAACCTATGGATTGCTATGTCTCCGAAAGAGAATCAAGCATGTGTACAGGGGCATAAACGCAGCAGTGATAGGATTGGAGAGGTTCGGTGAGCAAATGAAGACCCTTTGAAGTCATATTGCATGGTACCCATTCCACGGGTTTCAAATACCCAGGTTTAAGGTATTCTTCCTCAGCTAAAACATGTATGTGGAACCTAGAGTATGATCAACCATGTGATCGCGAGACGTGTTCAAATATGTCTCAGTTGTCCTCCCCTGGTACTCGGGTGCAACATTCCAGACGCTTTACTAACACTCTCCCGACTTGGAGAGTCAGTCCCTTTAACCTCCTGTTTGGCCCAGTTTGCAATTTCTGCGGAAGATGAACAGGAATAGCGAGAACCAATGAGAGACTAGCTGGAGGTGTCTGGACGGGCAAAATTAACTCTCATTTCCCACCAGGAAGAGGAATTAACCAAAGGCTCACCGTGCCGTGCCAGAACCAGATTAGGGCCTGAAGCCATCCTGCGGTGTTGCGGCCAGGTCACAAGAAAGCGAGTTGAAGAAAGGAGCTCAGGGGCACTGTAATTCACAAACCTGCAGACTTATAAATGACAGCTATCGTCCAAAAATAGACTGAAGTAAGGCTGCCAAGAGGACTTGAAAGCGGGGCAGAATTGCAGGAAACCGATTTCAGGAGGTAGACTGGAATTGCATTGAAAGCATAGGAAAAGAGGCAGAACGTACACAATGATGCACTTGGCCAAAAAGGGCGTATGCGTTTTTTCCTGAATATATTCAGGAAAAAACGCATACGCCCTTTTTGGCCAACCAAGCAAGCTTGCAAAGGAAATCTGCACTACAATGAAGTCTCACTTCCCCCCGGTCAAAAGGGCCATCTGAAAAAAGTGTAAAATCCAGAAAGGCAAGACAGGCCATGGAGAACTGGGAGCCTTGTTCTGCTGATGGGCGGGATGTAAATTGCCAACAACCACTCGGGAGAAGTGTATGGTGTTTCCTGAAACATCTAAAAAACAAAGCAACAGAACCTAGGGCACTTCCACTTATGGTCCTATAGCTTAGGGAAATTAAAATCAAAAAGACACAGCCACCCCAAAGTTTGGAACGGCTCTGTTTACAAGAACCTCGTTTACAGTACAAGTTCAACATCGGAGAAAGTGAAAAATGGATAAAGAACTTGTGGTATTTACTTACAAAGCAATATCACTCAGCAATGAAATGTGTGTCATCAGGCCCTTAGCAGCACAATGAGTGGATTCAGGTATGATGATTCTAACTGAAATAAGTCACACAGAAAAAGAAACATCATAAGATATCACTAATACACGGAATGTAAACTTGGCTACACAGGAACTGAATTCCAAAACAGAACAGTGTCTCAAATTTAGAAAACCAACTTATGCTTGCTTAAGGGGAAAGGTGAGTTGGGGTGCTGCATAAAACCAGAGATTGAAATGAGCACAGATAAAGTTCCTTAAGCCAAATATGGAATAGACAAGAGCTACTCCTTGCTCAACGAAATGGACTCAACACCCCATATTAAACGCCTAAGAATGTACCTGACTAGTAAGTATCTTAAAACCTATGGATTGCTATGTCTCCAAAAGAGAATCAAGCGTGTGTACAGGGGCATAAACGCAGCAGTGATAGGATTGGAGAGGTTCGGTGAGCAAATGAAGACCCTTTGAAGTCATATTGCATGGTACGCATTACACGGGTCTCAACTCTCCAGGTTTAAGGTATTCTTCCTTCAGCTAAAACATGCATGTGGAACCCAAGTATGATCAACCATGTGAACGGGAGACGTGTTCAAATATGTCTCAGTTTTCCTCCCCTGGTACTCGGGTGCAACATTCCAGACGCTTTACTAACACTCTCCCCACTTGGAGAGTCAGCGCCTTTAACCTCCTGTTTGGCCCAGTTTGCAATTTCTGCGGAAGATGAACAGGAATAGCGAGAACCAATGAGAGGCTAGCTGGAGGTGTCTGGACGGGCAAATTTAACTCTCATTTCCCACCAGGAAGAGGAAATAACCAAAGGCTCAGCGTGCCGTACCGGAACCAGATTAGGGCCTGAAGACATCCTGCGGTGTTGCGGCCAGGTCACAAGAAAGCGAGTTGAAGAAAGGAGCTCAGGGGCACTGTAATTCACAAACCTGCAGAGTTATAAATGACAGCTATCGTCCAAAAATATACTGAAGTAAGGCTGCCAAGAGGACTTGAAAGCGGGGCAGAATTGCAGGAAACCGATTTCAGGAGGTAGACTGGAATTGCATTGAAAGCATAGGAAAAGAGGCAGAACGTCCACAATGATGCACTTGGCCAAAAAGGGCGTATGCGTTTTTTCCTGAATATATTCAGGAAAAAACGCATACGCCCTTTTTGGCCAACCAAGCAAGCTTGCAAAGGAAATCTGCACTACAATGAAGTCTCACTTCCCCCTGGTCAAAAGGGCCATCTGAAAAAAGTGTAAAATCCAGAAAGGCAGGACAGGCCATGGAGAACTGGGAGCCTTGTTATGCTGATGGGCGGGATGTAAATTGCCAACAACCACTCGGGAGAAGTGTATGGTGTTTCCTGAAACATCTAAAAAACAAAGCAACAGAGCCTAGGGCACTGCCACTTATGGTCCTATAGCTTAGGGAAATTAAAATCAAAAAGACACAGCCACCCCAAAGTTTGGGACGCCTCCGTTTATAAGAACCTCGTTTACCATACAAGTTCAATATCACAGAAAGTGAAAAATGGATAAAGAACTTGTGGTACTTACGTACAATGCAGTATCACTCAGCAATGAAATCTATGTCATCAGGCCCGTAGCAGCATAATGAGTGGATTCAGGTACGATGATTCTAACTGAAATAAGTCACACAGAAAAAGAAACATCATAAGATATCACTAATACACGGAATGTAAACTTGGCTACACAGGAACTGAATTACAGAACAGAACAGGGTCTCAAATTTAGAAAACCAACTTATGCTTGCTTAAGGGGAAAGGTGAGTTGGGGTGCTGCATAAAACCAGAGATTGAAATGAGCACAGATAAAGTTCCTTAAGCCAAATATGGAATAGACAAGAGCTACTCCTTGCTCAACGAAATGGACTCAACACCGCATATTAAACGCCTAAGAATGTACCTGACTAGTAAGTATCTTAAAACCTATGGATTGCTCTGTCTCCGAAAGAGAATCAAGCATGTGTACAGGGGCATAAACGCAGCAGTGATAGGATTGGAGATGTTCGGTGAGCAAATGAAGACCCTTTGAAGTCATATTGCATGGTACCCATTCCACGGGTTTCAAATACCCAGGTTTAAGGTATTCTTCCTCAGCTAAAACATGCATGTGGAACCTAGAGTATGATCAACCATGTGATCGGGAGACGTGTTCAAATATGTCTCAGTTTTCCTCCCCTGGTACTCGGGTGCAACATTCCAGATGCTTTACTAACACTCTCCCGACTTGGAGAGTCAGTACCTTTAACCTCCTGTTTGGCACAGTTTGCAATTTCTGCGGAAGATGAACAGGAATAGCGAGAACCAATGAGAGACTAGCTGGAGGTGTCTGGACGGGCAAAATTAACTCTCATTTCGCACCACGAAGAGGAATTAACCAAAGGCTCAGCGTGCCGTGCCAGAACCAGATTAGGGCCTGAAGCCATCCTGCGGTGTTGCGGCCAGGTCACAAGAAAGCGAGTTGAAGAAAGGAGCTCAGGGCCACTGTAATTCACAAACCTGCAGACTTCTAAATGACAGCTATCGTCCAAAAATAGACTGAAGTAAGGCTGCCAAGAGGACTTGAAAGCGGGGCAGAATTGCAGGAAACCGATTTCAGGAGGTAGACTGGAATTGCATTGAAAGCATAGGAAAAGAGGCAGAACGTCCAGAATGATGCACTTGGCCAAAAAGGGCGTATGCGTTTTTTCCTGAATATATTCAGGAAAAAACGCATACGCCCTTTTTGGCCAACCAAGCAAGCTTGCAAAGGAAATCTGCACTACAATGAAGTCTCACTTCCCCCCGGTCAAAAGGGCCATCTGAAAAAAGTGTAAAATCCAGAAAGGCAAGACAGGCCATGGAGAACTGGGAGCCTTGTTCTGCTGATGGGCGGGATGTAAATTGCCAACAACCACTCGGGAGAAGTGTATGGTGTTTCCTGAAACATCTAAAAAACAAAGCAACAGAACCTAGGGCACTTCCACTTATGGTCCTATAGCTTAGGGAAATTAAAATCAAAAAGACACAGCCACCCCAAAGTTTGGAACGGCTCTGTTTACAAGAACCTCGTTTACAGTACAAGTTCAACATCGGAGAAAGTAAAAAATGGATAAAGAACTTGTGGTATTTACTTACAAAGCAATATCACTCAGCAATGAAATCTGTGTCATCAGGCCCTTAGCAGCACAATGAGTGGATTCAGGTATGATGATTCTAAGTGAAATAAGTCACACAGAAAAAGAAACATCATAAGATATCACTAATACACGGAATGTAAACTTGGCTACACAGGAACTGAATTCCAAAACAGAACAGTGTCTCAAATTTAGAAAACCAACTTATGCTTGCTTAAGGGGAAAGGTGAGTTGGGGTGCTGCATAAAACCAGAGATTGAAATGAGCACAGATAAAGTTCCTTAAGCCAAATATGGAATAGACAAGAGCTACTCCTTGCTCAACGAAATGGACAAAACACCCCATATTAAACACCTAAGAATGTACCTGACTAGTAAGTATCTTAAAACCTATGGATTGCTATGTCTCCAAAAGAGAATCAAGCGTGTGTACAGGGGCATAAACGCAGCAGTGATAGGATTGGAGAGGTTCGGTGAGCAAATGAAGACCCTTTGAAGTCATATTGCATGGTACGCATTACACGGGTCTCAACTCTCCAGGTTTAAGGTATTCTTCCTTCAGCTAAAACATGCATGTGGAACCCAAGTATGATCAACCATGTGAACGGGAGACGTGTTCAAATATGTCTCAGTTTTCCTCCCCTGGTACTCGGGTGCAACATTCCAGACGCTTTACTAACACTCTCCCCACTTGGAGAGTCAGTGCCTTTAACCTCCTGTTTGGCCCAGTTTGCAATTTCTGCGGAAGATGAACAGGAATAGCGAGAACCAATGAGAGGCTAGCTGGAGGTGTCTGGACGGGCAAATTTAACTCTCATTTCCCACCAGGAAGAGGAAATAACCAAAGGCTCAGCGTGCCGTACCGGAACCAGATTAGGGCCTGAAGACATCCTGCGGTGTTGCAGCCAGGTCACAAGAAAGCGAGTTGAAGAAAGGAGCTCAGGGGCACTGTAATTCACAAACCTGCAGACTTATAAATGACAGCTATCGTCCAAAAATATACTGAAGTAAGGCTGCCAAGAGGACTTGAAAGCGGGGCAGAATTGCAGGAAACCGATTTCAGGAGGTAGACTGGAATTGCATTGAAAGCATAGGAAAAGAGGCAGAACGTACACAATGATGCACTTGGCCAAAAAGGGCGTATGCGTTTTTTCCTGAATATATTCAGGAAAAAACGCATACGCCCTTTTTGGCCAACCAAGCAAGCTTGCAAAGGAAATCTGCACTACAATGAAGTCTCACTTCCCCCCGGTCAAAAGGGCCATCTGAAAAAAGTGTAAAATCCAGAAAGGCAGGACAGGCCATGGAGAACTGGGAGCCTTGTTATGCTGATGGGCGGGATGTAAATTGCCAACAACCACTCGGGAGAAGTGTATGGTGTTTCCTGAAACATCTAAAAAACAAAGCAACAGAGCCTAGGGCAGTGCCACTTATGGTCCTATAGCTTAGGGAAATTAAAATCAAAAAGACACAGCCACCCCAAAGTTTGGGACGCCTCCGTTTATAAGAACCTCGTTTACCATACAAGTTCAATATCACAGAAAGTGAAAAATGGATAAAGAACTTGTGGTACTTACGTACAATGCAGTATCACTCAGCAATGAAATCTATGTCATCAGGCCCGTAGCAGCATAATGAGTGGATTCAGGTACGATGATTCTAACTGAAATAAGTCACACAGAAAAAGAAACATCATAAGATATCACTAATACACGGAATGTAAACTTGGCTACACAGGAACTGAATTACAGAACAGAACAGGGTCTCAAATTTAGAAAACCAACTTATGCTTGCTTAAGGGGAAAGGTGAGTTGGGGTGCTGCATAAAACCAGAGATTGAAATGAGCACAGATAAAGTTCCTTAAGCCAAATATGGAATAGACAAGAGCTACTCCTTGCTCAACGAAATGGACTCAACACCGCATATTAAACGCCTAAGAATGTACCTGACTAGTAAGTATCTTAAAACCTATGGATTGCTATGTCTCCGAAAGAGAATCAAGCATGTGTACAGGGGCATAAACGCAGCAGTGATAGGATTGGAGATGTTCGGTGAACAAATGAAGACCCTTTGAAGTCATATTGCATGGTACCCATTCCACGGGTTTCAAATACCCAGGTTTAAGGTATTCTTCCTCAGCTAAAACATGCATGTGGAACCTAGAGTATGATCAACCATGTGATCGCGAGACGTGTTAAAATATGTCTCAGTTTTCCTCCCCTGGTACTCGGGTGCAACATTCCAGACGCTTTACTAACACTCTCCCGACTTGGAGAGTCAGTCCCTTTAACCTCCTGTTTGGCCCAGTTTGCAATTTCTGCGGAAGATGAACAGGAATAGCGAGAACCAATGAGAGACTAGCTGGAGGTGTCTGGACGGGCAAAATTAACTCTCATTTCCCACCAGGAAGAGGAATTAACCAAAGGCTCAGCGTGCCGTGCCAGAACCAGATTAGGGCCTGAAGCCATCCTGCGGTGTTGCGGCCAGGTCACAAGAAAGCGAGTTGAAGAAAGGAGCTCAGGGGCACTGTAATTCACAAACCTGCAGACTTATAAATGACAGCTATCGTCCAAAAATAGACTGAAGTAAGGCTGCCAAGAGGACTTGAAAGCAGGGCAGAATTGCAGGAAACCGATTTCAGGAGGTAGACTGGAATTGCATTGAAAGCATAGGAAAAGAGGCAGAACGTCCACAATGATGCACTTGGCCAAAAAGGGCGTATGCGTTTTTTCCTGAATATATTCAGGAAAAAACGCATACGCCCTTTTTGGCCAACCAAGCAAGCTTGCAAAGGAAATCTGCACTACAATGAAGTCTCACTTCCCCCCGGTCAAAAGGGCCATCTGAAAAAAGTGTAAAATCCAGAAAGGCAAGACAGGCCATGGAGAACTGGGAGCCTTGTTCTGCTGATGGGCGGGATGTAAATTGCCAACAACCACTCGGGAGAAGTGTATGGTGTTTCCTGAAACATCTAAAAAACAAAGCACCAGAACCTAGGGCACTTCCACTTATGGTCCTATAGCTTAGGGAAATTAAAATCAAAAAGACACAGCCACCCCAAAGTTTGGAACGGCTCTGTTTACAAGAACCTCGTTTACAGTACAAGTTCAACATCGGAGAAAGTGAAAAATGGATAAAGAACTTGTGGTATTTACTTACAAAGCAATATCACTCAGCAATGAAATCTGTGTCATCAGGCCCTTAGCAGCACAATGAGTGGATTCAGGTATGATGATTCTAAGTGAAATAAGTCACACAGAAAAAGAAACATCATAAGATATCACTAATACACGGAATGTAAACTTGGCTACACAGGAACTGAATTCCAAAACAGAACAGTGTCTCAAATTTAGAAAACCAACTTATGCTTGCTTAAGGGGAAAGGTGAGTTGGGGTGCTGCATAAAACCAGAGATTGAAATGAGCACAGATAAAGTTCCTTAAGCCAAATATGGAATAGACAAGAGCTACTCCTTGCTCAACGAAATGGACTCAACACCCCATATTAAACGCCTAAGAATGTACCTGACTAGTAAGTATCTTAAAACCTATGGATTGCTATGTCTCCAAAAGAGAATCAAGCGTGTGTACAGGGGCATAAACGCAGCAGTGATAGGATTGGAGAGGTTCGGTGAGCAAATGAAGACCCTTTGAAGTCATATTGCATGGTACGCATTACACGGGTCTCAACTCTCCAGGTTTAAGGTATTCTTCCTTCAGCTAAAACATGCATGTGGAACCCAAGTATGATCAACCATGTGAACGGGAGACGTGTTCAAATATGTCTCAGTTTTCCTCCCCTGGTACTCGGGTGCAACATTCCAGACGCTTTACTAACACTCTCCCCACTTGGAGAGTCAGCGCCTTTAACCTCCTGTTTGGCCCAGTTTGCAATTTCTGCGGAAGATGAACAGGAATAGCGAGAACCAATGAGAGGCTAGCTGGAGGTGTCTGGACGGGCAAATTTAACTCTCATTTCCCACCAGGAAGAGGAAATAACCAAAGGCTCAGCGTGCCGTACCGGAACCAGATTAGGGCCTGAAGACATCCTGCGGTGTTGCGGCCAGGTCACAAGAAAGCGAGTTGAAGAAAGGAGCTCAGGGGCACTGTAATTCACAAACCTGCAGAGTTATAAATGACAGCTATCGTCCAAAAATATACTGAAGTAAGGCTGCCAAGAGGACTTGAAAGCAGGGCAGAATTGCAGGAAACCGATTTCAGGAGGTAGACTGGAATTGCATTGAAAGCATAGGAAAAGAGGCAGAAAGTACACAATGATGCACTTGGCCAAAAAGGGCGTATGCGTTTTTGCCTGAATATATTCAGGAAAAAACGCATACGCCCTTTTTGGCCAACCAAGCAAGCTTGCAAAGGAAATCTGCACTACAATGAAGTCTCACTTCCCCCCGGTCAAAAGGGCCATCTGAAAAAAGTGTAAAATCCAGAAAGGCAAGACAGGCCATGGAGAACTGGGAGCCTTGTTATGCTGATGGGCGGGATGTAAATTGCCAACAACCACTCGGGAGAAGTGTATGGTGTTTCCTGAAACATCTAAAAAACAAAGCAACAGAACCTAGGGCACTTCCACTTATGGTCCTATAGCTTAGGGAAATTAAAATCAAAAAGACACAGCCACCCCAAAGTTTGGAACGGCTCTGTTTACAAGAACCTCGTTTACAGTACAAGTTCAACATCGGAGAAAGTGAAAAATGGATAAAGAACTTGTGGTATTTACTTACAAAGCAATATCACTCAGCAATGAAATCTGTGTCATCAGGCCCTTAGCAGCACAATGAGTGGATTCAGGTATGATGATTCTAACTGAAATAAGTCACACAGAAAAAGAAACATCATAAGATATCACTAATACACGGAATGTAAACTTGGCTACACAGGAACTGAATTCCAAAACAGAACAGTGTCTCAAATTTAAAAAACCAACTTATGCTTGCTTAAGGGGAAAGGTGAGTTGGGGTGCTGCATAAAACCAGAGATTGAAATGAGCACAGATAAAGTTCCTTAAGCCAAATATGGAATAGACAAGAGCTACTCCTTGCTCAACGAAATGGACTCAACACCCCATATTAAACGCCTAAGAATGTACCTGACTAGTAAGTATCTTAAAACCTATGGATTGCTATGTCTCCAAAAGAGAATCAAGCGTGTGTACAGGGGCATAAACGCAGCAGTGATAGGATTGGAGAGGTTCGGTGAGCAAATGAAGACCCTTTGAAGTCATATTGCATGGTACGCATTACACGGGTCTCAACTCTCCAGGTTTAAGGTATTCTTCCTTCAGCTAAAACATGCATGTGGAACCCAAGTATGATCAACCATGTGAACGGGAGACGTGTTCAAATATGTCTCAGTTTTCCTCCCCTGGTACTCGGGTGCAACATTCCAGACGCTTTACTAACACTCTCCCCACTTGGAGAGTCAGCGCCTTTAACCTCCTGTTTGGCCCAGTTTGCAATTTCTGCGGAAGATGAACAGGAATAGCGAGAACCAATGAGAGGCTAGCTGGAGGTGTCTGGATGGGCAAATTTAACTCTCATTTCCCACCAGGAAGAGGAAATAACCAAAGGCTCAGCGTGCCGTACCGGAACCAGATTAGGGCCTGAAGACATCCTGCGGTGTTGCGGCCAGGTCACAAGAAAGCGAGTTGAAGAAAGGAGCTCAGGGGCACTGTAATTCACAAACCTGCAGAGTTATAAATGACAGCTATCGTCCAAAAATAGACTGAAGTAAGGCTGCCAAGAGGACTTGAAAGCGGGGCAGAATTGCAGGAAACCGATTTCAGGAGGTAGACTGGAATTGCATTGAAAGCATAGGAAAAGAGGCAGAACGTCCACAATGATGCACTTGGCCAAAAAGGGCGTATGCGTTTTTTCCTGAATATATTCAGGAAAAAACGCATACGCCCTTTTTGGCCAACCAAGCAAGCTTGCAAAGGAAATCTGCACTACAATGAAGTCTCACTTCCCCCCGGTCAAAAGGGCCATCTGAAAAAAGTGTAAAATCCAGAAAGGCAGGACAGGCCATGGAGAACTGGGAGCCTTGTTATGCTGATGGGCGGGATGTAAATTGCCAACAACCACTCGGGAGAAGTGTATGGTGTTTCCTGAAACATCTAAAAAACAAAGCAACAGAGCCTAGGGCACTGCCACTTATGGTCCTATAGCTTAGGGAAATTAAAATCAAAAAGACACAGCCACCCCAAAGTTTGGGACGCCTCCGTTTATAAGAACCTCGTTTACCATACAAGTTCAATATCACAGAAAGTGAAAAATGGATAAAGAACTTGTGGTACTTACGTACAATGCAGTATCACTCAGCAATGAAATCTATGTCATCAGGCCCGTAGCAACATAATGAGTGGATTCAGGTACGATGATTCTAACTGAAATAAGTCACACAGAAAAAGAAACATCATAAGATATCACTAATACACGGAATGTAAACTTGGCTACACAGGAACTGAATTACAGAACAGAACAGGGTCTCAAATTTAGAAAACCAACTTATGCTTGCTTAAGGGGAAAGGTGAGTTGGGGTGCTGCATAAAACAGAGATTGAAATGAGCACAGATAAAGTTCCTTAAGCCAAATATGGAATAGACAAGAGCTACTCCTTGCTCAACGAAATGGACTCAACACCGCATATTAAACGCCTAAGAATGTACCTGACTAGTAAGTATCTTAAAACCTATGGATTGCTATGTCTCCGAAAGAGAATCAAGCATGTGTACAGGGGCATAAACGCAGCAGTGATAGGATTGGAGATGTTCGGTGAGCAAATGAAGACCCTTTGAAGTCATATTGCATGGTACCCATTCCACGGGTTTCAAATACCCAGGTTTAAGGTATTCTTCCTCAGCTAAAACATGCATGTGGAACCTAGAGTATGATCAACCATGTGATCGGGAGACGTGTTCAAATATGTCTCAGTTTTCCTCCCCTGGTACTCGGGTGCAACATTCCAGACGCTTTACTAACACTCTCCCGACTTGGAGAGTCAGTACCTTTAACCTCCTGTTTGGCACAGTTTGCAATTTCTGCGGAAGATGAACAGGAATAGCGAGAACCAATGAGAGACTAGCTGGAGGTGTCTGGATGGGCAAAATTAACTCTCATTTCCCACCAGGAAGAGGAATTAACCAAAGGCTCAGCGTGCCGTTCCAGAACCAGATTAGGGCCTGAAGCCATCCTGCGGTGTTGCGGCCAGGTCACAAGAAAGCGAGTTGAAGAAAAGAGCTCAGGGGCACTGTAATTCACAAACCTGCAGACTTATAAATGACAGCTATCGTCCAAAAATAGACTGAAGTAAGGCTGCCAAGAGGACTTGAAAGCGGGGCAGAATTGCAGGAAACCGATTTCAGGAGGTAGACTGGAATTGCATTGAAAGCATAGGAAAAGAGGCACAACGTCCAGAATGATGCACTTGGCCAAAAAGGGCGTATGCGTTTTTTCCTGAATATATTCAGGAAAAAACGCATACGCCCTTTTTGGCCAACCAAGCAAGCTTGCAAAGGAAATCTGCACTACAATGAAGTCTCACTTCCCCCCGGTCAAAAGGGCCATCTGAAAAAAGTGTAAACTCCAGAAAGGCAAGACAGGCCATGGAGAACTGGGAGCCTTGTTATGCTGATTGGTGGGATGTAAATTGCCAACAACCCCTCGGGAGAAGTGTATGGTGTTTCCTGAAACATCTAAAAAACAAAGCAACAGAACCTAGGGCACTTCCACTTATGGTCCTATAGCTTAGGGAAATTAAAATCAAAAAGACACAGCCACCCCAAAGTTTGGAACGGCTCTGTTTACAAGAACCTCGTTTACAGTACAAGTTCAACATCGGAGAAAGTGAAAAATGGATAAAGAACTTGTGGTATTTACTTACAAAGCAATATCACTCAGCAATGAAATCTGTGTCATCAGGCCCTTAGCAGCACAATGAGTGGTTTCAGGTATGATGATTCTAACTGAAATAAGTCACACAGAAAAAGAAACATCATAAGATATCACTAATACACGGAATGTAAACTTGGCTACACAGGAACTGAATTCCAAAACAGAACAGTGTCTCAAATTTAAAAAACCAACTTATGCTTGCTTAAGGGGAAAGGTGAGTTGGGGTGCTGCATAAAACCAGAGATTGAAATGAGCACAGATAAAGTTCCTTAAGCCAAATATGGAATAGACAAGAGCTACTCCTTGCTCAACGAAATGGACTCAACACCCCATATTAAACGCCTAAGAATGTACCTGACTAGTAAGTATCTTAAAACCTATGGATTGCTATGTCTCCAAAAGAGAATTAAGCGTGTGTACAGGGGCATAAACGCAGCAGTGATAGGATTGGAGAGGTTCGGTGAGCAAATGAAGACCCTTTGAAGTCATATTGCATGGTACCCATTCCACGGGTTTCAACTACCCAGATTTTAGGTATTCTTCCTTCAGCTAAAACATGCATGTGGAACCCAGAGTATGATCAACCATGTGATCGGGGGACGTGTTCAAATATGTCTCAGTTTTCCTCCCGTGATACTCGGGTGCAACATTCCAGACGCTTTACTAACACTCTCCCCACTTGGAGAGTCAGCGCCTTTAACCTCCTGTTTGGCCCAGATTGCAATTTCTGCGGAAGATGAACAGGAATAGTGAGAACCAATGAGAGACTAGCTGGAGGTGTCTGGACGGGCAAATTTAACTCTCATTTCCCACCAGGAAGAGGAAATAACCAGAGGGTCAGCGTGCCATGCCGGAACCAGATTAGGGCCTGAAGCCATCCTGCGGTGTTGCGGCCAGGTCACAAGAAAGCAAGTTGAAGAAAGGAGCTCAGGGGCACTGTAATTCACAAACCTGCAGAGTTATAAATGACAGCTATCGTCCAAAAATAGACTGAAGTAAGGCTGCCAAGAGGACTTGAAAGCGGGGCAGAATTGCAGGAAACCGATTTCAGGAGGTAGACTGGAATTGCATTGAAAGCATAGGAAAAGAGGCAGAACGTCCACAATGATGCACTTGGCCAAAAAGGGCGTATGCGTTTTTTCCTGAATATATTCAGGAAAAAACGCATACGCCCTTTTTGGCCAACCAAGCAAGCTTGCAAAGGAAATCTGCACTACAATGAAGTCTCACTTCCCCCGGTCAAAAGGGCCATCTGAAAAAAGTGTAAAATCCAGAAAGGCAGGAAAGGCCATGGAGAACTGGGAGCCTTGTTATGCTGATGGGCGGGATGTAAATTACCAACAGACACTCAGGAGAAGTGTATGGTGTTTCCTGAAACATCTAAAAAACTAAGCAACAGAGCCTAGGGCACTGCCACTTATGGTCCTATAGCTTAGGGAAATTAAAATCAAAAAGACACAGCCACCCCAAAGTTTGGGACGCCTCTGTTTACAAGAACTTCGTTTACAGTACAAGTTCAACATCGCAGAAAGTGAAAAATGGATAAAGAAGTTGTGGTATTTACTTACAAAGCAATATCACTCAGCAATGAAATCTATGTCATCAGGCCCTTAGCAGCACAATGAGTGGATTCAGGTATGATGATTCTAACTGAAATAAGTCACACAGAAAAAGAAACATCATAAGATATCAGTAATACACGGAATGTAAACTTGGCTACACAGGAACTGAATTACAGAACAGAACAGGGTCTCAAATTTAGAAAACCAACTTATGCTTGCTTAAGGGGAAAGGTGAGTTGGGGTGCTGCATAAAACCAGAGATTGAAATGAGCACAGATAAAGTTCCTTAAGCCAAATATGGAATAGACAAGAGCTACTCCTTGCTCAACGAAATGGACTCAACACCGCATATTAAACGCCTAAGAATGTACCTGACTAGTAAGTATCTTAAAACCTATGGATTGCTATGTCTCCGAAAGAGAATCAAGCATGTGTACAGGGGCATAAACGCAGCAGTGATAGGATTGGAGAGGTTCGTGAGCAAATGATGACCCTTTGAAGTCATATTGCATGGTACCCATTCCACGGGTTTCAACTACCCAGGTTTTAGGTATTCTTCCTTCAGCTAAAACATGCATGTGGAACCCAGAGTATGATCAACCATGTGATCGGGAGACGTGTTCAAATATGTCTCAGTTTTCCTCCCCTGGTACTCGGGTGCAACATTCCAGATGCTTTACTAACACTCTCCCGACTTGGAGAGTCAGTCCCTTTAACCTCCTGTTTGGCCCAGTTTGCAATTTCTGTGGAAGATGAACAGGAATAGCGAGAACCAATGAGAGACTAGCTGGAGGTGTCTGGATGGGCAAATTTAACTCTCATTTCCCACCAGGAAGAGGAATTAACCAAAGGCTCAGCGTGCCGGGCCAGAACCAGATTAGGGCCTGAAGCCATCCTGCGGTGTTGCGGCCAGGTCACAAGAAAGCGAGTTGAAGAAAGGAGCTCAGGGGCACTGTAATTCACAAACCTGCAGAGTTATAAATGAGAGCTATCGTCCAAAAATAGACTGAAGTAAGGCTGCCAAGAGGACTTGAAAGCGGGGCAGAATTGCAGGAAACCGATTTCAGGAGGTAGACTGGAATTGCATTGAAAGCATAGGAAAAGAGGCAGAACGTCCACAATGATGCACTTGGCCAAAAAGGGCGTATGCGTTTTTTCCTGAATATATTCAGGAAAAAACGCATACGCCCTTTTTGGCCAACCAAGCAAGCTTGCAAAGGAAATCTGCACTACAATGAAGTCTCACTTCCCCCCGGTCAAAAGGGCCATCTGAAAAAAGTGTAAAATCCAGAAAGGCAGGACAGGCCATGGAGAACTGGGAGCCTTGTTATGCTGATGGGTGGGATGTAAATTACCAACAGACACTCAGGAGAAGTGTATGGTGTTTCCTGAAACATCTAAAAAACAAAGCAACAGAGCCTAGGGCACTGCCACTTATGGTCCTATAGCTTAGGGAAATTAAAATCAAAAAGACACAGCCACCCCAAAGTTTGGGACGCCTCTGTTTACAAGAACTTCGTTTACAGTACAAGTTCAACATCGCAGAAAGTGAAAAATGGATAAAGAAGTTGTGGTATTTACTTACAAAGCAATATCACTCAGCAATGAAATGTATGTCATCAGGCCCTTAGCAGCACAATGAGTAGATTCAGGTATGATGATTCTAACTGAAATAAGTCACACAGAAAAAGAAACATCATAAGATATCAGTAATACACGGAATGTAAACTTGGCTACACAGGAACTGAATTACAGAACAGAACAGGGTCTCAAATTTAGAAAACCAACTTATGCTTGCTTAAGGGGAAAGGTGAGTTGGGGTGCTTCATAAAACCAGAGATTGAAATGAGCACAGATAAAGTTCCTTAAGCCAAATATGGAATAGACAAGAGCTACTCCTTGCTCAACGAAATGGACTCAACACCGCATATTAAACGCCTAAGAATGTACCTGACTAGTAAGTATCTTAAAACCTATGGATTGCTATGTCTCCGAAAGAGAATCAAGCATGTGTACAGGGGCATAAACGCAGCAGTGATAGGATTGGAGAGGTTCGTGAGCAAATGAAGACCCTTTGAAGTCATATTGCATGGTACCCATTCCACGGGTTTCAACTACCCAGGTTTTAGGTATTCTTCCTTCAGCTAAAACATGCATGTGGAACCCAGAGTATGATCAACCATGTGATCGGGAGACGTGTTCAAATATGTCTCAGTTTTCGTACCCTGGTACTCGGGTGCAACATTCCAGACGCTTTACTAACACTCTCCCCACTTGGAGAGTCAGCGCCTTTAACCTCCTGTTTGGCCCAGTTTGCAATTTCTGCGGAAGATGAACAGGAATAGCGAGAACCAATGAGAGACTAGCTGGAGGTGTCTGGACGGGTAAATTTAACTCTCATTTCCCACCAGGAAGAGGAAATAACCAAAGGCTCAGCGTGCCGTACCGGAACCAGATTAGGGCCTGAAGCCATCCTGCGGTGTTGCGGCCAGCTCAAAAGAAAGCGAGTTGAAGAAAGGAGCTCAGGGGCACTGTAATTCACAAACCTGCAGAGTTATAAATGACAGCTATCGTCCAAAAATAGACTGAAGTAAGGCTGCCGAGAGGACTTGAAAGCGGGGCAGAATTGCAGGAACCGATTTCAGGAGGTAGACTGGGATTGCATTGAAAGCATAGGAAAAGAGGCAGAACGTCCACAATGATGCACTTGGCCAAAAAGGGCGTATGCGTTTTTTCCTGAATATATTCAGGAAAAAACGCATACGCCCTTTTTGGCCAACCAAGCAAGCTTGCAAAGGAAATCTGCACTACAATGAAGTCTCACTTCCCCCCGGTCAAAAGGGCCATCTGAAAAAAGTGTAAAATCCAGAAAGGCAGGACAGGCCATGGAGAACTGGGAGCCTTGTTATGCTGATGGGCGGGATGTAAATTGCCAACAACCACTCGGGAGAAGTGTATGGTGTTTCCTGAAACATCTAAAAAACAAAGCAACAGAACCTAGGGCACTTCCACTTATGGTCCTATAGCTTAGGGAAATTAAAATAAACAAGACACAGCCACCCCAAAGTTTGGAACGGATCTGTTTACAAGAACCTCATTTACAGTACAAGTTCAACATCGCAGAAAGTGAAAAATGGATAAAGAAGTTGTGGTATTTACTTACAAAGCAATATCACTCAGCAATGAAATCTGTGTCATCAGGCCCTTAGCAGCACAATGAGTGGATTCAGGTATGATGATTCTAACTGAAGTAAGTCACACAGAAAAAGAAACATCATAAGATATCACTAATACACGGAATGTAAACTTGGCTACACAGGAACTGAATTACAGAACAGAACAGGGTCTCAAATTTAGAAAACCAACTTATGCTTGCTTAAGGGGAAAGGTGAGTTGGGGTGCTGCATAAAACCAGAGATTGAAATGAGCACAGATAAAGTTCCTTAAGCCAAATATGGAATAGACAAGAGCTACTCCTTGCTCAACGAAATGGACTCAACACCCCATATTAAACGCCTAAGAATGTACCTGACTAGTAAGTATCTTAAAACCTATGGATTGCTATGTCTCCGAAAGAGAATCAAGCATGTGTACAGGGGCATAAACGCAGCAGTGATAGGATTGGAGAGGTTCGGTGAGCAAATGAAGACCCTTTGAAGTCATATTGCATGGTACCCATTCCACGGGTTTCAACTACGCAGGTTTTAGGTATTCTTCCTTCAGCTAAAACATGCATGTGGAACCCAAGTATGATCAACCATGTGAACGGGAGACGTGTTCAAATATGTCTCAGTTTTCCTCCCCTGGTACTCGGGTGCAACATTCCAGACGCTTTACTAACACTCTCCCCACTTGGAGAGTCAGCGCCTTTAACCTCCTGTTTGGCCCAGTTTGCAATTTCTGCGGAAGATGAACAGGAATAGCGAGAACCAATGAGAGACTAGCTGGAGGTGTCTGGACGGGCAAATTTAACTCTCATTTCTCACCAGGAAGAGGAAATAACCAAAGGCTCAGCGTGCCGTACCGGAACCAGATTAGGGCCTGAAGCCATCCTGCGGTGTTGCGGCCAGCTCAAAAGAAAGCGAGTTGAAGAAAGGAGCTCAGGGGCACTGTAATTCACAAACCTGCAGAGTTATAAATGACAGCTATCGTCCAAAAATAGACGGAAGTAAGGCTTCCAAGAGGACTTGAAAGCGGGGCAGAATTTCAGGAAACCGATTTCAGGAGGTAGACTGGAATTGCATTGAAAGCATAGGAAAAGAGGCAGAACGTCCACAATGATGCACTTGGCCAAAAAGGGCGTATGCGTTTTTTCCTGAATATATTCAGGAAAAAACGCATACGCCCTTTTTGGCCAACCAAGCAAGCTTGCAAAGGAAATCTGCACTACAATGAAGTCTCACTTCCCCCCGGTCAAAAGGGCCATCTGAAAAAAGTGTAAAATCCAGAAAGGCAGGACAGGCCATGGAGAACTGGGAGCCTTGTTATGCTGATGGGCGGGATGTAAATTGCCAACAGACACTCGGGAGAAGTGTATGGTGTTTCCTGAAACATCTAAAAAACAAAGCAACAGAACCTAGGGCACTTCCACTTATGGTCCTATAGCTTAGGGAAATTAAAATCAAAAAGACACAGCCACCCCAAAGTTTGGAACGGCTCTGTTTACAAGAACCTCGTTTACAGTACAAGTTCAACATCGCAGAAAGTGAAAAATGGATAAAGAAGTTGTGGTATTTACTTACAAAGCAATATCACTCAGCAATGAAATCTGTGTCATCAGGCCCTTAGCAGCACAATGAGTGGATTCAGGTATGATGATTCTAACAGAAGTAAGTCACACAGAAAAAGAAACATCATAAGATATCAGTAATACACGGAATGTAAACTTGGCTACACAGGAACTGAATTACAGAACAGAACAGGGTCTCAAATTTAGAAAACCAACTTATGCTTGCTTAAGGGGAAAGGTGAGTTGGGGTGCTGCATAAAACCAGAGATTGAAATGAGCACAGATAAAGTTCCTTAAGTCAAATATGGAATAGACAAGAGCTACTCCTTGCTCAACGAAATGGACTCAACATCGCATATTAAATGCCTAAGAATGTACCTGACTAGTAAGTATCTTAAAAACCTATGGATTGCTATGTCTCCAAAAGAGAATCAAGCATGTGTACAGGGGCATAAACGCAGCAGTGATAGGATTGGAGAGGTTCGGTGAGCAAATGAAGACCCTTTGAAGTCATATTGCATGGTACCCATTACACGGGTCTTAACTCTCCAGGTTTAAGGTATTCTTCCTTCAACTAAAACATGCATGTGGAACCCAAGTATGATCAACCATGTGAACGGGAGACGTGTTCAAATATGTCTCAGTTTTCCTCCCCTGGTACTCGGGTGCAACATTCCAGACGCTTTACTAACACTCTCCCCACTTGGAGAGTCAGCGCCTTTAACCTCCTGTTTGGCCCAGTTTGCAATTTCTGCGGAAGATGAACAGGAATAGCGAGAACCAATGAGAGACTAGCTGGAGGTGTCTGGACGGGCAAATTTAACTCTCATTTCCCACCAGGAAAAGGAAATAACCAAAGGCTCAGCGTGCCGTGCCGAAACCAGATTAGGGCCTGAAGCCATCCTGCGGTGTTGCTGCCAGGTCACAAGAAAGCAAGTTGAAGAAAGGAGCTCAGGGGCACTGTAATTCACAAACCTGCAGAGTTATAAATGACAGCTATCGTCCAAAAATAGACTGAAGTAAGGCTGCCAAGAGGACTTGAAAGCGGGGCAGAATTGCAGGAAACCGATTTCAGGAGGTAGACTGGAATTGCATTGAAAGCATAGGAAAAGAGGCAGAACGTCCACAATGATGCACTTGGCCAAAAAGGGTGTATGCGTTTTTTCCTGAATATATTCAGGAAAAAACGCATACGCCCTTTTTGGCCAACCAAGCAAGCTTGCAAAGGAAATCTGCACTACAATGAAGTCTCACTTCCCCCCGGTCAAAAGGGCCATCTGAAAAAAGTGTAAAATCCAGAAAGCCAGGACAGGCCATGGAGAACTGGGAGTCTTGTTATGCTGATGGGCGGGATGTAAAAACGCATATGCCCTTTTTGACCAACCAAGCAAGCTTGCAAAGGTAATCTGCACTACAATGAAGTCTCACTTCCCCCCGGTCAAAAGGGCCATCTGAAAAAAGTGTAAAATCCAGAAAGGCAGGACAGGCCATGAAGAACTGGGAGCCTTGTTATGCTGATGGGCAGGATGTAAATTGCCAACAACCACTCGGGAGAAGTGTATGGTGTTTCCTGAAACATCTAAAAAACAAAGCAACAGAAACTAGGGCACTTCCACTTATGGTCCTATAGCATAGGGAAATTAAAATCAAAAAGACACAGCCACCCCAAAATTTGGAACGGCTCTGTTTACAAGAACCTCGTTTACAGTACAAGTTCAACATCACAGAAAGTGAAAAATGGATAAAGAAGTTGTGGTATTTACTTACAAAGCAATATCACTCAGCAATGAAATCTGTGTCATCAGGCCCTTAGCAGCACAATGAGTGGATTCAGGTATGATGATTCTAACTGAAATAAGTCACACAGAAAAAGAAACATCATAAGATATCACTAATACACGGAATGTAAACTTGGCTACACAGGAACTGAATTACAGAACAGAACAGGGTCTTAAATTTAGAAAACCAACTTATGCTTGCTTAAGGGGAAAGGTGAGTTGGGGTGCTGCATAAAACCAGAGATTGAAATGAGCACAGATAAAGTTCCTTAGGCCAAATATGGAATAGACAAGAGCTACACCTTGCTCAAAGAAGTGGACTCAACACCGCATATTAAACGCCTAAGAATGTACCTGACTAGTAAGTATCTTAAAACCTATAGATTGCTATGTCTCCGAAAGAGAATCAAGCATGTGTACAGGGGCATAAACGCAGCAGTGATAGGATTGGAGAGGTTCGGTGAGCAAATGAAGACCCTTTGAAGTCATATTGCATGGTACCCATTCCACGGGTTTCAACTACCCAGGTTTTAGGTATTCTTCCTTCAGCTAAAACATGCATGTGGAACCCAGAAAATGATCAACCATGTGATCGGGAGACGTGTTCAAATATGTCTCAGTTTTCCTCCCCTGGTACTCGGGTGCAACATTCCAGACGCTTTACTAACACTCTCCCCACTTGGAGAGTCAGCGTCTTTAACCTCCTGTTTGGCCCAGTTTGCAATTTCTGCGGAAGATGAACAGGAATAGTGAGAACCAATGAGAGGCTAGCTGGAGGTGTCTGGACGGGCAAATTTAACTCTCATTTCCCACCATGAGGAGGAAATAACGAAAGGCTCAGCGTGCCGTGCCAGAACCAGATTAGGGCCTGAAGCCATCCTGCGGTGTTGCGGCCAGCTCAAAAGAAAGCGAGTTGAAGAAAGGAGCTCAGGGGCACTGTAATTCACAAACCTGCAGACTTATAAATGACAGCTATCGTCCAAAAATAGACTGAAGTAAGGCTGCCAAGAGGACTTGAAAGCGGGGCAGAATTGCAGGAAACCGATTTCAGGAGGTAGACTGGAATTGCATTGAAAGCATAGGAAAAGAGGCAGAACGTCCACAATGATGCACTTGGCCAAAAAGGGCGTATGCGTTTTTTCCTGAATATATTCAGGAAAAAACGCATACGCCCTTTTTGGCCAACCAAGCAAGCTTGCAAAGGAAATCTGCACTACAATGAAGTCTCACTTCCACCCGGTCAAAAGGGCCATCTGAAAAAAGTGTAAAATCCAGAAAGGCAGGACAGGCCATGGAGAACTGGGAGCCTTGCTATGCTGATGGGCGGGATGTAAATTGCCAACAACCACTCGGGAGAAGTGTATGGTGTTTCCTGAAACATCTAAAAAACAAAGCAACAGAACCTAGGGCACTTCCACTTATGGTCCTATAGCTTAGGGAAATTAAAATCTAAAAGACACAGCCACCCCAAAGTTTGGAACAGCTCTGTTTACAAGAACCTCGTTTACAGTACAAGTTCAACATCGCAGAAAGTGAAAAATGGATAAAGAAGTTGTGGTATTCACTTACAAAGCAATATCACTCAGCAATGAAATCTATGTCATCAGGCCCTTAGCAGCACAATGAGTGGATTCAAGTATGATGATTCTAATTGAAATAAGTCACACAGAAAAAGAAACATCATAAGATATCAGTAATACACGGAATGGAAACTTGGCTACACAGGAACTGAATAACAGAACAGAACAGGGTCTCAAATTTAGAAAAACAACTTATGCTTGCTTAAGGGTAAAGGTGAGTTGGGGTGCTGCATAAAACCAGAGATTGAAATGAGCACAGATAAAGTTCCTTAAGCCAAATATGGAATAGACAAGAGCTACTCCTTGCTCAACGAAATGGACTCAACACCGCATATTAAACGCCTAAGAATGTACCTGACTTGTAAGTATCTTAAAACCTATGGATTGCTATGTCTCCGAAAGAGAATCAAGCATGTGTACAGGGGCATAAACGCAGCAGTGATAGGATTGGAGAGGTCCGGTGAGCAAATGAAGACCCTTTGAAGTCATATTGCATGGTACCCATTCCACGGGTTTCAACTACCCAGGTTTAAGGTATTCTTCCTTCAGCTAAAACATGCATGTGGAACCTAGAGTATGATCAACCATGTGATTGGGAGACGTGTTCAAATATGTGTCAGTTTTCCTCCCCTGGTACTCGGGTGCAACATTCCAGACGCTTTACTAACACTCTCCCCACTTGGAGAGTCAGTCCCTTTAACCTCCTGTTTGGCCCAGTTTGCAATTTCTGCGGAAGATGAACAGGAATAGCGAGAACCAATGAGAGGCTAGCTGGAGGTGTCTGGACGGGCAAATTTAACTCTCTTTTCCGACCAGGAAGAGGAATTAACCAAAGGCTCAGCGTGCCGTGCCGGAACCAGATTAGGGCCTGAAGCCATCCTGCGGTGTTGCGGCCAGGTCACAAGAAAGCGAGTTGAAGAAAGGAGCTCAGGGGCACTGTAATTCACAAACCTGCAGAGTTATAAATGACAGCTATCGTCCAAAAATAGACTGAAGTAAGGCTGCCAAGAGGACTTGAAAGCGGGGCAGAATTGCAGGAAACCGATTTCAGGAGGTAGACTGGAATTGCATTGAAAGCATAGGAAAAGAGGCAGAACGTCCACAATGATGCACTTGGCCAAAAAGGGCGTATGCGTTTTTTCCTGAATATATTCAGGAAAAAACGCATACGCCCTTTTTGGCCAACCAAGCAAGCTTGCAAAGGAAATCTGCACTACAATGAAGTCTCACTTCCCCCCGGTCAAAAGGGCCATCTGAAAAAAGTGTAAAATCCAGAAAGGCAGGACAGGCCATGGAGAACTGGGAGCCTTGTTATGCTGATGGGCGGGATGTAAATTGCCAACAGACACTCGGGAGAAGTGTATGGTGTTTCCTTAAACATCTAAAAAACAAAGCAACAGAGCCTAGGGCACTGCCACTTATGGTCCTATAGCTTAGGGAAATTAAAATCAAAAAGACACAGCCACCCCAAAGTTTGGGATGCCTCTGTTTACAAGAACCTCGTTTACAGTACAAGTTCAACATCGCAGAAAGTGAAAAATGGATAAAGAAGTTGTGGTATTTACTTACAAAGCAATATCACTCAGCAATGAAATCTATGTCATCAGGCCCTTAGCATCACAATGAGTGGATTCAGGTATGATGATTCTAAGTGAAATAAGTCACACAGAAAAAGAAACATCATAAGATATCATTAATACACGGAATGTAAACTTGGCTACACAGGAACTGAATTACAGAACAGAACAGGGTCTCAAATTTAGAAAACCAACTTATGCTTGCTTAAGGGTAAAGGTGAGTTGGGGTGCTGCATAAAACCAGAGATTGAAATGAGCACAGATAAAGTTCCTTAAGTCAAATATGGAATAGACAAGAGCTACTCCTTGCTCAACGAAATGGACTCAACACCGCATATTAAACGCCTAAGAATGTACCTGACTAGTAAGTATCGTAAAACCTATGGATTGCTATGTCTCCAAAAGAGAATCAAGCATGTGTACAGGGGCATAAACGCAGCAGTGATAGGATTGGAGAGGTTCGGTGAGCAAATGAAGACCCTTTGAAGTCATATTGCATGGTACGCATTACACGGGTCTCAACTCTCCAGGTTTAAGGTATTCTTCCTTCAGCTAAAACATGCATGTGGAACCCAAGTATGATCAACCATGTGAACGGGAGACGTGTTCAAATATGTCTCAGTTTTCCTCCCCTGGTACTCGGGTGCAACATTCCAGACGCTTTACTAACACTCTCCCCACTTGGAGAGTCAGCGCCTTTAACCTCCTGTTTGGCCCAGTTTGCAATTTCTGCGGAAGATGAACAGGAATAGCGAGAACCAATGAGAGGCTAGCTGAAGGTGTCTGGACGGGCAAATTTAACTCTCATTTCCCACCAGGAAGAGGAAATAACCAAAGGCTCAGCGTGCCGTGCCGGAACCAGATTAGGGCCTGAAGACATCCTGCGGTGTTGCGGCCAGGTCACAAGAAAGCGAGTTGAAGAAAGGAGCTCAGGGGCACTGTAATTCACAAACCTGCAGAGTTATAAATGACAGCTATCGTCCAAAAATAGACTGAAGTAAGGCTGCCAAGAGGACTTGAAAGCGGGGCAGAATTGCAGGAAACCGATTTCAGGAGGTAGACTGGAATTGCATTGAAAGCATAGGAAAAGAGGCAGAACGTCCACAATGATGCACTTGGCCAAAAAGGGCGTATGCGTTTTTTCCTGAATATATTCAGGAAAAAACGCATACGCCCTTTTTGGCCAACCAAGCAAGCTTGCAAAGGAAATCTGCACTACAATGAAGTCTCACTTCCCCCCGGTCAAAAGGGCCATCTGAAAAAAGTGTAAAATCCAGAAAGGCAGGACAGGCCATGGAGAACTGGGAGCCTTGTTATGCTGATGGGCGGGATGTAAATTGCCAACAGACACTCGGGAGAAGTGTATGGTGTTTCCTGAAACATCTAAAAAACAAAGCAACAGAGCCTAGGGCACTGCCACTTATGGTCCTATAGCTTAGGGAAATTAAAATCAAAAAGACACAGCCACCCCAAAGTTTGGGATGCCTCTGTTTACAAGAACCTCGTTTACAGTACAAGTTCAACATCGCAGAAAGTGAAAAATGGATAAAGAAGTTGTGGTATTTACTTACAAAGCAATATCACTCAGCAATGAAATCTATGTCATCAGGCCCTTAGCATCACAATGAGTGGATTCAGGTATGATGATTCTAACTGAAATAAGTCACACAGAAAAAGAAACATCATAAGATATCATTAATACACGGAATGTAAACTTGGTTACACAGGAACTGAATTACAGAACAGAACAGGGTCTCAAATTTAGAAAACCAACTTATGCTTGCTTAAGGGTAAAGGTGAGTTGGGGTGCTGCATAAAACCAGAGATTGAAATGAGCACAGATAAAGTTCCTTAAGTCAAATATGGAATAGACAAGAGCTACTCCTTGCTCAACGAAATGGACTCAACACCGCATATTAAACGCGTAAGAATGTACCTGACTAGTAAGTATCGTAAAACCTATGGATTGCTATGTCTCCAAAAGAGAATCAAGCATGTGTACAGGGGCATAAACGCAGCAGTGATAGGATTGGAGAGGTTCGGTGAGCAAATGAAGACCCTTTGAAATCATATTGCATGGTACCCATTACACGGGTCTCAACTCTCCAGGTTTAAGGTATTCTTCCTTCAGCTAAAACATGCATGTGGAACCCAAGTATGATCAACCATGTGAACGGGACACGTGTTCAAATATGTCTCAGTTTTCCTCCCCTGGTACTCGGGTGCAACATTCCAGACGCTTTACTAACACTCTCCCCACTTGGAGAGTCAGCGCCTTTAACCTCCTGTTTGGCCCAGTTTGCAATTTCTGCGGAAGATGAACAGGAATAGCGAGAACCAATGAGAGGCTAGCTGAAGGTGTCTGGACGGGCAAATTTAACTCTCATTTCCCACCAGGAAGAGGAAATAACCAAAGGCTCAGCGTGCCGTGCCGGAACCAGATTAGGGCCTGAAGCCATCCTGCGGTGTTGTGGCCAGGTCACAAGAAAGCAAGTTGAAGAAAGGAGCTCAGGGGCACTGTAATTCACAAACCTGCAGAGTTATAAATGACAGCTATCGTCCAAAAATAGACTGAAGTAAGGCTGCCAAGAGGACTTGAAAGCGGGGCAGAATTGCAGGAAACCGATTTCAGGAGGTAGACTGGAATTGCATTGAAAGCATAGGAAAAGAGGCAGAACGTCCACAATGATGCACTTGGCCAAAAAGGGCGTATGCGTTTTTTCCTGAATATATTCAGGAAAAAACGCATACGCCCTTTTTGGCCAACCAAGCAAGCTTGCAAAGGAAATCTGCACTACAATGAAGTCTCACTTCCCCCCGGTCAAAAGGGCCATCTGAAAAAAGTGTAAAATCCAGAAAGGCAGGACAGGCCATGGAGAACTGGGAGCCTTGTTATGCTGATGGGCGGGATGTAAATTGCCAACAACCCCTCGGGAGAAGTGTATGGTGTTTCCTGAAACATCTAAAAAACAAAGCAACAGAACCTAGGGCACTTCCACTTATGGTCCTATAGCTTAGGGAAATTAAAATCAAAAAGACACAGCCACCCCAAAGTTTGGAACGGCTCTGTTTACAAGAACCTCGTTTACAGTACAAGTTCAACATCGCAGAAAGTGAAAAATGGATAAAGAAGTTGTGGTATTTACTTACAAAGCAATATCACTCAGCAATGAAATCTGTGTCATCAGGCCCTTAGCAGCACAATGAGTGGATTCAGGTATGATGATTCTAACCGAAATAAGTCACACAGAAAAAGAAACATCATAAGATATCAGTAATACACGGAATGGAAACTTGGCTACACAGGAACTGAATTACAGAACAGAACAGGGTCTCAAATTTAGAAAACCAACTTATTCTTGCTTAAGGGTAAAGGTGAGTTGGGGTGCTGCATAAAACCAGAGATTGAAATGAGCACAGATAAAGTTCCTTAAGCCAAATATGGAATAGACAAGAGCTACTACTTGCTCAACGAAATGGACTCAACACCGCATATTAAACGCCTAAGAATGTACCTGACTAGTAAGTATCTTAAAACCTATGGATTGCTATGTCTCCGAAAGAGAATCAAGCATGTGTACAGGGGCATAAACGCAGCAGTGATAGGATTGGAGAGGTTCGGTGAGCAAATGAAGACCCTTTGAAGTCATATTGCATGGTACGCATTACACGGGTTTCAACTACCCAGGTTTAAGGTATTCTTCCTTCAGCTAAAACATGTATGTGGAACCTAGAGTATGATCAACCATGTGATCGGGAGACGTGTTCAAATATGTCTCAGTTTTCCTCCCCTGGTACTCGGGTGCAACATTCCAGACGCTTTACTAACACTCTCCCCACTTGGAGAGTCAGTCCCTTTAACCTCCTGTTTGGCCCAGTTTGCAATTTCTGCGGAAGATGAACAGGAATAGCGAGAACCAATGAGAGGCTAGCTGGAGGTGTCTGGACGGGCAAATTTAACTCTCATTTCCCACCAGGAAGAGGAATTAACCAAAGGCTCAGCGTGCCGGGCCGGAACCAGATTAGGGCCTGAAGCCATCCTGCGGTGTTGCGGCCAGGTCACAAGAAAGCGAGTTGAAGAAAGGAGCTCAGGGGCACTGTAATTCACAAACCTGCAGACTTATAAATGACAGCTATCGTCCAAAAATAGACTGAAGTAAGGCTGCCAAGAGGACTTGAAAGCGGGGCAGAATTGCAGGAAACCGATTTCAGGAGGTAGACTGGAATTGCATTGAAAGCATAGGAAAAGAGGCAGAACGTCCACAATGATGCACTTGGCCAAAAAGGGCGTATGCGTTTTTTCCTGAATATATTCAGGAAAAAACGCATACGCCCTTTTTGGCCAACCAAGCGAGCTTGCAAAGGAAATCTGCACTACAATGAAGTCTCACTTCCCCCCGGTCAAAAGGGCCATCTGAAAAAAGTGTAAAATCCAGAAAGGCAGGACAGGCCATGGAGAACTGGGAGCCTTGTTATGCTGATGGGCGGGATGTAAAATGCCAACAGACACTCGGGAGAAGTGTATGGTGTTTCCTGAAACATCTAAAAAACAAAGCAACAGAGCCTAGGGCACTGCCACTTATGGTCCTATAGCTTAGGGAAATTAAAATCAAAAAGACACAGCCACCCCAAAGTTTGGGATGCCACTGTTTACAAGAACCTCGTTTACAGTACAAGTTCAACATCTCAGAAAGTGAAAAATGGATAAAGAAGTTGTGGTATTTACTTACAAAGCAATATCACTCAGCAATGAAATCTATGTCATCAGGCCCTTAGCATCACAATGAGTGGATTCAGTTATGATGATTCTAACTGAAATAAGTCACACAGAAAAAGAAACATCATAAGATATCAGTAATACACGGAATGTAAACTTGGCTACACAGGAACTGAATTACAGAACAGAACAGGTTCTCAAATTTAGAAAACCAACTTATGCTTGCTTAATGGTAAAGGTGAGTTGGGGTGCTGCATAAAACCAGAGATTGAAATGAGCACAGATAAAGTTCCTTAAGTCAAATATGGAATAGACAAGAGCTACTCCTTGCTCAATGAAATGGACTCAACACCGCATATTAAACGCCTAAGAATGTACCTGACTAGTAAGTATCGTAAAACCTATGGATTGCTATGTCTCCAAAAGAGAATCAAGCATGTGTACAGGGGCATAAACGCAGCAGTGATAGGATTGGAGAGGTTCGGTGAGCAAATGAAGACCCTTTGAAGTCATATTGCATGGTACCCATTACACGGGTCTCAACTCTCCAGGTTTAAGGTATTCTTCCTTCAGCTAAAACATGCATGTGGAACCCAAGTATGATCAACCATGTGAACGGGAGACGTGTTCAAATATGTCTCAGTTTTCCTCCCCTGGTACTCGGGTGCAACATTCCAGACGATTTACTAACACTCTCCCCACTTGGAGAGTCACTCCCTTTAACTTCCTGTTTGGCCCATTTTGCAATTTCTGTGGAAGATGAACAGGAATAGCGAGAACCAATGAGAGACTAGCTGGAGGTGTCTGGACGGGCAAATTTAACTCTCATTTCCCACCAGGAAGAGGAATTAACCAAAGGCTCAGCATGCCGGGCCGGAACCAGATTAGGGCCTGAAGCCATCCTGCGGTGTTGCGGCCAGCTCAAAAGAAAGCGAGTTGAAGAAAGGAGCTCAGGGGCACTGTAATTCACAAACCTGCAGAGTTATAAATGACAGCTATCGTCCAAAAATAGACTGAAGTAAGGCTGCCAAGAGGACTTGAAAGCGGGGCAGAATTGCAGGAAACCGATTTCAGGAGGTAGACTGGAATTGCATTGAAAGCATAGGAAAAGAGGCAGAACGTCCACAATGATGCACTTGGCCAAAAAGGGCGTATGCGTTTTTTCCTGAATATATTCAGGAAAAAACGCATACGCCCTTTTTGGCCAACCAAGCAAGCTTGCAAAGGAAATCTGCACTACAATGAAGTCTCACTTCCCCCCGGTCAAAAGGGCCATCTGAAAAAAGTGTAAAATCCAGAAAGGCAGGACAGGCCATGGAGAACTGGGAGCCTTGTTATACTGATGGGCGGGATGTAAATTGCCAACAGACACTCGGGAGAAGTGTATGGTGTTTCCTTAAACATCTAAAAAACAAAGCAACAGAGCCTAGGGCACTGCCACTTATGGTCCTATAGCTTAGGGAAATTAAAATCAAAAAGACACAGCCACCCCAAAGTTTGGAACGGCTCTGTTTACAAGAACCTCGTTTACAGTACAAGTTCAACATCGCAGAAAGTGAAAAATGGATAAAGAAGTTGTGGTATTTACTTACAAAGCAATATCACTCAGCAATGAAATCTGTGTCATCAGGCCCTTAGCAGCACAATGAGTGGATTCAGGTATGATGATTCTAACTGAAATAAGTCACACAGAAAAAGAAACATCATAAGATATCACTAATACACGGATTGTAAACTTGGCTACACAGGAACTGAATGACAGAACAGAACAGGTTCTCAAATTTAGAAAACCAACTTATGCTTGTTTAAGGGTAAAGGTGAGTTGGGGTGCTGCATAAAACCAGAGATTGAAATGAGCACAGATAAAGTTCCTTAAGCCAAATATGGAATAGACAAGAGCTACTCCTTGCTCAACGAAATGGACTCAACACCGCATATTAAACGCCTAAGAATGTACCTGACTAGTAAGTATCTTAAAACCTATGGATTGCTATGTTTCCGAAAGAGAATCAAGCATGTGTACAGGGGCATAAACGCAGCAGTGATAGGATTGGAGAGGTTCGGTGAGCAAATGAAGACCCTTTGAAGTCATATTGCATGGTACCCATTCCACGGGTTTCAACTACCCAGGTTTAAGGTATTCTTCCTTCAGCTAAAACATGCATGTGGAACCTAGAGTATGATCAACCATGTGAACGGAGACGTGTTCAAATATGTCTCAGTTTTCGTACCCTGGTACTCGGGTGCAACATTCCAGACGCTTTACTAACACTCTCCCCACTTGGAGAGTCAGCGCCTTTAACCTCCTGTTTGGCACAGTTTGCAATTTCTGTGGAAGATGAACAGGAATAGCGAGAACCAATGAGAGGCTAGCTGGAGGTGTCTGGACGGGCAAATTTAACTCTCATTTCCCACCAGGAAGAGGAAATAACCAAAGGCTCAGCGTGCCGTACCGGAACCAGATTAGGGCCTGAAGCCATCCTGCGGTGTTGCGGCCAGCTCAAAAGAAAGCGAGTTGAAGAAAGGAGCTCAGGGGCACTGTAATTCACAAACCTGCAGAGTTATAAATGACAGCTATCCTCCAAAAATACACTGAAGTAAGGCTGCCAAGAGGACTTGAAAGCGGGGCAGAATTGCAGGAAACCGATTTCAGGAGGTAGACTGGAATTGCATTGAAAGCATAGGAAAAGAGGCAGAACGTCCACAATGATGCGCTTGGCCAAAAAGGGCGTATGCGTTTTTTCCTGAATATATTCAGGAAAAAACGCATACGCCCTATTTGGCCAACCAAGCAAGCTTCCAAAGGAAATCTGCACTACAATGAAGTCTCACTTCCCCCCGGTCAAAAGGGCCATCTGAAAAAAGTGTAAAATCCAGAAAGGCAGGACAGGCCATGGAGAACTGGGAGCCTTGTTATGCTGATGGGCGGGATGTAAATTGCCAACAGACACTCGGGAGAAGTGTATGGTGTTTCCTGAAACATCTAAAAAACAAAGCAACAGAACCTAGGGCACTTCCACTTATGGTCCTATAGCTTAGGGAAATTAAAATCAAAAAGACACAGCCACCCCAAAGTTTGGAACGGCTCTGTTTACAAGAAACTCGTTTACAGTACAAGTTCAACATCGCAGAAAGTGAAAAATGGATAAAGAAGTTGTGGTATTTACTTACAAAGCAATATCACTCAGCAATGAAATCTATGTCATCAGGCCCTTAGCAGCACAATCAGTGGATTCAGGTATGATGATTCTAAGTGAAATAAGTCACACAGAAAAAGAAACATCATAAGATATCACTAATACACGGAATGTAAACTTGGCTACACAGGAACTGAATTACAGAACAGAACAGGGTCTCAAATTTAGAAAACCAACTTATGCTTGCTTAAGGGGAAAGGTGAGTTGGGGTGCTGCATAAAACCAGAGATTGAAATGAGCACAGATAAAGTTCCTTAAGCCAAATATGGAATAGACAAGAGCTACTCCTTGCTCAACGAAATGGACTCAACACCGCATATTAAACGCCTAAGAATGTACCTGACTAGTAAGTATCTTAAAACCTATGGATTGCTATGTCTCCGAAAGAGAATCAAGCATGTGTACAGGGGCATAAATTCAGCAGTGATAGGATTGGAGAGTTTCGTGAGCAAATGAAGACCCTTTGAAGTCATATTGCATGGTACCCATTCCACGGGTTTCAACTACCCAGGTGTAAGGTATTGTTCCTTCAGCTAAAACATACATGTGGAACCTAGAGTATGATCAACCATGTGATAGGGAGACGTGTTCAAATATGTCTCAGTTTTCGTACCCTGGTACTCGGGTGCAACATTCCAGACGCTTTACTAACACTCTCCCCACTTGGAGAGTCAGCGCCTTTAACCTCCTGTTTGGCACAGTTTGCAATTTCTGTGGAAGATGAACAGGAATAGCGAGAACCAATGAGAGGCTAGCTGGAGGTGTCTGGACGGGCAAATTTAACTCTCATTTCCCACCAGGAAGAGGAAATAACCAAAGGCTCAGCGTGCCGTACCGGAACCAGATTAGGGCCTGAAGCCATCCTGCGGTGTTGCGGCCAGCTCAAAAGAAAGCGAGTTGAAGAAAGGAGCTCAGGGGCACTGTAATTCACAAACCTGCAGAGTTATAAATGACAGCTATCGTCCAAAAATAGACTGAAGTAAGGCTGCCAAGAGGACTTGAAAGCGGGGCAGAATTGCAGGAAACCGATTTCAGGAGGTAGACTGGAATTGCATTGAAAGCACAGGAAAAGAGGCAGAACGTCCACAATGATGCACTTGGCCAAAAAGGGCGTATGCGTTTTTTCCTGAATATATTCAGGAAAAAACGCATACGCCCTTTTTGGCCAACCAAGCAAGCTTGCAAAGGAAATCTGCACTACAATGAAGTCTCACTTCCCCCCGGTCAAAAGGGCTATATGAAAAAAGTGTAAAATCCAGAAAGGCAGGACAGGCCATGGAGAACTGGGAGCCTTGTTATGCTGATGGGCGGGATGTAAATTACCAACAGACACTAAGGAGAAGTGTATGGTGTTTCCTGAAACATCTAAAAAACAAAGCAACAGAACCTAGGGCACTTCCACTTATGGTCCTATAGCTTACGGAAATTAAAATCAAAAAGACACAGCCACCCCAAAGTTTGGAACGGCTCTGTTTACAAGAAACTCGTTTACAGTACAAGTACAACATCACAGAAAGTGAAAAATGGATAAAGAAGTTGTGGTATTTACTTACAAACCAATATCACTCAGCAATGAAATCTGTGTCATCAGGCCCTTAGCATCACAATGAGTGGATTCAGGTACGATGATTCTAACTGAAATAAGTCACACAGAAAAAGAAACATCATAAGATATCAGTAATACATGGAATGTAAACTTGGCTACACAGGAACTGAATTACAGAACACAACAGGGTCTCACATTTAGAAAACCAACTTATGCTTGCTTAAGGGGAAAGGTGAGTTGGGGTGCTGCATAAAACCAGAGATTGAAATGAGCACAGATAAAGTTCCTTAAGCCAAATATGGAATAGACAAGAGCTACTCCTTGCTCAACGAAATGGACTCAAAACCCCATATTAAACCCCTAAGAATGTACCTGACTAGTAAGTATCTTAAAACCTATGGATTGCTATGTCTCCAAAAGAGAATCAAGCGTGTGTACAGGGGAATAAACGCAGCAGTGATAGGATTGGAGAGGTTCGGTGAGCAAATGAAGACCCTTTGAAGTCATATTGCATGGTACCCATTACACGGGTCTCAACTCTCCAGGTTTAAGGTATTCTTCCTTCAGCTAAAACATGCATGTGGAACCCAAGTATGATCAACCATGTGAACGGGAGACGTGTTCAAATATGTCTCAGTTTTCCTCCCCTGGTACTCGGGTGCAACATTCCAGACGCTTTACTAACACTCTCCCCACTTGGAGAGTCAGCGCCTTTAACCTCCTGTTTGGCCCAGTTTGCAATTTCTGCGGAAGATGAACAGGAATAGTGAGAACCAATGAGAGACTAGCTGGAGGTGTCTGGACGGGCAAATTTAACTCTCATTTCCCACCAGGAAGAGGAAATAACCAAAGGCTCAGCGTGCCGTGCCGGAACAAGATTAGGGCCTGAAGCCATCCTGCGGTGTTGCGGCCAGGTCACAAGAAAGCAAGTTGAAGAAAGGAGCTCAGGGGCACTATAATTCACAAACCTGCAGAGTTATAAATGACAGCTATCGTCCAAAAATAGACTGAAGTAAGGCTGCCAAGAGGACTTGAAAGCGGGGCAGAATTTCAGGAAACCGATTTCAGGAGGTAGACTGGAATTGCATTGAAAGCATAGGAAAAGAGGCCGAATGTCCACAATGATGCACTTGGCCAAAAAGGGCGTATGCGTTTTTTCCTGAATATATTCAGGAAAAAACGCATACGCCCTTTTTGGCCAACCAAGCAAGCTTGCAAAGGAAATCTGCACTACAATGAAGTCTCACTTCCCCCCGGGCAAAAGGGCCATCTGAAAAAAGTGTAAAATCCAGAAAGGCAGGACAGGCCATGGAGAACTGGGAGCCTTGTTATGCTGATGGGCGGGATGTAAATTGCCAACAACCACTCGGGATAAGTGTATGGTGTTTCCTGAAACATCTAAAAAACAAAGCAACAGAGCCTAGGGCACTTCCACTTATGGTCCTATAGCTTAGGGAAATTAAAATCAAAAAGACACAGCCACCCCAAAGTTTGGGACGCCTCCGTTTATAAGAACTTCGTTTACCATACAAGTTCAATATCACAGAAAGTGAAAAATGGATAAAGAACTTGTGGTACTTACGTACAATGCAGTATCACTCAGCAATGAAATCTATGTCATCAGGCCCGTAGCAGCATAATGAGTGGATTCAGGTACGATGATTCTAACTGAAATAAGTCACACAGAAAAAGAAACATCATAAGATATCACTAATACATGGAATGTAAACTTGGCTACACAGGAACTGAATTACAGAACAGAACAGGGTCTCAAATTTAGAAAACCAACTTATGCTTGCTTAAGGGGAAAGGTGAGTTGGGGTGCTGCATAAAACCAGAGATTGAAATGAGCACAGATAAAGTTCCTTAAGCCAAATATGGAATAGACAAGAGCTACTCCTTGCTCAACGAAATGGACTCAACACCGCATATTAAACGCCTAAGAATGTACCTGACTAGTAAGTATCTTAAAACCTATGGATTGCTATGTCTCCGAAAGAAAATCAAGCATGTGTACAGGGGCATAAACGCAGCAGTGATAGGATTGGAGACGTTCGGTGAGCAAATGAAGACCCTTTGAAGTCATATTGCATGGTACCCATTCCACGGGTTTCAAATACCCAGGTTTAAGGTATTCTTCCTCAGCTAAAACATGCATGTGGAACCTAGAGTATGATCAACCATGTGATCGCGAGACGTGTTCAAATATGTCTCAGTTTTCCTCCCCTGGTACTCGGGTGCAACATTCCAGACGCTTTACTAACACTCTCCCCACTTGGAGAGTCAGTCCCTTTAACCTCCTGTTTGGCCCAGTTTGCAATTTCTGCGGAAGATGAACAGGAATAGCGAGAACCAATGAGAGACTAGCTGGAGGTGTCTGGACGGGCAAATTTAACTCTCATTTCCCACCAGGAAGAGGAATTAACCAAAGGCTCAGCGTGCCGTGCCAGAACCAGATTAGGGCCTGAAGCCATCCTGCGGTGTTGCGGCAAGGTCACAAGAAAGCAAGTTGAAGAAAGGAGCTCAGGGGCACTGTAATTCACAAACCTGCAGAGTTATAAATGACAGCTATCGTCCAAAAATAGACTGAAGTAAGGCTGCCAAGAGGACTTGAAAGCGGGGCAGAATTGCAGGAAACCGATTTCAGGAGGTAGACTGGAATTGCATTGAAAGCATAGGAAAAGAGGCAGAACGTCCACAATGATGCACTTGGCCAAAAAGGGCGTATGCGTTTTTTCCTGAATATATTCAGGAAAAAACGCATACGCCCTTTTTGGCCAACCAAGCAAGCTTGCAAAGGAAATCTGCACTACAATGAAGTCTCACTTCCCCCCGGTCAAAAGGGCCATCTGAAAAAAGTGTAAAATCCAGAAAGGCAAGACAGGCCATGGAGAACTGGGAGCCTTGTTATGCTGATGGGCGGGATGTAAATTGCCAACAACCACTCGGGAGAAGTGTATGGTGTTTCCTGAAACATCTAAAAAACAAAGCAACAGAACCTAGGGCACTTCCACTTATGGTCCTATAGCTTAGGGAAATTAAAATCAAAAAGACACAGCCACCCCAAAGTTTGGAACGGCTCTGTTTACAAGAACCTCGTTTACAGTACAAGTTCAACATCGGAGAAAGTGAAAAATGGATAAAGAACTTGTGGTATTTACTTACAAAGCAATATCACTCAGCAATGAAATCTGTGTCATCAGGCCCTTAGCAGCACAATGAGTGGATTCAGGTATGATGATTCTAACTGAAATAAGTCACACAGAAAAAGAAACATCATAAGATATCACTAATACACGGAATGTAAACTTGGCTACACAGGAACTGAATTCCAAAACAGAACAGTGTCTCAAATTTAAAAAACCAACTTATGCTTGCTTAAGGGGAAAGGTGAGTTGGGGTGCTGCATAAAACCAGAGATTGAAATGAGCACAGATAAAGTTCCTTAAGCCAAATATGGAATAGACAAGAGCTACTCCTTGCTCAACGACATGGACTCAACACCCCATATTAAACGCCTAAGAATGTACCTGACTAGTAAGTATCTTAAAACCTATGGATTGCTATGTCTCCAAAAGAGAATCAAGCGTGTGTACAGGGGCATAAACGCAGCAGTGATAGGATTGGAGAGGTTCGGTGAGCAAATGAAGACCCTTTGAAGTCATATTGCATGGTACGCATTACACGGGTCTCAACTCTCCAGGTTTAAGGTATTCTTCCTTCAGCTAAAACATGCATGTGGAACCCAAGTATGATCAACCATGTGAACGGGAGACGTGTTCAAATATGTCTCAGTTTTCCTCCCCTGGTACTCGGGTGCAACATTACAGATGCTTTACTAACACTCTCCCCACTTGGAGAGTCAGCGCCTTTAACCTCCTGTTTGGCCCAGTTTGCAATTTCTGTGGAAGATGAACAGGAATAGCGAGAACCAATGAGAGACTAGCTGGAGGTGTCTGGATGGGCAAATTTAACTCTCATTTCCCACCAGGAAGAGGAAATAACCAAAGGCTCAGCGTGCCGTACCGGAACCAGATTAGGGCCTGAAGACATCCTGCGGTGTTGCGGCCAGCTCACAAGAAAGCGAGTTGAAGAAAGGAGCTCAGGGGCACTGTAATTCACAAACCTGCAGAGTTATAAATGACAGCTATCGTCCAAAAATATACTGAAGTAAGGCTGCCAAGAGGACTTGAAAGCGGGGCAGAATTGCAGGAAACCGATTTCAGGAGGTAGACTGGAATTGCATTGAAAGCATAGGAAAAGAGGCAGAACGTCCACAATGATGCACTTGGCCAAAAAGGGCGTATGCGTTTTTTCCTGAATATATTCAGGAAAAAACGCATACGCCCTTTTTGGCCAACCAAGCAAGCTTGCAAAGGAAATCTGCACTACAATGAAGTCTCACTTCCCCCCGGTCAAAAGGGCCATCTGAAAAAAGTGTAAAATCCAGAAAGGCAGGACAGGCCATGGAGAACTGGGAGCCTTGTTATGCTGATGGGCGGGATGTAAATTGCCAACAACCACTCGGGAGAAGTGTATGGTGTTTCCTGAAACATCTAAAAAACAAAGCAACAGAGCGTAGGGCACTGCCACTTATGCTCCTATAGCTTAGGGAAATTAAAATCAAAAAGACACAGCCACCCCAAAGTTTGGAACGGCTCTGTTTACAAGAACCTCGTTTACAGTACAAGTTCAACATCGCAGAAAGTGAAAAATGGATAAAGAAGTTGTGGTATTTACTTACAAAGCAATATCACTCAGCAATGAAATCTGTGTCATCAGGCCCTTAGTAGCACAATGAGTGTATTCAGGTATGATGATTCTAACTGAAATAAGTCACACAGAAAAAGAAACATCATAAGATATCAGTAATACACGGAATGTAAACTTGGCTACACAGGAACTGAATTACAGAACAGAACAGGGTCTCAAATTTAGAAAACCAACTTATGCTTGCTTAAGGGGAAAGGTGAGTTGGGGTGCTGCATAAAACCAGAGATTGAAATGAGCACAGATAAAGTTCCTTAAGCCAAATATGGAATAGAAAAGAGCTACTCCTTGCTCAACGAAATGGACTCAACACCGCATATTAAACGCCTAAGAATGTACCTGACTAGTAAGTATCGGAAAACCTATGGATGCTATGTCTCCAAAAGAGAATCAAGCATGTGTACAGGGGCATAAACGCAGCAGTGATAGGATTGGAGAGGTTCGGTGAGCAAATGAAGACCCTTTGAAGTCATATTGCATGGTACCCATTACACGGGTCTTAACTCTCCAGGTTTAAGGTATTCTTCCTTCAGCTAAAACATGCATGTGGAACCCAAGTATGATCAACCATGTGAACGGGAGACGTGTTCAAATATGTCTCAGTTTTCCTCCCCTGGTACTCGGGTGCAACACACCAGACGCTTTACTAACACTCTCCCGACTTGGAGAGTCAGTCCCTTTAACCTCCTGTTTGGCCCAGTTTGCAATTTCTGCGGAAGATGAACAGGAATAGCGAGAACCAATGAGAGGCTAGCTGCAGGTGTCTGGACGGGCAAATTTAACTCTCATTTCCCACCAGGAAGAGGAATTAACCAAAGGCTCAGCATGCCGGTCCGGAACCAGATTAGGGCCTGAAGCCATCCTGCGGTGTTGCGGCCAGGTCACAAGAAAGCGAGTTGAAGAAAGGAGCTCAGGGGCACTGTAATTCACAAACCTGCAGACTTATAAATGACAGCTATCGTCCAAAAATAGACTGAAGTAAGGCTGCCAAGAGGACTTGAAAGCGGGGCAGAATTGCAGGAAACCGATTTCAGGAGGTAGACTGGAATTGCATTGAAAGCATAGGAAAAGAGGCAGAACGTCCACAATGATGCACTTGGCCAAAAAGGGCGTATGCGTTTTTTCCTGAATATATTCAGGAAAAAACGCATACGCCCTTTTTGGCCAACCAAGCAAGCTTGCAAAGGAAATCTGCACTACAATGAAGTCTCACTTCCTCCCGGTCAAAAGGGCCATCTGAAAAAAGTGTAAAATCCAGAAAGGCAGGACAGGCCATGGAGAACTGGGAGCCTTGTTATGCTGATGGGCGGGATGTAAATTGCCAACAGACACTCGGGAGAAGTGTATGGTGTTTCCTGAAACATCTAAAAAACAAAGCAACAGAGCCTAGGGCACTTCCACTTATGGTCCTATAGCTTAGGGAAATTAAAATCAAAAAGACACAGCCACCCCAAAGTTTGGAACGGCTCTGTTTACAAGAACCTCGTTTACAGTACAAGTTCAACATCGCAGAAAGTGAAAAATGGATAAAGAAGTTGTGGTATTTACTTACAAAGCAATATCACTCAGCAATGAAATCTATGTCATCAGGCCCTTAGCATCACAATGAGTGGATTCAGGTATGATGATTCTAACTGAAATAAGTCACACAGAAAAAGAAACATCATAAGATATCAGTAATACACGGAATGTAAACTTGGCTACACAGGAACTGAATTACAGAACAGAACAGGGTCTCAAATTTAGAAAACCAACTTATGCTTGCTTAAGGGGAAAGGTGAGTTGGGTTGCTGCATAAAACCAGAGATTGAAATGAGCACAGATAAAGTTCCTTAAGCCAAATATGGAATAGACAAGAGCTACTCCTTGCTCAACGAAATGGACTCAACACCGCATATTAAACGCCTAAGAATGTACCTGACTAGTAAGTATCGTAAAACCTATGGATTGCTATGTCTCCAAAAGAGAATCAAGCATGTGTACAGGGGCATAAACGCAGCAGTGATAGGATTGGAGAGGTTCGGTGAGCAAATGAAGACCCTTTGAAGTCATATTGCATGGTACGCATTACACGGGTCTCAACTCTCCAGGTTTAAGGTATTCTTCCTTCAGCTAAAACATGCATGTGGAACACAAGTATGATCAACCATGTGAACGGGAGACGTGTTCAAATATGTCTCAGTTTTCCTCCCCTGGTACTCGGGTGCAACATTCCAGACGCTTTACTAACACTCTCCCCACTTGGAGAGTCAGCGCCTTTAACCTCCTGTTTGGCCCAGTTTGCAATTTCTGCGGAAGATGAACAGGAATAGCGAGAACCAATGAGAGACTAGCTGGAGGTGTCTGGACGGGCAAATTTAACTCTCATTTCCCACCAGGAAGAGGAATTAACCAAAGGCTCAGCATGCCGGGCCGGAACCAGATTAGGGCCTGAAGCCATCCTGCGGTGTTGCGGCCAGGTCACAAGAAAGCGAGTTGAAGAAAGGAGCTCAGGGGCACTGTAATTCACAAACCTGCAGAGTTATAAATGACAGCTATCGTCCAAAAATAGACTGAAGTAAGGCTTCCAAGAGGACTTGAAAGCGGGGCAGAATTGCAGGAAACCGATTTCAGGAGGTAGACTGGAATTGCATTGAAAGCATAGGAAAAGAGGCAGAACGTTCACAATGATGCACTTGGCCAAAAAGGGCGTATGCGTTTTTTCCTGAATATATTCAGGAAAAAACGCATATGCCCTTTTTGGCCAACCAAGCAAGCTTGCAAAGGAAATCTGCACTACAATGAAGTCTCACTTCCCCCCAGGCAAAAGGGCCATCTGAAAAAAGTGTAAAATCCAGAAAGGCAGGACAGGCCATGGAGAACTGGGAGCCTTGTTATGCTGATGGCCGGCATGTAAATTGCCAACAACCACTCGGGAGAAGTGTATGGTGTTTCCTGAAACATCTAAAAAACAAAGCAACAGAGCCTAGGGCACTTCCACTTATGGTCCTATAGCTTAGGGAAATTAAAATCAAAAAGACACAGCCACCCCAAAGTTTGGGACGCCTCCGTTTATAAGAACCTCGTTTACCATACAAGTTCAATATCACAGAAAGTGAAAAATGGATAAAGAACTTGTGGTACTTACGTACAATGCAGTATCACTCAGCAATGAAATCTATGTCATCAGGCCTGTAGCAGCATAATGAGTGGATTCAGGTACGATGATTCTAACTGAAATAAGTCACACAGAAAAAGAAACATCATAAGATATCACTAATACACGGAATGTAAACTTGGCTACACAGGAACTGCATTCCAAACCAGAACAGGGTCTCAAATTTAGAAAACCAACTTATGCTTGCTTAAGGGTAAAGGTGAGTTGGGGTGTTGCATAAAACCAGAGATTGAAATGAGCACAGATAAAGTCCCTTAAGTCAAATATGGAATAGACAAGAGCTACTCCTTGCTCAACGAAATGGACTCAACACCGCATATTAAAAGCCTAAGAATGTACCTGACTAGTAAGTATCTTAAAACCTATGGATTGCTATGTCTCCGAAAGAGAATCAAGCATGTGTACAGGGGCATAAATGCAGCAGTGATAGGATTGGAGAGGTTCGGTGAGCAAATGAAGACCCTTTGAAGTCATATTGCATGGTACCCATTCCACGAGTTTCAACTACCCAGGGTTAAGGTATTCTTCCTTCAGCTAAAACATGCATGTGGAACCTAGAGTATGATCAACCATGTGATCGGGAGACGTGTTCAAATATGTCAGTTTTAGTACCCTGGTACTCGGGTGCAACATTCCAGACGCTTTACTAACACTCTCCCGACTTGGAGAGTCAGTCCCTTTAACCTCCTGTTTGGCCCAGTTTGCAATTTCTGCGGAAGATGAACAGGAATAGCAAGAACCAATGAGAGGCTAGCTGGAGGTGTCTGGACGGGCAAATTTAACTCTCATTTCCCACCAGGAAGAGGAAATTACCAAAGGCTCAGCGTGCCGTACCGGAAACAGATTAGGGCCTGAAGCCATCCTGCGGTGTTGCGGCCAGCTCAAAAGAAAGCGAGTTGAAGAAAGGAGCTCAGGGGCACTGTAATTCACAAACCTGCAGAGTTATAAATGACAGCTATCGTCCAAGAATAAACTGAAGTAAGGCTGCCAAGACGACTTGAAAGCGGGGCAGAATTGCAGGAAACCGATTTCAGGAGGTAGACTGGAATTGCATTGAAAGCATAGGAAAAGAGGCAGAACGTCCACAATGATGCACTTGGCCAAAAAGGGCGTATGCGTTTTTTCCTGAATATATTCAGGAAAAAACGCATACGCCCTTTTTGGCCAACCAAGCAAGCTTGCAAAGGAAATCTGCACTACAATAAAGTCTCACTTCCCCCTGGTCAAAAGGGCCATCTGAAAAAAGTGTAAAATCCAGAAAGGCAAGACAGGCCATGGAGAACTGGGAGCCTTGTTCTGCTGATGGGCGGGATGTAAATTGCCAACAACCACTCGGGAGAAGTGTATGGTGTTTCCTGAAACATCTAAAAAACAAAGCAACAGAACCTAGGGCACTTCCACTTATGGTCCTATAGCTTAGGGAAATTAAAATCAAAAAGACACAGCCACCCCAAAGTTTGGAACGGCTCTGTTTACAAGAACCTCGTTTACAGTACAAGTTCAACATCGCAGAAAGTGAAAAATGGATAAAGAACTTGTGGTATTTACTTACAAAGCAATATCACTCAGCAATGAAATCTGTGTCATCAGGCCCTTAGCAGCACAATGAGTGGATTCAGGTATGATGATTCTAAGTGAAATAAGTCACACAGAAAAAGAAACATCATAAGATATCACTAATACACGGAATGTAAACTTGGCTACACAGGAACTGAATTCCAAAACAGAACAGTGTCTCAAATTTAGAAAACCAACTTATGCTTGCTTAAGGGGAAAGGTGAGTTGGGGTGCTGCATAAAACCAGAGATTGAAATGAGCACAGATAAAGTTCCTTAAGCCAAATATGGAATAGACAAGAGCTACTCCTTGCTCAACGAAATGGACTCAACACCCCATATTAAACGCCTAAGAATGTACCTGACTAGTAAGTATCTTAAAACCTATGGATTGCTATGTCTCCAAAAGAGAATCAAGCGTGTGTACAGGGGCATAAACGCAGCAGTGATAGGATTGGAGAGGTTCGGTGAGCAAATGAAGACCCTTTGAAGTCATATTGCATGGTACGCATTACACGGGTCTCAACTCTCCAGGTTTAAGGTATTCTTCCTTCAGCTAAAACATGCATGTGGAACCCAAGTATGATCAACCATGTGAACGGGAGACGTGTTCAAATATGTCTCAGTTTTCCTCCCCTGGTACTCGGGTGCAACATTCCAGACGCTTTACTAACACTCTCCCCACTTGGAGAGTCAGCGCCTTTAACCTCCTGTTTGGCCCAGTTTGAAATTTCTGCGGAAGATGAACAGGAATAGCGAGAACCAATGAGAGGCTAGCTGGAGGTGTCTGGACGGGCAAATTTAACTCTCATTTCCCACCAGGAAGAGGAAATAACCAAAGGCTCAGCGTGCCGTACCGGAAACAGATTAGGGCCTGAAGCCATCCTGCGGTGTTGCGGCCAGCTCAAAAGAAAGCGAGTTGAAGAAAGGAGCTCAGGGGCACTGTAATTCACAAACCTGCAGACTTATAAATGACAGCTATCGTCCAAAAATATACTGAAGTAAGGCTGCCAAGAGGACTTGAAAGCGGGGCAGAATTGCAGGAAACCGATTTCAGGAGGTAGACTGGAATTGCATTGAAAGCATAGGAAAAGAGGCAGAACGTCCACAATGATGCACTTGGCCAAAAAGGGCATATGCGTTTTTTCCTGAATATATTCAGGAAAAAACGCATACGCCCTTTTTGGCCAACCAAGCAAGCTTGCAAAGGAAATCTGCACTACAATGAAGTCTCACTTCCCCCCGGTCAAAAGGGCCATCTGAAAAAAGTGTAAAATCCAGAAAGGCAGGACAGGCCATGGAGAACTGGGAGCCTTGTTATGCTGATGGGCGGGATGTAAATTGCCAACAGACACTCGGGAGAAGTGTATGGTGTTTCCTGAAACATCTAAAAAACAAAGCAACAGAGCCTAGGGCACTGCCACTTATGGTCCTATAGCTTAGGGAAATTAAAATCAAAAAGACACAGCCACCCCAAAGTTTGGGACGCCTCTGTTTACAAGAACCTCGTTTACAGTACAAGTTCAACATCGCAGAAAGTGAAAAATGGATAAAGAAGTTGTGGTATTTACTTATAAAGCAATATCACTCAGCAATGAAATCTATGTCATCAGGCCCTTAGCAGCACAATGAGTGGATTCAGGTATGATGATTCTAACTGAAATAAGTCACACAGAAAAAGAAACATCATAAGATATCAGTAATACACGGAATGTAAACTTGGCTACACAGGAACTGAATTACAGAACAGAACAGGGTCTCAAATTTAGAAAACCAACTTATGCTTGCTTAAGGGGAAAGGTGAGTTGGGGTGCTGCATAAACCCAGAGATTGAAATGAGCACAGATAAAGTTCCTTAAGCCAAGTATGGAATAGACAAGAGCTACTCCTTGCTCAACGAAATGGACTCAACACCGCATATGAAACGCCTAAGAATGTACCTGACTAGTAAGTATCTTAAAACCTATGGATTGCTATGTCTCCAAAAGAGAATCAAGCATGTGTACAGGGGCATAAACGCAGCAGTGATAGGATTGGAGAGGTTCGGTGAGCAAATGAAGACCCTTTGAAGTCATATTGCATGGTACCCATTCCACGGGTTTCAACTACCCAGGTTTAAGGTATTCTTCCTTCAGCTAAAACATGCATGTGGAACCCAAGTATGATCAACCATGTGAACGGGAGACGTGTACGAATATGTCTCAGTTTTCCTCCCCTGGTACTCGGGTGCAACATTCCAGACGCTTTACTAACACTCTCCCCACTTGGAGAGTCAGTCCCTTTAACTTCCTGTTTGGCCCAGTTTGCAATTTCTGCGGAAGATGAACAGGAATAGCGAGAACCAATGAGAGGCTAGCTGGAGGTGTCTGGACGGGCAAATTTAACTCTCATTTCCCACCAGGAAGAGGAAATAACCAAAGGCTCAGCGTGCCTTACCGGAACCAGATTAGGGCCTGAAGCCATCCTGCGGTGTTGCGGCCAGCTCAAAAGAAAGCGAGTTGAAGAAAGGAGCTCAGGGGCACTGTAATTCACAAACCTGCAGAGTTATAAATGACAGCTATCGTCCAAAAATAGACTGAAGTAAGGCTGCCAAGAGGACTTGAAAGCGGGGCAGAATTGCAGGAAACCGATTTCAGGAGGTAGACTGGAATTGCATTGAAAGCACAGGAAAAGAGGCAGAACGTCCACAATGATGCACTTGGCCAAAAAGGGCGTATGCGTTTTTTCCTGAATATATTCAGGAAAAAACGCATACGCCCTTTTTGGCCAACCAAGCAAGCTTGCAAAGGAAATCTGCACTACAATGAAGTCTCACTTCCCCCCGGTCAAAAGGGCTATCTGAAAAAAGTGTAAAATCCAGAAAGGCAGGACAGGCCATGGAGAACTGGGAGCCTTGTTATGCTGATGGGCGGGATGTAAATTGCCAACAACCACTCGGGAGAAGTGTATGGTGTTTCCTGAAACATCTAAAAAACAAAGCAACAGAGCCTAGGGCACTTCCACTTATGGTCCTATAGCTTAGGGAAATTAAAATCAAAAAGACACAGCCACCCCAAAGTTTGGAACGGCTCTGTTTACAAGAACCTCATTTACAGTACAAGTTCAACATCGCAGAAAGTGAAAAATGGATAAAGAAGTTGTGGTATTTACTTACAAAGCAATATCACTCAGCAATGAAATCTATGTCATCAGGCCCTTAGCATCACAATGAGTGGATTCAGGTATGATGATTCTAACTGAAATAAGTCACACAGAAAAAGGAACATCATAAGATATCAGTAATACACGGAATGTAAACTTGGCTACACAGGAACTGAATTACAGAACAGAACAGGGTCTCAAATTTAGAAAACCAACTTATGCTTGCTTAAGGGGAAAGGTGAGTTGGGTTGCTGCATAAAACCAGAGATTGAAATGAGCACAGATAAAGTTCCTTAAGCCAAATATGGAATAGACAAGAGCTACTCCTTGCTCAACGAAATGGACTCAACACCGCATATTAAACGCCTAAGAATGTACCTGACTAGTAAGTATCGTAAAACCTATGGATTGCTATGTCTCCAAAAGAGAATCAAGCATGTGTACAGGGGCATAAACGCAGCAGTGATAGGATTGGAGAGGTTCGGTGAGCAAATGAAGACCCTTTGAAGTCATATTGCATGGTACGCATTACACGGGTCTCAACTCTCCAGGTTTAAGGTATTCTTCCTTCAGCTAAAACATGCATGTGGAACACAAGTATGATCAACCATGTGAACGGGAGACGTGTTCAAATATGTCTCAGTTTTCCTCCCCTGGTACTCGGGTGCAACATTCCAGACGCTTTACTAACACTCTCCCCACTTGGAGAGTCAGCGCCTTTAACCTCCTGTTTGGCCCAGTTTGCAGTTTCTGCGGAAGATGAACAGGAATAGCGAGAACCAATGAGAGACTAGCTGGAGGTGTCTGGACGGGCAAATTTAACTCTCATTTCCCACCAGGAAGAGGAATTAACCAAAGGCTCAGCATGCCGGGCCGGAACCAGATTAGGGCCTGAAGCCATCCTGCGGTGTTGCGGCCAGGTCACAAGAAAGCGAGTTGAAGAAAGGAGCTCAGGGGCACTGTAATTCACAAACCTGCAGAGTTATAAATGACAGCTATCGTCCAAAAATAGACTGAAGTAAGGCTGCCAAGAGGACTTGAAAGCGGGGCAGAATAGCAGGAAACCGATTTCAGGAGGTAGACTGGAATTGCATTGAAAGCATAGGAAAAGAGGCAGAACGTAAACAATGATGCACTTGGCCAAAAAGGGCGTATGCGTTTTTTCCTGAATATATTCAGGAAAAAACGCATACGCCCTTTTTGGCCAACCAAGCAAGCTTGCAAAGGAAATCTGCACTACAATGAAGTCTCACTTCCCCCCGGTCAAAAGGGCCATCTGAAAAAAGTGTAAAATCCAGAAAGGCAAGACAGGCCATGGAGAACTGGGAGCCTTGTTCTGCTGATGGGCGGGATGTAAATTGCCAACAACCACTCGGGAGAAGTGTATGATGTTTCCTGAAACATCTAAAAAACAAAGCAACAGAACCTAGGGCACTTCCACTTATGGTCCTATAGCTTAGGGAAATTAAAATCAAAAAGACACAGCCACCCCAAAGTTTGGAACGGCTCTGTTTACAAGAACCTCGTTTACAGTACAAGTTCAACATCGCAGAAAGTGAAAAATGGATAAAGAACTTGTGGTATTTACTTACAAAGCAATATCACTCAGCAATGAAATCTGTGTCATCAGGCCCTTAGCAGCACAATGAGTGGATTCAGGTATGATGATTCTAAGTGAAATAAGTCACACAGAAAAAGAAACATCATAAGATATCACTAATACACGGAATGTAAACTTGGCTACACAGGAACTGAATTCCAAAACAGAACAGTGTCTCAAATTTAGAAAACCAACTTATGCTTGCTTAAGGGGAAAGGTGAGTTGGGGTGCTGCATAAAACCAGAGATTGAAATGAGCACAGATAAAGTTCCTTAAGCCAAATATGGAATAGACAAGAGCTACTCCTTGCTCAACGAAATGGACAAAACACCCCATATTAAACGCCTAAGAATGTACCTGACTAGTAAGTATCTTAAAACCTATGGATTGCTATGTCTCCAAAAGAGAATCAAGCGTGTGTACAGGGGCATAAACGCAGCAGTGATAGGATTGGAGAGGTTCGGTGAGCAAATGAAGACCCTTTGAAGTCATATTGCATGGTACGCATTACACGGGTCTCAACTCTCCAGGTTTAAGGTATTCTTCCTTCAGCTAAAACATGCATGTGGAACCCAAGTATGATCAACCATGTGAACGGGAGACGTGTTCAAATATGTCTCAGTTTTCCTCCCCTGGTACTCGGGTGCAACATTCCAGATGCTTTACTAACACTCTCCCCACTTGGAGAGTCAGCGCCTTTAACCTCCTGTTTGGCCCAGTTTGCAATTTCTGCGGAAGATGAACAGGAATAGCGAGAACCAATGAGAGGCTAGCTGGAGGTGTCTGGACGGGCAAATTTAACTCTCATTTCCCACCAGGAAGAGGAAATAACCAAAGGCTCAGCGTGCCGTACCGGAAACAGATTAGGGCCTGAAGACATCCTGCGGTGTTGCGGCCAGGTCACAAGAAAGCGAGTTGAAGAAAGGAGCTCAGGGGCACTGTAATTCACAAACCTGCAGAGTTATAAATGACAGCTATCGTCCAAAAATAGACTGAAGTAAGGCTGCCAAGAGGACTTGAAAGCGGGGCAGAATTGCAGGAAACCGATTTCAGGAGGTAGACTGGAATTGCATTGAAAGCATAGGAAAAGAGGCAGAACGTACACAATGATGCACTTGGCCAAAAAGGGCGTATGCGTTTTTTCCTGAATATATTCAGGAAAAAACGCATACGCCCTTTTTGGCCAACCAAGCAAGCTTGCAAAGGAAATCTGCACTACAATGAAGTCTCACTTCCCCCCGGTCAAAAGGGCCATCTGAAAAAAGTGTAAAATCCAGAAAGGCAGGACAGGCCATGGAGAACTGGGAGCCTTGTTATGCTGATGGGCGGGATGTAAATTGCCAACAACCACTCGGGAGAAGTGTATGGTGTTTCCTGAAACATCTAAAAAACAAAGCAACAGAGCCTAGGGCACTGCCACTTATGGTCCTATAGCTTAGGGAAATTAAAATCAAAAAGACACAGCCACCCCAAAGTTTGGGACGCCTCCGTTTATAAGAACCTCGTTTACCATACAAGTTCAATATCACAGAAAGTGAAAAATGGATAAAGAACTTGTGGTACTTACGTACAATGCAGTATCACTCAGCAATGAAATCTATGTCATCAGGCCCGTAGCAGCATAATGAGTGGATTCAGGTACGATGATTCTAACTGAAATAAGTCACACAGAAAAAGAAACATCATAAGATATCACTAATACACGGAATGTAAACTTGGCTACACAGGAACTGAATTACAGAACAGAACAGGGTCTCAAATTTAGAAAACCAACTTATGCTTGCTTAAGGGGAAAGGTGAGTTGGGGTGCTGCATAAAACCAGAGATTGAAATGAGCACAGATAAAGTTCCTTAAGCCAAATATGGAATAGACAAGAGCTACTCCTTGCTCAACGAAATGGACTCAACACCGCATATTAAACGCCTAAGAATGTACCTGACTAGTAAGTATCTTAAAACCTATGGATTGCTATGTCTCCGAAAGAGAATCAAGCATGTGTACAGGGGCATAAACGCAGCAGTGATAGGATTGGAGATGTTCGGTGAGCAAATGAAGACCCTTTGAAGTCATATTGCATGGTACCCATTCCACGGGTTTCAAATACCCAGGTTTAAGGTATTCTTCCTCAGCTAAAACATGCATGTGGAACCTAGAGTATGATCAACCATGTGATCGGGAGACGTGTTAAAGTATGTCTCAGTTTTCCTCCCCTGGTACTCGGGTGCAACATTCCAGACGCTTTACTAACACTCTCCCGACTTGGAGAGTCAGTCCCTTTAACCTCCTGTTTGGCCCAGTTTGCAATTTCTGCGGAAGATGAACAGGAATAGCGAGAACCAATGAGAGACTAGCTGGAGGTGTCTGGACGGGCAAAATTAACTCTCATTTCCCACCAGGAAGAGGAATTAACCAAAGGCTCAGCGTGCCGTGCCAGAACCAGATTAGGGCCTGAAGCCATCCTGCGGTGTTGCGGCCAGGTCACAAGAAAGCGAGTTGAAGAAAGGAGCTCAGGGGCACTGTAATTCACAAACCTGCAGACTTATAAATGACAGCTATCGTCCAAAAATAGACTGAAGTAAGGCTGCCAAGAGGACTTGAAAGCAGGGCAGAATTGCAGGAAACCGATTTCAGGAGGTAGACTGGAATTGCATTGAAAGCATAGGAAAAGAGGCAGAACGTCCACAATGATGCACTTGGCCAAAAAGGGCGTATGCGTTTTTTCCTGAATATATTCAGGAAAAAACGCATACGCCCTTTTTGGCCAACCAAGCAAGCTTGCAAAGGAAATCTGCACTACAATGAAGTCTCACTTCCCCCCGGTCAAAAGGGCCATCTGAAAAAAGTGTAAAATCCAGAAAGTCAAGACAGGCCATGGAGAACTGGGAGCCTTGTTCTGCTGATGGGCGGGATGTAAATTGCCAACAACCACTCGGGAGAAGTGTATGGTGTTTCCTGAAACATCTAAAAAACAAAGCAACAGAACCTAGGGCACTTCCACTTATGGTCCTATAGCTTAGGGAAATTAAAATCAAAAAGACACAGCCACCCCAAAGTTTGGAACGGCTCTGTTTACAAGAACCTCGTTTACAGTACAAGTTCAACATCGGAGAAAGTGAAAAATGGATAAAGAACTTGTGGTATTTACTTACAAAGCAATATCACTCAGCAATGAAATCTGTGTCATCAGGCCCTTAGCAGCACAATGAGTGGATTCAGGTATGATGATTCTAAGTGAAATAAGTCACACAGAAAAAGAAACATCATAAGATATCACTAATACACGGAATGTAAACTTGGCTACACAGGAACTGAATTCCAAAACAGAACAGTGTGTCAAATTTAGAAAACCAACTTATGCTTGCTTAAGGGGAAAGGTGAGTTGGGGTGCTGCATAAAACCAGAGATTGAAATGAGCACAGATAAAGTTCCTTAAGCCAAATATGGAATAGACAAGAGCTACTCCTTGCTCAACGAAATGGACTCAACACCGCATATTAAACGCCTAAGAATGTACCTGACTAGTAAGTATCTTAAAACCTATGGATTGCTATGTCTCCAAAAGAGAATCAAGCGTGTGTACAGGGGCATAAACGCAGCAGTGATAGGATTGGAGAGGTTCGGTGAGCAAATGAAGACCCTTTGAAGTCATATTGCATGGTACGCATTACACGGGTCTCAACTCTCCAGGTTTAAGGTATTCTTCCTTCAGCTAAAACATGCATGTGGAACCCAAGTATGATCAACCATGTGAACGGGAGACGTGTTCAAATATGTCTCAGTTTTCCTCCCCTGGTACTCGGGTGCAACATTCCAGACGCTTTACTAACACTCTCCCCACTTGGAGAGTCAGCGCCTTTAACATCCTGTTTGGCCCAGTTTGCAATTTCTGCGGAAGATGAACAGGAATAGCGAGAACCAATGAGAGGCTAGCTGGAGGTGTCTGGACGGGCAAATTTAACTCTCATTTCCCACCAGGAAGAGGAAATAACCAAAGGCTCAGCGTGCCGTACCGGAAACAGATTAGGGCCTGAAGACATCCTGCGGTGTTGCGGCCAGGTCACAAGAAAGCGAGTTGAAGAAAGGAGCTCAGGGGCACTGTAATTCACAAACCTGCAGAGTTATAAATGACAGCTATCGTCCAAAAATATACTGAAGTAAGGCTGCCAAGAGGACTTGAAAGCAGGGCAGAATTGCAGGAAACCGATTTCAGGAGGTAGACTGGAATTGCATTGAAAGCATAGGAAAAGAGGCAGAACGTACACAATGATGCACTTGGCCAAAAAGGGCGTATGCGTTTTTTCCTGAATATATTCAGGAAAAAACGCATACGCCCTTTTTGGCCAACCAAGCAAGCTTGCAAAGGAAATCTGCACTACAATGAAGTCTCACTTCCCCCCGGTCAAAAGGGCCATCTGAAAAAAGTGTAAAATCCAGAAAGGCAAGACAGGCCATGGAGAACTGGGAGCCTTGTTATGCTGATGGGTGGGATGTAAATTGCCAACAACCACTCGTGAGAAGTGTATGGTGTTTCCTGAAACATCTAAAAAACAAAGCAACAGAACCTAGGGCACTTCCACTTATGGTCCTATAGCTTAGGGAAATTAAAATCAAAAAGACACAGCCACCCCAAAGTTTGGAACGGCTCTGTTTACAAGAACCTCGTTTACAGTACAAGTTCTACATCGGAGAAAGTGAAAAATGGATAAAGAACTTGTGGTATTTACTTACAAAGCAATATCACTCAGCAATGAAATCTGTGTCATCAGGCCCTTAGCAGCACAATGAGTGGATTCAGGTATGATGATTCTAACTGAAATAAGTCACACAGAAAAAGAAACATCATAAGATATCACTAATACACGGAATGTAAACTTGGCTACACAGGAACTGAATTACATAACAGAACAGGGTCTCAAATTTAGAAAACCAACTTATGCTTGCTTAAGGGGAAAGGTGAGTTGGGGTGCTGCATAAAACCAGAGATTGAAATGAGCACAGATAAAGTTCCTTAAGCCAAATATGGAATAGACAAGAGCTACTCCTTGCTCAACGAAATGGACTCAACACCCCATATTAAACGCCTAAGAATGTACCTGACTAGTAAGTATCTTAAAACCTATGGATTGCTATGTCTCCAAAAGAGAATCAAGCGTGTGTACAGGGGCATAAACGCAGCAGTGATAGGATTGGAGAGGTTCGGTGAGCAAATGAAGACCCTTTGAAGTCATATTGCATGGTACGCATTACACGGGTCTCAACTCTCCAGGTTTAAGGTATTCTTCCTTCAGCTAAAACATGCATGTGGAACCCAAGTATGATCAACCATGTGAACGGGAGACGTGTTCAAATATGTCTCAGTTTTCCTCCCCTGGTACTCGGGTGCAACATTCCAGACGCTTTACTAACACTCTCCCCACTTGGAGAGTCAGCGCCTTTAACCTCCTGTTTGGCCCAGTTTGCAATTTCTGCGGAAGATGAACAGGAATAGCGAGAACCAATGAGAGGCTAGCTGGAGGTGTCTGGATGGGCAAATTTAACTCTCGTTTCCCACCAGGAAGAGGAAATAACCAAAGGCTCAGCGTGCCGTACCGGAACCAGATTAGGGCCTGAAGACATCCTGCGGTGTTGCGGCCAGGTCACAAGAAAGCGAGTTGAAGAAAGGAGCTCAGGGGCACTGTAATTCACAAACCTGCAGAGTTATAAATGACAGCTATCGTCCAAAAATATACTGAAGTAAGGCTGCCAAGAGGACTTGAAAGCGGGGCAGAATTGCAGGAAACCGATTTCAGGAGGTAGACTGGAATTGCATTGAAAGCATAGGAAAAGAGGCAGAACGTCCACAATGATGCACTTGGCCAAAAAGGGCGTATGCGTTTTTTCCTGAATATATTCAGGAAAAAACGCATACGCCCTTTTTGGCCAACCAAGCAAGCTTGCAAAGGAAATCTGCACTACAATGAAGTCTCACTTCCCCCCGGTCAAAAGGGCCATCTGAAAAAAGTGTAAAATCCAGAAAGGCAGGACAGGCCATGGAGAACTGGGAGCCTTGTTATGCTGATGGGCGGGATGTAAATTGCCAACAGACACTGGGGAGAAGTGTATGGTGTTTCCTGAAACATCTAAAAAACAAAGCAACAGAGCCTAGGGCACTGCCACTTATGGTCCTATAGCTTAGGGAAATTAAAATCAAAAAGACACAGCCGCCCCAAAGTTTGGGACGCCTCTGTTTACAAGAACCTCGTTTACAGTACAAGTTCAACATCGCAGAAAGTGAAAAATGTATAAAGAACTTGTGGTACTTACGTACAATGCAGTATCACTCAGCAATGAAATCTATGTCATCAGGCCCGTAGCAGCATAATGAGTGGATTCAGGTATGATGATTCTAACTGAAATAAGTCACACAGAAAAAGAAACATCATAAGTTATCACTAATACACGGAATGTAAACTTGGCTACACAGGAACTGAATTACATAACAGAACAGGGTCTCAAATTTAGAAAACCAACTTATGCTTGCTTAAGGGGAAAGGTGAGTTGGGGTGCTGCATAAAACCAGAGATTGAAATGAGCACAGATAAAGTTCCTTAAGCCAAATATGGAATAGACAAGAGCTACTCCTTGCTCAACGAAATGGACTCAAAACCCCATATTAAACCCCTAAGAATGTACCTGACTAGTAAGTATCTTAAAACCTATGGATTGCTATGTCTCCAAAAGAGAATCAAGCGTGTGTACAGGGGCATAAACGCAGCAGTGATAGGATTGGAGAGGTTCGGTGAGCAAATGAAGACCCTTTGAAGTCATATTGCATGGTACCCATTACACGGGTCTCAACTCTCCAGGTTTAAGGTATTCTTCCTTCAGCTAAAACATGCATGTGGAACCTAGAGTATGATCAACCATGTGAACGGGAGACGTGTTCAAATATGTCTCAGTTTTCCTCCCCTGGTACTCGGGTGCAACATTCCAGACGCTTTACTAACACTCTCCCGACTTGGAGAGTCAGTCCCTTTAACCTCCTGTTTGGCCCAGTTTGCAATTTCTGCGGAAGATGAACAGGAATAGCGAGAACCAATGAGAGACTAGCTGGAGGTGTCTGGACGGGCAAAATTAACTCTCATTTCCCACCAGGAAGAGGAATTAACCAAAGGCTCACCGTGCCGTGCCAGAACCAGATTAGGGCCTGAAGCCATCCTGCGGTGTTGCGGCCAGGTCACAAGAAAGCGAGTTGAAGAAAGGAGCTCAGGGGCACTGTAATTCACAAACCTGCAGACTTATAAATGACAGCTATCGTCCAAAAATAGACTGAAGTAAGGCTGCCAAGAGGACTTGAAAGCAGGGCAGAATTGCAGGAAACCGATTTCAGGAGGTAGACTGGAATTGCATTGAAAGCATAGGAAAAGAGGCAGAACGTCCACAATGATGCACTTGGCCAAAAAGGGCGTATGCGTTTTTTCCTGAATATATTCAGGAAAAAACGCATACGCCCTTTTTGGCCAACCAAGCAAGCTTGCAAAGGAAATCTGCACTACAATGAAGTCTCACTTCCCCCCGGTCAAAAGGGCCATCTGAAAAAAGTGTAAAATCCAGAAAGTCAAGACAGGCCATGGAGAACTGGGAGCCTTGTTCTGCTGATGGGCGGGATGTAAATTGCCAACAACCACTCGGGAGAAGTGTATGGTGTTTCCTGAAACATCTAAAAAACAAAGCAACAGAACCTAGGGCACTTCCACTTATGGTCCTATAGCTTAGGGAAATTAAAATCAAAAAGACACAGCCACCCCAAAGTTTGGAACGGCTCTGTTTACAAGAACCTCGTTTACAGTACAAGTTCAACATCGGAGAAAGTGAAAAATGGATAAAGAACTTGTGGTATTTACTTACAAAGCAATATCACTCAGCAATGAAATCTGTGTCATCAGGCCCTTAGCAGCACAATGAGTGGATTCAGGTATGATGATTCTAAGTGAAATAAGTCACACAGAAAAAGAAACATCATAAGATATCACTAATACACGGAATGTAAACTTGGCTACACAGGAACTGAATTCCAAAACAGAACAGTGTGTGAAATTTAGAAAACCAACTTATGCTTGCTTAAGGGGAAAGGTGAGTTGGGGTGCTGCATAAAACCAGAGATTGAAATGAGCACAGATAAAGTTCCTTAAGCCAAATATGGAATAGACAAGAGCTACTCCTTGCTCAACGAAATGGACTCAACACCGCATATTAAACGCCTAAGAATGTACCTGACTAGTAAGTATCTTAAAACCTATGGATTGCTATGTCTCCAAAAGAGAATCAAGCGTGTGTACAGGGGCATAAACGCAGCAGTGATAGGATTGGAGAGGTTCGGTGAGCAAATGAAGACCCTTTGAAGTCATATTGCATGGTACGCATTACACGGGTCTCAACTCTCCAGGTTTAAGGTATTCTTCCTTCAGCTAAAACATGCATGTGGAACCCAAGTATGATCAACCATGTGAACGGGAGACGTGTTCAAATATGTCTCAGTTTTCCTCCCCTGGTACTCGGGTGCAACATTCCAGACGCTTTACTAACACTCTCCCCACTTGGAGAGTCAGCGCCTTTAACATCCTGTTTGGCCCAGTTTGCAATTTCTGCGGAAGATGAACAGGAATAGCGAGAACCAATGAGAGGCTAGCTGGAGGTGTCTGGACGGGCAAATTTAACTCTCATTTCCCACCAGGAAGAGGAAATAACCAAAGGCTCAGCGTGCCGTACCGGAAACAGATTAGGGCCTGAAGACATCCTGCGGTGTTGCGGCCAGGTCACAAGAAAGCGAGTTGAAGAAAGGAGCTCAGGGGCACTGTAATTCACAAACCTGCAGAGTTATAAATGACAGCTATCGTCCAAAAATATACTGAAGTAAGGCTGCCAAGAGGACTTGAAAGCAGGGCAGAATTGCAGGAAACCGATTTCAGGAGGTAGACTGGAATTGCATTGAAAGCATAGGAAAAGAGGCAGAACGTACACAATGATGCACTTGGCCAAAAAGGGCGTATGCGTTTTTTCCTGAATATATTCAGGAAAAAACGCATACGCCCTTTTTGGCCAACCAAGCAAGCTTGCAAAGGAAATCTGCACTACAATGAAGTCTCACTTCCCCCCGGTCAAAAGGGCCATCTGAAAAAAGTGTAAAATCCAGAAAGGCAAGACAGGCCATGGAGAACTGGGAGCCTTGTTATGCTGATGGGTGGGATGTAAATTGCCAACAACCACTCGTGAGAAGTGTATGGTGTTTCCTGAAACATCTAAAAAACAAAGCAACAGAACCTAGGGCACTTCCACTTATGGTCCTATAGCTTAGGGAAATTAAAATCAAAAAGACACAGCCACCCCAAAGTTTGGAACGGCTCTGTTTACAAGAACCTCGTTTACAGTACAAGTTCTACATCGGAGAAAGTGAAAAATGGATAAAGAACTTGTGGTATTTACTTACAAAGCAATATCACTCAGCAATGAAATCTGTGTCATCAGGCCCTTAGCAGCACAATGAGTGGATTCAGGTATGATGATTCTAACTGAAATAAGTCACACAGAAAAAGAAACATCATAAGATATCACTAATACACGGAATGTAAACTTGGCTACACAGGAACTGAATTACATAACAGAACAGGGTCTCAAATTTAGAAAACCAACTTATGCTTGCTTAAGGGGAAAGGTGAGTTGGGGTGCTGCATAAAACCAGAGATTGAAATGAGCACAGATAAAGTTCCTTAAGCCAAATATGGAATAGACAAGAGCTACTCCTTGCTCAACGAAATGGACTCAACACCCCATATTAAACGCCTAAGAATGTACCTGACTAGTAAGTATCTTAAAACCTATGGATTGCTATGTCTCCAAAAGAGAATCAAGCGTGTGTACAGGGGCATAAACGCAGCAGTGATAGGATTGGAGAGGTTCGGTGAGCAAATGAAGACCCTTTGAAGTCATATTGCATGGTACCCATTACACGGGTCTCAACTCTCCAGGTTTAAGGTATTCTTCCTTCAGCTAAAACATGCATGTGGAACCCAAGTATGATCAACCATGTGAACGGGAGACGTGTTCAAATATGTCTCAGTTTTCCTCCCCTGGTACTCGGGTGCAACATTCCAGACGCTTTACTAACACTCTCCCCACTTGGAGAGTCAGCGCCTTTAACCTCCTGTTTGGCCCAGTTTGCAATTTCTGCGGAAGATGAACAGGAATAGCGAGAACCAATGAGAGGCTAGCTGGAGGTGTCTGGATGGGCAAATTTAACTCTCGTTTCCCACCAGGAACAGGAAATAACCAAAGGCTCAGCGTGCCGTACCGGAACCAGATTAGGGCCTGAAGACATCCTGCGGTGTTGCGGCCAGGTCACAAGAAAGCGAGTTGAAGAAAGGAGCTCAGGGGCACTGTAATTCACAAACCTGCAGAGTTATAAATGACAGCTATCGTCCAAAAATATACTGAAGTAAGGCTGCCAAGAGGACTTGAAAGCGGGGCAGAATTGCAGGAAACCGATTTCAGGAGGTAGACTGGAATTGCATTGAAAGCATAGGAAAAGAGGCAGAACGTCCACAATGATGCACTTGGCCAAAAAGGGCGTATGCGTTTTTTCCTGAATATATTCAGGAAAAAACGCATACGCCCTTTTTGGCCAACCAAGCAAGCTTGCAAAGGAAATCTGCACTACAATGAAGTCTCACTTCCCCCCGGTCAAAAGGGCCATCTGAAAAAAGTGTAAAATCCAGAAAGGCAGGACAGGCCATGGAGAACTGGGAGCCTTGTTATGCTGATGGGCGGGATGTAAATTGCCAACAGACACTGGGGAGAAGTGTATGGTGTTTCCTGAAACATCTAAAAAACAAAGCAACAGAGCCTAGGGCACTGCCACTTATGGTCCTATAGCTTAGGGAAATTAAAATCAAAAAGACACAGCCGCCCCAAAGTTTGGGACGCCTCTGTTTACAAGAACCTCGTTTACAGTACAAGTTCAACATCGCAGAAAGTGAAAAATGTATAAAGAACTTGTGGTACTTACGTACAATGCAGTATCACTCAGCAATGAAATCTATGTCATCAGGCCCGTAGCAGCATAATGAGTGGATTCAGGTATGATGATTCTAACTGAAATAAGTCACACAGAAAAAGAAACATCATAAGTTATCACTAATACACGGAATGTAAACTTGGCTACACAGGAACTGAATTACATAACAGAACAGGGTCTCAAATTTAGAAAACCAACTTATGCTTGCTTAAGGGGAAAGGTGAGTTGGGGTGCTGCATAAAACCAGAGATTGAAATGAGCACAGATAAAGTTCCTTAAGCCAAATATGGAATAGACAAGAGCTACTCCTTGCTCAACGAAATGGACTCAAAACCCCATATTAAACCCCTAAGAATGTACCTGACTAGTAAGTATCTTAAAACCTATGGATTGCTATGTCTCCAAAAGAGAATCAAGCGTGTGTACAGGGGCATAAACGCAGCAGTGATAGGATTGGAGAGGTTCGGTGAGCAAATGAAGACCCTTTGAAGTCATATTGCATGGTACCCATTACACGGGTCTCAACTCTCCAGGTTTAAGGTATTCTTCCTTCAGCTAAAACATGCATGTGGAACCTAGAGTATGATCAACCATGTGAACGGGAGACGTGTTCAAATATGTCTCAGTTTTCCTCCCCTGGTACTCGGGTGCAACATTCCAGACGCTTTACTAACACTCTCCCGACTTGGAGAGTCAGTCCCTTTAACCTCCTGTTTGGCCCAGTTTGCAATTTCTGCGGAAGATGTACAGGAATAGCGAGAACCAATGAGAGGCTAGCTGGAGGTGTCTGGACGGGCAAATTTAACTCTCATTTCCCACCAGGAAGAGGAAATAACCAAAGGCTCAGCGTGCCGTGCCGGAACCAGATTAAGGCCTGAAGCCATCCTGCGGTGTTGCGGACAGGTCACAAGAAAGCAAGTTGAAGAAAGGAGCTCAGGGGCACTGTAATTCACAAACCTGCAGAGTTATAAATGACAGCTATCGTCCAAAAATAGACTGAAGTAAGGCTGCCAAGAGGACTTGAAAGCGGGGCAGAATTGCAGGAAAGTGATTTCAGGAGGTAGACTGGAATTGCATTGAAAGCATAGGAAAAGAGGCAGAACGTCCACAATGATGCACTTGGCCAAAAAGGGCGTATGCGTTTTTTCCTGAATATATTCAGGAAAAAACGCATACGCCCTTTTTGGCCAACCAAGCAAGCTTGCAAAGGAAATCTGCACTACAATGAAGTCTCACTTCCCCCCGGTCAAAAGGGCCATCTGAAAAAAGTGTAAAATCCAGAAAGGCAGGACAGGCCATGGAGAACTGGGAGCCTTGTTATGCTGATGGGCGGGATGTAAATTGCCAACAACCACTCGGGAGAAGTGTATGGTGTTTCCTGAAACATCTAAAAAACAAAGCAACAGAGCCTAGGGCACTTCCACTTATGGTCCTATAGCTTAGGGAAATTAAAATCAAAAAGACACAGCCACCCCAAAGTTTGGGACGCCTCCGTTTATAAGAACCTCGTTTACCATACAAGTTCAATATCACAGAAAGTGAAAAATGGATAAAGAACTTGTGGTACTTACGTACAATGCAGTATCACTCAGCAATGAAATCTATGTCATCAGGCCCGTAGCAGCATAATGAGTGGATTCAGGTACGATGATTCTAACTGAAATAAGTCACACAGAAAAAGAAACATCATAAGATATCACTAATACACGGAATGTAAACTTGGCTACACAGGAACTGAATTACAGAACAGAACAGGGTCTCAAATTTAGAAAACCAACTTATGCTTGCTTAAGGGGAAAGGTGAGTTGGGGTGCTGCATAAAACCAGAGATTGAAATGAGCACAGATAAAGTTCCTTAAGCCAAATATGGAATAGACAAGAGCTACTCCTTGCTCAACGAAATGGACTCAACACCCCATATTAAACGCCTAAGAATGTACCTGACTAGTAAGTATCTTAAAACCTATGGATTGCTATGTCTCCGAAAGAGAATCAAGCATGTGTACAGGGGCATAAACGCAGCAGTGATAGGATTGGAGAGGTTCGGTGAGCAAATGAAGACCCTTTGAAGTCATATTGCATGGTACCCATTCCACGGGTTTCAAATACCCAGGTTTAAGGTATTCTTCCTCAGCTAAAACATGTATGTGGAACCTAGAGTATGATCAACCATGTGATCGCGAGACGTGTTCAAATATGTCTCAGTTTTCCTCCCCTGGTACTCGGGTGCAACATTCCAGACGCTTTACTAACACTCTCCCGACTTGGAGAGTCAGTCCCTTTAACCTCCTGTTTGGCCCAGTTTGCAATTTCTGCGGAAGATGAACAGGAATAGCGAGAACCAATGAGAGACTAGCTGGAGGTGTCTGGACGGGCAAAATTAACTCTCATTTCCCACCAGGAAGAGGAATTAACCAAAGGCTCACCGTGCCGTGCCAGAACCAGATTAGGGCCTGAAGCCATCCTGCGGTGTTGCGGCCAGGTCACAAGAAAGCGAGTTGAAGAAAGGAGCTCAGGGGCACTGTAATTCACAAACCTGCAGACTTATAAATGACAGCTATCGTCCAAAAATAGACTGAAGTAAGGCTGCCAAGAGGACTTGAAAGCGGGGCAGAATTGCAGGAAACCGATTTCAGGAGGTAGACTGGAATTGCATTGAAAGCATAGGAAAAGAGGCAGAACGTACACAATGATGCACTTGGCCAAAAAGGGCGTATGCGTTTTTTCCTGAATATATTCAGGAAAAAACGCATACGCCCTTTTTGGCCAACCAAGCAAGCTTGCAAAGGAAATCTGCACTACAATGAAGTCTCACTTCCCCCCGGTCAAAAGGGCCATCTGAAAAAAGTGTAAAATCCAGAAAGGCAAGACAGGCCATGGAGAACTGGGAGCCTTGTTCTGCTGATGGGCGGGATGTAAATTGCCAACAACCACTCGGGAGAAGTGTATGGTGTTTCCTGAAACATCTAAAAAACAAAGCAACAGAACCTAGGGCACTTCCACTTATGGTCCTATAGCTTAGGGAAATTAAAATCAAAAAGACACAGCCACCCCAAAGTTTGGAACGGCTCTGTTTACAAGAACCTCGTTTACAGTACAAGTTCAACATCGGAGAAAGTGAAAAATGGATAAAGAACTTGTGGTATTTACTTACAAAGCAATATCACTCAGCAATGAAATCTGTGTCATCAGGCCCTTAGCAGCACAATGAGTGGATTCAGGTATGATGATTCTAACTGAAATAAGTCACACAGAAAAAGAAACATCATAAGATATCACTAATACACGGAATGTAAACTTGGCTACACAGGAACTGAATTCCAAAACAGAACAGTGTCTCAAATTTAGAAAACCAACTTATGCTTGCTTAAGGGGAAAGGTGAGTTGGGGTGCTGCATAAAACCAGAGATTGAAATGAGCACAGATAAAGTTCCTTAAGCCAAATATGGAATAAACAAGAGCTACTCCTTGCTCAACGAAATGGACTCAACACCCCATATTAAACGCCTAAGAATGTACCTGACTAGTAAGTATCTTAAAACCTATGGATTGCTATGTCTCCAAAAGAGAATCAAGCGTGTGTACAGGGGCATAAACGCAGCAGTGATAGGATTGGAGAGGTTCGGTGAGCAAATGAAGACCCTTTGAAGTCATATTGCATGGTACGCATTACACGGGTCTCAACTCTCCAGGTTTAAGGTATTCTTCCTTCAGCTAAAACATGCATGTGGAACCCAAGTATGATCAACCATGTGAACGGGAGACGTGTTCAAATATGTCTCAGTTTTCCTCCCCTGGTACTCGGGTGCAACATTCCAGACGCTTTACTAACACTCTCCCCACTTGGAGAGTCAGCGCCTTTAACCTCCTGTTTGGCCCAGTTTGCAATTTCTGCGGAAGATGAACAGGAATAGCGAGAACCAATGAGAGGCTAGCTGGAGGTGTCTGGACGGGCAAATTTAACTCTCATTTCCCACCAGGAAGAGGAAATAACCAAAGGCTCAGCGTGCCGTACCGGAACCAGATTAGGGCCTGAAGACATCCTGCGGTGTTGCGGCCAGGTCACAAGAAAGCGAGTTGAAGAAAGGAGCTCAGGGGCACTGTAATTCACAAACCTGCAGAGTTATAAATGACAGCTATCGTCCAAAAATATACTGAAGTAAGGCTGCCAAGAGGACTTGAAAGCGGGGCAGAATTGCAGGAAACCGATTTCAGGAGGTAGACTGGAATTGCATTGAAAGCATAGGAAAAGAGGCAGAACGTCCACAATGATGCACTTGGCCAAAAAGGGCGTATGCGTTTTTTCCTGAATATATTCAGGAAAAAACGCATACGCCCTTTTTGGCCAACCAAGCAAGCTTGCAAAGGAAATCTGCACTACAATGAAGTCTCACTTCCCCCCGGTCAAAAGGGCCATCTGAAAAAAGTGTAAAATCCAGAAAGGCAGGACAGGCCATGGAGAACTGGGAGCCTTGTTATGCTGATGGGCGGGATGTAAATTGCCAACAACCACTCGGGAGAAGTGTATGGTGTTTCCTGAAACATCTAAAAAACAAAGCAACAGAGCCTAGGGCACTGCCACTTATGGTCCTATAGCTTAGGGAAATTAAAATCAAAAAGACACAGCCACCCCAAAGTTTGGGACGCCTCCGTTTATAAGAACCTCGTTTACCATACAAGTTCAATATCACAGAAAGTGAAAAATGGATAAAGAACTTGTGGTACTTACGTACAATGCAGTATCACTCAGCAATGAAATCTATGTCATCAGGCCCTTAGCAGCATAATGAGTGGATTCAGGTACGATGATTCTAACTGAAATAAGTCACACAGAAAAAGAAACATCATAAGATATCACTAATACACGGAATGTAAACTTGGCTACACAGGAACTGAATTACAGAACAGAACAGGGTCTCAAATTTAGAAAACCAACTTATGCTTGCTTAAGGGGAAAGGTGAGTTGGGGTGCTGCATAAAACCAGAGATTGAAATGAGCACAGATAAAGTTCCTTAAGCCAAATATGGAATAGACAAGAGCTACTCCTTGCTCAACGAAATGGACTCAACACCGCATATTAAACGCCTAAGAATGTACCTGACTAGTAAGTATCTTAAAACCTATGGATTGCTATGTCTCCGAAAGAGAATCAAGCATGTGTACAGGGGCATAAACGCAGCAGTGATAGGATTGGAGATGTTCGGTGAGCAAATGAAGACCCTTTGAAGTCATATTGCATGGTACCCATTCCACGGGTTTCAAATACCCAGGTTTAAGGTATTCTTCCTCAGCTAAAACATGCATGTGGAACCTAGAGTATGATCAACCATGTGATCGGGAGACGTGTTAAAGTATGTCTCAGTTTTCCTCCCCTGGTACTCGGGTGCAACATTCCAGACGCTTTACTAACACTCTCCCGACTTGGAGAGTCAGTCCCTTTAACCTCCTGTTTGGCCCAGTTTGCAATTTCTGCGGAAGATGAACAGGAATAGCGAGAACCAATGAGAGACTAGCTGGAGGTGTCTGGACGGGCAAAATTAACTCTCATTTCCCACCAGGAAGAGGAATTAACCAAAGGCTCAGCGTGCCGTGCCAGAACCAGATTAGGGCCTGAAGCCATCCTGCGGTGTTGCGGCCAGGTCACAAGAAAGCGAGTTGAAGAAAGGAGCTCAGGGGCACTGTAATTCACAAACCTGCAGACTTATAAATGACAGCTATCGTCCAAAAATAGACTGAAGTAAGGCTGCCAAGAGGACTTGAAAGCAGGGCAGAATTGCAGGAAACCGATTTCAGGAGGTAGACTGGAATTGCATTGAAAGCATAGGAAAAGAGGCAGAACGTCCACAATGATGCACTTGGCCAAAAAGGGCGTATGCGTTTTTTCCTGAATATATTCAGGAAAAAACGCATACGCCCTTTTTGGCCAACCAAGCAAGCTTGCAAAGGAAATCTGCACTACAATGAAGTCTCACTTCCCCCCGGTCAAAAGGGCCATCTGAAAAAAGTGTAAAATCCAGAAAGGCAAGACAGGCCATGGAGAACTGGGAGCCTTGTTCTGCTGATGGGCGGGATGTAAATTGCCAACAACCACTCGGGAGAAGTGTATGGTGTTTCCTGAAACATCTAAAAAACAAAGCAACAGAACCTAGGGCACTTCCACTTATGGTCCTATAGCTTAGGGAAATTAAAATCAAAAAGACACAGCCACCCCAAAGTTTGGAACGGCTCTGTTTACAAGAACCTCGTTTACAGTACAAGTTCAACATCGGAGAAAGTGAAAAATGGATAAAGAACTTGTGGTATTTACTTACAAAGCAATATCACTCAGCAATGAAATCTGTGTCATCAGGCCCTTAGCAGCACAATGAGTGGATTCAGGTATGATGATTCTAACTGAAATAAGTCACACAGAAAAAGAAACATCATAAGATATCACTAATACACGGAATGTAAACTTGGCTACACAGGAACTGAATTCCAAAACAGAACAGTGTCTCAAATTTAGAAAACCAACTTATGCTTGCTTAAGGGGAAAGGTGAGTTGGGGTGCTGCATAAAACCAGAGATTGAAATGAGCACAGATAAAGTTCCTTAAGCCAAATATGGAATAAACAAGAGCTACTCCTTGCTCAACGAAATGGACTCAACACCCCATATTAAACGCCTAAGAATGTACCTGACTAGTAAGTATCTTAAAACCTATGGATTGCTATGTCTCCAAAAGAGAATCAAGCGTGTGTACAGGGGCATAAACGCAGCAGTGATAGGATTGGAGAGGTTCGGTGAGCAAATGAAGACCCTTTGAAGTCATATTGCATGGTACGCATTACACGGGTCTCAACTCTCCAGGTTTAAGGTATTCTTCCTTCAGCTAAAACATGCATGTGGAACCCAAGTATGATCAACCATGTGAACGGGAGACGTGTTCAAATATGTCTCAGTTTTCCTCCCCTGGTACTCGGGTGCAACATTCCAGACGCTTTACTAACACTCTCCCCACTTGGAGAGTCAGCGCCTTTAACCTCCTGTTTGGCCCAGTTTGCAATTTCTGCGGAAGATGAACAGGAATAGCGAGAACCAATGAGAGGCTAGCTGGAGGTGTCTGGACGGGCAAATTTAACTCTCATTTCCCACCAGGAAGAGGAAATAACCAAAGGCTCAGCGTGCCGTACCGGAACCAGATTAGGGCCTGAAGACATCCTGCGGTGTTGCGGCCAGGTCACAAGAAAGCGAGTTGAAGAAAGGAGCTCAGGGGCACTGTAATTCACAAACCTGCAGAGTTATAAATGACAGCTATCGTCCAAAAATATACTGAAGTAAGGCTGCCAAGAGGACTTGAAAGCGGGGCAGAATTGCAGGAAACCGATTTCAGGAGGTAGACTGGAATTGCATTGAAAGCATAGGAAAAGAGGCAGAACGTCCACAATGATGCACTTGGCCAAAAAGGGCGTATGCGTTTTTTCCTGAATATATTCAGGAAAAAACGCATACGCCCTTTTTGGCCAACCAAGCAAGCTTGCAAAGGAAATCTGCACTACAATGAAGTCTCACTTCCCCCCGGTCAAAAGGGCCATCTGAAAAAAGTGTAAAATCCAGAAAGGCAGGACAGGCCATGGAGAACTGGGAGCCTTGTTATGCTGATGGGCGGGATGTAAATTGCCAACAACCACTCGGGAGAAGTGTATGGTGTTTCCTGAAACATCTAAAAAACAAAGCAACAGAGCCTAGGGCACTGCCACTTATGGTCCTATAGCTTAGGGAAATTAAAATCAAAAAGACACAGCCACCCCAAAGTTTGGGACGCCTCCGTTTATAAGAACCTCGTTTACCATACAAGTTCAATATCACAGAAAGTGAAAAATGGATAAAGAACTTGTGGTACTTACGTACAATGCAGTATCACTCAGCAATGAAATCTATGTCATCAGGCCCGTAGCAGCATAATGAGTGGATTCAGGTACGATGATTCTAACTGAAATAAGTCACACAGAAAAAGAAACATCATAAGATATCACTAATACACGGAATGTAAACTTGGCTACACAGGAACTGAATTACAGAACAGAACAGGGTCTCAAATTTAGAAAACCAACTTATGCTTGCTTAAGGGGAAAGGTGAGTTGGGGTGCTGCATAAAACCAGAGATTGAAATGAGCACAGATAAAGTTCCTTAAGCCAAATATGGAATAGACAAGAGCTACTCCTTGCTCAACGAAATGGACTCAACACCGCATATTAAACGCCTAAGAATGTACCTGACTAGTAAGTATCTTAAAACCTATGGATTGCTATGTCTCCGAAAGAGAATCAAGCATGTGTACAGGGGCATAAACGCAGCAGTGATAGGATTGGAGATGTTCGGTGAGCAAATGAAGACCCTTTGAAGTCATATTGCATGGTACCCATTCCACGGGTTTCAAATACCCAGGTTTAAGGTATTCTTCCTCAGCTAAAACATGCATGTGGAACCTAGAGTATGATCAACCATGTGATCGGGAGACGTGTTAAAGTATGTCTCAGTTTTCCTCCCCTGGTACTCGGGTGCAACATTCCAGACGCTTTACTAACACTCTCCCGACTTGGAGAGTCAGTCCCTTTAACCTCCTGTTTGGCCCAGTTTGCAATTTCTGCGGAAGATGAACAGGAATAGCGAGAACCAATGAGAGACTAGCTGGAGGTGTCTGGACGGGCAAAATTAACTCTCATTTCCCACCAGGAAGAGGAATTAACCAAAGGCTCAGCGTGCCGTGCCAGAACCAGATTAGGGCCTGAAGCCATCCTGCGGTGTTGCGGCCAGGTCACAAGAAAGCGAGTTGAAGAAAGGAGCTCAGGGGCACTGTAATTCACAAACCTGCAGAGTTATAAATGACAGCTATCGTCCAAAAATAGACTGAAGTAAGGCTGCCAAGAGGACTTGAAAGCAGGGCAGAATTGCAGGAAACCGATTTCAGGAGGTAGACTGGAATTGCATTGAAAGCATAGGAAAAGAGGCAGAACGTCCACAATGATGCACTTGGCCAAAAAGGGCGTATGCGTTTTTTCCTGAATATATTCAGGAAAAAACGCATACGCCCTTTTTGGCCAACCAAGCAAGCTTGCAAAGGAAATCTGCACTACAATGAAGTCTCACTTCCCCCCGGTCAAAAGGGCCATCTGAAAAAAGTGTAAAATCCAGAAAGGCAAGACAGGCCATGGAGAACTGGGAGCCTTGTTCTGCTGATGGGCGGGATGTAAATTGCCAACAACCACTCGGGAGAAGTGTATGGTGTTTCCTGAAACATCTAAAAAACAAAGCAACAGAACCTAGGGCACTTCCACTTATGGTCCTATAGCTTAGGGAAATTAAAATCAAAAAGACACAGCCACCCCAAAGTTTGGAACGGCTCTGTTTACAAGAACCTCGTTTACAGTACAAGTTCAACATCGGAGAAAGTGAAAAATGGATAAAGAACTTGTGGTATTTACTTACAAAGCAATATCACTCAGCAATGAAATCTGTGTCATCAGGCCCTTAGCAGCACAATGAGTGGATTCAGGTATGATGATTCTAAGTGAAATAAGTCACACAGAAAAAGAAACATCATAAGATATCACTAATACACGGAATGTAAACTTGGCTACACAGGAACTGAATTCCAAAACAGAACAGGGTCTCAAATTTAGAAAACCAACTTATGCTTGCTTAAGGGGAAAGGTGAGTTGGGGTGCTGCATAAAACCAGAGATTGAAATGAGCACAGATAAAGTTCCTTAAGCCAAATATGGAATAGACAAGAGCTACTCCTTGCTCAACGAAATGGACAAAACACCCCATATTAAACGCCTAAGAATGTACCTGACTAGTAAGTATCTTAAAACCTATGGATTGCTATGTCTCCAAAAGAGAATCAAGCGTGTGTACAGGGGCATAAACGCAGCAGTGATAGGATTGGAGAGGTTCGGTGAGCAAATGAAGACCCTTTGAAGTCATATTGCATGGTACGCATTACACGGGTCTCAACTCTCCAGGTTTAAGGTATTCTTCCTTCAGCTAAAACATGCATGTGGAACCCAAGTATGATCAACCATGTGAACGGGAGACGTGTTCAAATATGTCTCAGTTTTCCTCCCCTGGTACTCGGGTGCAACATTCCAGACGCTTTACTAACACTCTCCCGACTTGGAGAGTCAGCGCCTTTAACCTCCTGTTTGGCCCAGTTTGCAATTTCTGCGGAAGATGAACAGGAATAGCGAGAACCAATGAGAGGCTAGCTGGAGGTGTCTGGACGGGCAAATTTAACTCTCATTTCCCACCAGGAAGAGGAAATAACCAAAGGCTCAGCGTGCCGTACCGGAACCAGATTAGGGCCTGAAGACATCCTGCGGTGTTGCGGCCAGGTCACAAGAAAGCGAGTTGAAGAAAGGAGCTCAGGGGCACTGTAATTCACAAACCTGCAGAGTTATAAATGACAGCTATCGTCCAAAAATAGACTGAAGTAAGGCTGCCAAGAGGACTTGAAAGCAGGGCAGAATTGCAGGAAACCGATTTCAGGAGGTAGACTGGAATTGCATTGAAAGCATAGGAAAAGAGGCAGAACGTCCACAATGATGCACTTGGCCAAAAAGGGCGTATGCGTATTTTCCTGAATATATTCAGGAAAAAACGCATACGCCCTTTTTGGCCAACCAAGCAAGCTTGCAAAGGAAATCTGCACTACAATGAAGTCTCACTTCCCCCCGGTCAAAAGGGCCATCTGAAAAAAGTGTAAAATCCAGAAAGGCAAGACAGGCCATGGAGAACTGGGAGCCTTGTTCTGCTGATGGGCGGGATGTAAATTGCCAACAACCGCTCGGGAGAAGTGTATGGTGTTTCCTGAAACATCTAAAAAACAAAGCAACAGAACCTAGGGCACTTCCACTTATGGTCCTATAGCTTAGGGAAATTAAAATCAAAAAGACACAGCCACCCCAAAGTTTGGAACGGCTCTGTTTACAAGAACCTCGTTTACAGTACAAGTTCAACATCGGAGAAAGTGAAAAATGGATAAAGAACTTGTGGTATTTACTTACAAAGCAATATCACTCAGCAATGAAATCTGTGTCATCAGGCCCTTAGCAGCACAATGAGTGGATTCAGGTATGATGATTCTAAGTGAAATAAGTCACACAGAAAAAGAAACATCATAAGATATCACTAATACACGGAATGTAAACTTGGCTACACAGGAACTGAATTCCAAAACAGAACAGTGTCTCAAATTTAGAAAACCAACTTATGCTTGCTTAAGGGGAAAGGTGAGTTGGGGTGCTGCATAAAACCAGAGATTGAAATGAGCACAGATAAAGTTCCTTAAGCCAAATATGGAATAGACAAGAGCTACTCCTTGCTCAACGAAATGGACTCAACACCCCATATTAAACGCCTAAGAATGTACCTGACTAGTAAGTATCTTAAAACCTATGGATTGCTATGTCTCCAAAAGAGAATCAAGCGTGTGTACAGGGGCATAAACGCAGCAGTGATAGGATTGGAGAGGTTCGGTGAGCAAATGAAGACCCTTTGAAGTCATATTGCATGGTACGCATTACACGGGTCTCAACTCTCCAGGTTTAAGGTATTCTTCCTTCAGCTAAAACATGCATGTGGAACCCAAGTATGATCAACCATGTGAACGGGAGACGTGTTCAAATATGTCTCAGTTTTCCTCCCCTGGTACTCGGGTGCAACATTCCAGACGCTTTACTAACACTCTCCCCACTTGGAGAGTCAGCGCCTTTAACCTCCTGTTTGGCCCAGTTTGCAATTTCTGCGGAAGATGAACAGGAATAGCGAGAACCAATGAGAGGCTAGCTGGAGGTGTCTGGACGGGCAAATTTAACTCTCATTTCCCACCAGGAAGAGGAAATAACCAAAGGCTCAGCGTGCCGTACCGGAACCAGATTAGGGCCTGAAGACATCCTGCGGTGTTGCGGCCAGGTCACAAGAAAGCGAGTTGAAGAAAGGAGCTCAGGGGCACTGTAATTCACAAACCTGCAGAGTTATAAATGACAGCTATCGTCCAAAAATATACTGAAGTAAGGCTGCCAAGAGGACTTGAAAGCAGGGCAGAATTGCAGGAAACCGATTTCAGGAGGTAGACTGGAATTGCATTGAAAGCATAGGAAAAGAGGCAGAAAGTACACAATGATGCACTTGGCCAAAAAGGGCGTATGCGTTTTTGCCTGAATATATTCAGGAAAAAACGCATACGCCCTTTTTGGCCAACCAAGCAAGCTTGCAAAGGAAATCTGCACTACAATGAAGTCTCACTTCCCCCCGGTCAAAAGGGCCATCTGAAAAAAGTGTAAAATCCAGAAAGGCAAGACAGGCCATGGAGAACTGGGAGCCTTGTTCTGCTGATGGGCGGGATGTAAATTGCCAACAACCACTCGGGAGAAGTGTATGGTGTTTCCTGAAACATCTAAAAAACAAAGCAACAGAGCCTAGGGCACTGCCACTTATGGTCCTATAGCTTAGGGAAATTAAAATCAAAAAGACACAGCCACCCCAAAGTTTGGGACGCCTCCGTTTATAAGAACCTCGTTTACCATACAAGTTCAATATCACAGAAAGTGAAAAATGGATAAAGAACTTGTGGTACTTACGTACAATGCAGTATCACTCAGCAATGAAATCTATGTCATCAGGCCCGTAGCAGCATAATGAGTGGATTCAGGTACGATGATTCTAACTGAAATAAGTCACACAGAAAAAGAAACATCATAAGATATCACTAATACACGGAATGTAAACTTGGCTACACAGGAACTGAATTACAGAACAGAACAGGGTCTCAAATTTAGAAAACCAACTTATGCTTGCTTAAGGGGAAAGGTGAGTTGGGGTGCTGCATAAAACCAGAGATTGAAATGAGCACAGATAAAGTTCCTTAAGCCAAATATGGAATAGACAAGAGCTACTCCTTGCTCAACGAAATGGACTCAACACCGCATATTAAACGCCTAAGAATGTACCTGACTAGTAAGTATCTTAAAACCTATGGATTGCTATGTCTCCGAAAGAGAATCAAGCATGTGTACAGGGGCATAAACGCAGCAGTGATAGGATTGGAGATGTTCGGTGAGCAAATGAAGACCCTTTGAAGTCATATTGCATGGTACCCATTCCACGGGTTTCAAATACCCAGGTTTAAGGTATTCTTCCTCAGCTAAAACATGCATGTGGAACCTAGAGTATGATCAACCATGTGATCGGGAGACGTGTTCAAATATGTCTCAGTTTTCCTCCCCTGGTACTCGGGTGCAACATTCCAGACGCTTTACTAACACTCTCCCGACTTGGAGAGTCAGTCCCTTTAACCTCCTGTTTGGCCCAGTTTGCAATTTCTGCGGAAGATGAACAGGAATAGCGAGAACCAATGAGAGACTAGCTGGAGGTGTCTGGACGGGCAAAATTAACTCTCATTTCCCACCAGGAAGAGGAATTAACCAAAGGCTCAGCGTGCCGTGCCAGAACCAGATTAGGGCCTGAAGCCATCCTGCGGTGTTGCGGCCAGGTCACAAGAAAGCGAGTTGAAGAAAGGAGCTCAGGGGCACTGTAATTCACAAACCTGCAGAGTTATAAATGACAGCTATCGTCCAAAAATAGACTGAAGTAAGGCTGCCAAGAGGACTTGAAAGCAGGGCAGAATTGCAGGAAACCGATTTCAGGAGGTAGACTGGAATTGCATTGAAAGCATAGGAAAAGAGGCAGAACGTCCACAATGATGCACTTGGCCAAAAAGGGCGTATGCGTTTTTTCCTGAATATATTCAGGAAAAAACGCATACGCCCTTTTTGGCCAACCAAGCAAGCTTGCAAAGGAAATCTGCACTACAATGAAGTCTCACTTCCCCCCGGTCAAAAGGGCCATCTGAAAAAAGTGTAAAATCCAGAAAGGCAAGACAGGCCATGGAGAACTGGGAGCCTTGTTCTGCTGATGGGCGGGATGTAAATTGCCAACAACCACTCGGGAGAAGTGTATGGTGTTTCCTGAAACATCTAAAAAACAAAGCAACAGAACCTAGGGCACTTCCACTTATGGTCCTATAGCTTAGGGAAATTAAAATCAAAAAGACACAGCCACCCCAAAGTTTGGAACGGCTCTGTTTACAAGAACCTCGTTTACAGTACAAGTTCAACATCGGAGAAAGTGAAAAATGGATAAAGAACTTGTGGTATTTACTTACAAAGCAATATCACTCAGCAATGAAATCTGTGTCATCAGGCCCTTAGCAGCACAATGAGTGGATTCAGGTATGATGATTCTAAGTGAAATAAGTCACACAGAAAAAGAAACATCATAAGATATCACTAATACACGGAATGTAAACTTGGCTACACAGGAACTGAATTCCAAAACAGAACAGGGTCTCAAATTTAGAAAACCAACTTATGCTTGCTTAAGGGGAAAGGTGAGTTGGGGTGCTGCATAAAACCAGAGATTGAAATGAGCACAGATAAAGTTCCTTAAGCCAAATATGGAATAGACAAGAGCTACTCCTTGCTCAACGAAATGGACAAAACACCCCATATTAAACGCCTAAGAATGTACCTGACTAGTAAGTATCTTAAAACCTATGGATTGCTATGTCTCCAAAAGAGAATCAAGCGTGTGTACAGGGGCATAAACGCAGCAGTGATAGGATTGGAGAGGTTCGGTGAGCAAATGAAGACCCTTTGAAGTCATATTGCATGGTACGCATTACACGGGTCTCAACTCTCCAGGTTTAAGGTATTCTTCCTTCAGCTAAAACATGCATGTGGAACCCAAGTATGATCAACCATGTGAACGGGAGACGTGTTCAAATATGTCTCAGTTTTCCTCCCCTGGTACTCGGGTGCAACATTCCAGACGCTTTACTAACACTCTCCCGACTTGGAGAGTCAGCGCCTTTAACCTCCTGTTTGGCCCAGTTTGCAATTTCTGCGGAAGATGAACAGGAATAGCGAGAACCAATGAGAGGCTAGCTGGAGGTGTCTGGACGGGCAAATTTAACTCTCATTTCCCACCAGGAAGAGGAAATAACCAAAGGCTCAGCGTGCCGTACCGGAACCAGATTAGGGCCTGAAGACATCCTGCGGTGTTGCGGCCAGGTCACAAGAAAGCGAGTTGAAGAAAGGAGCTCAGGGGCACTGTAATTCACAAACCTGCAGAGTTATAAATGACAGCTATCGTCCAAAAATAGACTGAAGTAAGGCTGCCAAGAGGACTTGAAAGCAGGGCAGAATTGCAGGAAACCGATTTCAGGAGGTAGACTGGAATTGCATTGAAAGCATAGGAAAAGAGGCAGAACGTCCACAATGATGCACTTGGCCAAAAAGGGCGTATGCGTTTTTTCCTGAATATATTCAGGAAAAAACGCATACGCCCTTTTTGGCCAACCAAGCAAGCTTGCAAAGGAAATCTGCACTACAATGAAGTCTCACTTCCCCCCGGTCAAAAGGGCCATCTGAAAAAAGTGTAAAATCCAGAAAGGCAAGACAGGCCATGGAGAACTGGGAGCCTTGTTCTGCTGATGGGCGGGATGTAAATTGCCAACAACCACTCGGGAGAAGTGTATGGTGTTTCCTGAAACATCTAAAAAACAAAGCAACAGAACCTAGGGCACTTCCACTTATGGTCCTATAGCTTAGGGAAATTAAAATCAAAAAGACACAGCCACCCCAAAGTTTGGAACGGCTCTGTTTACAAGAACCTCGTTTACAGTACAAGTTCAACATCGGAGAAAGTGAAAAATGGATAAAGAACTTGTGGTATTTACTTACAAAGCAATATCACTCAGCAATGAAATCTGTGTCATCAGGCCCTTAGCAGCACAATGAGTGGATTCAGGTATGATGATTCTAAGTGAAATAAGTCACACAGAAAAAGAAACATCATAAGATATCACTAATACACGGAATGTAAACTTGGCTACACAGGAACTGAATTCCAAAACAGAACAGTGTCTCAAATTTAGAAAACCAACTTATGCTTGCTTAAGGGGAAAGGTGAGTTGGGGTGCTGCATAAAACCAGAGATTGAAATGAGCACAGATAAAGTTCCTTAAGCCAAATATGGAATAGACAAGAGCTACTCCTTGCTCAACGAAATGGACTCAACACCCCATATTAAACGCCTAAGAATGTACCTGACTAGTAAGTATCTTAAAACCTATGGATTGCTATGTCTCCAAAAGAGAATCAAGCGTGTGTACAGGGGCATAAACGCAGCAGTGATAGGATTGGAGAGGTTCGGTGAGCAAATGAAGACCCTTTGAAGTCATATTGCATGGTACGCATTACACGGGTCTCAACTCTCCAGGTTTAAGGTATTCTTCCTTCAGCTAAAACATGCATGTGGAACCCAAGTATGATCAACCATGTGAACGGGAGACGTGTTCAAATATGTCTCAGTTTTCCTCCCCTGGTACTCGGGTGCAACATTCCAGACGCTTTACTAACACTCTCCCCACTTGGAGAGTCAGCGCCTTTAACCTCCTGTTTGGCCCAGTTTGCAGTTTCTGCGGAAGATGAACAGGAATAGCGAGAACCAATGAGAGGCTAGCTGGAGGTGTCTGGACGGGCAAATTTAACTCTCATTTCCCACCAGGAAGAGGAAATAACCAAAGGCTCAGCGTGCCGTACCGGAACCAGATTAGGGCCTGAAGACATCCTGCGGTGTTGCGGCCAGGTCACAAGAAAGCGAGTTGAAGAAAGGAGCTCAGGGGCACTGTAATTCACAAACCTGCAGAGTTATAAATGACAGCTATCGTCCAAAAATATACTGAAGTAAGGCTGCCAAGAGGACTTGAAAGCAGGGCAGAATTGCAGGAAACCGATTTCAAGAGGTAGACTGGAATTGCATTGAAAGCATAGGAAAAGAGGCAGAAAGTACACAATGATGCCCTTGGCCAAAAAGGGCGTATGCGTTTTTGCCTGAATATATTCAGGAAAAAACGCATACGCCCTTTTTGGCCAACCAAGCAAGCTTGCAAAGGAAATCTGCACTACAATGAAGTCTCACTTCCCCCCGGTCAAAAGGGCCATCTGAAAAAAGTGTAAAATCCAGAAAGGCAAGACAGGCCATGGAGAACTGGGAGCCTTGTTCTGCTGATGGGCGGGATGTAAATTGCCAACAACCACTCGGGAGAAGTGTATGGTGTTTCCTGAAACATCTAAAAAACAAAGCAACAGAACCTAGGGCACTTCCACTTATGGTCCTATAGCTTAGGGAAATTAAAATCAAAAAGACACAGCCACCCCAAAGTTTGGAACGGCTCTGTTTACAAGAACCTCGTTTACAGTACAAGTTCAACATCGGAGAAAGTGAAAAATGGATAAAGAACTTGTGGTATTTACTTACAAAGCAATATCACTCAGCAATGAAATCTGTGTCATCAGGCCCTTAGCAGCACAATGAGTGGATTCAGGTATGATGATTCTAACTGAAATAAGTCACACAGAAAAAGAAACATCATAAGATATCACTAATACACGGAATGTAAACTTGGCTACACAGGAACTGAATTCCAAAACAGAACAGTGTCTCAAATTTAAAAAACCAACTTATGCTTGCTTAAGGGGAAAGGTGAGTTGGGGTGCTGCATAAAACCAGAGATTGAAATGAGCACAGATAAAGTTCCTTAAGCCAAATATGGAATAGACAAGAGCTACTCCTTGCTCAACGAAATGGACTCAACACCCCATATTAAACGCCTAAGAATGTACCTGACTAGTAAGTATCTTAAAACCTATGGATTGCTATGTCTCCAAAAGAGAATCAAGCGTGTGTACAGGGGCATAAACGCAGCAGTGATAGGATTGGAGAGGTTCGGTGAGCAAATGAAGACCCTTTGAAGTCATATTGCATGGTACGCATTACACGGGTCTCAACTCTCCAGGTTTAAGGTATTCTTCCTTCAGCTAAAACATGCATGTGGAACCCAAGTATGATCAACCATGTGAACGGGAGACGTGTTCAAATATGTCTCAGTTTTCCTCCCCTGGTACTCGGGTGCAACATTCCAGACGCTTTACTAACACTCTCCCCACTTGGAGAGTCAGCGCCTTTAACCTCCTGTTTGGCCCAGTTTGCAATTTCTGCGGAAGATGAACAGGAATAGCGAGAACCAATGAGAGGCTAGCTGGAGGTGTCTGGATGGGCAAATTTAACTCTCATTTCCCACCAGGAAGAGGAAATAACCAAAGGCTCAGCGTGCCGTACCGGAACCAGATTAGGGCCTGAAGACATCCTGCGGTGTTGCGGCCAGGTCACAAGAAAGCGAGTTGAAGAAAGGAGCTCAGGGGCACTGTAATTCACAAACCTGCAGAGTTATAAATGACAGCTATCGTTCAAAAATATACTGAAGTAAGGCTGCCAAGAGGACTTGAAAGCGGGGCAGAATTGCAGGAAACCGATTTCAGGAGGTAGACTGGAATTGCATTGAAAGCATAGGAAAAGAGGCAGAACGTCCACAATGATGCACTTGGCCAAAAAGGGCGTATGCGTTTTTTCCTGAATATATTCAGGAAAAAACGCATACGCCCTTTTTGGCCAACCAAGCAAGCTTGCAAAGGAAATCTGCACTACAATGAAGTCTCACTTCCCCCCGGTCAAAAGGGCCATCTGAAAAAAGTGTAAAATCCAGAAAGGCAGGACAGGCCATGGAGAACTGGGAGCCTTGTTATGCTGATGGGCGGGATGTAAATTGCCAACAACCACTCGGGAGAAGTGTATGGTGTTTCCTGAAACATCTAAAAAACAAAGCAACAGAGCCTAGGGCACTGCCAATTATGGTCCTATAGCTTAGGGAAATTAAAATCAAAAAGACACAGCCACCCCAAAGTTTGGAACGGCTCTGTTTACAAGAACCTCGTTTACAGTACAAGTTCAACATCGGAGAAAGTGAAAAATGGATAAAGAACTTGTGGTATTTACTTACAAAGCAATATCACTCAGCAATGAAATCTGTGTCATCAGGCCCTTAGCAGCACAATGAGTGGATTCAGGTATGATGATTCTAAGTGAAATAAGTCACACAGAAAAAGAAACATCATAAGATATCACTAATACACGGAATGTAAACTTGGCTACACAGGAACTGAATTCCAAAACAGAACAGGGTCTCAAATTTAGAAAACCAACTTATGCTTGCTTAAGGGGAAAGGTGAGTTGGGGTGCTGCATAAAACCAGAGATTGAAATGAGCACAGATAAAGTTCCTTAAGCCAAATATGGAATAGACAAGAGCTACTCCTTGCTCAACGAAATGGACAAAACACCCCATATTAAACGCCTAAGAATGTACCTGACTAGTAAGTATCTTAAAACCTATGGATTGCTATGTCTCCAAAAGAGAATCAAGCGTGTGTACAGGGGCATAAACGCAGCAGTGATAGGATTGGAGAGGTTCGGTGAGCAAATGAAGACCCTTTGAAGTCATATTGCATGGTACGCATTACACGGGTCTCAACTCTCCAGGTTTAAGGTATTCTTCCTTCAGCTAAAACATGCATGTGGAACCCAAGTATGATCAACCATGTGAACGGGAGACGTGTTCAAATATGTCTCAGTTTTCCTCCCCTGGTACTCGGGTGCAACATTCCAGACGCTTTACTAACACTCTCCCGACTTGGAGAGTCAGCGCCTTTAACCTCCTGTTTGGCGCAGTTTGCAATTTCTGCGGAAGATGAACAGGAATAGCGAGAACCAATGAGAGGCTAGCTGGAGGTGTCTGGACGGGCAAATTTAACTCTCATTTCCCACCAGGAAGAGGAAATAACCAAAGGCTCAGCGTGCCGTACCGGAACCAGATTAGGGCCTGAAGACATCCTGCGGTGTTGCGGCCAGGTCACAAGAAAGCGAGTTGAAGAAAGGAGCTCAGGGGCACTGTAATTCACAAACCTGCAGAGTTATAAATGACAGCTATCGTCCAAAAATAGACTGAAGTAAGGCTGCCAAGAGGACTTGAAAGCAGGGCAGAATTGCAGGAAACCGATTTCAGGAGGTAGACTGGAATTGCATTGAAAGCATAGGAAAAGAGGCAGAACGTCCACAATGATGCACTTGGCCAAAAAGGGCGTATGCGTTTTTTCCTGAATATATTCAGGAAAAAACGCATACGCCCTTTTTGGCCAACCAAGCAAGCTTGCAAAGGAAATCTGCACTACAATGAAGTCTCACTTCCCCCCGGTCAAAAGGGCCATCTGAAAAAAGTGTAAAATCCAGAAAGGCAAGACAGGCCATGGAGAACTGGGAGCCTTGTTCTGCTGATGGGCGGGATGTAAATTGCCAACAACCACTCGGGAGAAGTGTATGGTGTTTCCTGAAACATCTAAAAAACAAAGCAACAGAACCTAGGGCACTTCCACTTATGGTCCTATAGCTTAGGGAAATTAAAATCAAAAAGACACAGCCACCCCAAAGTTTGGAACGGCTCTGTTTACAAGAACCTCGTTTACAGTACAAGTTCAACATCGGAGAAAGTGAAAAATGGATAAAGAACTTGTGGTATTTACTTACAAAGCAATATCACTCAGCAATGAAATCTGTGTCATCAGGCCCTTAGCAGCACAATGAGTGCATTCAGGTATGATGATTCTAAGTGAAATAAGTCACACAGAAAAAGAAACATCATAAGATATCACTAATACACGGAATGTAAACTTGGCTACACAGGAACTGAATTCCAAAACAGAACAGTGTCTCAAATTTAGAAAACCAACTTATGCTTGCTTAAGGGGAAAGGTGAGTTGGGGTGCTGCATAAAACCAGAGATTGAAATGAGCACAGATAAAGTTCCTTAAGCCAAATATGGAATAGACAAGAGCTACTCCTTGCTCAACGAAATGGACTCAACACCCCATATTAAACGCCTAAGAATGTACCTGACTAGTAAGTATCTTAAAACCTATGGATTGCTATGTCTCCAAAAGAGAATCAAGCGTGTGTACAGGGGCATAAACGCAGCAGTGATAGGATTGGAGAGGTTCGGTGAGCAAATGAAGACCCTTTGAAGTCATATTGCATGGTACGCATTACACGGGTCTCAACTCTCCAGGTTTAAGGTATTCTTCCTTCAGCTAAAACATGCATGTGGAACCCAAGTATGATCAACCATGTGAACGGGAGACGTGTTCAAATATGTCTCAGTTTTCCTCCCCTGGTACTCGGGTGCAACATTCCAGACGCTTTACTAACACTCTCCCCACTTGGAGAGTCAGCGCCTTTAACCTCCTGTTTGGCCCAGTTTGCAATTTCTGCGGAAGATGAACAGGAATAGCGAGAACCAATGAGAGGCTAGCTGGAGGTGTCTGGATGGGCAAATTTAACTCTCATTTCTCACCAGGAAGAGGAAATAACCAAAGGCTCAGCGTGCCGTACCGGAACCAGATTAGGGCCTGAAGACATCCTGCGGTGTTGCGGCCAGGTCACAAGAAAGCGAGTTGAAGAAAGGAGCTCAGGGGCACTGTAATTCACAAACCTGCAGAGTTATAAATGACAGCTATCGTCCAAAAATAGACTGAAGTAAGGCTGCCAAGAGGACTTGAAAGCGGGGCAGAATTGCAGGAAACCGATTTCAGGAGGTAGACTGGAATTGCATTGAAAGCATAGGAAAAGAGGCAGAACGTCCACAATGATGCACTTGGCCAAAAAGGGCGTATGCGTTTTTTCCTGAATATATTCAGGAAAAAACGCATACGCCCTTTTTGGCCAACCAAGCAAGCTTGCAAAGGAAATCTGCACTACAATGAAGTCTCACTTCCCCCCGGTCAAAAGGGCCATCTGAAAAAAGTGTAAAATCCAGAAAGGCAGGACAGGCCATGGAGAACTGGGAGCCTTGTTATGCTGATGGGCGGGATGTAAATTGCCAACAACCACTCGGGAGAAGTGTATGGTGTTTCCTGAAACATCTAAAAAACAAAGCAACAGAGCCTAGGGCACTGCCAATTATGGTCCTATAGCTTAGGGAAATTAAAATCAAAAAGACACAGCCACCCCAAAGTTTGGGACGCCTCCGTTTATAAGAACCTCGTTTACCATACAAGTTCAATATCACAGAAAGTGAAAAATGGATAAAGAACTTGTGGTACTTACGTACAATGCAGTATCACTCAGCAATGAAATCTATGTCATCAGGCCCGTAGCAGCATAATGAGTGGATTCAGGTACGATGATTCTAACTGAAATAAGTCACACAGAAAAAGAAACATCATAAGATATCACTAATACACGGAATGTAAACTTGGCTACACAGGAACTGAATTACAGAACAGAACAGGGTCTCAAATTTAGAAAACCAACTTATGCTTGCTTAAGGGGAAAGGTGAGTTGGGGTGCTGCATAAAACCAGAGATTGAAATGAGCACAGATAAAGTTCCTTAAGCCAAATATGGAATAGACAAGAGCTACTCCTTGCTCAACGAAATGGACTCAACACCGCATATTAAACGCCTAAGAATGTACCTGACTAGTAAGTATCTTAAAACCTATGGATTGCTATGTCTCCGAAAGAGAATCAAGCATGTGTACAGGGGCATAAACGCAGCAGTGATAGGATTGGAGATGTTCGGTGAGCAAATGAAGACCCTTTGAAGTCATATTGCATGGTACCCATTCCACGGGTTTCAAATACCCAGGTTTAAGGTATTCTTCCTCAGCTAAAACATGCATGTGGAACCTAGAGTATGATCAACCATGTGATCGGGAGACGTGTTCAAATATGTCTCAGTTTTCCTCCCCTGGTACTCGGGTGCAACATTCCAGACGCTTTACTAACACTCTCCCGACTTGGAGAGTCAGTACCTTTAACCTCCTGTTTGGCACAGTTTGCAATTTCTGCGGAAGATGAACAGGAATAGCGAGAACCAATGAGAGACTAGCTGGAGGTGTCTGGACGGGCAAAATTAACTCTCATTTCCCACCAGGAAGAGGAATTAACCAAAGGCTCAGCGTGCCGTGCCAGAACCAGATTAGGGCCTGAAGCCATCCTGCGGTGTTGCGGCCAGGTCACAAGAAAGCGAGTTGAAGAAAGGAGCTCAGGGCCACTGTAATTCACAAACCTGCAGACTTATAAATGACAGCTATCGTCCAAAAATAGACTGAAGTAAGGCTGCCAAGAGGACTTGAAAGCGGGGCAGAATTGCAGGAAACCGATTTCAGGAGGTAGACTGGAATTGCATTGAAAGCATAGGAAAAGAGGCAGAACGTCCAGAATGATGCACTTGGCCAAAAAGGGCGTATGCGTTTTTGCCTGAATATATTCAGGAAAAAACGCATACGCCCTTTTTGGCCAACCAAGCAAGCTTGCAAAGGAAATCTGCACTACAATGAAGTCTCACTTCCCCCCGGTCAAAAGGGCCATCTGAAAAAAGTGTAAAATCCAGAAAGGCAAGACAGGCCATGGAGAACTGGGAGCCTTGTTCTGCTGATGGGCGGGATGTAAATTGCCAACAACCACTCGGGAGAAGTGTATGGTGTTTCCTGAAACATCTAAAAAACAAAGCAACAGAACCTAGGGCACTTCCACTTATGGTCCTATAGCTTAGGGAAATTAAAATCAAAAAGACACAGCCACCCCAAAGTTTGGAACGGCTCTGTTTACAAGAACCTCGTTTACAGTACAAGTTCAACATCGGAGAAAGTGAAAAATGGATAAAGAACTTGTGGTATTTACTTACAAAGCAATATCACTCAGCAATGAAATCTGTGTCATCAGGCCCTTAGCAGCACAATGAGTGGATTCAGGTATGATGATTCTAAGTGAAATAAGTCACACAGAAAAAGAAACATCATAAGATATCACTAATACACGGAATGTAAACTTGGCTACACAGGAACTGAATTCCAAAACAGAACAGTGTCTCAAATTTAGAAAACCAACTTATGCTTGCTTAAGGGGAAAGGTGAGTTGGGGTGCTGCATAAAACCAGAGATTGAAATGAGCACAGATAAAGTTCCTTAAGCCAAATATGGAATAGACAAGAGCTACTCCTTGCTCAACGAAATGGACAAAACACCCCATATTAAACGCCTAAGAATGTACCTGACTAGTAAGTATCTTAAAACCTATGGATTGCTATGTCTCCAAAAGAGAATCAAGCGTGTGTACAGGGGCATAAACGCAGCAGTGATAGGATTGGAGAGGTTCGGTGAGCAAATGAAGACCCTTTGAAGTCATATTGCATGGTACGCATTACACGGGTCTCAACTCTCCAGGTTTAAGGTATTCTTCCTTCAGCTAAAACATGCATGTGGAACCCAAGTATGATCAACCATGTGAATGGGAGACGTGTTCAAATATGTCTCAGTTTTCCTCCCCTGGTACTCGGGTGCAACATTCCAGACGCTTTACTAACACTCTCCCCACTTGGAGAGTCAGCGCCTTTAACCTCCTGTTTGGCCCAGTTTGCAATTTCTGCGGAAGATGAACAGGAATAGCGAGAACCAATGAGAGGCTAGCTGGAGGTGTCTGGACGGGCAAATTTAACTCTCATTTCCCACCAGGAAGAGGAAATAACCAAAGGCTCAGCGTGCCGTACCGGAACCAGATTAGGGCCTGAAGACATCCTGCGGTGTTGCGGCCAGGTCACAAGAAAGCGAGTTGAAGAAAGGAGCTCAGGGGCACTGTAATTCACAAACCTGCAGAGTTATAAATGACAGCTATCGTCCAAAAATATACTGAAGTAAGGCTGCCAAGAGGACTTGAAAGCGGGGCAGAATTGCAGGAAACCGATTTCAGGAGGTAGACTGGAATTGCATTGAAAGCATAGGAAAAGAGGCAGAACGTACACAATGATGCACTTGGCCAAAAAGGGCGTATGCGTTTTTTCCTGAATATATTCAGGAAAAAACGCATACGCCCTTTTTGGCCAACCAAGCAAGCTTGCAAAGGAAATCTGCACTACAATGAAGTCTCACTTCCCCCCGGTCAAAAGGGCCATCTGAAAAAAGTGTAAAATCCAGAAAGGCAGGACAGGCCATGGAGAACTGGGAGCCTTGTTATGCTGATGGGCGGGATGTAAATTGCCAACAACCACTCGGGAGAAGTGTATGGTGTTTCCTGAAACATCTAAAAAACAAAGCAACAGAGCCTAGGGCACTGCCACTTATGGTCCTATAGCTTAGGGAAATTAAAATCAAAAAGACACAGCCACCCCAAAGTTTGGGACGCCTCCGTTTATAAGAACCTCGTTTACCATACAAGTTCAATATCACAGAAAGTGAAAAATGGATAAAGAACTTGTGGTACTTACGTACAATGCAGTATCACTCAGCAATGAAATCTATGTCATCAGGCCCGTAGCAGCATAATGAGTGGATTCAGGTACGATGATTCTAACTGAAATAAGTCACACAGAAAAAGAAACATCATAAGATATCACTAATACACGGAATGTAAACTTGGCTACACAGGAACTGAATTACAGAACAGAACAGGGTCTCAAATTTAGAAAACCAACTTATGCTTGCTTAAGGGGAAAGGTGAGTTGGGGTGCTGCATAAAACCAGAGATTGAAATGAGCACAGATAAAGTTCCTTAAGCCAAATATGGAATAGACAAGAGCTACTCCTTGCTCAACGAAATGGACTCAACACCGCATATTAAACGCCTAAGAATGTACCTGACTAGTAAGTATCTTAAAACCTATGGATTGCTATGTCTCCGAAAGAGAATCAAGCATGTGTACAGGGGCATAAACGCAGCAGTGATAGGGTTGGAGATGTTCGGTGAACAAATGAAGACCCTTTGAAGTCATATTGCATGGTACCCATTCCACGGTTTTCAAATACCCAGGTTTAAGGTATTCTTCCTTAAGCTAAAACATGCATGTGGAACCTAGAGTATGATCAACCATGTGATCGGGAGACGTGTTAAAATATGTCTCAGTTTTCCTCCCCTGGTACTCGGGTGCAACATTCCAGACGCTTTACTAACACTCTCCCGACTTGGAGAGTCAGTCCCTTTAACCTCCTGTTTGGCCCAGTTTGCAATTTCTGCGGAAGATGAACAGGAATAGCGAGAACCAATGAGAGACTAGCTGGAGGTGTCTGGACGGGCAAAATTAACTCTCATTTCCCACCAGGAAGAGGAATTAACCAAAGGCTCAGCGTGCCGTGCCAGAACCAGATTAGGGCCTGAAGCCATCCTGCGGTGTTGCGGCCAGGTCACAAGAAAGCGAGTTGAAGAAAGGAGCTCAGGGGCACTGTAATTCACAAACCTGCAGACTTATAAATGACAGCTATCGTCCAAAAATAGACTGAAGTAAGGCTGCCAAGAGGACTTGAAAGCAGGGCAGAATTGCAGGAAACCGATTTCAGGAGGTAGACTGGAATTGCATTGAAAGCATAGGAAAAGAGGCAGAACGTCCACAATGATGCACTTGGCCAAAAAGGGCGTATGCGTTTTTTCCTGAATATATTCAGGAAAAAACGCATACGCCCTTTTTGGCCAACCAAGCAAGCTTGCAAAGGAAATCTGCACTACAATGAAGTCTCACTTCCCCCCGGTCAAAAGGGCCATCTGAAAAAAGTGTAAAATCCAGAAAGGCAAGACAGGCCATGGAGAACTGGGAGCCTTGTTCTGCTGATGGGCGGGATGTAAATTGCCAACAACCACTCGGGAGAAGTGTATGGTGTTTCCTGAAACATCTAAAAAACAAAGCAACAGAACCTAGGGCACTTCCACTTATGGTCCTATAGCTTAGGGAAATTAAAATCAAAAAGACACAGCCACCCCAAAGTTTGGAACGGCTCTGTTTACAAGAACCTCGTTTACAGTACAAGTTCAACATCGGAGAAAGTGAAAAATGGATAAAGAACTTGTGGTATTTACTTACAAAGCAATATCACTCAGCAATGAAATCTGTGTCATCAGGCCCTTAGCAGCACAATGAGTGGATTCAGGTATGATGATTCTAAGTGAAATAAGTCACACAGAAAAAGAAACATCATAAGATATCACTAATACACGGAATGTAAACTTGGCTACACAGGAACTGAATTCCAAAACAGAACAGTGTCTCAAATTTAGAAAACCAACTTATGCTTGCTTAAGGGGAAAGGTGAGTTGGGGTGCTGCATAAAACCAGAGATTGAAATGAGCACAGATAAAGTTCCTTAAGCCAAATATGGAATAGACAAGAGCTACTCCTTGCTCAACGAAATGGACTCAACACCCCATATTAAACGCCTAAGAATGTACCTGACTAGTAAGTATCTTAAAACCTATGGATTGCTATGTCTCCAAAAGAGAATCAAGCGTGTGTACAGGGGCATAAACGCAGCAGTGATAGGATTGGAGAGGTTCGGTGAGCAAATGAAGACCCTTTGAAGTCATATTGCATGGTACGCATTACACGGGTCTCAACTCTCCAGGTTTAAAGTATTCTTCCTTCAGCTAAAACATGCATGTGGAACCCAAGTATGATCAACCATGTGAACGGGAGACGTGTTCAAATATGTCTCAGTTTTCCTCCCCTGGTACTCGGGTGCAACATTCCAGACGCTTTACTAACACTCTCCCCACTTGGAGAGTCAGCGCCTTTAACCTCCTGTTTGGCCCAGTTTGCAATTTCTGCGGAAGATGAACAGGAATAGCGAGAACCAATGAGAGGCTAGCTGGAGGTGTCTGGACGGGCAAATTTAACTCTCATTTCCCACCAGGAAGAGGAAATAACCAAAGGCTCAGCGTGCCGTACCGGAACCAGATTAGGGCCTGAAGACATCCTGCGGTGTTGCGGCCAGGTCACAAGAAAGCGAGTTGAAGAAAGGAGCTCAGGGGCACTGTAATTCACAAACCTGCAGAGTTATAAATGACAGCTATCGTCCAAAAATATACTGAAGTAAGGCTGCCAAGAGGACTTGAAAGCAGGGCAGAATTGCAGGAAACCGATTTCAGGAGGTAGACTGGAATTGCATTGAAAGCATAGGAAAAGAGGCAGAACGTCCACAATGATGCACTTGGCCAAAAAGGGCGTATGCGTTTTTGCCTGAATATATTCAGGAAAAAACGCATACGCCCTTTTTGGCCAACCAAGCAAGCTTGCAAAGGAAATCTGCACTACAATGAAGTCTCACTTCCCCCCGGTCAAAAGGGCCATCTGAAAAAACTGTAAAATCCAGAAAGGCAAGACAGGCCATGGAGAACTGGGAGCCTTGTTATGCTGATGGGCGGGATGTAAATTGCCAACAACCACTCGGGAGAAGTGTATGGTGTTTCCTGAAACATCTAAAAAACAAAGCAACAGAACCTAGGGCACTTCCACTTATGGTCCTATAGCTTAGGGAAATTAAAATCAAAAAGACACAGCCACCCCAAAGTTTGGAACGGCTCTGTTTACAAGAACCTCGTTTACAGTACAAGTTCAACATCGGAGAAAGTGAAAAATGGATAAAGAACTTGTGGTATTTACTTACAAAGCAATATCACTCAGCAATGAAATCTGTGTCATCAGGCCCTTAGCAGCACAATGAGTGGATTCAGGTATGATGATTCTAACTGAAATAAGTCACACAGAAAAAGAAACATCATAAGATATCACTAATACACGGAATGTAAACTTGGCTACACAGGAACTGAATTCCAAAACAGAACAGTGTCTCAAATTTAAAAAACCAACTTATGCTTGCTTAAGGGGAAAGGTGAGTTGGGGTGCTGCATAAAACCAGAGATTGAAATGAGCACAGATAAAGTTCCTTAAGCCAAATATGGAATAGACAAGAGCTACTCCTTGCTCAACGAAATGGACTCAACACCCCATATTAAACGCCTAAGAATGTACCTGACTAGTAAGTATCTTAAAACCTATGGATTGCTATGTCTCCAAAAGAGAATCAAGCGTGTGTACAGGGGCATAAACGCAGCAGTGATAGGATTGGAGAGGTTCGGTGAGCAAATGAAGACCCTTTGAAGTCATATTGCATGGTACGCATTACACGGGTCTCAACTCTCCAGGTTTAAGGTATTCTTCCTTCAGCTAAAACATGCATGTGGAACCCAAGTATGATCAACCATGTGAACGGGAGACGTGTTCAAATATGTCTCAGTTTTCCTCCCCTGGTACTCGGGTGCAACATTCCAGACGCTTTACTAACACTCTCCCCACTTGGAGAGTCAGCGCCTTTAACCTCCTGTTTGGCCCAGTTTGCAATTTCTGCGGAAGATGAACAGGAATAGCGAGAACCAATGAGAGGCTAGCTGGAGGTGTCTGGATGGGCAAATTTAACTCTCATTTCCCACCAGGAAGAGGAAATAACCAAAGGCTCAGCGTGCCGTACCGGAACCAGATTAGGGCCTGAAGACATCCTGCGGTGTTGCGGCCAGGTCACAAGAAAGCGAGTTGAAGAAAGGAGCTCAGGGGCACTGTAATTCACAAACCTGCAGAGTTATAAATGACAGCTATCGTCCAAAAATATACTGAAGTAAGGCTGCCAAGAGGACTTGAAAGCGGGGCAGAATTGCAGGAAACCGATTTCAGGAGGTAGACTGGAATTGTATTGAAAGCATAGGAAAAGAGGCAGAACGTCCACAATGATGCACTTGGCCAAAAAGGGCGTATGCGTTTTTTCCTGAATATATTCAGGAAAAAACGCATACGCCCTTTTTGGCCAACCAAGCAAGCTTGCAAAGGAAATCTGCACTACAAAGAAGTCTCACTTCCCCCCGGTCAAAAGGGCCATCTGAAAAAAGTGTAAAATCCAGAAAGGCAGGACAGGCCATGGAGAACTGGGAGCCTTGTTATGCTGATGGGCGGGATGTAAATTGCCAACAACCACTCGGGAGAAGTGTATGGTGTTTCCTGAAACATCTAAAAAACAAAGCAACAGAGCCTAGGGCACTGCCACTTATGGTCCTATAGCTTAGGGAAATTAAAATCAAAAAGACACAGCCACCCCAAAGTTTGGGACGCCTCCGTTTATAAGAACCTCGTTTACCATACAAGTTCAATATCACAGAAAGTGAAAAATGGATAAAGAACTTGTGGTACTTACGTACAATGCAGTATCACTCAGCAATGAAATCTATGTCATCAGGCCCGTAGCAACATAATGAGTGGATTCAGGTACGATGATTCTAACTGAAATAAGTCACACAGAAAAAGAAACATCATAAGATATCACTAATACACGGAATGTAAACTTGGCTACACAGGAACTGAATTACAGAACAGAACAGGGTCTCAAATTTAGAAAACCAACTTATGCTTGCTTAAGGGGAAAGGTGAGTTGGGGTGCTGCATAAAACCAGAGATTGAAATGAGCACAGATAAAGTTCCTTAAGCCAAATATGGAATAGACAAGAGCTACTCCTTGCTCAACGAAATGGACTCAACACCGCATATTAAACGCCTAAGAATGTACCTGACTAGTAAGTATCTTAAAACCTATGGATTGCTATGTCTCCGAAAGAGAATCAAGCATGTGTACAGGGGCATAAACGCAGCAGTGATAGGATTGGAGATGTTCGGTGAGCAAATGAAGACCCTTTGAAGTCATATTGCATGGTACCCATTCCACGGGTTTCAAATACCCAGGTTTAAGGTATTCTTCCTCAGCTAAAACATGCATGTGGAACCTAGAGTATGATCAACCATGTGATCGGGAGACGTGTTCAAATATGTCTCAGTTTTCCTCCCCTGGTACTCGGGTGCAACATTCCAGATGCTTTACTAACACTCTCCCGACTTGGAGAGTCAGTACCTTTAACCTCCTGTTTGGCACAGTTTGCAATTTCTGCGGAAGATGAACAGGAATAGCGAGAACCAATGAGAGACTAGCTGGAGGTGTCTGGATGGGCAAAATTAACTCTCATTTCCCACCAGGAAGAGGAATTAACCAAAGGCTCAGCGTGCCGTGCCAGAACCAGATTAGGGCCTGAAGCCATCCTGCGGTGTTGCGGCCAGGTCACAAGAAAGCGAGTTGAAGAAAGGAGCTCAGGGGCACTGTAATTCACAAACCTGCAGAGTTATAAATGACAGCTATCGTCCAAAAATAGACTGAAGTAAGGCTGCCAAGAGGACTTGAAAGCGGGGCAGAATTGCAGGAAACCGATTTCAGGAGGTAGACTGGAATTGCACTGAAAGCATAGGAAAAGAGGCAGAACGTCCAGAATGATGCACTTGGCCAAAAAGGGCGTATGCGTTTTTTCCTGAATATATTCAGGAAAAAACGCATACGCCCTTTTTGGCCAACCAAGCAAGCTTGCAAAGGAAATCTGCACTACAATGAAGTCTCACTTCCCCCCGGTCAAAAGGGCCATCTGAAAAAAGTGTAAAATCCAGAAAGGCAAGACAGGCCATGGAGAACTGGGAGCCTTGTTATGCTGATGGGTGGGATGTAAATTGCCAACAACCCCTCGGGAGAAGTGTATGGTGTTTCCTGAAACATCTAAAAAACAAAGCAACAGAACCTAGGGCACTTCCACTTATGGTCCTATAGCTTAGGGAAATTAAAATCAAAAAGACACAGCCACCCCAAAGTTTGGAACGGCTCTGTTTACAAGAACCTCGTTTACAGTACAAGTTCAACATCGGAGAAAGTGAAAAATGGATAAAGAACTTGTGGTATTTACTTACAAAGCAATATCACTCAGCAATGAAATCTGTGTCATCAGGCCCTTAGCAGCACAATGAGTGGATTCAGGTATGATGATTCTAACTGAAATAAGTCACACAGAAAAAGAAACATCATAAGATATCACTAATACACGGAATGTAAACTTGGCTACACAGGAACTGAATTCCAAAACAGAACAGTGTCTCAAATTTAAAAAACCAACTTATGCTTGCTTAAGGGGAAAGGTGAGTTGGGGTGCTGCATAAAACCAGAGATTGAAATGAGCACAGATAAAGTTCCTTAAGCCAAATATGGAATAGACAAGAGCTACTCCTTGCTCAACGAAATGGACTCAACACCCCATATTAAACGCCTAAGAATGTACCTGACTAGTAAGTATCTTAAAACCTATGGATTGCTATGTCTCCAAAAGAGAATCAAGCGTGTGTACAGGGGCATAAACGCAGCAGTGATAGGATTGGAGAGGTTCGGTGAGCAAATGAAGACCCTTTGAAGTCATATTGCATGGTACGCATTACACGGGTCTCAACTCTCCAGGTTTAAGGTATTCTTCCTTCAGCTAAAACATGCATGTGGAACCCAAGTATGATCAACCATGTGAACGGGAGACGTGTTCAAATATGTCTCAGTTTTCCTCCCCTGGTACTCGGGTGCAACATTCCAGACGCTTTACTAACACTCTCCCCACTTGGAGAGTCAGCGCCTTTAACCTCCTGTTTGGCCCAGTTTGCAATTTCTGCGGAAGATGAACAGGAATAGCGAGAACCAATGAGAGGCTAGCTGGAGGTGTCTGGATGGGCAAATTTAACTCTCATTTCCCACCAGGAAGAGGAAATAACCAAAGGCTCAGCGTGCCGTACCGGAACCAGATTAGGGCCTGAAGACATCCTGCGGTGTTGCGGCCAGGTCACAAGAAAGCGAGTTGAAGAAAGGAGCTCAGGGGCACTGTAATTCACAAACCTGCAGAGTTATAAATGACAGCTATCGTCCAAAAATAGACTGAAGTAAGGCTGCCAAGAGGACTTGAAAGCGGGGCAGAATTGCAGGAAACCGATTTCAGGAGGTAGACTGGAATTGCATTGAAAGCATAGGAAAAGAGGCAGAACGTCCACAATGATGCACTTGGCCAAAAAGGGCGTATGCGTTTTTTCCTGAATATATTCAGGAAAAAACGCATACGCCCTTTTTGGCCAACCAAGCAAGCTTGCAAAGGAAATCTGCACTACAATGAAGTCTCACTTCCCCCCGGTCAAAAGGGCCATCTGAAAAAAGTGTAAAATCCAGAAAGGCAGGACAGGCCATGGAGAACTGGGAGCCTTGTTATGCTGATGGGCGGGATGTAAATTGCCAACAACCACTCGGGAGAAGTGTATGATGTTTCCTGAAACATCTAAAAAACAAAGCAACAGAGCCTAGGGCACTGCCACTTATGGTCCTATAGCTTAGGGAAATTAAAATCAAAAAGACACAGCCACCCCAAACTTTCGAATGGCTCTGTTTACAAGAACCTCGTTTACAGTACAAGTTCAACATCGCAGAAAGTGAAAAATGGATAAAGAAATTGTGGTATTTACTTACAAAGCAATATCACTCAGCAATGAAATCTGTGTCATCAGGCCCATAGCAGCACAATGAGTGGATTCAGGTATGATGATTCTAACTGAAATAAGTCACACAGAAAAGAAACATCATAAGATATCAGTAATACACGGAATGTAAACTTGGCTACACAGGAACTGAATTACAGAACAGAACAGGGTCTCAAATTTAGAAAACCAACTTATGCTTGCTTAAGGGTAAAGGTGAGTTGGGGTGCTGCATAAAACCAGAGATTGAAATGAGCACAGATAAAGTTCCTTAAGCCAAATATGGAATAGACAAGAGCTACTCCTTGCTCAACGAAATGGACTCAACACCGCATATTAAACGCCTAAGAATGTACCTGACTAGTAAGTATCTTAAAACCTATAGATTGCTATGTCTCCGAAAGAGAATCAAGCATGTGTACAGGGGCATAAACGCAGCAGTGATAGGATTGGAGAGGTTCAGTGAGCAAATGAAGACCCTTTGAAGTCATATTGCATGGTACCCATTCCACGGGTTTCAACTACCCAGATTTTAGGTATTCTTCCTTCAGCTAAAACATGCATGTGGAACCCAGAGTATGATCAACCATGTGATCGGGAGACGTGTTCAAATATGTCTCAGTTTTCCTCCCCTGATACTCGGGTGCAACATTCCAGACGCTTTACTAACACTCTCCCCACTTGGAGAGTCAGCGCCTTTAACCTCCTGTTTGGCCCAGATTGCAATTTCTGCGGAAGATGAACAGGAATAGTGAGAACCAATGAGAGACTAGCTGGAGGTGTCTGGACGGGCAAATTTAACTCTCATTTCCCACCAGGAAGAGGAAATAACCAGAGGGTCAGCGTGCCATGCCGGAACCAGATTAGGGCCTGAAGCCATCCTGCGGTGTTGCGGCCAGGTCACAAGAAAGCAAGTTGAAGAAAGGAGCTCAGGGGCACTGTAATTCACAAACCTGCAGAGTTATAAATGACAGCTATCGTCCAAAAATAGACTGAAGTAAGGCTGCCAAGAGGACTTGAAAGCGGGGCAGAATTGCAGGAAACCGATTTCAGGAGGTAGACTGGAATTGCATTGAAAGCATAGGAAAAGAGGCAGAACGTCCACAATGATGCACTTGGCCAAAAAGGGCGTATGCGTTTTTTCCTGAATATATTCAGGAAAAAACGCATACGCCCTTTTTGGCCAACCAAGCAAGCTTGCAAAGGAAATCTGCACTACAATGAAGTCTCACTTCCTCCCGGTCAAAAGGGCCATCTGAAAAAAGTGTAAAATCCAGAAAGGCAGGACAGGCCATGGAGAACTGGGAGCCTTGTTATGCTGATGGGCGGGATGTAAATTGCCAACAACCACTCGGGAGAAGTGTATGGTGTTTCCTGAAACATCTAAAAAACAAAGCAACAGAGCCTAGGGCACTTCCACTTATGGTCCTATAGCTTAGGGAAATTAAAATCAAAAAGACACAGCCACCCCAAAGTTTGGGACGCCTCTGTTTACAAGAACCTCGTTTACCGTACAAGTTCAATATCACAGAAAGTGAAAAATGGATAAAGAACTTGTGGTACTTATGTACAATGCAGTATCACTCAGCAATGAAATCTATGTCATCAGGCCCGTAGCAGCATAATGAGTAGATTCAGGTACGATGATTCTAACTGAAATAAGTCACACAGAAAAAGAAACATCATAAGATATCAGTAATACACGGAATGTAAACTTGGCTACACAGGAACTGAATTACAGAACAGAACAGGGTCTCAAATTTAGAAAACCAACTTATGCTTGCTTAAGGGGAAAGGTGAGTTGGGGTGCTGCATAAAACCAGAGATTGAAATGAGCACAGATAAAATTCCTTAAGCCAAATATGGAATAGACAAGAGCTACTCCTTGCTCAACGAAATGGACTCAACACCGCATATTAAACGCCTAAGAATGTACCTGACTAGTAAGTATCTTAAAACCTATGGATTGCTATGTCTCCGAAAGAGAATCAAGCATGTGTACAGGGGCATAAACGCAGCAGTGATAGGATTGGAGAGGTTCGGTGAGCAAATGAAGACCCTTTGAAGTCATATTGCATGGTACCCATTCCACGGGTTTCAACTACGCAGGTTTTAGGTATTCTTCCTTCAGCTAAAACATGCATGTGGAACCCAAGTATGATCAACCATGTGAACGGGAGACGTGTTCAAATATGTCTCAGTTTTCCTCCCCTGGTACTCGGGTGCAACATTCCAGACGCTTTACTAACACTCTCCCCACTTGGAGAGTCAGCGCCTTTAACCTCCTGTTTGGCCCAGTTTGCAATTTCTGCGGAAGATGAACAGGAATAGCGAGAACCAATGAGAGACTAGCTGGAGGTGTCTGGACGGGCAAATTTAACTCTCATTTCTCACCAGGAAGAGGAAATAACCAAAGGCTCAGCGTGCCGTACCGGAACCAGATTAGGGCCTGAAGCCATCCTGCGGTGTTGCGGCCAGCTCAAAAGAAAGCGAGTTGAAGAAAGGAGCTCAGGGGCACTGTAATTCACAAACCTGCAGAGTTATAAATGACAGCTATCGTCCAAAAATAGACTGAAGTAAGGCTTCCAAGAGGACTTGAAAGCGGGGCAGAATTGCAGGAAACCGATTTCAGGAGGTAGACTGGAATTGCATTGAAAGCATAGGAAAAGAGGCAGAACGTCCACAATGATGCACTTGGCCAAAAAGGGCGTATGCGTTTTTTCCTGAATATATTCAGGAAAAAACGCATACGCCCTTTTTGGCCAACCAAGCAAGCTTGCAAAGGAAATCTGCACTACAATGAAGTCTCACTTCCCCCCGGTCAAAAGGGCCATCTGAAAAAACTGTAAAATCCAGAAAGGCAGGACAGGCCATGGAGAACTGGGAGCCTTGTTATGCTGATGGGCGGGATGTAAATTGCCAACAACCACTCGGGAGAAGTGTATGGTGTTTCCTGAAACATCTAAAAAACAAAGCAACAGAACCTAGGGCACTTCCACTTATGGTCCTATAGCTTAGGGAAATTAAAATCAAAAAGACACAGCCACCCCAAAGTTTGGAACGGCTCTGTTTACAAGAACCTCGTTTACAGTACAAGTTCAACATCGCAGAAAGTGAAAAATGGATAAAGAAGTTGTGGTATTTACTTACAAAGCAATATCACTCAGCAATGAAATCTGTGTCATCAGGCCCTTAGCAGCACAATGAGTGGATTCAGGTATGATGATTCTAACAGAAGTAAGTCACACAGAAAAAGAAACATCATAAGATATCAGTAATACACGGAATGTAAACTTGGCTACACAGGAACTGAATTACAGAACAGAACAGGGTCTCAAATTTAGAAAACCAACTTATGCTTGCTTAAGGGGAAAGGTGAGTTGGGGTGCTGCATAAAACCAGAGATTGAAATGAGCACAGATAAAGTTCCTTAAGTCAAATATGGAATAGACAAGAGCTACTCCTTGCTCAACGAAATGGACTCAACATCGCATATTAAATGCCTAAGAATGTACCTGACTAGTAAGTATCTTAAAAACCTATGGATTGCTATGTCTCCAAAAGAGAATCAAGCATGTGTACAGGGGCATAAACGCAGCAGTGATAGGATTGGAGAGGTTCGGTGAGCAAATGAAGACCCTTTGAAGTCATATTGCATGGTACCCATTACACGGGTCTTAACTCTCCAGGTTTAAGGTATTCTTCCTTCAACTAAAACATGCATGTGGAACCCAAGTATGATCAACCATGTGAACGGGAGACGTGTTCAAATATGTCTCAGTTTTCCTCCCCTGGTACTCGGGTGCAACATTCCAGACGCTTTACTAACACTCTCCCCACTTGGAGAGTCAGCGCCTTTAACCTCCTGTTTGGCCCAGTTTGCAATTTCTGCTGAAGATGAACAGGAATAGCGAGAACCAATGAGAGACTAGCTGGAGGTGTCTGGACGGGCAAATTTATCTCTCATTTCCCACCAGGAAAAGGAAATAACCAAAGGCTCAGCGTGCCGTGCCGAAACCAGATTAGGGCCTGAAGCCATCCTGCGGTGTTGCTGCCAGGTCACAAGAAAGCAAGTTGAAGAAAGGAGCTCAGGGGCACTGTAATTCACAAACCTGCAGAGTTATAAATGACAGCTATCGTCCAAAAATAGACTGAAGTAAGGCTGCCAAGAGGACTTGAAAGCGGGGCAGAATTGCAGGAAACCGATTTCAGGAGGTAGACTGGAATTGCATTGAAAGCATAGGAAAAGAGGCAGAACGTCCACAATGATGCACTTGGCCAAAAAGGGTGTATGCGTTTTTTCCTGAATATATTCAGGAAAAAACGCATACGCCCTTTTTGGCCAACCAAGCAAGCTTGCAAAGGAAATCTGCACTACAATGAAGTCTCACTTCCCCCCGGTCAAAAGGGCCATCTGAAAAAAGTGTAAAATCCAGAAAGCCAGGACAGGCCATGTAGAACTGGGAGTCTTTTTATGCTGATGGGCGGGATGTAAAAACGCATATGCCCTTTTTGACCAACCAAGCAAGCTTGCAAAGGTAATCTGCACTACAATGAAGTCTCACTTCCCCCCGGTCAAAAGGGCCATCTGAAAAAAGTGTAAAATCCAGAAAGGCAGGACAGGCCATGAAGAACTGGGAGCCTTGTTATGCTGATGGGCAGGATGTAAATTGCCAACAACCACTCGGGAGAAGTGTATGGTGTTTCCTGAAACATCTAAAAAACAAAGCAACAGAGCCTAGGGCACTGCCACTTATGGTCCTATAGCTTAGGGAAATTAAAATCAAAAAGACACAGCCACCCCAAAGTTTGGGACGCCTCCGTTTATAAGAACCTCGTTTACCATACAAGTTCAATATCACAGAAAGTGAAAAATGGATAAAGAACTTGTGGTACTTACGTACAATGCAGTATCACTCAGCAATGAAATCTATGTCATCAGGCCCGTAGCAACATAATGAGTGGATTCAGGTACGATGATTCTAACTGAAATAAGTCACACAGAAAAAGAAACATCATAAGATATCACTAATACACGGAATGTAAACTTGGCTACACAGGAACTGAATTACAGAACAGAACAGGGTCTCAAATTTAGAAAACCAACTTATGCTTGCTTAAGGGGAAAGGTGAGTTGGGGTGCTGCATAAAACCAGAGATTGAAATGAGCACAGATAAAGTTCCTTAAGCCAAATATGGAATAGACAAGAGCTACTCCTTGCTCAACGAAATGGACTCAACACCGCATATTAAACGCCTAAGAATGTACCTGACTAGTTAGTATCTTAAAACCTATGGATTGCTATGTCTCCGAAAGAGAATCAAGCATGTGTACAGGGGCATAAACGCAGCAGTGATAGGATTGGAGATGTTCGGTGAGCAAATGAAGACCCTTTGAAGTCATATTGCATGGTACCCATTCCACGGGTTTCAAATACCCAGGTTTAAGGTATTCTTCCTCAGCTAAAACATGCATGTGGAACCTAGAGTATGATCAACCATGTGATCGGGAGACGTGTTCAAATATGTCTCAGTTTTCCTCCCCTGGTACTCGGGTGCAACATTCCAGATGCTTTACTAACACTCTCCCGACTTGGAGAGTCAGTACCTTTAACCTCCTGTTTGGCACAGTTTGCAATTTCTGCGGAAGATGAACAGGAATAGCGAGAACCAATGAGAGACTAGCTGGAGGTGTCTGGATGGGCAAAATTAACTCTCATTTCCCACCAGGAAGAGGAATTAACCAAAGGCTCAGCGTGCCGTGCCAGAACCAGATTAGGGCCTGAAGCCATCCTGCGGTGTTGCGGCCAGGTCACAAGAAAGCGAGTTGAAGAAAGGAGCTCAGGGGCACTGTAATTCACAAACCTGCAGACTTATAAATGACAGCTATCGTCCAAAAATAGACTGAAGTAAGGCTGCCAAGAGGACTTGAAAGCGGGGCAGAATTGCAGGAAACCGATTTCAGGAGGTAGACTGGAATTGCACTGAAAGCATAGGAAAAGAGGCAGAACGTCCAGAATGATGCACTTGGCCAAAAAGGGCGTATGCGTTTTTTCCTGAATATATTCAGGAAAAAACGCATACGCCCTTTTTGGCCAACCAAGCAAGCTTGCAAAGGAAATCTGCACTACAATGAAGTCTCACTTCCCCCCAGTCAAAAGGGCCATCTGAAAAAAGTGTAAAATCCAGAAAGGCAAGACAGGCCATGGAGAACTGGGAGCCTTGTTATGCTGATGGGTGGGATGTAAATTGCCAACAACCCCTCGGGAGAAGTGTATGGTGTTTCCTGAAACATCTAAAAAACAAAGCAACAGAACCTAGGGCACTTCCACTTATGGTCCTATAGCTTAGGGAAATTAAAATCAAAAAGACACAGCCACCCCAAAGTTTGGAACGGCTCTGTTTACAAGAACCTCGTTTACAGTACAAGTTCAACATCGGAGAAAGTGAAAAATGGATAAAGAACTTTTGGTATTTACTTACAAAGCAATATCACTCAGCAATGAAATCTGTGTCATCAGGCCCTTAGCAGCACAATGAGTGGATTCAGGTATGATGATTCTAAGTGAAATAAGTCACACAGAAAAAGAAACATCATAAGATATCACTAATACACGGAATGTAAACTTGGCTACACAGGAACTGAATTCCAAAACAGAACAGTGTCTCAAATTTAAAAAACCAACTTATGCTTGCTTAAGGGGAAAGGTGAGTTGGGGTGCTGCATAAAACCAGAGATTGAAATGAGCACAGATAAAGTTCCTTAAGCCAAATATGGAATAGACAAGAGCTACTCCTTGCTCAACGAAATGGACTCAACACCCCATATTAAACGCCTAAGAATGTACCTGACTAGTAAGTATCTTAAAACCTATGGATTGCTATGTCTCCAAAAGAGAATCAAGCGTGTGTACAGGGGCATAAACGCAGCAGTGATAGGATTGGAGAGGTTCGGTGAGCAAATGAAGACCCTTTGAAGTCATATTGCATGGTACGCATTACACGGGTCTCAACTCTCCAGGTTTAAGGTATTCTTCCTTCAGCTAAAACATGCATGTGGAACCCAAGTATGATCAACCATGTGAACGGGAGACGTGTTCAAATATGTCTCAGTTTTCCTCCCCTGGTACTCGGGTGCAACATTCCAGACGCTTTACTAACACTCTCCCCACTTGGAGAGTCAGCGCCTTTAACCTCCTGTTTGGCCCAGTTTGCAATTTCTGCGGAAGATGAACAGGAATAGCGAGAACCAATGAGAGGCTAGCTGGAGGTGTCTGGATGGGCAAATTTAACTCTCATTTCCCACCAGGAAGAGGAAATAACCAAAGGCTCAGCGTGCCGTACCGGAACCAGATTAGGGCCTGAAGACATCTTGCGGTGTTGTGGCCAGGTCACAAGAAAGCGAGTTGAAGAAAGGAGCTCAGGGGCACTGTAATTCACAAACCTGCAGAGTTATAAATGACAGCTATCGTCCAAAAATAGACTGAAGTAAGGCTGCCAAGAGGACTTGAAAGCGGGGCAGAATTGCAGGAAACCGATTTCAGGAGGTAGACTGGAATTGCATTGAAAGCATAGGAAAAGAGGCAGAACGTCCACAATGATGCACTTGGCCAAAAAGGGCGTATGCGTTTTTTCCTGAATATATTCAGGAAAAAACGCATACGCCCTTTTTGGCCAACCAAGCAAGCTTGCAAAGGAAATCTGCACTACAATGAAGTCTCACTTCCCCCCGGTCAAAAGGGCCATCTGAAAAAAGTGTAAAATCCAGAAAGGCAGGACAGGCCATGGAGAACTGGGAGCCTTGTTATGCTGATGGGCGGGATGTAAATTGCCAACAACCACTCGGGAGAAGTGTATGATGTTTCCTGAAACATCTAAAAAACAAAGCAACAGAGCCTAGGGCACTGCCACTTATGGTCCTATAGCTTAGGGAAATTAAAATCAAAAAGACACAGCCACCCCAAACTTTCGAATGGCTCTGTTTACAAGAACCTCGTTTACAGTACAAGTTCAACATCGCAGAAAGTGAAAAATGGATAAAGAAATTGTGGTATTTACTTACAAAGCAATATCACTCAGCAATGAAATCTGTGTCATCAGGCCCATAGCAGCACAATGAGTGGATTCAGGTATGATGATTCTAACTGAAATAAGTCACACAGAAAAGAAACATCATAAGATATCAGTAATACACGGAATGTAAACTTGGCTACACAGGAACTGAATTACAGAACAGAACAGGGTCTCAAATTTAGAAAACCAACTTATGCTTGCTTAAGGGTAAAGGTGAGTTGGGGTGCTGCATAAAACCAGAGATTGAAATGAGCACAGATAAAGTTCCTTAAGCCAAATATGGAATAGACAAGAGCTACTCCTTGCTCAACGAAATGGACTCAACACCGCATATTAAACGCCTAAGAATGTACCTGACTAGTAAGTATCTTAAAACCTATAGATTGCTATGTCTCCGAAAGAGAATCAAGCATGTGTACAGGGGCATAAACGCAGCAGTGATAGGATTGGAGAGGTTCAGTGAGCAAATGAAGACCCTTTGAAGTCATATTGCATGGTACCCATTCCACGGGTTTCAACTACCCAGATTTTAGGTATTCTTCCTTCAGCTAAAACATGCATGTGGAACCCAGAGTATGATCAACCATGTGATCGGGAGACGTGTTCAAATATGTCTCAGTTTTCCTCCCCTGATACTCGGGTGCAACATTCCAGACGCTTTACTAACACTCTCCCCACTTGGAGAGTCAGCGCCTTTAACCTCCTGTTTGGCCCAGATTGCAATTTCTGCGGAAGATGAACAGGAATAGTGAGAACCAATGAGAGACTAGCTGGAGGTGTCTGGACGGGCAAATTTAACTCTCATTTCCCACCAGGAAGAGGAAATAACCAGAGGGTCAGCGTGCCATGCCGGAACCAGATTAGGGCCTGAAGCCATCCTGCGGTGTTGCGGCCAGGTCACAAGAAAGCAAGTTGAAGAAAGGAGCTCAGGGGCACTGTAATTCACAAACCTGCAGAGTTATAAATGACAGCTATCGTCCAAAAATAGACTGAAGTAAGGCTGCCAAGAGGACTTGAAAGCGGGGCAGAATTGCAGGAAACCGATTTCAGGAGGTAGACTGGAATTGCATTGAAAGCATAGGAAAAGAGGCAGAACGTCCACAATGATGCACTTGGCCAAAAAGGGCGTATGCGTTTTTTCCTGAATATATTCAGGAAAAAACGCATACGCCCTTTTTGGCCAACCAAGCAAGCTTGCAAAGGAAATCTGCACTACAATGAAGTCTCACTTCCTCCTGGTCAAAAGGGCCATCTGAAAAAAGTGTAAAATCCAGAAAGGCAGGACAGGCCATGGAGAACTGGGAGCCTTGTTATGCTGATGGGCGGGATGTAAATTGCCAACAACCACTCGGGAGAAGTGTATGGTGTTTCCTGAAACATCTAAAAAACAAAGCAACAGAGCCTAGGGCACTTCCACTTATGGTCCTATAGCTTAGGGAAATTAAAATCAAAAAGACACAGCCACCCCAAAGTTTGGGACGCCTCTGTTTAGAAGAACCTCGTTTACCGTACAAGTTCAATATCACAGAAAGTGAAAAATGGATAAAGAACTTGTGGTACTTATGTACAATGCAGTATCACTCAGCAATGAAATCTATGTCATCAGGCCCGTAGCAGCATAATGAGTAGATTCAGGTACGATGATTCTAACTGAAATAAGTCACACAGAAAAAGAAACATCATAAGATATCAGTAATACACGGAATGTAAACTTGGCTACACAGGAACTGAATTACAGAACACAACAGGGTCTCAAATTTAGAAAACCAACTTATGCTTGCTTAAGGGGAAAGGTGAGTTGGGGTGCTGCATAAAACCAGAGATTGAAATGAGCACAGATAAAATTCCTTAAGCCAAATATGGAATAGACAAGAGCTACTCCTTGCTCAACGAAATGGACTCAACACCGCATATTAAACGCCTAAGAATGTACCTGACTAGTAAGTATCTTAAAACCTATGGATTGCTATGTCTCCGAAAGAGAATCAAGCATGTGTACAGGGGCATAAACACAGCAGTGATAGGATTGGAGAGGTTCGGTGAGCAAATGAAGACCCTTTGAAGTCATATTGCATGGTACCCATTCCACGGGTTTCAACTACCCAGGTTTTAGGTATTCTTCCTTCAGCTAAAACATGCATGTGAACCCAGAGTATGATCAACCGTGTGATCGGGAGACTTGTTCAAATATGTCTCAGTTTTCCTCCCCTGGTACTCGGGTGCAACATTCCAGACGCTTTACTAACACTCTCCCCACTTGGAGAGTCAGCGCCTTTAACCTCCTGTTTGGCACAGTTTGCAATTTCTGCGGAAGATGAACAGGAATAGCGAGAACCAATGAGAGGCTAGCTGGAGGTGTCTGGACGGGCAAATTTAACTCTCATTTCCCACCAGGAAGAGGAAATAACCAAAGGCTCAGTGTGCCGGGCCGGAACCAGATTAGGGCCTGAAGCCATCCTGCGGTGTTGCGGCCAGCTCAAAAGAAAGCGAGTTGAAGAAAGGAGCTCAGGGGCACTGTAATTCACAAACCTGCAGAGTTATAAATGACAGCTATCGTCCAAAAATAGACTGAAGTTAGGCTGCCAAGAGGACTTGAAAGCGGGGCAGAATTGCAGGAAACCGATTTCAGGAGGTAGACTGGAATTGCATTGAAAGCATAGGAAAAGAGGCAGAACGTCCACAATGATGCACTTGGCCAAAAAGGGCGTATGCGTTTTTTCCTGAATATATTCAGGAAAAAACGCATACGCCCTTTTTGGCCAACCAAGCAAGCTTGCAAAGGAAATCTGCACTACAATGAAGTCTCACTTCCCCCCGGTCAAAAGGGCCATCTGAAAAAAGTGTAAAATCCAGAAAGGCAGGACAGGCCATGGAGAACTGGGAGCCTTGTTATGCTGATGGGCGGGATGTAAACTGCCAACAACCACTCGGGAGAAGTGTATGGTGTTTCCTGAAACATCTAAAAAACAAAGCAACAGAACCTAGGGCACTTCCACTTATGGTCCTATAGCTTAGGGAAATTAAAATCAAAAAGACACAGCCACCCCAATGTTTGGGACGGCTCTGTTTACAAGAACCTCGTTTACAGTACAAGTTCAACATCGCAGAAAGTGAAAAATGGAGAAAGAAGTTGTGGTATTTACTTACAAAGCAATATCACTCAGCAATGAAATCTGTGTCATCAGGCCCTTAGCAGCACAATGAGTGGATTCAGGTATGATGATTCTAACCGAAATAAGTCACACAGAAAAAGAAACATCATAAGATATCAGGAATACACGGAATGTAAACTTGGCTACACAGGAACTGAATTACAGAACAGAACAGGGTCTCAAATTTAGAAAACCAACTTATGCTTGCTTAAGGGGAAAGGTGAGTTGGGGTGCTGCATAAAACCAGAGATTGAAATGAGCACAGATAAAGTTCCTTAAGCCAAATATGGAATAGACAAGAGCTACTCCTTGCTCAATGAAATGGACTCAACACCCCATATTAAACGCCTAAGAATGTACCTGACTAGTAAGTATCTTAAAACCTATGGATTGCTATGTCTCCGAAAGAGAATCAAGCATGTGTACAGGGGCATAAACGCAGCAGTGATAGGATTGGAGAGGTTCGGTGAGCAAATGAAGACCCTTTGAAGTCATATTGCATGGTACCCATTCCACGGGTTTCAACTACCCAGGTTTAAGGTATTCTTCCTTCAGCTAAAACATGCATGTGGAACCCAGAGTATGATCAACCATGTGATCGGGAGACGTGTTCAAATATGTCTCAGTTTTCGTACCCTGGTACTCGGGTGCAACATTCCAGATGCTTTACTAACACTCTCCCGACTTGGAGAGTCAGTCCCTTTAACCTCCTGTTTGGCCCAGTTTGCAATTTCTGTGGAAGATGAACAGGAATAGCGAGAACCAATGAGAGACTAGCTGGAGGTGTCTGGATGGGCAAATTTAACTCTCATTTCCCACCAGGAAGAGGAATTAACCAAAGGCTCAGCGTGCCGGGCCGGAACCAGATTAGGGCCTGAAGCCATCCTGCGGTGTTGCGGCCAGGTCACAAGAAAGCGAGTTGAAGAAAGGAGCTCAGGGGCACTGTAATTCACAAACCTGCAGAGTTATAAATGACAGCTATCGTCCAAAAATAGACTGAAGTAAGGCTGCCAAGAGGACTTGAAAGCGGGGCAGAATTGCAGGAAACCGATTTCAGGAGGTAGACGGGAATTGCATTGAAAGCATAGGAAAAGAGGCAGAACGTCCACAATGATGCACTTGGCCAAAAAGGGCGTATGCGTTTTTTCCTGAATATATTCAGGAAAAAACGCATACGCCCTTTTTGTCCAACCAAGCAAGCTTGCAAAGGAAATCTGCACTACAATGAAGTCTCACTTCCCCCGGTCAAAAGGGCCATCTGAAAAAAGTGTAAAATCCAGAAAGGCAGGACAGGCCATGGAGAACTGGGAGCCTTGTTATGCTGATGGGCGGGATGTAAATTACCAACAGACACTCAGGAGAAGTGTATGGTGTTTCCTGAAACATCTAAAAAACTAAGCAACAGAGCCTAGGGCACTGCCACTTATGGTCCTATAGCTTAGGGAAATTAAAATCAAAAAGACACAGCCACCCCAATGTTTGGGACGCCTCTGTTTACAAGAACTTCGTTTACAGTACAAGTTCAACATCGCAGAAAGTGAAAAATGGATAAAGAAGTTGTGGTATTTACTTATAAAGCAATATCACTCAGCAATGAAATCTATGTCATCAGGCCCTTAGCAGCACAATGAGTGGATTCAGGTATGATGATTCTAACTGAAATAAGTCACACAGAAAAAGAAACATCATAAGATATCAGTAATACACGGAATGTAAACTTGGCTACACAGGAACTGAATTACAGAACAGAACAGGGTCTCAAATTTAGAAAACCAACTTATGCTTGCTTAAGGGGAAAGGTGAGTTGGGGTGCTGCATAAAACCAGAGATTGAAATGAGCACAGATAAAGTTCCTTAAGCCAAATATGGAATAGACAAGAGCTACTCCTTGCTCAACGAAATGGACTCAACACCGCATATTAAACGCCTAAGAATGTACCTGACTAGTAAGTATCTTAAAACCTATGGATTGCTATGTCTCCGAAAGAGAATCAAGCATGTGTACAGGGGCATAAACGCAGCAGTGATAGGATTGGAGAGGTTCGTGAGCAAATGATGACCCTTTGAAGTCATATTGCATGGTACCCATTCCACGGGTTTCAACTACCCAGGTTTTAGGTATTCTTCCTTCAGCTAAAACATGCATGTGGAACCCAGAGTATGATCAACCATGTGATCGGGAGACGTGTTCAAATATGTCTCAGTTTTCCTCCCCTGGTACTCGGGTGCAACATTCCAGATGCTTTACTAACACTCTCCCGACTTGGAGAGTCAGTCCCTTTAACCTCCTGTTTGGCCCAGTTTGCAATTTCTGTGGAAGATGAACAGGAATAGGGAGAACCAATGAGAGACTAGCTGGAGGTGTCTGGATGGGCAAATTTAACTCTCATTTCCCACCAGGAAGAGGAATTAACCAAAGGCTCAGCGTGCCGGGCCAGAACCAGATTAGGGCCTGAAGCCATCCTGCGGTGTTGCGGCCAGGTCACAAGAAAGCGAGTTGAAGAAAGGAGCTCAGGGGCACTGTAATTCACAAACCTGCAGAGTTATAAATGAGAGCTATCGTCCAAAAATAGACTGAAGTAAGGCTGCCAAGAGGACTTGAAAGCGGGGCAGAATTGCAGGAAACCGATTTCAGGAGGTAGACTGGAATTGCATTGAAAGCATAGGAAAAGAGGCAGAACGTCCACAATGATGCACTTGGCCAAAAAGGGCGTATGCGTTTTTTCCTGAATATATTCAGGAAAAAACGCATACGCCCTTTTTGGCCAACCAAGCAAGCTTGCAAAGGAAATCTGCACTACAATGAAGTCTCACTTCCCCCCGGTCAAAAGGGCCATCTGAAAAAAGTGTAAAATCCAGAAAGGCAGGACAGGCCATGGAGAACTGGGAGCCTTGTTATGCTGATGGGCGGGATGTAAATTACCAACAGACACTCAGGAGAAGTGTATGGTGTTTCCTGAAACATCTAAAAAACAAAGCAACAGAGCCTAGGGCACTGCCACTTATGGTCCTATAGCTTAGGGAAATTAAAATCAAAAAGACACAGCCACCCCAAAGTTTGGGACGCCTCTGTTTACAAGAACTTCGTTTACAGTACAAGTTCAACATCGCAGAAAGTGAAAAATGGATAAAGAAGTTGTGGTATTTACTTACAAAGCAATATCACTCAGCAATGAAATCTATGTCATCAGGCCCTTAGCAGCACAATGAGTGGATTCAGGTATGATGATTCTAACTGAAATAAGTCACACAGAAAAAGAAACATCATAAGATATCAGTAATACACGGAATGTAAACTTGGCTACACAGGAACTGAATTACAGAACAGAACAGGGTCTCAAATTTAGAAAACCAACTTATGCTTGCTTAAGGGGAAAGGTGAGTTGGGGTGCTTCATAAAACCAGAGATTGAAATGAGCACAGATAAAGTTCCTTAAGCCAAATATGGAATAGACAAGAGCTACTCCTTGCTCAACGAAATGGACTCAACACCGCATATTAAACGCCTAAGAATGTACCTGACTAGTAAGTATCTTAAAACCTATGGATTGCTATGTCTCCGAAAGAGAATCAAGCATGTGTACAGGGGCATAAACGCAGCAGTGATAGGATTGGAGAGGTTCGTGAGCAAATGAAGACCCTTTGAAGTCATATTGCATGGTACCCATTCCACGGGTTTCAACTACCCAGGTTTTAGGTATTCTTCCTTCAGCTAAAACATGCATGTGGAACCCAGAGTATGATCAACCATGTGATCGGGAGACGTGTTCAAATATGTCTCAGTTTTCGTACCCTGGTACTCGGGTGCAACATTCCAGACGCTTTACTAACACTCTCCCCACTTGGAGAGTCAGCGCCTTTAACCTCCTGTTTGGCCCAGTTTGCAATTTCTGCGGAAGATGAACAGGAATAGCGAGAACCAATGAGAGACTAGCTGGAGGTGTCTGGACGGGTAAATTTAACTCTCATTTCCCACCAGGAAGAGGAAATAACCAAAGGCTCAGCGTGCCGTACCGGAACCAGATTAGGACCTGAAGCCATCCTGCGGTGTTGCGGCCAGCTCAAAAGAAAGCGAGTTGAAGAAAGGAGCTCAGGGGCACTGTAATTCACAAACCTGCAGAGTTATAAATGACAGCTATCGTCCAAAAATAGACTGAAGTAAGGCTGCCGAGAGGACTTGAAAGCGGGGCAGAATTGCAGGAAACCGATTTCAGGAGGTAGACTGGAATTGCATTGAAAGCATAGGAAAAGAGGCAGAACGTCCACAATGATGCACTTGGCCAAAAAGGGCGTATGCGTTTTTTCCTGAATATATTCAGGAAAAAACGCATACGCCCTTTTTGGCCAACCAAGCAAGCTTGCAAAGGAAATCTGCACTACAATGAAGTCTCACTTCCCCGCGGTCAAAAGGGCCATCTGAAAAAAGGGTAAAATCCAGAAAGGCAGGACAAGCCATGGAGAACTGGGAGCCTTGTTATGCTGATGGGCGGGATGTAAATTGCCAACAGACACTCGGGAGAAGTGTATGGTGTTTCCTTAAACATCTAAAAAACAAAGCAACAGAGCCTAGGGCACTGCCACTTATGGTCCTATAGCTTAGGGAAATTAAAATCAAAAAGACACAGCCACCCCAAAGTTTGGGACGCCTCTGTTTACAAGAACCTCGTTTACAGTACAAGTTCAACATCGCAGAAAGTGAAAAATGGATAAAGAAGTTGTGGTATTTACTTACAAAGCAATATCACTCAGCAATGAAATCTATGTCATCAGGGCCTTAGAGCACAATGAGTGGATTCAGGTATGATGATTCTAACTGAAATAAGTCACACAGAAAAAGAAACATCATAAGATATCAGTAATACACGGAATGTAAACTTGGCTACACAGGAACTGAATTACAGAACAGAACAGGGTCTCAAATTTAGAAAACCAACTTATGCTTGCTTAAGGGGAAAGGTGAGTTGGGGTGCTGCATAAAACCAGAGATTGAAATGAGCACAGATAAAGTTCCTTAAGCCAAATATGGAATAGACAAGAGCTACTCCTTGCTCAACGAAATGGACTCAACACCCCATATTAAACGCCTAAGAATGTACCTGACTAGTAAGTATCTTAAAACCTATGGATTGCTATGTCTCCGAAAGAGAATCAAGCATGTGTACAGGGGCATAAACGCAGCAGTGATAGGATTGGAGAGGTTCGTGAGCAAATGAAGACCCTTTGAAGTCATATTGCATGGTACCCATTCCACGGGTTTCAACTACCCAGGTTTAAGGTATTCTTCCTTCAGCTAAAACATGCATGTGGAACCCAGAGTATGATCAGCCATGTGAACGGGAGACGTATTCAAATATGTCTCAGTTTTCCTCCCCTGGTACTCGGGTGCAACATTCCAGACGCTTTACTAACACTCTCCCGACTTGGAGAGTCAGTCCCTTTAACCTCCTGTTTGGCCCAGTTTGCAATTTCTGTGGAAGATGAACAGGAATAGCGAGAACCAATGAGAGGCTAGCTGGAGGTGTCTGGACGGGCAAATTTAACTCTCATTTCCCACCAGGAAGAGGAATTAACCAAAGGCTCAGCATGCCGGGCCGGAACCAGATTAGGGCCTGAAGCCATCCTGCGGTGTTGTGGCCAGGTCACAAGAAAGCGAGTTGAAGAAAGGAGCTCAGGGGCACTGTAATTCACAAACCTGCAGAGTTATAAATGAGAGCTATCGTACAAAAATAGACTGAAGTAAGGCTGCCAAGAGGACTTGAAAGCTGAGCAGAATTGCAGGAAACCGATTTCAGGAGGTAGACTGGAATTGCATTGAAAGCATAGGAAAAGAGGCACAACATACACAATGATGCACTTGGCCAAAAAGGGCGTATGCGTTTTTTCCTGAATATATTCAGGAAAAAACGCATACGCCCTTTTTGGCCAACCAAGCAAGCTTGCAAAGGAAATCTGCACTACAATGAAGTCTCACTTCCCCCCGGTCAAAAGGGCCATCTGAAAAAAGTGTAAAATCCAGAAAGGCAGGACAGGCCATGGAGAACTGGGAGCCTTGTTATGCTGATGGGCGGGATGTAAATTGCCAACAACCACTCGGGAGAAGTGTATGGTGTTTCCTGAAACATCTAAAAAACAAAGCAACAGAACCTAGGGCACTTCCACTTATGGTCCTATAGCTTAGGGAAATTAAAATAAACAAGACACAGCCACCCCAAAGTTTGGAACGGATCTGTTTACAAGAACCTCATTTACAGTACAAGTTCAACATCGCAGAAAGTGAAAAATGGATAAAGAAGTTGTGGTATTTACTTACAAAGCAATATCACTCAGCAATGAAATCTGTGTCATCAGGCCCTTAGCAGCACAATGAGTGGATTCAGGTATGATGATTCTAACTGAAGTAAGTCACACAGAAAAAGAAACATCATAAGATATCACTAATACACGGAATGTAAACTTGGCTACACAGGAACTGAATTACAGAACAGAACAGGGTCTCAAATTTAGAAAACCAACTTATGCTTGCTTAAGGGGAAAGGTGAGTTGGGGTGCTGCATAAAACCAGAGATTGAAATGAGCACAGATAAAGTTCCTTAAGCCAAATATGGAATAGACAAGAGCTACTCCTTGCTCAACGAAATGGACTCAACACCGCATATTAAACGCCTAAGAATGTACCTGACTAGTAAGTATCTTAAAACCTATGGATTGCTATGTCTCCGAAAGAGAATCAAGCATGTGTACAGGGGCATAAACGCAGCAGTGATAGGATTGGAGAGGTTCGGTGAGCAAATGAAGACCCTTTGAAGTCATATTGCATGGTACCCATTCCACGGATTTCAACTACGCAGGTTTTAGGTATTCTTCCTTCAGCTAAAACATGCATGTGGAACCCAAGTATGATCAACCATGTGAACGGGAGACGTGTTCAAATATGTCTCAGTTTTCCTCCCCTGGTACTCGGGTGCAACATTCCAGACGCTTTACTAACACTCTCCCCACTTGGAGAGTCAGCGCCTTTAACCTCCTGTTTGGCCCAGTTTGCAATTTCTGCGGAAGATGAACAGGAATAGCGAGAACCAATGAGAGACTAGCTGGAGGTGTCTGGACGGGCAAATTTAACTCTCATTTCTCACCAGGAAGAGGAAATAACCAAAGGCTCAGCGTGCCGTACCGGAACCAGATTAGGGCCTGAAGCCATCCTGCGGTGTTGCGGCCAGCTCAAAAGAAAGCGAGTTGAAGAAAGGAGCTCAGGGGCACTGTAATTCACAAACCTGCAGAGTTATAAATGACAGCTATCGTCCAAAAATAGACTGAAGTAAGGCTTCCAAGAGGACTTGAAAGCGGGGCAGAATTGCAGGAAACCGATTTCAGGAGGTAGACTGGAATTGCATTGAAAGCATAGGAAAAGAGGCAGAACGTCCACAATGATGCACTTGGCCAAAAAGGGCGTATGCGTTTTTTCCTGAATATATTCAGGAAAAAACGCATACGCCCTTTTTGGCCAACCAAGCAAGCTTGCAAAGGAAATCTGCACTACAATGAAGTCTCACTTCCCCCCGGTCAAAAGGGCCATCTGAAAAAAGTGTAAAATCCAGAAAGGCAGGACAGGCCATGGAGAACTGGGAGCCTTGTTATGCTGATGGGCAGGATGTAAATTGCCAACAACCACTCGGGAGAAGTGTATGGTGTTTCCTGAAACATCTAAAAAACAAAGCAACAGAACCTAGGGCACTTCCACTTATGGTCCTATAGCTTAGGGAAATTAAAATCAAAAAGACACAGCCACCCCAAAGTTTGGAACGGCTCTGTTTACAAGAACCTCGTTTACAGTACAAGTTCAACATCGCAGAAAGTGAAAAATGGATAAAGAAGTTGTGGTATTTACTTACAAAGCAATATCACTCAGCAATGAAATCTGTGTCATCAGGCCCTTAGCAGCACAATGAGTGGATTCAGGTATGATGATTCTAACAGAAGTAAGTCACACAGAAAAAGAAACATCATAAGATATCAGTAATACACGGAATGTAAACTTGGCTACACAGGAACTGAATTACAGAACAGAACAGGGTCTCAAATTTAGAAAACCAACTTATGCTTGCTTAAGGGGAAAGGTGAGTTGGGGTGCTGCATAAAACCAGAGATTGAAATGAGCACAGATAAAGTTCCTTAAGTCAAATATGGAATAGACAAGAGCTACTCCTTGCTCAACGAAATGGACTCAACATCGCATATTAAATGCCTAAGAATGTACCTGACTAGTAAGTATCTTAAAAACCTATGGATTGCTATGTCTCCAAAAGAGAATCAAGCGTGTGTACAGGGGCATAAACGCAGCAGTGATAGGATTGGAGAGGTTCGGTGAGCAAATGAAGACCCTTTGAAGTCATATTGCATGGTACCCATTACACGGGTCTTAACTCTCCAGGTTTAAGGTATTCTTCCTTCAACTAAAACATGCATGTGGAACCCAAGTATGATCAACCATGTGAACGGGAGACGTGTTCAAATATGTCTCAGTTTTCCTCCCCTGGTACTCGGGTGCAACATTCCAGACGCTTTACTAACACTCTCCCCACTTGGAGAGTCAGCGCCTTTAACCTCCTGTTTGGCCCAGTTTGCAATTTCTGCGGAAGATGAACAGGAATAGCGAGAACCAATGAGAGACTAGCTGGAGGTGTCTGGACGGGCAAATTTATCTCTCATTTCCCACCAGGAAAAGGAAATAACCAAAGGCTCAGCGTGCCGTGCCGAAACCAGATTAGGGCCTGAAGCCATCCTGCGGTGTTGCTGCCAGGTCACAAGAAAGCAAGTTGAAGAAAGGAGCTCAGGGGCACTGTAATTCACAAACCTGCAGAGTTATAAATGACAGCTATCGTCCAAAAATAGACTGAAGTAAGGCTGCCAAGAGGACTTGAAAGCGGGGCAGAATTGCAGGAAACCGATTTCAGGAGGTAGACTGGAATTGCATTGAAAGCATAGGAAAAGAGGCAGAACGTCCACAATGATGCACTTGGCCAAAAAGGGTGTATGCGTTTTTTCCTGAATATATTCAGGAAAAAACGCATACGCCCTTTTTGGCCAACCAAGCAAGCTTGCAAAGGAAATCTGCACTACAATGAAGTCTCACTTCCCCCCGGTCAAAAGGGCCATCTGAAAAAAGTGTAAAATCCAGAAAGCCAGGACAGGCCATGTAGAACTGGGAGTCTTGTTATGCTGATGGGCGGGATGTAAAAACGCATATGCCCTTTTTGACCAACCAAGCAAGCTTGCAAAGGTAATCTGCACTACAATGAAGTCTCACTTCCCCCCGGTCAAAAGGGCCATCTGAAAAAAGTGTAAAATCCAGAAAGGCAGGACAGGCCATGAAGAACTGGGAGCCTTGTTATGCTGATGGGCAGGATGTAAATTGCCAACAACCACTCGGGAGAAGTGTATGGTGTTTCCTGAAACATCTAAAAAACAAAGCAACAGAAACTAGGGCACTTCCACTTATGGTCCTATAGCATAGGGAAATTAAAATCAAAAAGACACAGCCACCCCAAAATTTGGAACGGCTCTGTTTACAAGAACCTCGTTTACAGTACAAGTTCAACATCGCAGAAAGTGAAAAATGGATAAAGAAGTTGTGGTATTTACTTACAAAGCAATATCACTCAGCAATGAAATCTGTGTCATCAGGCCCTTAGCAGCACAATGAGTGGATTCAGGTATGATGATTCTAACTGAAATAAGTCACACAGAAAAAGAAACATCATAAGATATCAGTAATACACGGAATGTAAACTTGGCTACACAGGAACTGAATTACAGAACAGAACAGGGTCTTAAATTTAGAAAACCAACTTATGCTTGCTTAAGGGGAAAGGTGAGTTGGGGTGCTGCATAAAACCAGAGATTGAAATGAGCACAGATAAAGTTCCTTAGGCCAAATATGGAATAGACAAGAGCTACTCCTTGCTCAAAGAAGTGGACTCAACACCGCATATTAAACGCCTAAGAATGTACCTGACTAGTAAGGATCTTAAAACCTATAGATTGCTATGTCTCCGAAAGAGAATCAAGCATGTGTACAGGGGCATAAACGCAGCAGTGATAGGATTGGAGAGGTTCGGTGAGCAAATGAAGACCCTTTGAAGTCATATTGCATGGTACCCATTCCACGGGTTTCAACTACCCAGGTTTTAGGTATTCTTCCTTCAGCTAAAACATGCATGTGGAACCCAGAAAATGATCAACCATGTGATCGGGAGACGTGTTCAAATATGTCTCAGTTTTCCTCCCCTGGTACTCGGGTGCAACATTCCAGACGCTTTACTAACACTCTCCCCACTTGGAGAGTCAGCGTCTTTAACCTCCTGTTTGGCCCAGTTTGCAATTTCTGCGGAAGATGAACAGGAATAGTGAGAACCAATGAGAGGCTAGCTGGAGGTGTCTGGACGGGCAAATTTAACTCTCATTTCCCACCATGAGGAGGAAATAACCAAAGGCTCAGCGTGCCGTGCCAGAACCAGATTAGGGCCTGAAGCCATCCTGCGGTGTTGCGGCCAGCTCAAAAGAAAGCGAGTTGAAGAAAGGAGCTCAGGGGCACTGTAATTCACAAACCTGCAGACTTATAAATGACAGCTATCGTCCAAAAATAGACTGAAGTAAGGCTGCCAAGAGGACTTGAAAGCGGGGCAGAATTGCAGGAAACCGATTTCAGGAGGTAGACTGGAATTGCATTGAAAGCATAGGAAAAGAGGCAGAACGTACACAATGATGCACTTGGGCAAAAAGGGCGTATGCGTTTTTTCCTGAATATATTCAGGAAAAAACGCATACGCCCTTTTTGGCCAACCAAGCAAGCTTGCAAAGGAAATCTGCACTACAATGAAGTCTCACTTCCACCCGGTCAAAAGGGCCATCTGAAAAAAGTGTAAAATCCAGAAAGGCAGGACAGGCCATGGAGAACTGGGAGCCTTGCTATGCTGATGGGCGGGATGTAAATGGCCAACAACCACTCGGGAGAAGTGTATGGTGTTTCCTGAAACATCTAAAAAACAAAGCAACAGAACCTAGGGCACTTCCACTTATGGTCCTATAGCTTAGGGAAATTAAAATCTAAAAGACACAGCCACCCCAAAGTTTGGAACGGCTCTGTTTACAAGAACCTCGTTTACAGTACAAGTTCAACATCGCAGAAAGTGAAAAATGGATAAAGAAGTTGTGGTATTCACTTACAAAGCAATATCACTCAGCAATGAAATCTATGTCATCAGGCCCTTAGCAGCACAATGAGTGGATTCAAGTATGATGATTCTAACTGAAATAAGTCACACAGAAAAAGAAACATCATAAGATATCAGTAATACACGGAATGGAAACTTGGCTACACAGGAACTGAATAACAGAACAGAACAGGGTCTCAAATTTAGAAAAACAACTTATGCTTGCTTAAGGGTAAAGGTGAGTTGGGGTGCTGCATAAAACCAGAGATTGAAATGAGCACAGATAAAGTTCCTTAAGCCAAATATGGAATAGACAAGAGCTACTCCTTGCTCAACGAAATGGACTCAACACCGCATATTAAACGCCTAAGAATGTACCTGACTTGTAAGTATCTTAAAACCTATGGATTGCTATGTCTCCGAAAGAGAATCAAGCATGTGTACAGGGGCATAAACGCAGCAGTGATAGGATTGGAGAGGTTCGGTGAGCAAATGAAGACCCTTTGAAGTCATATTGCATGGTACCCATTCCACGGGTTTCAACTACCCAGGTTTAAGGTATTCTTCCTTCAGCTAAAACATGCATGTGGAACCTAGAGTATGATCAACCATGTGATTGGGAGACGTGTTCAAATATGTCTCAGTTTTCCTCCCCTGGTACTCGGGTGCAACATTCCAGACGCTTTACTAACACTCTCCCCACTTGGAGAGTCAGTCCCTTTAACCTCCTGTTTGGCCCAGTTTGCAATTTCTGCGGAAGATGAACAGGAATAGCGAGAACCAATGAGAGGCTAGCTGGAGGTGTCTGGACGGGCAAATTTAACTCTCATTTCCCACCAGGAAGAGGAATTAACCAAAGGCTCAGCGTGCCGGGCCGGAACCAGATTAGGGCCTGAAGCCATCCTGCGGTGTTGCGGCCACGTCACAAGAAAGCGAGTTGAAGAAAGGAGCTCAGGGGCACTGTAATTCACAAACCTGCAGAGTTATAAATGACAGCTATCGTCCAAAAATAGACTGAAGTAAGGCTGCCAAGAGGACTTGAAAGCGGGGCAGAATTGCAGGAAACCGATTTCAGGAGGTAGACTGGAATTGCATTGAAAGCATAGGAAAAGAGGCAGAACGTCCACAATGATGCACTTGGCCAAAAAGGGCGTATGCGTTTTTTCCTGAATATATTCAGGAAAAAACGCATACGCCCTTTTTGGCCAACCAAGCAAGCTTGCAAAGGAAATCTGCACTACAATGAAGTCTCACTTCCCCCCGGTCAAAAGGGCCATCTGAAAAAAGTGTAAAATCCAGAAAGGCAGGACAGGCCATGGAGAACTGGGAGCCTTGTTATGCTGATGGGCGGGATGTAAATTGCCAACAGACACTCGGGAGAAGTGTATGGTGTTTCCTGAAACATCTAAAAAACAAAGCAACAGAGCCTAGGGCACTGCCACTTATGGTCCTATAGCTTAGGGAAATTAAAATCAAAAAGACACAGCCACCCCAAAGTTTGGGATGCCTCTGTTTACAAGAACCTCGTTTACAGTACAAGTTCAACATCGCAGAAAGTGAAAAATGGATAAAGAAGTTGTGGTATTTACTTACAAAGCAATATCACTCAGCAATGAAATCTATGTCATCAGGCCCTTAGCATCACAATGAGTGGATTCAGGTATGATGATTCTAACTGAAATAAGTCACACAGAAAAAGAAACATCATAAGATATCATTAATACACGGAATGTAAACTTGGCTACACAGGAACTGAATTACAGAACAGAACAGGGTCTCAAATTTAGAAAACCAACTTATGCTTGCTTAAGGGTAAAGGTGAGTTGGGGTGCTGCATAAAACCAGAGATTGAAATGAGCACAGATAAAGTTCCTTAAGTCAAATATGGAATAGACAAGAGCTACTCCTTGCTCAACGAAATGGACTCAACACCGCATATTAAACGCCTAAGAATGTACCTGACTAGTAAGTATCGTAAAACCTATGGATTGCTATGTCTCCAAAAGAGAATCAAGCATGTGTACAGGGGCATAAACGCAGCAGTGATAGGATTGGAGAGGTTCGGTGAGCAAATGAAGACCCTTTGAAGTCATATTGCATGGTACCCATTACACGGGTCTCAACTCTCCAGGTTTAAGGTATTCTTCCTTCAGCTAAAACATGCATGTGGAACCCAAGTATGATCAACCATGTGAACGGGAGACGTGTTCAAATATGTCTCAGTTTTCCTCCCCTGGTACTCGGGTGCAACATTCCAGACGCTTTACTAACACTCTCCCCACTTGGAGAGTCAGCGCCTTTAACCTCCTGTTTGGCCCAGTTTGCAATTTCTGCGGAAGATGAACAGGAATAGCGAGAACCAATGAGAGGCTAGCTGAAGGTGTCTGGACGGGCAAATTTAACTCTCATTTCCCACCAGGAAGAGGAAATAACCAAAGGCTCAGCGTGCCGTGCCGGAACCAGATTAGGGCCTGAAGCCATCCTGCGGTGTTGCGGCCAGGTCACAAGAAAGCGAGTTGAAGAAAGGAGCTCAGGGGCACTGTAATTCACAAACCTGCAGAGTTACAAATGACAGCTATCGTCCAAAAATAGACTGAAGTAAGGCTGCCAAGAGGACTTGAAAGCGGGGCAGAATTGCAGGAAACCGATTTCAGGAGGTAGACTGGAATTGCATTGAAAGCATAGGAAAAGAGGCAGAACGTCCACAATGATGCACTTGGCCAAAAAGGGCGTATGCGTTTTTTCCTGAATATATTCAGGAAAAAACGCATACGCCCTTTTTGGCCAACCAAGCAAGCTTGCAAAGGAAATCTGCACTACAATGAAGTCTCACTTCCCCCCGGTCAAAAGGGCCATCTGAAAAAAGTGTAAAATCCAGAAAGGCAGGACAGGCCATGGAGAACTGGGAGCCTTGTTATGCTGATGGGCGGGATGTAAATTGCCAACAGACACTCGGGAGAAGTGTATGGTGTTTCCTGAAACATCTAAAAAACAAAGCAACAGAGCCTAGGGCACTGCCACTTATGGTCCTATAGCTTAGGGAAATTAAAATCAAAAAGACACAGCCACCCCAAAGTTTGGGATGCCTCTGTTTACAAGAACCTCGTTTACAGTACAAGTTCAACATCGCAGAAAGTGAAAAATGGATAAAGAAGTTGTGGTATTTACTTACAAAGCAATATCACTCAGCAATGAAATCTATGTCATCAGGCCCTTAGCATCACAATGAGTGGATTCAGGTATGATGATTCTAACTGAAATAAGTCACACAGAAAAAGAAACATCATAAGATATCATTAATACACGGAATGTAAACTTGGCTACACAGGAACTGAATTACAGAACAGAACAGGGTCTCAAATTTAGAAAACCAACTTATGCTTGCTTAAGGGTAAAGGTGAGTTGGGGTGCTGCATAAAACCAGAGATTGAAATGAGCACAGATAAAGTTCCTTAAGTCAAATATGGAATAGACAAGAGCTACTCCTTGCTCAACGAAATGGACTCAACACCGCATATTAAACGCCTAAGAATGTACCTGACTAGTAAGTATCGTAAAACCTATGGATTGCTATGTCTCCAAAAGAGAATCAAGCATGTGTACAGGGGCATAAACGCAGCAGTGATAGGATTGGAGAGGTTCGGTGAGCAAATGAAGACCCTTTGAAGTCATATTGCATGGTACCCATTACACGGGTCTCAACTCTCCAGGTTTAAGGTATTCTTCCTTCAGCTAAAACATGCATGTGGAACCCAAGTATGATCAACCATGTGAACAGGAGACGTGTTCAAATATGTCTCAGTTTTCCTCCCCTGGTACTCGGGTGCAACATTCCAGACGCTTTACTAACACTCTCCCCACTTGGAGAGTCAGCGCCTTTAACCTCCTGTTTGGCCCAGTTTGCAATTTCTGCGGAAGATGAACAGGAATAGCGAGAACCAATGAGAGGCTAGCTGAAGGTGTCTGGACGGGCAAATTTAACTCTCATTTCCCACCAGGAAGAGGAAATAACCAAAGGCTCAGCGTGCCGTGCCGGAACCAGATTAGGGCCTGAAGCCATCCTGCGGTGTTGTGGCCAGGTCACAAGAAAGCAAGTTGAAGAAAGGAGCTCAGGGGCACTGTAATTCACAAACCTGCAGAGTTATAAATGACAGCTATCGTCCAAAAATAGACTGAAGTAAGGCTGCCAAGAGGACTTGAAAGCGGGGCAGAATTGCAGGAAACCGATTTCAGGAGGTAGACTGGAATTGCATTGAAAGCATAGGAAAAGAGGCAGAACGTCCACAATGATGCACTTGGCCAAAAAGGGCGTATGCGTGTTTTCCTGAATATATTCAGGAAAAAACGCATACGCCCTTTTTGGCCAACCAAGCAAGCTTGCAAAGGAAATCTGCACTACAATGAAGTCTCACTTCCCCCCGGTCAAAAGGGCCATCTGAAAAAAGTGTAAAATCCAGAAAGGCAGGACAGGCCATGGAGAACTGGGAGTCTTGTTATGCTGATGGGCGGGATGTAAATTGCCAACAACCCCTCGGGAGAAGTGTATGGTGTTTCCTGAAACATCTAAAAAACAAAGCAACAGAACCTAGGGCACTTCCACTTATGGTCCTATAGCTTAGGGAAATTAAAATCAAAAAGACACAGCCACCCCAAAGTTTGGAACGGCTCTGTTTACAAGAACCTCGTTTACAGTACAAGTTCAACATCGCAGAAAGTGAAAAATGGATAAAGAAGTTGTGGTATTTACTTACAAAGCAATATCACTCAGCAATGAAATCTGTGTCATCAGGCCCTTAGCAGCACAATGAGTGGATTCAGGTATGATGATTCTAACCGAAATAAGTCACACAGAAAAAGAAACATCATAAGATATCAGTAATACACGGAATGGAAACTTGGCTACACAGGAACTGAATTACAGAACAGAACAGGGTCTCAAATTTAGAAAACCAACTTATTCTTGCTTAAGGGTAAAGGTGAGTTGGGGTGCTGCATAAAACCAGAGATTGAAATGAGCACAGATAAAGTTCCTTAAGCCAAATATGGAATAGACAAGAGCTACTCCTTGCTCAACGAAATGGACTCAAAACCCCATATTAAACCCCTAAGAATGTACCTGACTAGTAAGTATCTTAAAACCTATGGATTGCTATGTCTCCAAAAGAGAATCAAGCGTGTGTACAGGGGAATAAACGCAGCAGTGATAGGATTGGAGAGGTTCGGTGAGCAAATGAAGACCCTTTGAAGTCATATTGCATGGTACCCATTACACGGGTCTCAACTCTCCAGGTTTAAGGTATTCTTCCTTCAGCTAAAACATGCATGTGGAACCCAAGTATGATCAACCATGTGAACGGGAGACGTGTTCAAATATGTCTCAGTTTTCCTCCCCTGGTACTCGGGTGCAACATTCCAGACGCTTTACTAACACTCTCCCCACTTGGAGAGTCAGCGCCTTTAACCTCCTGTTTGGCACAGTTTGCAATTTCTGCGGAAGATGAACAGGAATAGTGAGAACCAATGAGAGACTAGCTGGAGGTGTCTGGACGGGCAAATTTAACTCTCATTTCCCACCAGGAAGAGGAAATAACCAAAGGCTCAGCGTGCCGTGCCGGAACAAGATTAGGGCCTGAAGCCATCCTGCGGTGTTGCGGCCAGGTCACAAGAAAGCAAGTTGAAGAAAGGAGCTCAGGGGCACTATAATTCACAAACCTGCAGAGTTATAAATGACAGCTATCGTCCAAAAATAGACTGAAGTAAGGCTGCCAAGAGGACTTGAAAGCGGGGCAGAATTTCAGGAAACCGATTTCAGGAGGTAGACTGGAATTGCATTGAAAGCATAGGAAAAGAGGCCGAACGTCCACAATGATGCACTTGGCCAAAAAGGGCGTATGCGTTTTTTCCTGAATATATTCAGGAAAAAACGCATACGCCCTTTTTGGCCAACCAAGCAAGCTTGCAAAGGAAATCTGCACTACAATGAAGTCTCACTTCCCCCCGGTCAAAAGGGCCATCTGAAAAAAGTGTAAAATCCAGAAAGGCAGGACAGGCCATGGAGAACTGGGAGCCTTGTTATGCTGATGGGCGGGATGTAAATTGCCAACAACCACTCGGGATAAGTGTATGGTGTTTCCTGAAACATCTAAAAAACAAAGCAACAGAGCCTAGGGCACTTCCACTTATGGTCCTATAGCTTAGGGAAATTAAAATCAAAAAGACACAGCCACCCCAAAGTTTGGGACGCCTCCGTTTATAAGAACTTCGTTTACCATACAAGTTCAATATCACAGAAAGTGAAAAATGGATAAAGAACTTGTGGTACTTACGTACAATGCAGTATCACTCAGCAATGAAATCTATGTCATCAGGCCCGTAGCAGCATAATGAGTGGATTCAGGTACGATGATTCTAACTGAAATAAGTCACACAGAAAAAGAAACATCATAAGATATCACTAATACATGGAATGTAAACTTGGCTACACAGGAACTGAATTACAGAACAGAACAGGGTCTCAAATTTAGAAAACCAACTTATGCTTGCTTAAGGGGAAAGGTGAGTTGGGGTGCTGCATAAAACCAGAGATTGAAATGAGCACAGATAAAGTTCCTTAAGCCAAATATGGAATAGACAAGAGCTACTCCTTGCTCAACGACATGGACTCAACACCCCATATTAAACGCCTAAGAATGTACCTGACTAGTAAGTATCTTAAAACCTATGGATTGCTATGTCTCCGAAAGAGAATCAAGCATGTGTACAGGGGCATAAACGCAGCAGTGATAGGATTGGAGAGGTTCGGTGAGCAAATGAAGACCCTTTGAAGTCATATTGCATGGTACCCATTCCACGGGTTTCAAATACCCAGGTTTAAGGTATTCTTCCTCAGCTAAAACATGCATGTGGAACCTAGAGTATGATCAACCATGTGATCGCGAGACGTGTTCAAATATGTCTCAGTTTTCCTCCCCTGGTACTCGGGTGCAACATTCCAGACGCTTTACTAACACTCTCCCCACTTGGAGAGTCAGTCCCTTTAACCTCCTGTTTGGCCCAGTTTGCAATTTCTGCGGAAGATGAACAGGAATAGCGAGAACCAATGAGAGACTAGCTGGAGGTGTCTGGACGGGCAAATTTAACTCTCATTTCCCACCAGGAAGAGGAATTAACCAAAGGCTCAGCGTGCCGTGCCAGAACCAGATTAGGGCCTGAAGCCATCCTGCGGTGTTGCGGCAAGGTCACAAGAAAGCAAGTTGAAGAAAGGAGCTCAGGGGCACTGTAATTCACAAACCTGCAGAGTTATAAATGACAGCTATCGTCCAAAAATAGACTGAAGTAAGGCTGCCAAGAGGACTTGAAAGCGGGGCAGAATTGCAGGAAACCGATTTCAGGAGGTAGACTGGAATTGCATTGAAAGCATAGGAAAAGAGGCAGAACGTCCACAATGATGCACTTGGCCAAAAAGGGCATATGCGTTTTTTCCTGAATATATTCAGGAAAAAACGCATACGCCCTTTTTGGCCAACCAAGCAAGCTTGCAAAGGAAATCTGCACTACAATGAAGTCTCACTTCCCCCCGGTCAAAAGGGCCATCAGAAAAAAGTGTAAAATCCAGAAAGGCAAGACAGGTCATGGAGAACTGGGAGCCTTGTTATGCTGATGGGCGGGATGTAAATTGCCAACAACCACTCGGGAGAAGTGTATGGTGTTTCCTGAAACATCTAAAAAACAAAGCAACAGAACCTAGGGCACTTCCACTTATGGTCCTATAGCTTAGGGAAATTAAAATCAAAAAGACACAGCCACCCCAAAGTTTGGAACGGCTCTGTTTACAAGAACCTCGTTTACAGTACAAGTTCAACATCGGAGAAAGTGAAAAATGGATAAAGAACTTGTGGTATTTACTTACAAAGCAATATCACTCAGCAATGAAATCTGTGTCATCAGGCCCTTAGCAGCACAATGAGTGGATTCAGGTATGATGATTCTAACTGAAATAAGTCACACAGAAAAAGAAACATCATAAGATATCACTAATACACGGAATGTAAACTTGGCTACACAGGAACTGAATTCCAAAACAGAACAGTGTCTCAAATTTAAAAAACCAACTTATGCTGGCTTAAGGGGAAAGGTGAGTTGGGGTGCTGCATAAAACCAGAGATTGAAATGAGCACAGATAAAGTTCCTTAAGCCAAATATGGAATAGACAAGAGCTACTCCTTGCTCAACGACATGGACTCAACACCCCATATTAAACGCCTAAGAATGTACCTGACTAGTAAGTATCTTAAAACCTATGGATTGCTATGTCTCCAAAAGAGAATCAAGCGTGTGTACAGGGGCATAAACGCAGCAGTGATAGGATTGGAGAGGTTCGGTGAGCAAATGAAGACCCTTTGAAGTCATATTGCATGGTACCCATTACACGGGTCTCAACTCTCCAGGTTTAAGGTATTCTTCCTTCAGCTAAAACATGCATGTGGAACCCAAGTATGATCAACCATGTGAACGGGAGACGTGTTCAAATATGTCTCAGTTTTCCTCCCCTGGTACTCGGGTGCAACATTACAGATGCTTTACTAACACTCTCCCCACTTGGAGAGTCAGCGCCTTTAACCTCCTGTTTGGCCCAGTTTGCAATTTCTGTGGAAGATGAACAGGAATAGCGAGAACCAATGAGAGGCTAGCTGGAGGTGTCTGGATGGGCAAATTTAACTCTCATTTCCCACCAGGAAGAGGAAATAACCAAAGGCTCAGCGTGCCGTACCGGAACCAGATTAGGGCCTGAAGACATCCTGCGGTGTTGCGGCCAGCTCACAAGAAAGCGAGTTGAAGAAAGGAGCTCAGGGGCACTGTAATTCACAAACCTGCAGAGTTATAAATGACAGCTATCGTCCAAAAATATACTGAAGTAAGGCTGCCAAGAGGACTTGAAAGCGGGGCAGAATTTCAGGAAACCGATTTCAGGAGGTAGACTGGAATTGCATTGAAAGCATAGGAAAAGAGGCAGAACGTCCACAATGATGCACTTGGCCAAAAAGGGCGTATACGTTTTTTCCTGAATATATTCAGGAAAAAACGCATACGCCCTTTTTGGCCAACCAAGCAAGCTTGCAAAGGAAATCTGCACTACAATGAAGTCTCACTTCCTCCCGGTCAAAAGGGCCATCTGAAAAAAGTGTAAAATCCAGAAAGGCAGGACAGGCCATGGAGAACTGGGAGCCTTGTTATGCTGATGGGCGGGATGTAAATTGCCAACAGACACTCGGGAGAAGTGTATGGTGTTTCCTGAAACATCTAAAAAACAAAGCAACAGAGCCTAGGGCACTTCCACTTATGGTCCTATAGCTTAGGGAAATTAAAATCAAAAAGACACAGCCACCCCAAAGTTTGGAACGGCTCTGTTTACAAGAACCTCGTTTACAGTACAAGTTCAACATCGCAGAAAGTGAAAAATGGATAAAGAAGTTGTGGTATTTACTTACAAAGCAATATCACTCAGCAATGAAATCTATGTCATCAGGCCCTTAGCATCACAATGAGTGGATTCAGGTATGATGATTCTAACTGAAATAAGTCACACAGAAAAAGAAACATCATAAGATATCAGTAATACACGGAATGTAAACTTGGCTACACAGGAACTGAATTACAGAACAGAACAGGGTCTCAAATTTAGAAAACCAACTTATGCTTGCTTAAGGGGAAAGGTGAGTTGGGTTGCTGCATAAAACCAGAGATTGAAATGAGCACAGATAAAGTTCCTTAAGCCAAATATGGAATAGACAAGAGCTACTCCTTGCTCAACGAAATGGACTCAACACCGCATATTAAACGCCTAAGAATGTACCTGACTAGTAAGTATCGTAAAACCTATGGATTGCTATGTCTCCAAAGAGAATCAAGCATGTGTACAGGGGCATAAACGCAGCAGTGATAGGATTGGAGAGGTTCGGTGAGCAAATGAAGACCCTTTGAAGTCATATTGCATGGTACGCATTACACGGGTCTCAACTCTCCAGGTTTAAGGTATTCTTCCTTCAGCTAAAACATGCATGTGGAACACAAGTATGATCAACCATGTGAACGGGAGACGTGTTCAAATATGTCTCAGTTTTCCTCCCCTGGTACTCGGGTGCAACATTCCAGACGCTTTACTAACACTCTCCCCACTTGTAGAGTCAGCGCCTTTAACCTCCTGTTTGGCCCAGTTTGCAGTTTCTGCGGAAGATGAACAGGAATAGCGAGAACCAATGAGAGACTAGCTGGAGGTGTCTGGACGGGCAAATTTAACTCTCATTTCCCACCAGGAAGAGGAATTAACCAAAGGCTCAGCATGCCGGGCCGGAACCAGATTAGGGCCTGAAGCCATCCTGCGGTGTTGCGGCCAGGTCACAAGAAAGCGAGTTGAAGAAAGGAGCTCAGGGGCACTGTAATTCACAAACCTGCAGAGTTATAAATGACAGCTATCGTCCAAAAATAGACTGAAGTAAGGCTGCCAAGAGGACTTGAAAGCGGGGCAGAATTGCAGGAAACCGATTTCAGGAGGTAGACTGGAATTGCATTGAAAGCATAGGAAAAGAGGCAGAACGTTCACAATGATGCACTTGGCCAAAAAGGGCGTATGCGTTTTTTCCTGAATATATTCAGGAAAAAACGCATACGCCCTTTTTGGCCAACCAAGCAAGCTTGCAAAGGAAATCTGCACTACAATGAAGTCTCACTTCCCCCCAGGCAAAAGGGCCATCTGAAAAAAGTGTAAAATCCAGAAAGGCAGGACAGGCCATGGAGAACTGGGAGCCTTGTTATGCTGATGGGCGGCATGTAAATTGCCAACAACCACTCGGGAGAAGTGTATGGTGTTTCCTGAAACATCTAAAAAACAAAGCAACAGAACCTAGGGCACTTCCACTTATGGTCCTATAGCTTAGGGAAATTAAAATCAAAAAGACACAGCCACCTCAAAGTTTGGGACGCCTCCGTTTATAAGAACCTCGTTTACCATACAAGTTCAATATCACAGAAAGTGAAAAATGGATAAAGAACTTGTGGTACTTACGTACAATGCAGTATCACTCAGCAATGAAATCTATGTCATCAGGCCTGTAGCAGCATAATGAGTGGATTCAGGTACGATGATTCTAACTGAAATAAGTCACACAGAAAAAGAAACATCATAAGATATCACTAATACACGGAATGTAAACTTGGCTACACAGGAACTGCATTCCAAACCAGAACAGGGTCTCAAATTTAGAAAACCAACTTATGCTTGCTTAAGGGTAAAGGTGAGTTGGGGTGCTGCATAAAACCAGAGATTGAAATGAGCACAGATAAAGTCCCTTAAGTCAAATATGGAATAGACAAGAGCTACTCCTTGCTCAACGAAATGGACTCAACACCGCATATTAAAAGCCTAAGAATGTACCTGACTAGTAAGTATCTTAAAACCTATGGATTGCTATGTCTCCGAAAGAGAATCAAGCATGTGTACAGGGGCATAAATGCAGCAGTGATAGGATTGGAGAGGTTCGGTGAGCAAATGAAGACCCTTTGAAGTCATATTGCATGGTACCCATTCCACGAGTTTCAACTACCCAGGGTTAAGGTATTCTTCCTTCAGCTAAAACATGCATGTGGAACCTAGAGTATGATCAACCATGTGATCGGGAGACGTGTTCAAATATGTCAGTTTTAGTACCCTGGTACTCGGGTGCAACATTCCAGACGCTTTACTAACACTCTCCCGACTTGGAGAGTCAGTACCTTTAACCTCCTGTTTGGCCCAGTTTGCAATTTTTGCGGAAGATGAACAGGAATAGCAAGAACCAATGAGAGGCTAGCTGGAGGTGTCTGGACGGGCAAATTTAACTCTCATTTCCCACCAGGAAGAGGAAATTACCAAAGGCTCAGCGTGCCGTACCGGAACCAGATTAGGGCCTGAAGCCATCCTGCGGTGTTGCGGCCAGCTCAAAAGAAAGCGAGTTGAAGAAAGGAGCTCAGGGGCACTGTAATTCACAAACCTGCAGAGTTATAAATGACAGCTATCGTCCAAAAATAAACTGAAGTAAGGCTGCCAAGAGGACTTGAAAGCGGGGCAGAATTGCAGGAAACCGATTTCAGGAGGTAGACTGGAATTGCATTGAAAGCATAGGAAAAGAGGCAGAACGTCCACAATGATGCACTTGGCCAAAAAGGGCGTATGCGTTTTTTCCTGAATATATTCAGGAAAAAACGCATACGCCCTTTTTGGCCAACCAAGCAAGCTTGCAAAGGAAATCTGCACTACAATGAAGTCTCACTTCCCCCCGGTCAAAAGGGCCATCTGAAAAAAGTGTAAAATCCAGAAAGGCAGGACAGGCCATGGAGAACTGGGAGCCTTGTTATGCTGATGGGCGGGATGTAAATTACCAACAGACACTCAGGAGAAGTGTATGGTGTTTCCTGAAACATCTAAAAAACAAAGCAACAGAGCCTAGGGCACTGCCACTTATGGTCCTATAGCTTAGGGAAATTAAAATCAAAAAGACACAGCCACCCCAAAGTTTGGGACGCCTCTGTTTACAAGAACTTCGTTTACAGTACAAGTTCAACATCGCAGAAAGTGAAAAATGGATAAAGAAGTTGTGGTATTTACTTACAAAGCAATATCACTCAGCAATGAAATCTATGTCATCAGGCCCTTAGCAGCACAATGAGTGGATTCAGGTATGATGATTCTAACTGAAATAAGTCACACAGAAAAAGAAACATCATAAGATATCAGTAATACACGGAATGTAAACTTGGCTACACAGGAACTGAATTACAGAACAGAACAGGGTCTCAAATTTAGAAAACCAACTTATGCTTGCTTAAGGGGAAAGGTGAGTTGGGGTGCTTCATAAAACCAGAGATTGAAATGAGCACAGATAAAGTTCCTTAAGCCAAATATGGAATAGACAAGAGCTACTCCTTGCTCAACGAAATGGACTCAACACCGCATATTAAACGCCTAAGAATGTACCTGACTAGTAAGTATCTTAAAACCTATGGATTGCTATGTCTCCGAAAGAGAATCAAGCATGTGTACAGGGGCATAAACGCAGCAGTGATAGGATTGGAGAGGTTCGTGAGCAAATGAAGACCCTTTGAAGTCATATTGCATGGTACCCATTCCACGGGTTTCAACTACCCAGGTTTTAGGTATTCTTCCTTCAGCTAAAACATGCATGTGGAACCCAGAGTATGATCAACCATGTGATCGGGAGACGTGTTCAAATATGTCTCAGTTTTCGTACCCTGGTACTCGGGTGCAACATTCCAGACGCTTTACTAACACTCTCCCCACTTGGAGAGTCAGCGCCTTTAACCTCCTGTTTGGCCCAGTTTGCAATTTCTGCGGAAGATGAACAGGAATAGCGAGAACCAATGAGAGACTAGCTGGAGGTGTCTGGACGGGTAAATTTAACTCTCATTTCCCACCAGGAAGAGGAAATAACCAAAGGCTCAGCGTGCCGTACCGGAACCAGATTAGGACCTGAAGCCATCCTGCGGTGTTGCGGCCAGCTCAAAAGAAAGCGAGTTGAAGAAAGGAGCTCAGGGGCACTGTAATTCACAAACCTGCAGAGTTATAAATGACAGCTATCGTCCAAAAATAGACTGAAGTAAGGCTGCCGAGAGGACTTGAAAGCGGGGCAGAATTGCAGGAAACCGATTTCAGGAGGTAGACTGGAATTGCATTGAAAGCATAGGAAAAGAGGCAGAACGTCCACAATGATGCACTTGGCCAAAAAGGGCGTATGCGTTTTTTCCTGAATATATTCAGGAAAAAACGCATACGCCCTTTTTGGCCAACCAAGCAAGCTTGCAAAGGAAATCTGCACTACAATGAAGTCTCACTTCCCCGCGGTCAAAAGGGCCATCTGAAAAAAGGGTAAAATCCAGAAAGGCAGGACAAGCCATGGAGAACTGGGAGCCTTGTTATGCTGATGGGCGGGATGTAAATTGCCAACAGACACTCGGGAGAAGTGTATGGTGTTTCCTTAAACATCTAAAAAACAAAGCAACAGAGCCTAGGGCACTGCCACTTATGGTCCTATAGCTTAGGGAAATTAAAATCAAAAAGACACAGCCACCCCAAAGTTTGGGACGCCTCTGTTTACAAGAACCTCGTTTACAGTACAAGTTCAACATCGCAGAAAGTGAAAAATGGATAAAGAAGTTTTGGTATTTACTTACAAAGCAATATCACTCAGCAATGAAATCTATGTCATCAGGGCCTTAGAGCACAATGAGTGGATTCAGGTATGATGATTCTAACTGAAATAAGTCACACAGAAAAAGAAACATCATAAGATATCAGTAATACACGGAATGTAAACTTGGCTACACAGGAACTGAATTACAGAACAGAACAGGGTCTCAAATTTAGAAAACCAACTTATGCTTGCTTAAGGGGAAAGGTGAGTTGGGGTGCTGCATAAAACCAGAGATTGAAATGAGCACAGATAAAGTTCCTTAAGCCAAATATGGAATAGACAAGAGCTACTCCTTGCTCAACGAAATGGACTCAACACCCCATATTAAACGCCTAAGAATGTACCTGACTAGTAAGTATCTTAAAACCTATGGATTGCTATGTCTCCGAAAGAGAATCAAGCATGTGTACAGGGGCATAAACGCAGCAGTGATAGGATTGGAGAGGTTCGTGAGCAAATGAAGACCCTTTGAAGTCATATTGCATGGTACCCATTCCACGGGTTTCAACTACCCAGGTTTAAGGTATTCTTCCTTCAGCTAAAACATGCATGTGGAACCCAGAGTATGATCAGCCATGTGAACGGGAGACGTATTCAAATATGTCTCAGTTTTCCTCCCCTGGTACTCGGGTGCAACATTCCAGACGCTTTACTAACACTCTCCCGACTTGGAGAGTCAGTCCCTTTAACCTCCTGTTTGGCCCAGTTTGCAATTTCTGTGGAAGATGAACAGGAATAGCGAGAACCAATGAGAGGCTAGCTGGAGGTGTCTGGACGGGCAAATTTAACTCTCATTTCCCACCAGGAAGAGGAATTAACCAAAGGCTCAGCATGCCGGGCCGGAACCAGATTAGGGCCTGAAGCCATCCTGCGGTGTTGTGGCCAGGTCACAAGAAAGCGAGTTGAAGAAAGGAGCTCAGGGGCACTGTAATTCACAAACCTGCAGAGTTATAAATGAGAGCTATCGTACAAAAATAGACTGAAGTAAGGCTGCCAAGAGGACTTGAAAGCTGAGCAGAATTGCAGGAAACCGATTTCAGGAGGTAGACTGGAATTGCATTGAAAGCATAGGAAAAGAGGCACAACATACACAATGATGCACTTGGCCAAAAAGGGCGTATGCGTTTTTTCCTGAATATATTCAGGAAAAAACGCATACGCCCTTTTTGGCCAACCAAGCAAGCTTGCAAAGGAAATCTGCACTACAATGAAGTCTCACTTCCCCCCGGTCAAAAGGGCCATCTGAAAAAAGTGTAAAATCCAGAAAGGCAGGACAGGCCATGGAGAACTGGGAGCCTTGTTATGCTGATGGGCGGGATGTAAATTGCCAACAACCACTCGGGAGAAGTGTATGGTGTTTCCTGAAACATCTAAAAAACAAAGCAACAGAACCTAGGGCACTTCCACTTATGGTCCTATAGCTTAGGGAAATTAAAATAAACAAGACACAGCCACCCCAAAGTTTGGAACGGATCTGTTTACAAGAACCTCATTTACAGTACAAGTTCAACATCGCAGAAAGTGAAAAATGGATAAAGAAGTTGTGGTATTTACTTACAAAGCAATATCACTCAGCAATGAAATCTGTGTCATCAGGCCCTTAGCAGCACAATGAGTGGATTCAGGTATGATGATTCTAACTGAAGTAAGTCACACAGAAAAAGAAACATCATAAGATATCACTAATACACGGAATGTAAACTTGGCTACACAGGAACTGAATTACAGAACAGAACAGGGTCTCAAATTTAGAAAACCAACTTATGCTTGCTTAAGGGGAAAGGTGAGTTGGGGTGCTGCATAAAACCAGAGATTGAAATGAGCACAGATAAAGTTCCTTAAGCCAAATATGGAATAGACAAGAGCTACTCCTTGCTCAACGAAATGGACTCAACACCGCATATTAAACGCCTAAGAATGTACCTGACTAGTAAGTATCTTAAAACCTATGGATTGCTATGTCTCCGAAAGAGAATCAAGCATGTGTACAGGGGCATAAACGCAGCAGTGATAGGATTGGAGAGGTTCGGTGAGCAAATGAAGACCCTTTGAAGTCATATTGCATGGTACCCATTCCACGGATTTCAACTACGCAGGTTTTAGGTATTCTTCCTTCAGCTAAAACATGCATGTGGAACCCAAGTATGATCAACCATGTGAACGGGAGACGTGTTCAAATATGTCTCAGTTTTCCTCCCCTGGTACTCGGGTGCAACATTCCAGACGCTTTACTAACACTCTCCCCACTTGGAGAGTCAGCGCCTTTAACCTCCTGTTTGGCCCAGTTTGCAATTTCTGCGGAAGATGAACAGGAATAGCGAGAACCAATGAGAGACTAGCTGGAGGTGTCTGGACGGGCAAATTTAACTCTCATTTCTCACCAGGAAGAGGAAATAACCAAAGGCTCAGCGTGCCGTACCGGAACCAGATTAGGGCCTGAAGCCATCCTGCGGTGTTGCGGCCAGCTCAAAAGAAAGCGAGTTGAAGAAAGGAGCTCAGGGGCACTGTAATTCACAAACCTGCAGAGTTATAAATGACAGCTATCGTCCAAAAATAGACTGAAGTAAGGCTTCCAAGAGGACTTGAAAGCGGGGCAGAATTGCAGGAAACCGATTTCAGGAGGTAGACTGGAATTGCATTGAAAGCATAGGAAAAGAGGCAGAACGTCCACAATGATGCACTTGGCCAAAAAGGGCGTATGCGTTTTTTCCTGAATATATTCAGGAAAAAACGCATACGCCCTTTTTGGCCAACCAAGCAAGCTTGCAAAGGAAATCTGCACTACAATGAAGTCTCACTTCCCCCCGGTCAAAAGGGCCATCTGAAAAAAGTGTAAAATCCAGAAAGGCAGGACAGGCCATGGAGAACTGGGAGCCTTGTTATGCTGATGGGCAGGATGTAAATTGCCAACAACCACTCGGGAGAAGTGTATGGTGTTTCCTGAAACATCTAAAAAACAAAGCAACAGAACCTAGGGCACTTCCACTTATGGTCCTATAGCTTAGGGAAATTAAAATCAAAAAGACACAGCCACCCCAAAGTTTGGAACGGCTCTGTTTACAAGAACCTCGTTTACAGTACAAGTTCAACATCGCAGAAAGTGAAAAATGGATAAAGAAGTTGTGGTATTTACTTACAAAGCAATATCACTCAGCAATGAAATCTGTGTCATCAGGCCCTTAGCAGCACAATGAGTGGATTCAGGTATGATGATTCTAACAGAAGTAAGTCACACAGAAAAAGAAACATCATAAGATATCAGTAATACACGGAATGTAAACTTGGCTACACAGGAACTGAATTACAGAACAGAACAGGGTCTCAAATTTAGAAAACCAACTTATGCTTGCTTAAGGGGAAAGGTGAGTTGGGGTGCTGCATAAAACCAGAGATTGAAATGAGCACAGATAAAGTTCCTTAAGTCAAATATGGAATAGACAAGAGCTACTCCTTGCTCAACGAAATGGACTCAACATCGCATATTAAATGCCTAAGAATGTACCTGACTAGTAAGTATCTTAAAAACCTATGGATTGCTATGTCTCCAAAAGAGAATCAAGCGTGTGTACAGGGGCATAAACGCAGCAGTGATAGGATTGGAGAGGTTCGGTGAGCAAATGAAGACCCTTTGAAGTCATATTGCATGGTACCCATTACACGGGTCTTAACTCTCCAGGTTTAAGGTATTCTTCCTTCAACTAAAACATGCATGTGGAACCCAAGTATGATCAACCATGTGAACGGGAGACGTGTTCAAATATGTCTCAGTTTTCCTCCCCTGGTACTCGGGTGCAACATTCCAGACGCTTTACTAACACTCTCCCCACTTGGAGAGTCAGCGCCTTTAACCTCCTGTTTGGCCCAGTTTGCAATTTCTGCGGAAGATGAACAGGAATAGCGAGAACCAATGAGAGACTAGCTGGAGGTGTCTGGACGGGCAAATTTATCTCTCATTTCCCACCAGGAAAAGGAAATAACCAAAGGCTCAGCGTGCCGTGCCGAAACCAGATTAGGGCCTGAAGCCATCCTGCGGTGTTGCTGCCAGGTCACAAGAAAGCAAGTTGAAGAAAGGAGCTCAGGGGCACTGTAATTCACAAACCTGCAGAGTTATAAATGACAGCTATCGTCCAAAAATAGACTGAAGTAAGGCTGCCAAGAGGACTTGAAAGCGGGGCAGAATTGCAGGAAACCGATTTCAGGAGGTAGACTGGAATTGCATTGAAAGCATAGGAAAAGAGGCAGAACGTCCACAATGATGCACTTGGCCAAAAAGGGTGTATGCGTTTTTTCCTGAATATATTCAGGAAAAAACGCATACGCCCTTTTTGGCCAACCAAGCAAGCTTGCAAAGGAAATCTGCACTACAATGAAGTCTCACTTCCCCCCGGTCAAAAGGGCCATCTGAAAAAAGTGTAAAATCCAGAAAGCCAGGACAGGCCATGTAGAACTGGGAGTCTTGTTATGCTGATGGGCGGGATGTAAAAACGCATATGCCCTTTTTGACCAACCAAGCAAGCTTGCAAAGGTAATCTGCACTACAATGAAGTCTCACTTCCCCCCGGTCAAAAGGGCCATCTGAAAAAAGTGTAAAATCCAGAAAGGCAGGACAGGCCATGAAGAACTGGGAGCCTTGTTATGCTGATGGGCAGGATGTAAATTGCCAACAACCACTCGGGAGAAGTGTATGGTGTTTCCTGAAACATCTAAAAAACAAAGCAACAGAAACTAGGGCACTTCCACTTATGGTCCTATAGCATAGGGAAATTAAAATCAAAAAGACACAGCCACCCCAAAATTTGGAACGGCTCTGTTTACAAGAACCTCGTTTACAGTACAAGTTCAACATCGCAGAAAGTGAAAAATGGATAAAGAAGTTGTGGTATTTACTTACAAAGCAATATCACTCAGCAATGAAATCTGTGTCATCAGGCCCTTAGCAGCACAATGAGTGGATTCAGGTATGATGATTCTAACTGAAATAAGTCACACAGAAAAAGAAACATCATAAGATATCAGTAATACACGGAATGTAAACTTGGCTACACAGGAACTGAATTACAGAACAGAACAGGGTCTTAAATTTAGAAAACCAACTTATGCTTGCTTAAGGGGAAAGGTGAGTTGGGGTGCTGCATAAAACCAGAGATTGAAATGAGCACAGATAAAGTTCCTTAGGCCAAATATGGAATAGACAAGAGCTACTCCTTGCTCAAAGAAGTGGACTCAACACCGCATATTAAACGCCTAAGAATGTACCTGACTAGTAAGGATCTTAAAACCTATAGATTGCTATGTCTCCGAAAGAGAATCAAGCATGTGTACAGGGGCATAAACGCAGCAGTGATAGGATTGGAGAGGTTCGGTGAGCAAATGAAGACCCTTTGAAGTCATATTGCATGGTACCCATTCCACGGGTTTCAACTACCCAGGTTTTAGGTATTCTTCCTTCAGCTAAAACATGCATGTGGAACCCAGAAAATGATCAACCATGTGATCGGGAGACGTGTTCAAATATGTCTCAGTTTTCCTCCCCTGGTACTCGGGTGCAACATTCCAGACGCTTTACTAACACTCTCCCCACTTGGAGAGTCAGCGTCTTTAACCTCCTGTTTGGCCCAGTTTGCAATTTCTGCGGAAGATGAACAGGAATAGTGAGAACCAATGAGAGGCTAGCTGGAGGTGTCTGGACGGGCAAATTTAACTCTCATTTCCCACCATGAGGAGGAAATAACCAAAGGCTCAGCGTGCCGTGCCAGAACCAGATTAGGGCCTGAAGCCATCCTGCGGTGTTGCGGCCAGCTCAAAAGAAAGCGAGTTGAAGAAAGGAGCTCAGGGGCACTGTAATTCACAAACCTGCAGACTTATAAATGACAGCTATCGTCCAAAAATAGACTGAAGTAAGGCTGCCAAGAGGACTTGAAAGCGGGGCAGAATTGCAGGAAACCGATTTCAGGAGGTAGACTGGAATTGCATTGAAAGCATAGGAAAAGAGGCAGAACGTACACAATGATGCACTTGGGCAAAAAGGGCGTATGCGTTTTTTCCTGAATATATTCAGGAAAAAACGCATACGCCCTTTTTGGCCAACCAAGCAAGCTTGCAAAGGAAATCTGCACTACAATGAAGTCTCACTTCCACCCGGTCAAAAGGGCCATCTGAAAAAAGTGTAAAATCCAGAAAGGCAGGACAGGCCATGGAGAACTGGGAGCCTTGCTATGCTGATGGGCGGGATGTAAATGGCCAACAACCACTCGGGAGAAGTGTATGGTGTTTCCTGAAACATCTAAAAAACAAAGCAACAGAACCTAGGGCACTTCCACTTATGGTCCTATAGCTTAGGGAAATTAAAATCTAAAAGACACAGCCACCCCAAAGTTTGGAACGGCTCTGTTTACAAGAACCTCGTTTACAGTACAAGTTCAACATCGCAGAAAGTGAAAAATGGATAAAGAAGTTGTGGTATTCACTTACAAAGCAATATCACTCAGCAATGAAATCTATGTCATCAGGCCCTTAGCAGCACAATGAGTGGATTCAAGTATGATGATTCTAACTGAAATAAGTCACACAGAAAAAGAAACATCATAAGATATCAGTAATACACGGAATGGAAACTTGGCTACACAGGAACTGAATAACAGAACAGAACAGGGTCTCAAATTTAGAAAAACAACTTATGCTTGCTTAAGGGTAAAGGTGAGTTGGGGTGCTGCATAAAACCAGAGATTGAAATGAGCACAGATAAAGTTCCTTAAGCCAAATATGGAATAGACAAGAGCTACTCCTTGCTCAACGAAATGGACTCAACACCGCATATTAAACGCCTAAGAATGTACCTGACTTGTAAGTATCTTAAAACCTATGGATTGCTATGTCTCCGAAAGAGAATCAAGCATGTGTACAGGGGCATAAACGCAGCAGTGATAGGATTGGAGAGGTTCGGTGAGCAAATGAAGACCCTTTGAAGTCATATTGCATGGTACCCATTCCACGGGTTTCAACTACCCAGGTTTAAGGTATTCTTCCTTCAGCTAAAACATGCATGTGGAACCTAGAGTATGATCAACCATGTGATTGGGAGACGTGTTCAAATATGTCTCAGTTTTCCTCCCCTGGTACTCGGGTGCAACATTCCAGACGCTTTACTAACACTCTCCCCACTTGGAGAGTCAGTCCCTTTAACCTCCTGTTTGGCCCAGTTTGCAATTTCTGCGGAAGATGAACAGGAATAGCGAGAACCAATGAGAGGCTAGCTGGAGGTGTCTGGACGGGCAAATTTAACTCTCATTTCCCACCAGGAAGAGGAATTAACCAAAGGCTCAGCGTGCCGGGCCGGAACCAGATTAGGGCCTGAAGCCATCCTGCGGTGTTGCGGCCACGTCACAAGAAAGCGAGTTGAAGAAAGGAGCTCAGGGGCACTGTAATTCACAAACCTGCAGAGTTATAAATGACAGCTATCGTCCAAAAATAGACTGAAGTAAGGCTGCCAAGAGGACTTGAAAGCGGGGCAGAATTGCAGGAAACCGATTTCAGGAGGTAGACTGGAATTGCATTGAAAGCATAGGAAAAGAGGCAGAACGTCCACAATGATGCACTTGGCCAAAAAGGGCGTATGCGTTTTTTCCTGAATATATTCAGGAAAAAACGCATACGCCCTTTTTGGCCAACCAAGCAAGCTTGCAAAGGAAATCTGCACTACAATGAAGTCTCACTTCCCCCCGGTCAAAAGGGCCATCTGAAAAAAGTGTAAAATCCAGAAAGGCAGGACAGGCCATGGAGAACTGGGAGCCTTGTTATGCTGATGGGCGGGATGTAAATTGCCAACAGACACTCGGGAGAAGTGTATGGTGTTTCCTGAAACATCTAAAAAACAAAGCAACAGAGCCTAGGGCACTGCCACTTATGGTCCTATAGCTTAGGGAAATTAAAATCAAAAAGACACAGCCACCCCAAAGTTTGGGATGCCTCTGTTTACAAGAACCTCGTTTACAGTACAAGTTCAACATCGCAGAAAGTGAAAAATGGATAAAGAAGTTGTGGTATTTACTTACAAAGCAATATCACTCAGCAATGAAATCTATGTCATCAGGCCCTTAGCATCACAATGAGTGGATTCAGGTATGATGATTCTAACTGAAATAAGTCACACAGAAAAAGAAACATCATAAGATATCATTAATACACGGAATGTAAACTTGGCTACACAGGAACTGAATTACAGAACAGAACAGGGTCTCAAATTTAGAAAACCAACTTATGCTTGCTTAAGGGTAAAGGTGAGTTGGGGTGCTGCATAAAACCAGAGATTGAAATGAGCACAGATAAAGTTCCTTAAGTCAAATATGGAATAGACAAGAGCTACTCCTTGCTCAACGAAATGGACTCAACACCGCATATTAAACGCCTAAGAATGTACCTGACTAGTAAGTATCGTAAAACCTATGGATTGCTATGTCTCCAAAAGAGAATCAAGCATGTGTACAGGGGCATAAACGCAGCAGTGATAGGATTGGAGAGGTTCGGTGAGCAAATGAAGACCCTTTGAAGTCATATTGCATGGTACCCATTACACGGGTCTCAACTCTCCAGGTTTAAGGTATTCTTCCTTCAGCTAAAACATGCATGTGGAACCCAAGTATGATCAACCATGTGAACGGGAGACGTGTTCAAATATGTCTCAGTTTTCCTCCCCTGGTACTCGGGTGCAACATTCCAGACGCTTTACTAACACTCTCCCCACTTGGAGAGTCAGCGCCTTTAACCTCCTGTTTGGCCCAGTTTGCAATTTCTGCGGAAGATGAACAGGAATAGCGAGAACCAATGAGAGGCTAGCTGAAGGTGTCTGGACGGGCAAATTTAACTCTCATTTCCCACCAGGAAGAGGAAATAACCAAAGGCTCAGCGTGCCGTGCCGGAACCAGATTAGGGCCTGAAGCCATCCTGCGGTGTTGCGGCCAGGTCACAAGAAAGCGAGTTGAAGAAAGGAGCTCAGGGGCACTGTAATTCACAAACCTGCAGAGTTACAAATGACAGCTATCGTCCAAAAATAGACTGAAGTAAGGCTGCCAAGAGGACTTGAAAGCGGGGCAGAATTGCAGGAAACCGATTTCAGGAGGTAGACTGGAATTGCATTGAAAGCATAGGAAAAGAGGCAGAACGTCCACAATGATGCACTTGGCCAAAAAGGGCGTATGCGTTTTTTCCTGAATATATTCAGGAAAAAACGCATACGCCCTTTTTGGCCAACCAAGCAAGCTTGCAAAGGAAATCTGCACTACAATGAAGTCTCACTTCCCCCCGGTCAAAAGGGCCATCTGAAAAAAGTGTAAAATCCAGAAAGGCAGGACAGGCCATGGAGAACTGGGAGCCTTGTTATGCTGATGGGCGGGATGTAAATTGCCAACAGACACTCGGGAGAAGTGTATGGTGTTTCCTGAAACATCTAAAAAACAAAGCAACAGAGCCTAGGGCACTGCCACTTATGGTCCTATAGCTTAGGGAAATTAAAATCAAAAAGACACAGCCACCCCAAAGTTTGGGATGCCTCTGTTTACAAGAACCTCGTTTACAGTACAAGTTCAACATCGCAGAAAGTGAAAAATGGATAAAGAAGTTGTGGTATTTACTTACAAAGCAATATCACTCAGCAATGAAATCTATGTCATCAGGCCCTTAGCATCACAATGAGTGGATTCAGGTATGATGATTCTAACTGAAATAAGTCACACAGAAAAAGAAACATCATAAGATATCATTAATACACGGAATGTAAACTTGGCTACACAGGAACTGAATTACAGAACAGAACAGGGTCTCAAATTTAGAAAACCAACTTATGCTTGCTTAAGGGTAAAGGTGAGTTGGGGTGCTGCATAAAACCAGAGATTGAAATGAGCACAGATAAAGTTCCTTAAGTCAAATATGGAATAGACAAGAGCTACTCCTTGCTCAACGAAATGGACTCAACACCGCATATTAAACGCCTAAGAATGTACCTGACTAGTAAGTATCGTAAAACCTATGGATTGCTATGTCTCCAAAAGAGAATCAAGCATGTGTACAGGGGCATAAACGCAGCAGTGATAGGATTGGAGAGGTTCGGTGAGCAAATGAAGACCCTTTGAAGTCATATTGCATGGTACCCATTACACGGGTCTCAACTCTCCAGGTTTAAGGTATTCTTCCTTCAGCTAAAACATGCATGTGGAACCCAAGTATGATCAACCATGTGAACAGGAGACGTGTTCAAATATGTCTCAGTTTTCCTCCCCTGGTACTCGGGTGCAACATTCCAGACGCTTTACTAACACTCTCCCCACTTGGAGAGTCAGCGCCTTTAACCTCCTGTTTGGCCCAGTTTGCAATTTCTGCGGAAGATGAACAGGAATAGCGAGAACCAATGAGAGGCTAGCTGAAGGTGTCTGGACGGGCAAATTTAACTCTCATTTCCCACCAGGAAGAGGAAATAACCAAAGGCTCAGCGTGCCGTGCCGGAACCAGATTAGGGCCTGAAGCCATCCTGCGGTGTTGTGGCCAGGTCACAAGAAAGCAAGTTGAAGAAAGGAGCTCAGGGGCACTGTAATTCACAAACCTGCAGAGTTATAAATGACAGCTATCGTCCAAAAATAGACTGAAGTAAGGCTGCCAAGAGGACTTGAAAGCGGGGCAGAATTGCAGGAAACCGATTTCAGGAGGTAGACTGGAATTGCATTGAAAGCATAGGAAAAGAGGCAGAACGTCCACAATGATGCACTTGGCCAAAAAGGGCGTATGCGTGTTTTCCTGAATATATTCAGGAAAAAACGCATACGCCCTTTTTGGCCAACCAAGCAAGCTTGCAAAGGAAATCTGCACTACAATGAAGTCTCACTTCCCCCCGGTCAAAAGGGCCATCTGAAAAAAGTGTAAAATCCAGAAAGGCAGGACAGGCCATGGAGAACTGGGAGTCTTGTTATGCTGATGGGCGGGATGTAAATTGCCAACAACCCCTCGGGAGAAGTGTATGGTGTTTCCTGAAACATCTAAAAAACAAAGCAACAGAACCTAGGGCACTTCCACTTATGGTCCTATAGCTTAGGGAAATTAAAATCAAAAAGACACAGCCACCCCAAAGTTTGGAACGGCTCTGTTTACAAGAACCTCGTTTACAGTACAAGTTCAACATCGCAGAAAGTGAAAAATGGATAAAGAAGTTGTGGTATTTACTTACAAAGCAATATCACTCAGCAATGAAATCTGTGTCATCAGGCCCTTAGCAGCACAATGAGTGGATTCAGGTATGATGATTCTAACCGAAATAAGTCACACAGAAAAAGAAACATCATAAGATATCAGTAATACACGGAATGGAAACTTGGCTACACAGGAACTGAATTACAGAACAGAACAGGGTCTCAAATTTAGAAAACCAACTTATTCTTGCTTAAGGGTAAAGGTGAGTTGGGGTGCTGCATAAAACCAGAGATTGAAATGAGCACAGATAAAGTTCCTTAAGCCAAATATGGAATAGACAAGAGCTACTCCTTGCTCAACGAAATGGACTCAAAACCCCATATTAAACCCCTAAGAATGTACCTGACTAGTAAGTATCTTAAAACCTATGGATTGCTATGTCTCCAAAAGAGAATCAAGCGTGTGTACAGGGGAATAAACGCAGCAGTGATAGGATTGGAGAGGTTCGGTGAGCAAATGAAGACCCTTTGAAGTCATATTGCATGGTACCCATTACACGGGTCTCAACTCTCCAGGTTTAAGGTATTCTTCCTTCAGCTAAAACATGCATGTGGAACCCAAGTATGATCAACCATGTGAACGGGAGACGTGTTCAAATATGTCTCAGTTTTCCTCCCCTGGTACTCGGGTGCAACATTCCAGACGCTTTACTAACACTCTCCCCACTTGGAGAGTCAGCGCCTTTAACCTCCTGTTTGGCACAGTTTGCAATTTCTGCGGAAGATGAACAGGAATAGTGAGAACCAATGAGAGACTAGCTGGAGGTGTCTGGACGGGCAAATTTAACTCTCATTTCCCACCAGGAAGAGGAAATAACCAAAGGCTCAGCGTGCCGTGCCGGAACAAGATTAGGGCCTGAAGCCATCCTGCGGTGTTGCGGCCAGGTCACAAGAAAGCAAGTTGAAGAAAGGAGCTCAGGGGCACTATAATTCACAAACCTGCAGAGTTATAAATGACAGCTATCGTCCAAAAATAGACTGAAGTAAGGCTGCCAAGAGGACTTGAAAGCGGGGCAGAATTTCAGGAAACCGATTTCAGGAGGTAGACTGGAATTGCATTGAAAGCATAGGAAAAGAGGCCGAACGTCCACAATGATGCACTTGGCCAAAAAGGGCGTATGCGTTTTTTCCTGAATATATTCAGGAAAAAACGCATACGCACTTTTTGGCCAACCAAGCAAGCTTGCAAAGGAAATCTGCACTACAATGAAGTCTCACTTCCCCCCGGTCAAAAGGGCCATCTGAAAAAAGTGTAAAATCCAGAAAGGCAGGACAGGCCATGGAGAACTGGGAGCCTTGTTATGCTGATGGGCGGGATGTAAATTGCCAACAACCACTCGGGATAAGTGTATGGTGTTTCCTGAAACATCTAAAAAACAAAGCAACAGAGCCTAGGGCACTTCCACTTATGGTCCTATAGCTTAGGGAAATTAAAATCAAAAAGACACAGCCACCCCAAAGTTTGGGACGCCTCCGTTTATAAGAACTTCGTTTACCATACAAGTTCAATATCACAGAAAGTGAAAAATGGATAAAGAACTTGTGGTACTTACGTACAATGCAGTATCACTCAGCAATGAAATCTATGTCATCAGGCCCGTAGCAGCATAATGAGTGGATTCAGGTACGATGATTCTAACTGAAATAAGTCACACAGAAAAAGAAACATCATAAGATATCACTAATACATGGAATGTAAACTTGGCTACACAGGAACTGAATTACAGAACAGAACAGGGTCTCAAATTTAGAAAACCAACTTATGCTTGCTTAAGGGGAAAGGTGAGTTGGGGTGCTGCATAAAACCAGAGATTGAAATGAGCACAGATAAAGTTCCTTAAGCCAAATATGGAATAGACAAGAGCTACTCCTTGCTCAACGACATGGACTCAACACCCCATATTAAACGCCTAAGAATGTACCTGACTAGTAAGTATCTTAAAACCTATGGATTGCTATGTCTCCGAAAGAGAATCAAGCATGTGTACAGGGGCATAAACGCAGCAGTGATAGGATTGGAGAGGTTCGGTGAGCAAATGAAGACCCTTTGAAGTCATATTGCATGGTACCCATTCCACGGGTTTCAAATACCCAGGTTTAAGGTATTCTTCCTCAGCTAAAACATGCATGTGGAACCTAGAGTATGATCAACCATGTGATCGCGAGACGTGTTCAAATATGTCTCAGTTTTCCTCCCCTGGTACTCGGGTGCAACATTCCAGACGCTTTACTAACACTCTCCCCACTTGGAGAGTCAGTCCCTTTAACCTCCTGTTTGGCCCAGTTTGCAATTTCTGCGGAAGATGAACAGGAATAGCGAGAACCAATGAGAGACTAGCTGGAGGTGTCTGGACGGGCAAATTTAACTCTCATTTCCCACCAGGAAGAGGAATTAACCAAAGGCTCAGCGTGCCGTGCCAGAACCAGATTAGGGCCTGAAGCCATCCTGCGGTGTTGCGGCAAGGTCACAAGAAAGCAAGTTGAAGAAAGGAGCTCAGGGGCACTGTAATTCACAAACCTGCAGAGTTATAAATGACAGCTATCGTCCAAAAATAGACTGAAGTAAGGCTGCCAAGAGGACTTGAAAGCGGGGCAGAATTGCAGGAAACCGATTTCAGGAGGTAGACTGGAATTGCATTGAAAGCATAGGAAAAGAGGCAGAACGTCCACAATGATGCACTTGGCCAAAAAGGGCATATGCGTTTTTTCCTGAATATATTCAGGAAAAAACGCATACGCCCTTTTTGGCCAACCAAGCAAGCTTGCAAAGGAAATCTGCACTACAATGAAGTCTCACTTCCCCCCGGTCAAAAGGGCCATCAGAAAAAAGTGTAAAATCCAGAAAGGCAAGACAGGTCATGGAGAACTGGGAGCCTTGTTATGCTGATGGGCGGGATGTAAATTGCCAACAACCACTCGGGAGAAGTGTATGGTGTTTCCTGAAACATCTAAAAAACAAAGCAACAGAACCTAGGGCACTTCCACTTATGGTCCTATAGCTTAGGGAAATTAAAATCAAAAAGACACAGCCACCCCAAAGTTTGGAACGGCTCTGTTTACAAGAACCTCGTTTACAGTACAAGTTCAACATCGGAGAAAGTGAAAAATGGATAAAGAACTTGTGGTATTTACTTACAAAGCAATATCACTCAGCAATGAAATCTGTGTCATCAGGCCCTTAGCAGCACAATGAGTGGATTCAGGTATGATGATTCTAACTGAAATAAGTCACACAGAAAAAGAAACATCATAAGATATCACTAATACACGGAATGTAAACTTGGCTACACAGGAACTGAATTCCAAAACAGAACAGTGTCTCAAATTTAAAAAACCAACTTATGCTGGCTTAAGGGGAAAGGTGAGTTGGGGTGCTGCATAAAACCAGAGATTGAAATGAGCACAGATAAAGTTCCTTAAGCCAAATATGGAATAGACAAGAGCTACTCCTTGCTCAACGACATGGACTCAACACCCCATATTAAACGCCTAAGAATGTACCTGACTAGTAAGTATCTTAAAACCTATGGATTGCTATGTCTCCAAAAGAGAATCAAGCGTGTGTACAGGGGCATAAACGCAGCAGTGATAGGATTGGAGAGGTTCGGTGAGCAAATGAAGACCCTTTGAAGTCATATTGCATGGTACCCATTACACGGGTCTCAACTCTCCAGGTTTAAGGTATTCTTCCTTCAGCTAAAACATGCATGTGGAACCCAAGTATGATCAACCATGTGAACGGGAGACGTGTTCAAATATGTCTCAGTTTTCCTCCCCTGGTACTCGGGTGCAACATTACAGATGCTTTACTAACACTCTCCCCACTTGGAGAGTCAGCGCCTTTAACCTCCTGTTTGGCCCAGTTTGCAATTTCTGTGGAAGATGAACAGGAATAGCGAGAACCAATGAGAGGCTAGCTGGAGGTGTCTGGATGGGCAAATTTAACTCTCATTTCCCACCAGGAAGAGGAAATAACCAAAGGCTCAGCGTGCCGTACCGGAACCAGATTAGGGCCTGAAGACATCCTGCGGTGTTGCGGCCAGCTCACAAGAAAGCGAGTTGAAGAAAGGAGCTCAGGGGCACTGTAATTCACAAACCTGCAGAGTTATAAATGACAGCTATCGTCCAAAAATATACTGAAGTAAGGCTGCCAAGAGGACTTGAAAGCGGGGCAGAATTGCAGGAAACCGATTTCAGGAGGTAGACTGGAATTGCATTGAAAGCATAGGAAAAGAGGCAGAACGTCCACAATGATGCACTTGGCCAAAAAGGGCGTATACGTTTTTTCCTGAATATATTCAGGAAAAAACGCATACGCCCTTTTTGGCCAACCAAGCAAGCTTGCAAAGGAAATCTGCACTACAATGAAGTCTCACTTCCTCCCGGTCAAAAGGGCCATCTGAAAAAAGTGTAAAATCCAGAAAGGCAGGACAGGCCATGGAGAACTGGGAGCCTTGTTATGCTGATGGGCGGGATGTAAATTGCCAACAGACACTCGGGAGAAGTGTATGGTGTTTCCTGAAACATCTAAAAAACAAAGCAACAGAGCCTAGGGCACTTCCACTTATGGTCCTATAGCTTAGGGAAATTAAAATCAAAAAGACACAGCCACCCCAAAGTTTGGAACGGCTCTGTTTACAAGAACCTCGTTTACAGTACAAGTTCAACATCGCAGAAAGTGAAAAATGGATAAAGAAGTTGTGGTATTTACTTACAAAGCAATATCACTCAGCAATGAAATCTATGTCATCAGGCCCTTAGCATCACAATGAGTGGATTCAGGTATGATGATTCTAACTGAAATAAGTCACACAGAAAAAGAAACATCATAAGATATCAGTAATACACGGAATGTAAACTTGGCTACACAGGAACTGAATTACAGAACAGAACAGGGTCTCAAATTTAGAAAACCAACTTATGCTTGCTTAAGGGGAAAGGTGAGTTGGGTTGCTGCATAAAACCAGAGATTGAAATGAGCACAGATAAAGTTCCTTAAGCCAAATATGGAATAGACAAGAGCTACTCCTTGCTCAACGAAATGGACTCAACACCGCATATTAAACGCCTAAGAATGTACCTGACTAGTAAGTATCGTAAAACCTATGGATTGCTATGTCTCCAAAGAGAATCAAGCATGTGTACAGGGGCATAAACGCAGCAGTGATAGGATTGGAGAGGTTCGGTGAGCAAATGAAGACCCTTTGAAGTCATATTGCATGGTACGCATTACACGGGTCTCAACTCTCCAGGTTTAAGGTATTCTTCCTTCAGCTAAAACATGCATGTGGAACACAAGTATGATCAACCATGTGAACGGGAGACGTGTTCAAATATGTCTCAGTTTTCCTCCCCTGGTACTCGGGTGCAACATTCCAGACGCTTTACTAACACTCTCCCCACTTGGAGAGTCAGCGCCTTTAACCTCCTGTTTGGCCCAGTTTGCAGTTTCTGCGGAAGATGAACAGGAATAGCGAGAACCAATGAGAGACTAGCTGGAGGTGTCTGGACGGGCAAATTTAACTCTCATTTCCCACCAGGAAGAGGAATTAACCAAAGGCTCAGCATGCCGGGCCGGAACCAGATTAGGGCCTGAAGCCATCCTGCGGTGTTGCGGCCAGGTCACAAGAAAGCGAGTTGAAGAAAGGAGCTCAGGGGCACTGTAATTCACAAACCTGCAGAGTTATAAATGACAGCTATCGTCCAAAAATAGACTGAAGTAAGGCTGCCAAGAGGACTTGAAAGCGGGGCAGAATTGCAGGAAACCGATTTCAGGAGGTAGACTGGAATTGCATTGAAAGCATAGGAAAAGAGGCAGAACGTTCACAATGATGCACTTGGCCAAAAAGGGCGTATGCGTTTTTTCCTGAATATATTCAGGAAAAAACGCATACGCCCTTTTTGGCCAACCAAGCAAGCTTGCAAAGGAAATCTGCACTACAATGAAGTCTCACTTCCCCCCAGGCAAAAGGGCCATCTGAAAAAAGTGTAAAATCCAGAAAGGCAGGACAGGCCATGGAGAACTGGGAGCCTTGTTATGCTGATGGGCGGCATGTAAATTGCCAACAACCACTCGGGAGAAGTGTATGGTGTTTCCTGAAACATCTAAAAAACAAAGCAACAGAACCTAGGGCACTTCCACTTATGGTCCTATAGCTTAGGGAAATTAAAATCAAAAAGACACAGCCACCTCAAAGTTTGGGACGCCTCCGTTTATAAGAACCTCGTTTACCATACAAGTTCAATATCACAGAAAGTGAAAAATGGATAAAGAACTTGTGGTACTTACGTACAATGCAGTATCACTCAGCAATGAAATCTATGTCATCAGGCCTGTAGCAGCATAATGAGTGGATTCAGGTACGATGATTCTAACTGAAATAAGTCACACAGAAAAAGAAACATCATAAGATATCACTAATACACGGAATGTAAACTTGGCTACACAGGAACTGCATTCCAAACCAGAACAGGGTCTCAAATTTAGAAAACCAACTTATGCTTGCTTAAGGGTAAAGGTGAGTTGGGGTGCTGCATAAAACCAGAGATTGAAATGAGCACAGATAAAGTCCCTTAAGTCAAATATGGAATAGACAAGAGCTACTCCTTGCTCAACGAAATGGACTCAACACCGCATATTAAAAGCCTAAGAATGTACCTGACTAGTAAGTATCTTAAAACCTATGGATTGCTATGTCTCCGAAAGAGAATCAAGCATGTGTACAGGGGCATAAATGCAGCAGTGATAGGATTGGAGAGGTTCGGTGAGCAAATGAAGACCCTTTGAAGTCATATTGCATGGTACCCATTCCACGAGTTTCAACTACCCAGGGTTAAGGTATTCTTCCTTCAGCTAAAACATGCATGTGGAACCTAGAGTATGATCAACCATGTGATCGGGAGACGTGTTCAAATATGTCAGTTTTAGTACCCTGGTACTCGGGTGCAACATTCCAGACGCTTTACTAACACTCTCCCGACTTGGAGAGTCAGTCCCTTTAACCTCCTGTTTGGCCCAGTTTGCAATTTTTGCGGAAGATGAACAGGAATAGCAAGAACCAATGAGAGGCTAGCTGGAGGTGTCTGGACGGGCAAATTTAACTCTCATTTCCCACCAGGAAGAGGAAATTACCAAAGGCTCAGCGTGCCGTACCGGAACCAGATTAGGGCCTGAAGCCATCCTGCGGTGTTGCGGCCAGCTCAAAAGAAAGCGAGTTGAAGAAAGGAGCTCAGGGGCACTGTAATTCACAAACCTGCAGAGTTATAAATGACAGCTATCGTCCAAAAATAAACTGAAGTAAGGCTGCCAAGAGGACTTGAAAGCGGGGCAGAATTGCAGGAAACCGATTTCAGGAGGTAGACTGGAATTGCATTGAAAGCATAGGAAAAGAGGCAGAACGTCCACAATGATGCACTTGGCCAAAAAGGGCGTATGCGTTTTTTCCTGAATATATTCAGGAAAAAACGCATACGCCCTTTTTGGCCAACCAAGCAAGCTTGCAAGTGAAATCTGCACTACAATGAAGTCTCACTTCCCCCCGGTCAAAAGGGCCATCTGAAAAAAGTGTAAAATCCAGAAAGGCAGGACAGGCCATGGAGAACTGGGAGCCTTGTTATGCTGATGGGCGGGATGTAAATTGCCAACAGACACTCGGGAGAAGTGTATGGTGTTTCCTGAAATATCTAAAAAACAAAGCAACAGAGCCTAGGGCACTGCCACTTATGGTCCTATAGCTTAGGGAAATTAAAATCAAAAAGACACAGCCACCCCAAAGTTTGGGACGCCTCTGTTTACAAGAACCTCGTTTACAGTACAAGTTCAACATCACAGAAAGTGAAAAATGTATAAAGAACTTGTGGTACTTACGTACAATGCAGTATCACTCAGCAATGAAATCTATGTCATCAGGCCCGTAGCAGCATAATGAGTGGATTCAGGTACGATGATTCTAACTGAAATAAGTCACACAGAAAAAGAAACATCATAAGATATCACTAATACACGGAATGTAAACTTGGCTACACAGGAACTGAATTACAGAACAGAACAGGGTCTCAAATTTAGAAAACCAACTTATGCTTGCTTAAGGGGAAAGGTGAGTTGGGGTGCTGCATAAAACCAGAGATTGAAATGAGCACAGATAAATTCCTTAAGCCAAATATGGAATAGACAAGAGCTACTCCTTGCTCAACGAAATGGACTCAACACCGCATATTAAACGCCTAAGAATGTACCTGACTAGTAAGTATCTTAAAACCTATGGATTGCTATGTCTCCGAAAGAGAATCAAGCATGTGTACAGGGGCATAAACGCAGCAGTGATAGGATTGGAGAGGTTCGGTGAGCAAATGAAGACCCTTTGAAGTCATATTGCATGGTACCCATTCCACGGGTTTCAAATACCCAGGTTTAAGGTATTCTTCCTCAGCTAAAACATGCATGTGGAACCTAGAGTATGATCAACCATGTGATCGTGAGACGTGTTCAAATATGTCTCAGTTTTCCTCCCCTGGTACTCGGGTGCAACATTCCAGACGCTTTACTAACACTCTCCCGACTTGGAGAGTCAGTCCCTTTAACCTCCTGTTTGGCCCAGTTTGCAATTTCTGCGGAAGATGAACAGGAATAGCGAGAACCAATGAGAGACTAGCTGGAGGTGTCTGGACGGGCAAAATTAACTCTCATTTCCCACCAGGAAGAGGAATTAACCAAAGGCTCAGCGTGCCGTGCCAGAACCAGATTAGGGCCTGAAGCCATCCTGCGGTGTTGCGGCCAGGTCACAAGAAAGCGAGTTGAAGAAAGGAGCTCAGGGGCACTGTAATTCACAAACCTGCAGACTTATAAATGACAGCTATCGTCCAAAAATAGACTGAAGTAAGGCTGCCAAGAGGACTTGAAAGCGGGGCAGAATTGCAGGAAACCGATTTCAGGAGGTAGACTGGAATTGCATTGAAAGCATAGGAAAAGAGGCAGAACGTACACAATGATGCACTTGGCCAAAAAGGGCGTATGCGTTTTTTCCTGAATATATTCAGGAAAAAACGCATACGCCCTTTTTGGCCAACCAAGCAAGCTTGCAAAGGAAATCTGCACTACAATGAAGTCTCACTTCCCCCTGGTCAAAAGGGCCATCTGAAAAAAGTGTAAAATCCAGAAAGGCAAGACAGGCCATGGAGAACTGGGAGCCTTGTTCTGCTGATGGGCGCGATGTAAATTGCCAACAACCACTCGGGAGAAGTGTATGGTGTTTCCTGAAACATCTAAAAAACAAAGCAACAGAACCTAGGGCACTTCCACTTATGGTCCTATAGCTTAGGGAAATTAAAATCAAAAAGACACAGCCACCCCAAAGTTTGGAACGGCTCTGTTTACAAGAACCTCGTTTACAGTACAAGTTCAACATCGCAGAAAGTGAAAAATGGATAAAGAACTTGTGGTATTTACTTACAAAGCAATATCACTCAGCAATGAAATCTGTGTCATCAGGCCCTTAGCAGCACAATGAGTGGATTCAGGTATGATGATTCTAAGTGAAATAAGTCACACAGAAAAAGAAACATCATAAGATATCAGTAATACATGGAATGTAAACTTGGCTACACAGGAACTGAATTCCAAAACAGAACAGTGTCTCAAATTTAGAAAACCAACTTATGCTTGCTTAAGGGGAAAGGTGAGTTGGGGTGCTGCATAAAACCAGAGATTGAAATGAGCACAGATAAAGTTCCTTAAGCCAAATATGGAATAGACAAGAGCTACTCCTTGCTCAACGAAATGGACTCAACACCCCATATTAAACGCCTAAGAATGTACCTGACTAGTAAGTATCTTAAAACCTATGGATTGCTATGTCTCCAAAAGAGAATCAAGCGTGTGTACAGGGGCATAAATGCAGCAGTGATAGGATTGGAGAGGTTCGGTGAGCAAATGAAGACCCTTTGAAGTCATATTGCATGGTACGCATTACACGGGTCTCAACTCTCCAGGTTTAAGGTATTCTTCCTTCAGCTAAAACATGCATGTGGAACCCAAGTATGATCAACCATGTGAACGGGAGACGTGTTCAAATATGTCTCAGTTTTCCTCCCCTGGTACTCGGGTGCAACATTCCAGATGTTTTACTAACACTCTCCCCACTTGGAGAGTCAGCGCCTTTAACCTCCTGTTTGGCCCAGTTTGCAATTTCTGCGGAAGATGAACAGGAATAGCGAGAACCAATGAGAGGCTAGCTGGAGGTGTCTGGACGGGCAAATTTAACTCTCATTTCCCACCAGGAAGAGGAAATAACCAAAGGCTCAGCGTGCCGTACCGGAACCAGATTAGGGCCTGAAGACATCCTGCGGTGTTGCGGCCAGGTCACAAGAAAGCGAGTTGAAGAAAGGAGCTCAGGGGCACTGTAATTCACAAACCTGCAGAGTTATAAATGACAGCTATCGTCCAAAAATATACTGAAGTAAGGCTACCAAGAGGACTTGAAAGCGGGGCAGAATTGCAGGAAACCGATTTCAGGAGGTAGACTGGAATTGCATTGAAAGCATAGGAAAAGAGGCAGAACGTACACAATGATGCACTTGGCCAAAAAGGGCGTATGCGTTTTTTCCTGAATATATTCAGGAAAAAACGCATACGCCCTTTTTAGCCAACCAAGCAAGCTTGCAAAGGAAATCTGCACTACAATGAAGTCTCACTTCCCCCCGGTCAAAAGGGCCATCTGAAAAAAGTGTAAAATCCAGAAAGGCAGGACAGGCCATGGAGAACTGGGAGCCTTGTTATGCTGATGGGCGGGATGTAAATTGCCAACAACCACTCGGGAGAAGTGTATGGTGTTTCCTGAAACATCTAAAAAACAAAGCAACAGAGCCTAGGGCACTGCCACTTATGGTCCTATAGCTTAGGGAAATTAAAATCAAAAAGACACAGCCACCCCAAAGTTTGGGACGCCTCCGTTTATAAGAACCTCATTTACCATACAAGTTCAATATCACAGAAAGTGAAAAATGGATAAAGAACTTGTGGTACTTACGTACAATGCAGTATCACTCAGCAATGAAATCTATGTCATCAGGCCCGTAGCAGCATAATGAGTGGATTCAGGTACGATGATTCTAACTGAAATAAGTCACACAGAAAAAGAAACATCATAAGATATCACTAATACACGGAATGTAAACTTGGCTACACAGGAACTGAATTACAGAACAGAACAGGGTCTCAAATTTAGAAAACCAACTTATGCTTGCTTAAGGGGAAAGGTGAGTTGGGGTGCTGCATAAAACCAGAGATTGAAATGAGCACAGATAAAGTTCCTTAAGCCAAATATGGAATAGACAAGAGCTACTCCTTGCTCAACGAAATGGACTCAACACCGCATATTAAACGCCTAAGAATGTACCTGACTAGTAAGTATCTTAAAACCTATGGATTGCTATGTCTCCGAAAGAGAATCAAGCATGTGTACAGGGGCATAAACGCAGCAGTGATAGGATTGGAGATGTTCGGTGAGCAAATGAAGACCCTTTGAAGTCATATTGCATGGTACCCATTCCACGGGTTTCAAATACCCAGGTTTAAGGTATTCTTCCTCAGCTAAAACATGCATGTGGAACCTAGAGTATGATCAACCATGTGATCGGGAGACGTGTTAAAATATGTCTCAGTTTTCCTCCCCTGGTACTCGGGTGCAACATTCCAGACGCTTTACTAACACTCTCCCGACTTGGAGAGTCAGTCCCTTTAACCTCCTGTTTGGCCCAGTTTGCAATTTCTGCGGAAGATGAACAGGAATAGCGAGAACCAATGAGAGACTAGCTGGAGGTGTCTGGACGGGCAAAATTAACTCTCATTTCCCACCAGGAAGAGGAATTAACCAAAGGCTCAGCGTGCCGTGCCAGAACCAGATTAGGGCCTGAAGCCATCCTGCGGTGTTGCGGCCAGGTCACAAGAAAGCGAGTTGAAGAAAGGAGCTCAGGGGCACTGTAATTCACAAACCTGCAGACTTATAAATGACAGCTATCGTCCAAAAATAGACTGAAGTAAGGCTGCCAAGAGGACTTGAAAGCGGGGCAGAATTGCAGGAAACCGATTTCAGGAGGTAGACTGGAATTGCATTGAAAGCATAGGAAAAGAGGCAGAACGTCCACAATGATGCACTTGGCCAAAAAGGGCGTATGCGTTTTTTCCTGAATATATTCAGGAAAAAATGCATACGCCCTTTTTGGCCAACCAAGCAAGCTTGCAAAGGAAATCTGCACTACAATGAAGTCTCACTTCCCCCCGGTCAAAAGGGCCATCTGAAAAAAGTGTAAAATCCAGAAAGGCAGGACAGGCCATGGAGAACTGGGAGCCTTGTTATGCTGATGGGCGGGATGTAAATTGCCAACAACCACTCTGGAGAAGTGTATGGTGTTTCCTGAAACATCTAAAAAACAAAGCAACAGAGCCTAGGGCACTTCCACTTATGGTCCTATAGCTTAGGGAAATTAAAATCAAAAAGACACAGGCACCCCAAAGTTTGGGACGCCTCCCTTTATAAGAACCTCGTTTACCATACAAGTTCAATATCACAGAAAGTGAAAAATGGATAAAGAACTTGTGGTACTTACGTACAATGCAGTATCACTCAGCAATGAAATCTATGTCATCAGGCCCGTAGCAGCATAATGAGTGGATTCAGGTACGATGATTCTAACTGAAATAAGTCACACAGAAAAAGAAACATCATAAGATATCACTAATACACGGAATGTAAACTTGGCTACACAGGAACTGAATTACAGAACAGAACAGGGTCTCAAATTTAGAAAACCAACTTATGCTTGCTTAAGGGGAAAGGTGAGTTGGGGTGCTGCATAAAACCAGAGATTGAAATGAGCACAGATAAAGTTCCTTAAGCCAAATATGGAATAGACAAGAGCTACTCCTTGCTCAACGAAATGGACTCAACACCCCATATTAAACGCCTAAGAATGTACCTGACTAGTAAGTATCTTAAAACCTATGGATTGCTATGTCTCCGAAAGAGAATCAAGCATGTGTACAGGGGCATAAACGCAGCAGTGATAGGATTGGAGAGGTTCGGTGAGCAAATGAAGACCCTTTGAAGTCATATTGCATGGTACCCATTCCACGGGTGTCAACTCTCCAGGTTTAAGGTATTCATCCTTCAGCTAAAACATGCATGTGGAACCCAGAGTATGATCAACCATGTGAACGGGAGACGTGTTCAAATATGTCTCAGTTTTCCTCCCCTGGTACTCGGGTGCAACATTCCAGACGCTTTACTAACACTCTCCCGACTTGGAGAGTCAGTCCCTTTAACCTCCTGTTTGGCCCAGTTTGCAATTTCAGCGGAAGATGTACAGGAATAGGGAGAACCAATGAGAGGCTAGCTGCAGGTGTCTGGACGGGCAAATTTAACTCTAATTTCCCACCAGGAAGAAGAATTAACCAAAGGCTCAGCATGCCGGGCCGGAACCAGATTAGGGCCTGAAGCCATCCTGCGGTGTTGCGGCCAGCTCAAAAGAAAGCGAGTTGAAGAAAGGAGCTCAGGGGCACTGTAATTCACAAACCTGCAGAGTTATAAATGACAGCTATCGTCCAAAAATAGACTGAAGTAAGGCTGCCAAGAGGACTTGAAAGCGGGGCAGAATTTCAGGAAACCGATTTCAGGAGGTAGACTGGAATTGCATTGAAAGCATAGGAAAAGAGGCCGAACGTCCACAATGATGCACTTGGCCAAAAAGGGCGTATGCGTTTTTTCCTGAATATATTCAGGAAAAAACGCATACGCACTTTTTGGCCAACCAAGCAAGCTTGCAAAGGAAATCTGCACTACAATGAAGTCTCACTTCCCCCCGGTCAAAAGGGCCATCTGAAAAAAGTGTAAAATCCAGAAAGGCAGGACAGGCCATGGAGAACTGGGAGCCTTGTTATGCTGATGGGCGGGATGTAAATTGCCAACAGACACTCGGGAGAAGTGTATGGTGTTTCCTGAAACATCTAAAAAACAAAGCAACAGAGCCTAGGGCACTTCCACTTATGGTCCTATAGCTTAGGGAAATTAATATCAAAAAGACACAGCAACCCCAAAATTTGGGACGGCTCTTTTTACAGGAATCTCTTCTCCGGCACAAGTTAAATATCCCAGAGAGCAAATAATGGATAAAGAAGTTGCGGTACTTCTGTACAACAGAATACCACTCAGCAATGAAATCTATGTCACCAGGCCCGTACCAGCATAATGAGTGGATTGAGGCACGATGATTCTAAGTGAAATAAGTCACACAGAAAAAGAAACATCATAAGGTATCACTAATACACGGAATGTGAACTTGGCTACACATGAACTGAATTACAAAACAGAACAGGGTCTCAAGTTTAGAAAACCAACTTATGCCTGCTTAAGGGGGAAGGTGAGTTGGGGTGCTGCATAAAAGCAGAGTTTGAAATTAGCACAGATACCGTTCCATAAGCCAAATATGTAATAGACAAGAGCTACCCCTTGCTCAACGAAATGGATTCAACAATGAGGTATCACCTCACACCTGGTAGAATAGGCATCATTGAAAATCTACAGACAAAAAATGCTGGAAAGGGTGTGGAGAAAAGGAACCCTCTTCCACTATTGTTGGGAATATAAATTGATACAGTCATTATGGAGAACAATATGGAATTTCTTAAGAAACTAACAATAGAATTACCATATGATACAGCAATCCCAGTACTGGACATATACCCAGACAAAACCATAAATCAAAAAGAGTCATTCACCGCAATGTTCATTGCATCACTATTTACAATATCGAGGTAATGGAAGCAACCTAAATGCCCACAGACAGACGAATGCATAAAGCTGTGGTGCATATATAAAATGGAATATTACTAAGCCATGAAAAGGAATGAAATTGGGTCATTTGTAGAGACGTCGATGGATCTAGAGACTGTCATACAGAGTGAAGTAAGTCAGAAGGAGAAAAACAAATCTTGTATATTCATGCATATATGTGGAACCTAGAAAAACTGTACAGATTAACCATTTTGCAAGGCATAAATAGAGCAACAGATGTAGACAACAAACGTATGGACAACAAGGGGGGAAAGCTGTTGGGGGGGTGGTGGTGGGAGGAGTTGAGAGACTGGGATTGGCATGTATACATTTATATGTATAAAATAGATAACCAATAAGAACCTGCTGTATAAAAATATAAAATAAAATTCAAAATTAAAAAGAAGTAAAATTTAAAAAATAAAACAGAAAAAACAATTATTCCCTGCACATACATGTATTTATATGAATAAATTATTTCCATGCTTATATCTGTAAATACAAAAAAGAGGAATAAAATCTACCTTGAACCAAAAACGAAAAAGAGAAAAAAAACACAGAACCCACCAGTTCCACAGAGGAAAACCGTATCAGGGCACTTGCTCCAGTTGTAAACAATTCTGAAGTTGGTCAGTGGTGGGGAATCGTCTCCCATTCAGCCAGCAGCCCCCACGCAACAAGCGTCCTCATTGCAAAGCTGGGGCACCGTGCCGAGGCATCTGTGAGTAAACGTGAGCTGAGCCCCAGGCCAGTTGCTGCTGAACTATTCCCACCCGTCCCAGGTAAAACACCTGAATATATACAAGGACTTGAAAGCCTAGAGGAAGGGCTATAGAGCCACACGAGTGACAGCATGCCAGCCGACTTGGTGCCTGCAGGCCAGCCAGGATGGTCCTGGCCCTGGGTGTTCTTCTGGAAGATTTCCATTTCCCTGCCTGAGATACCCGTCCTGTCCCTGCCCCCACTGCTTTTTTCCTTCCTCACCTCTGCCCAGGGAGAAATTCCAGCAGCAGGTATGGGTGACACATCCTCTTCTTTAGCAGGTGGCAGCCTGGCAACTGCTGCAGAAAGTCCAGCAGAGCCCCACTCACACTGGGCCACCCACAAAGCCGTGGCCTCTCACTCCCTCCCACCAGCCCAGCCCCGAGACTGCTGACAGGGCAGAGAAAATGGCGTCAGGCACGGCTGCAGGGGCTCTTGCTGCCTGGAGTGGTATTTATATTGATCTCAACCCAGGCACACCTGGGGAGGGCTGGCCGGCACGGTAAGGCTGCCCAGGTCAGCCAATCATCACCCCTCAGGGGCTCACAGTTGCAGAAAATGGAACTTGCTGAACCGGCCAGGTCCAAGGAACAGGTGTGGGCTCCTGAGAGTCAGGATAGACAAGGGGCTGCAGCTTTGGCTGTCTTCTAATCATTTTATCTGGCCCATGAGTGGGAGACAACTTCAAGAAAACCCTCTCCTAATGAGAGGAACCCAGGAGTCAGGCAGAGGAGGGGTGGGTGGTGGTTGGAGACAGAGGCCTGGTGCCCCGGGTGCAGTGGAAGTCTCTGGAAGACCAGGTGGAGGGAGGCCTCACGGAGTGATGCCCAGGGTCACAGACCTGTCGCAGCTGCTGTTTGTTAGTTCAAGTCCTGCTCTGAGGTGCTCTGTGTCAGCTCTGAGCGACAGGTGAGCTGGGGGTGCTCTGCAATGAGGGCTATGTGCACGGTTCCTGTGTGCCCAGCCCTGCCACGGTACCTGCAAGGGTAGCTCTGTATCCTGGGAGGGGCCTGACCACGAGAGCCCCGTGGGCTGGGGTGGGGGTGGGGTACCTGCCCAGGTGAGCTCCATATTCTGGGATTGGTCTGACCACGAGAGCCCCATGGGCTGCTGGGGACCTGGTAAAGGATGTCAGGACAGTCAGTGAAGCCACCGAGGATATACCTCCAGTTGCTCCTAATTCCTACACCCTGCTGCTCATTCTACCAACCACCAGGACATGGTATTCTGTATTAGTCTTCAATGATGCCTTCTTTTGTATTCCATTAGTCCCAGAGTCACAAGAAATTTTGGCTTGTGAGTGGCAGGACTCAACATACAACTAAAACAATACTTCCGGGCCGTCTGGCCCCAAGGGTGCAAAAATTCCCACACCATCTTTGGGGAAAGCTTAGCTAAAGACCTAAAAGTTCTACCTCTGGAAAAGGAAACCCTCCTTCAATATGCAGACGACATTCTGATCACCAGCCCTACTAAGGAGGCCTCTGAACTACCAAGCCAATAAAGGATAGAAGTTGTCCAAGAAAAAGCTCAAATATCACAGACTGCGGTGACCTGCCTGGGCTTCATTCTCACAGAAGGTCAGAGAAGCCCATCCCAGGAAAGGGAAGAAACCATTTTCAGCCTTACCCCTTTCTAAAACTAGAAGACAGCTTAGGGGTTCCTGGGGAGGCCAGGGTTTGCTGCTTCTGGATCCCTAACTACAGTCTACTAGCTGGGCCTCTATATGAAACACTGAAAGGAAAAGATGATGATCCTTTTGAATAGAATCCAGAAGTGGCCTTTCAAGAATGGAAAGAGCAGTCAATTCAGACCCTTGCCCTGGAACTCCCTAATTTAGCTAAACCCTTTGATCTTTACAATCCCGGTGAAAGGTGAATCGCCATTGGAGAATTAGTGCAAAAACTGGGACCACTTGAAATGGAACAATGCAAGAATGCCATCCAGGTAGGATAAACTATGGTCACTAAGGGGCTTGGCCCACTGCCACATCTGGCCAAGATACTGGCGGTATCTAAAAACCTGGAAATCAGCAGCCCAAAAGGCCACCTCCCTCCTAAGGGAAAAGGACCCCACGTGGTGATCCTAACCACCAACCATGCCCTGAAGTTGCAGGGTTCGCTCCGTGGGCACACCGACCTCGAGTGAGGAGGCCCTCCAACTCCAACATCCAGAGAGATAACCGGGGGCAACAGGGCACCATGACGACTCGTGTGAACATCACTTGACCTGGAGTTTCTCTCATAAAACAACAAGAGTGTGTCCCAAAAGAGTAGACTACTGCTTGCAGGACTTACTGCACCCAGAGGGGAGCTAATAATCTTGGCGGGGGAACAGTATACCACACTGTCACCATAGAAAAGCCTACAGACACCGTGATGATGGTGGCCAATAAGACCGGCTGGACTCCTGTTTACTTCAAAAGGCTGTTGACTCAGTAGCCATCATGGTCCTTGGTCACCACTGACCCTGGACTGTCTGGGAGTTGAGCGGGCAGGGCTCTGACACCTGGTGCTGTTTGTACGTTAATTCAGGGGCCTAATTGAAGAAAGCGCAGACTACTGGTCAGAGCATCTAGGCTGGCAGAGACGGTCAGCCTAAGGTGGCCGAACAAATGTGGGGCGGGGTGAAACCGGCCCCCACAGCGTCTCTGCACATCTCTTTCCTGGACCCTTAAAGGTCATTAGAATCTATAACACTTCCAATGCTGGTGCTCAGGTGGACGAGCAGGGAGGCAGGGGTCCTGGGGACAATCAACGTCACCGGGAGGCTGCTGGGGAGAAGCTCTGACCCTCGCCCCAGGGTATGAGGGCTCCCAACTCAGCACTCAGCAGTTACAGAAGAAGGGTCTGCACCCTCAGCACTCCAAGAATGAGGAACGGGACAAAAGGCAGAGGAGGGGTTTGTCCCCAGCAAAGCCCATTAAAAATCCCTGGGAGATAAAAATAGAATCTGGGCAATAAAGTCAAGTCTAACCTTTTTTATCCTTTGTGCTTTGTCTAATTTCACGTGCTCCTAGGGTCCCGCATGCAGAGGTTCCACACCCGGCACTTCAGACCAGATTTCCTAGTGCAGAATGGCTGGGTCGACACCTCAGCTCCTGGGGACCAGTGCAGACTCCACGATATAGAGCCTGAGCTACAGCCAACCCGGCCCTCGAGAGCTCCGCCGCCTCCCTCCCTCCCACTGACTCTGACAGGATCTCTACACAGCAGCCCAGCCCACAGCCCACGGGGTAGTGCATGCTCTCACCTCTCCATTCTCTGATCAAAATATAAAGTTTCCTTTGCTTGTGAACCAAACTCAGTCTCGATCTGTTGGCCCCAATGACACTGGGCAGGGGGACACTTGTTGGGGTCCACTCTGGAGGATCAGTAACAGAAATTGAGACTATTGTAACCTCAATGAACAGATGTGTGAGCCAAACTGTAGTTAACATAGAACAGTGTATAAGGCTCGGGTAAAATAAGATGTTTTTAACACTTCCATTTGATATTTCCATCACTTTTTATAAGCAAGTTCAGTGAAAAGGTTTGTCTTATTTGTCAGGTCAATATTAGAGAAACGAAGTGATTTCTTTCCAAGGATGTACAGCTAATAATCTTGGTTAAACCTTCAATCTTGTTTTAAATGCTTTTCCATTGAAAATGATACCTCTCTTTCAGCTCCCCCATTTCTGAGAAGTATAAAATCTTATAATTTATTATTACCAAAGGGGAAAGGTGGGAGGAGGGATAAATTAACAGTTTGGAATGAACACATACACACTGCTATGTATAAAATAGATCATCAACAAGGAACTACTGTATAGCACAGGGAACTACACTCAACATTTTGCAATAACCTATAAGGGGAAATAATCTGAAAAAGAATAGATATTTTTATTGACATCATCTATCAATGACAGTTAAAGTGTAGCCTAAGGGAAGCTGGTGGTGAGTGCTTCTGACCCTGAAGACTTCAATCATCTAAAGTTTGGACTCTGCCTACTTCCCAAGGCCCTTAATGAACATATGTGTAGCCGTAGCTTAAAAACTTCCCCAGTTTGGGTTTCGGGGAGACACTGATTTTGAAAAAGCCCTGGTGTTCTCCTTACATGAATGGGACTCTTCCTACTGCTAAAACATGTCTGTCACACCCAGAGGATGGTATACCATCTGATCGGGAAGAGTTTGGAAAAGGCATCTCATCTCCTCATCTCCTGGTGCTCGGGTTCACCCCTCCAGCGTCTTTACTAACAGTCTCCCCACTTGGAGATGTCAGCACTGTCAACATCCTGTTGCGTACAGTTTGGAATTTGTCCAGAGGATGAAGCGGAAGGATGAGGAACAATGAGAGACAAGTCCTAGGTGTTCAGACAGGCACATGTCACTCTAATTTCCAATCAGGAAGACGAATTGACCAAAGGCTAGGGTTGCCCATGGAAACAGTATAGGGCTTGAGGAAATCCCGCTGCTTTGTGGCCAGTTCCCATAAACACGAGTTGAACAATGGAACTCAGGGGCAGTAAAATTCACAAAACTGCAGAGTTGAAAATATCCATCACTGAAAAATGTCTTGAGGAAAGTCAGAGAAAAGGACTTGTAAGCAAGGGAGAATGGCAGGAAAGGGATTTGAGGAGGTAGAAAGGACTCGCCATTAAGCACAAGAAAAGGAGCTGAACATTGCCAACATTGCCAACATTGCAGTTGGCCAAAAAGGGTGTATGCGTTCTTTTCTGTATATATTCAAGAAAAGGGCATACACTTTTTTAGCCAACCAAACAGGTGGGCACTGGAAGTCAATACTACAAAAGATATCACTTCGCATCAGTCAGAAGAGCCATCCTCATAAAGCATAAACAACAGAAACGCAGGACAGGGCAACGAGAAGAGGGAGCCCTGTGAGACTTATAGTGGAAATGTATATTGCCAACGGCCATTCTGGAGAAGTGTATTGTGTTTACTAAAGCATCTAAAAAATGAGCTACAGAGCATAGGGCACTTGCACTCATGGGCGTATATCTTGGGAAAAACAAAAATCGAGAGGACACAGGCACCCCAATGTTTACCCCCTCTCTGTTTAAAAGATCCTCGACTAGGATATAACTTAAATGTCTCTGGAGGGAAAAAATGGATAGAGATGTGGTACTTAGGTAGAGTGGAATATTATTCAGCCTGGAAATCAATGAAATATGGCCAGTTGTAACGACTCCGGAGGAGTTACGTATGATCATTCTAAGTGACAGAATTCAAAAAGAAAAAGACACATATCATAAGATATCACTTAAAGGTGGAATCCAAAATGGCTACACATGAAATAAATTACAAAACAAAAACATAGTCAAATATGTAGAAAACACGCATAAGGCTGCTAAACGGGAAAGGTGGGGAGGGGTGAGGCATCATCCAGGAGGTTGAAATTAGCAAAGATACCATTCCAAATACCAAACTGATAATCAACAAGGCCTACACGGTAGCTAAAAGAACTGCACTCAGCACACTCAAGTCACCGGAAAAGAATATATACGACTGGTAAGAATCTGAAAAAGAATTTATTGATGTCTCTCTGTACGTGAATCAAGTGGATGTACAGCAGCAAGAAACAGAGCTTTGAAAATCAGCTGTAACCAATATAGTAATAAATTGAAAAAAATAAACGACAGAGAGACAGAGAAAACCTCTTACAACTTTTCCTCAGGGACGGTGATGCAACATGGATTGAACACATCTAGACCCACAGCAGGATGAGACATAAGGCTGGAAACTGTTTGCGCTAAGAGAAATGTGAGGTTGGGTGAGGAAATGCACACCCTTTAAAGTAATACTACCTGGTACCCATTCAATGGGTCCCAAATCTGCAGGTTCAAGGGATCTTCCTACAGCTAAAACATGCATGGAAAACCCAGAGGACTGTACACCATGTGATCGGGAGATGTGTCTAAAATGCACCTCATTTATCCTCTCCTGGTGCTCCTGTTCACCATTCCAGCCACGCTACTTAGAATCTCCCCACTTGGAGAATCAGCACATTTAAACTTCTGTTTCACACATTTTGCAAATTGTGAGGAGGATGAACGGGAAGAGGGGGAACCAATGAGAGAAGAGTTGTAGGGGTTTGGACGGGCACATATCACTCTAATTTCCCATTAAGAATAAGAATTAAAGAAAGGCTCAGCCTGCCTCGCCGGAGCCAAAATAGGGCCTGAAGCAATCCTGCGGGTTTGAGGCCAGCTCACAAAAGAGCAACTTAAACAATGGAGCTCAGGGTCACTGCAATTCACAAACCTGCAGAGTTATAAATGAAAACTAACGTCCAAAAATATGTTGAGGTAAGGCAAAGAAGAGGATCTGAATGCAAGACAGAATTGCAAGAAACAGATTTCAAGAGATAGATTGGACTCGTCTTTAACGCACATGAAAAGCGGCAGAATTTCGACAATGATGCAGTTGGCCCAAAAGGGCGTATGCGTTTTTTCCTGATTATATCCAGGAAAAAACGCATACGCACTTTATGGGCAACGAAGCAAGCAAGCAATGCAAATGTGCACAACAAAGAAGTCTCACTTCCCACCGGTCAAAAGGGCCATCCTAAAAAATTGTAAAAACCAGAAATGCAGGACAGGCCATGGAGAACAGGGAGCCTTTATACGCTGATGGGCAGTGTGTGAACTGCCGAGAGCCACTCTGGAGAAGTGTATGGTGGTTCCTAAATCATCTAAAAAACAGAGCTACAGAGCATAGGACACTTCCAATCATGGGAGTATATCTAGGGAAGTCTAAAAATCAACAAGACACAAGCACACCACAGTTTAGGGCTACTCTGTTTACAAGAACCTCAACTTCAGTACACCTTAAATATCCCAGGAAAGAGAACAATGGATAAAGAAGATGTGGTACTTATGTACAATGGAATATCTCTTCACCATGAAATCAATGTAATAAGGCTAGTAGAAGGATAAAGAGTGGATTTAGGTCCGATAATACTACTTGAAATAAGTCAAACAGAAAAAGAAACATATCATAAGATATCACTTATAGAGGGAGGGTAAATATGGCTGCACAAGAAATGAATTACAGAACAGAACAGTGTCTCACATTTAGAAAACACACTTATGTCAGCTTAAGGGGAAAGGAGAGGTGGGGTGATGCATAAAACCAGAGTTTGAAATTAGCACAGATACCGTTCAATAAACCAAATAGGTATTAGACAAGATCTACACCTTGCTCAATGAACAGGCCTCAACACACCCTATACACCGCAGAGAAATATATCTGAGGAATAAGAATCTTAAAACCCATGTATTGATATATCTCCATAAGGGAATCAAGTGTGTGCAGAGCGGCACAAACACAGCAGTGAAAAGGAGCTAAACCCCATTATAGAAATAAATTTTAAAAACAAAACGCTGAAACAATGAAAGAGAGAAAAATTCTTACAAAATTCGCTCAGGGGCTGTGATGCAACCTGGATTGACCACATATAAACCCACAGCTGGATAAGACATAAGGCTGGACACTTGGGGCTGACAGGATTGGTGAGCTTTGGTGAGCAACTGCCGAAAGTTTAATGCAATACTTCATGCTACTCAGTCCAAGGGTCCCAACACTCCAGGTTGAAGGGAATCTTCCTACAGCTAAACCATGCTTGGGAAACCCAGCGACTGGTATACCATATGATCGGGAAAGGTTTCTAAAACGCACCTCATTTTTCCTCTCCTGGGGCTCCGGATCGACATTCCAGCCGCTTTACTAACAACATCCCCACATGGAGTCAATGCCTTTAAGTTCTGGTATCGCACAGTCTGCAGTTAGTGCAGAGGATGAATGGGAATAGGGGGAACCAGTGAGAAACTAGCTGTAGCGGTTTCAATGGGCACATGTCACTCTAATATCACATCAGTAAGAAGAATTAACCAAAGGCACAGCAAGGTGCCCCAGAAGAAAAATAGGGCTTCAAGGAATCCTGTGGTTATGGGGCAAGACCACAAAAATAAGAGCTAAAAAATGGAGCTAAGGGCCACTGCAATTCAAAAACCTGCAGAGTTATAAAGGCCAACTATTTTTAAAAAATATATTGAGGTAAGGCTATGAAGAGGCATTGAAAGCAAGGCAGAATTGCAGGAAACCGATTTCAGGAGGTAGACTGGAATTGCATTGAAAGCATATGAAGAGAGTCAGAAACTCGACAATGATGCACTTGGCCAAAAAGGGCGTATGCGTTTTTTCCTGAATATATTCAGGAAAAAACGCATACGCACTTTTTGGCCAACCAAGCAAGCTTGCAAAGGAAATCTGCACTACAATGAAGTCTCACTTCCACCCGGTCAAAAGGGCCATCTGAAAAAAGTGTAAAATCCAGAAAGGCACAACAGGCCATGGAGAACTGGGAGCCTTCTTATGCTGATGGGCGGGATGTAAATTGCCAACAGCCACTCTGGAGAAGTGTATGGTGTTTCCTGAAACATCTAAAAAACAAAGCAACAGAGCCTAGGGCACTTCCACTTATGGTCCTATAGCTTAGGGAAATTAAAATCAAAAAGACACAGCCACCCCAAAGTTTGGGACGGCTCTGTTTACAAGAACCTCGTTTACGGTACAAGTTCAATATCACAGAAAGTGAAAAATGGATAAAGAACTTGTGGTACTTACGTACAATGCAATATCACTCAGCAATGAAATCTATGTCATCAGGCCCTTAGCAGCATAATGAGTGGATTCAGGTATGATGATTCGAACTGAAATAAGTCACACAGAAAAGAAACATCATAAGGTATCACTAATACACAGAATGTGAACTTGGCTACACATGAACTGAATTACAAAACAGAACAGTGTCTCAAGTTTAGAAAACCAACTTACGCTTGCTTAAGGGGGAAGGTGAGTTGGGGTGCTGCATAAAACCAGAGATTGAAATGAGCACAGATAAAGTTCCTTAAGCCAAATATGGAATAGACAAGAGCTACTCCTTGCTCAACGAAATGGACTCAACACCCCATATTAAACGCCTAAGAATGTACCTGACTAGTAAGTATCTTAAAACCTATGGATTGCTATGTCTCCGAAAGAGAATCAAGCGTGTGTACAGGGGCATAAACGCAGCAGTGATAGGATTGGAGAGGTTCGGTGAGCAAATGAAGACCCTTTGAAGTCATATTGCATGGTACCCATTCCACGGGTCTCAACTCTCCAGGTTTAAGGTATTCTTCCTTCAGCTAAAACATGCATGTGGAACCCAGAGTATGATCAACCGTGTGAACGGGAGACGTGTTCAAATATGTCTCAGTTTTCCTCCCCTGGTACTCGGGTGCAACATTCCAGACCCTTTACTAACACTCTCCCCACTTGGAGAGTCAGCGCCTTTAACCTCCTGTTTGGCCCAGTTTGCAATTTCTGCGGAAGATGAACAGGAATAGGGAGAACCAATGAGAGACTAGCTGGAGGTGTCTGGAAGGGCAAATTTAACTCTCATTTCCCACCAGGAAGAGGAAATAACCAAAGGCTCAGCGTGCCGTGCCGGAACCAGATTAGGGCCTGAAGCCATCTTGCGGTGTTGCGGCCAGCTCAAAAGAAAGCGAGTTGAAGAAATGAGCTCAGGGTCTCTGTAATTCACAAACCTGCAGAGTTATAAATGACAGCTATCGTCCAAAAATAGACTGAAGTAAGGCTGCCAAGAGGACTTGAAAGCGGGGCAGAATTGCAGGATACCGATTTCAGGAGGTAGACTGGAATTGCATTGAAAGCGTAGGAAAAGAGGCAGAACGTCCACAATGATGCACTTTGCCAAAAGGGAATATGCGTTTTTTCCTGAATATATTCAGGAAAAAACGCATACGCCCTTTTTGGCCAACCAAGCAAGCTTGCAAAGGAAATCTGCACTACAATGAAGTCTCACTTCCCCCCGGTCAAAAGGGCCATCAGAATAAAGTGTAAAATCCAGAAAGGCAGGACAGGCCATGGAGAACTGGGAGCCTTGTTATGCTGATGGGCGGGATGTAAATTGCCAACAGACACTTGGGAGAAGTGTATGGTGTTTCCTGAAACATCTAAAAAACAAAGCAACAGAGCCTAGGGCACTTCCACTTATGGTCCTATAGCTTAGGGAAATTAATATCAAAAAGACACAGCAACCCCAAAATTTGGGACGGCTCTTTTTACAGGAATCTCTTCTCCGGCACAAGTTAAATATCCCAGAGAGCAAATAATGGATAAAGAAGTTGCGGTACTTCTGTACAACAGAATACCACTCAGCAATGAAATCTATGTCACCAGGCCCGTACCAGCATAATGAGTGGATTGAGGCACGATGATTCTAAGTGAAATAAGTCACACAGAAAAAGAAACATCATAAGGTATCACTAATACACGGAATGTGAACTTGGCTACACATGAACTGAATTACAAAACAGAACAGGGTCTCAAGTTTAGAAAACCAACTTATGCCTGCTTAAGGGGGAAGGTGAGTTGGGGTGCTGCATAAAAGCAGAGTTTGAAATTAGCACAGATACCGTTCCATAAGCCAAATATGTAATAGACAAGAGCTACCCCTTGCTCAACGAAATGGATTCAACAATGAGGTATCACCTCACACCTGGTAGAATAGGCATCATTGAAAATCTACAAACAAAAAATGCTGGAAAGGGTGTGGAGAAAAGGAACCCTCTTCCACTATTGTTGGGAATATAAATTGATACAGTCATTATGGAGAACAATATGGAATTTCTTAAGAAACTAACAATAGAATTACCATATGATACAGCAATCCCAGTACTGGACATATACCCAGACAAAACCATAAATCAAAAAGAGTCATTCACCGCAATGTTCATTGCATCACTATTTACAATATCGAGGTAATGGAAGCAACCTAAATGCCCACAGACAGACGAATGCATAAAGCTGTGGTGCATATATAAAATGGAATATTACTAAGCCATGAAAAGGAATGAAATTGGGTCATTTGTAGAGACGTCGATGGATCTAGAGACTGTCATACAGAGTGAAGTAAGTCAGAAGGAGAAAAACAAATCTTGTATATTCATGCATATATGTGGAACCTAGAAAAACTGTACAGATTAACCATTTTGCAAGGCATAAATAGAGCAACAGATGTAGACAACAAACGTATGGACAACAAGGGGGGAAAGCTGTTGGGGGGGTGGTGGTGGGAGGAGTTGAGAGACTGGGATTGGCATGTATACATTTATATGTATAAAATAGATAACCAATAAGAACCTGCTGTATAAAAATATAAAATAAAATTCAAAATTAAAAAGAAGTAAAATTTAAAAAATAAAACAGAAAAAACAATTATTCCCTGCACATACATGTATTTATATGAATAAATTATTTCCATGCTTATATCTGTAAATACAAAAAAGAGGAATAAAATCTACCTTGAACCAAAAACGAAAAAGAGAAAAAAAACACAGAACCCACCAGTTCCACAGAGGAAAACCGTATCAGGGCACTTGCTCCAGTTGTAAACAATTCTGAAGTTGGTCAGTGGTGGGGAATCGTCTCCCATTCAGCCAGCAGCCCCCACGCAACAAGCGTCCTCATTGCAAAGCTGGGGCACCGTGCCGAGGCATCTGTGAGTAAACGTGAGCTGAGCCCCAGGCCAGTTGCTGCTGAACTATTCCCACCCGTCCCAGGTAAAACACCTGAATATATACAAGGACTTGAAAGCCTAGAGGAAGGGCCATAGAGCCACACGAGTGACAGCATGCCAGCCGACTTGGTGCCTGCAGGCCAGCCAGGATGGTCCTGGCCCTGGGTGCTCTTCTGGAAGATTTCCATTTCCCTGCCTGAGATACCCGTCCTGTCCCTGCCCCCACTGCTTTTTTCCTTCCTCACCTCTGCCCAGGGAGAAATTCCAGCAGCAGGTATGGGTGACACATCCTCTTCTTTAGCAGGTGGCAGCCTGGCAACTGCTGCAGAAAGTCCAGCAGAGCCCCACTCACACTGGGCCACCCACAAAGCCGTGGCCTCTCACTCCCTCCCACCAGCCCAGCCCCGAGACTGCTGACAGGGCAGAGAAAATGGCGTCAGGCACGGCTGCAGGGGCTCTTGCTGCCTGGAGTGGTATTTATATTGATCTCAACCCAGGCACACCTGGGGAGGGCTGGCCGGCACGGTAAGGCTGCCCAGGTCAGCCAATCATCACCCCTCAGGGGCTCACAGTTGCAGAAAATGGAACTTGCTGAACCGGCCAGGTCCAAGGAACAGGTGTGGGCTCCTGAGAGTCAGGATAGACAAGGGGCTGCAGATTTGGCTTGTTTTCTAATCATTTTATCTGGCCCATGAGTGGGAGACAACTTCAAGAAAACCCTCTCCTAATGAGAGGAACCCAGGAGTCAGGGAGAGGAGGGGTGGGTCGTGGTTGGAGACAGAGGCCTGGTGCCCCGGGTGCAGTGGAAGTCTCTGGAAGACCAGGTGGAGGGAGGCCTCACGGAGTGATGCCCAGGGTCACAGACCTGTCGCAGCTGCTGTTTGTTAGTTCAAGTCCTGCTCTGAGGTGCTCTGTGTCAGCTCTGAGCGACAGGTGAGCTGGGGGTGCTCTGCAATGAGGGCTATGTGCACGGTTCCTGTGTGCCCAGCCCTGCCACGGTACCTGCAAGGGTAGCTCTGTATCCTGGGAGGGGCCTGACCACGAGAGCCCCATGGGCTGGGGTGGGGGTGGGGTACCTGCCCAGGTGAGCTCCATATTCTGGGATTGGTCTGACCACGAGAGCCCCATGGGCTGCTGGGGACCTGGTAAAGGATGTCAGGACAGTCAGTGAAGCCACCGAGGATATACCTCCAGTTGCTCCTAATTCCTACACCCTGCTGGTCATTCTACCAACCACCAGGACATGGTATTCTGTATTAGTCTTCAATGATGCCTTCTTTTGTATTCCATTAGTCCCAGAGTCACAAGAAATTTTGGCTTGTGAGTGGCAGGACTCTACATACAACTAAAACAATACTTCCGGGCCGTCTGGCCCCAAGGGTGCAAAAATTCCCACACCATCTTTGGGGAAAGCTTAGCTAAAGACCTAAAAGTTCTACCTCTGGAAAAGGAAACCCTCCTTCAATATGCAGACGACATTCTGATCACCAGCCCTACTAAGGAGGCCTCTGAACTACCAAGCCAATAAAGGATAGAAGTTGTCCAAGAAAAAGCTCAAATATCACAGACTGCGGTGACCTGCCTGGGCTTCATTCTCACAGAAGGTCAGAGAAGCCCATCCCAGGAAAGGGAAGAAACCATTTTCAGCCTTACCCCTTTCTAAAACTAGAAGACAGCTTAGGGGTTCCTGGGGAGGCCAGGGTTTGCTGCTTCTGGATCCCTAACTACAGTCTACTAGCTGGGCCTCTATATGAAACACTGAAAGGAAAAGATGATGATCCTTTTGAATAGAATCCAGAAGTGGCCTTTCAAGAATGGAAAGAGCAGTCAATTCAGACCCTTGCCCTGGAACTCCCTAATTTAGCTAAACCCTTTGACCTTTACATTCCTGGTGAAAGGTGAATTGCCATTGGAGAATTAGTGCAAAAACTGGGACCACTTGAAATGGAACAATGCAAGAATGCCATCCAGGTAGGATAAACTACAGTCACTAAGGGGCTTGGCCCACTGCCACATCTGGCCAAGATACTGGCGGTATCTAAAAACCTGGAAATCAGCAGCCCAAAAGGCCACCTCCCTCCTAAGGGAAAAGGACCCCACGTGGTGATCCTAACCACCAACCATGCCCTGAAGTTGCAGGGTTCGCTCCGTGGGCACACCGACCTCGAGTGAGGAGGCCCTCCAACTCCAACATCCAGAGAGATAACCGGGGGCAACAGGGCACCATGACGACTCGTGTGAACATCACTTGACCTGGAGTTTCTCTCATAAAACAACAAGAGTGTGTCCCAAAAGAGTAGACTACTGCTTGCAGGACTTACTGCACCCAGAGGGGAGCTAATAATCTTGGCGGGGGAACAGTATACCACACTGTCACCATAGAAAAGCCTACAGACACCGTGATGATGGTGGCCAATAAGACCGGCTGGACTCCTGTTTACTTCAAAAGGCTGTTGACTCAGTAGCCATCATGGTCCTTGGTCACCACTGACCCTGGACTGTCTGGGAGTTGAGCAGGCAGGGCTCTGACACCTGGTGCTGTTTGTACGTTAATTCAGGGGCCTAATTGAAGAAAGCGCAGACTACTGGTCAGAGCATCTAGGCTGGCAGAGACGGTCAGCCTAAGGTGGCCGAACAAATGTGGGGCGGGGTGAAACCGGCCCCCACAGCGTCTCTGCACATCTCTTTCCTGGACCCTTAAAGGTCATTAGAATCTATAACACTTCCAATGCTGGTGCTCAGGTGGACGAGCAGGGAGGCAGGGGTCCTGGGGACAATCAACGTCACCGGGAGGCTGCTGGGGAGAAGCTCTGACCCTCGCCCCAGGGTATGAGGGCTCCCAACTCAGCACTCAGCAGTTACAGAAGAAGGGTCTGCACCCTCAGCACTCCAAGAATGAGGAACGGGACAAAAGGCAGAGGAGGGGTTTGTCCCCAGCAAAGCCCATTAAAAATCCCTGGGAGATAAAAATAGAATCTGGGCAATAAAGTCAAGTCTAACCTTTTTTATCCTTTGTGCTTTGTCTAATTTCACGTGCTCCTAGGGTCCCACATGCAGAGGTTCCACACCCGGCACTTCAGACCAGATTTCCTAGTGCAGAATGGCTGGGTCGACACCTCAGCTCCTGGGGCCCAGTGCAGACTCCACGATATAGAGCCTGAGCTACAGCCAACCCGGCCCTCAAGAGCTCCGCCGCCTCCCTCCCTCCCACTGACTCTGACAGGATCTCTACACAGCAGCCCAGCCCACAGCCCACGGGGTAGTGCATGCTCTCACCTCTCCATTCTCTGATCAAAATATAAAGTTTCCTTTGCTTGTGAACCAAACTCAGTCTCGATCTGTTGGCCCCAATGACACTGGGCAGGGGGACACTTGTTGGGGTCCACTCTGGAGGATCAGTAACAGAAATTGAGACTATTGTAACCTCAATGAACAGATGTGTGAGCCAAACTGTAGTTATCATAGAACAGTGTATAAGGCTCGGGTAAAATAAGATGTTTTTAACACTTCCATTTGATATTTCCATCACTTTTTATAAGCAAGTTCAGTGAAAAGGTTTGTCTTATTTGTCAGGTCAATATTAGAGAAACGAAGTGATTTCTTTCCAAGGATGTACAGCTAATAATCTTGGTTAAACCTTCAATCTTGTTTTAAATGCTTTTCCATTGAAAATGATACCTCTCTTTCAGCTCCCCCATTTCTGAGAAGTATAAAATCTTATAATTTATTATTACCAAAGGGGAAAGGTGGGAGGAGGGATAAATTAACAGTTTGGAATGAACACATACACACTGCTATGTATAAAATAGATCATCAACAAGGAACTACTGTATAGCACAGGGAACTACACTCAACATTTTGCAATAACCTATAAGGGGAAATAATCTGAAAAAGAATAGATATTTTTATTGACATCATCTATCAATGACAGTTAAAGTGTAGCCTAAGGGAAGCTGGTGGTGAGTGCTTCTGACCCTGAAGACTTCAATCATCTAAAGTTTGGACTCTGCCTACTTCCCAAGGCCCTTAATGAACATATGTGTAGCTGTAGCTTAAAAACTTCCCCAGTTTGGGTTTCGGGGAGACACTGATTTTGAAAAAGCCCTGGTGTTCTCCTTACATGAATGGGACTCTTCCTACTGCTAAAACATGTCTGTCACACCCAGAGGATGGTATACCATCTGATCGGGAAGAGTTTGGAAAAGGCATCTCATCTCCTCATCTCCTGGTGCTCGGGTTCACACCTCCAGCGTCTTTACTAACAGTCTCCCCACTTGGAGATGTCAGCACTGTCAACATCCTGTTGCGTACAGTTTGGAATTTGTCCAGAGGATGAAGCGGAAGAATGAGGAACAATGAGAGACAAGTCCTAGGTGTTCAGACAGGCACATGTCACTCTAATTTCCAATCAGGAAGACGAATTGACCAAAGGCTAGGGTTGCCCATGGAAACAGTATAGGGCTTGAGGAAATCCCGCTGCTTTGTGGCCAGTTCCCATAAACACGAGTTGAACAATGGAACTCAGGGGCAGTAAAATTCACAAAACTGCAGAGTTGAAAATATCCATCACTGAAAAATGTCTTGAGGAAAGTCAGAGAAAAGGACTTGTAAGCAAGGGAGAATGGCAGGAAAGGGATTTGAGGAGGTAGAAAGGACTCGCCATTAAGCACAAGAAAAGGAGCTGAACATTGCCAACATTGCAGTTGGCCAAAAAGGGTGTATGCGTTCTTTTCTGTATATATTCAAGAAAAGGGCATACACTTTTTTAGCCAACCAAACAGGTGGGCACTGGAAGTCAATACTACAAAAGATATCACTTCGCATCAGTCAGAAGAGCCATCCTCATAAAGCGTAAACAACAGAAACGCAGGACAGGGCAACGAGAAGAGGGAGCCCTGTGAGACTTATAGTGGAAATGTATATTGCCAACGGCCATTCTGGAGAAGTGTATTGTGTTTACTAAAGCATCTAAAAAATGAGCTACAGAGCATAGGGCACTTGCACTCATGGGCGTATATCTTGGGAAAAACAAAAATCGAGAGGACACAGGCACCCCAATGTTTACCCCCTCTCTGTTTAAAAGATCCTCGACTAGGATATAACTTAAATGTCTCTGGAGGGAAAAAATGGATAGAGATGTGGTACTTAGGTAGAGTGGAATATTATTCAGCCTGGAAATCAATGAAATATGGCCAGTTGTAACGACTCCGGAGGAGTTACGTATGATCATTCTAAGTGACAGAATTCAAAAAGAAAAAGACACATATCATAAGATATCACTTAAAGGTGGAATCCAAAATGGCTACACATGAAATAAATTACAAAACAAAAACATAGTCAAATATGTAGAAAACACGCATAAGGCTGCTAAACGGGAAAGGTGGGGAGGGGTGAGGCATCATCCAGGAGGTTGAAATTAGCAAAGATACCATTCCAAATACCAAACTGATAATCAACAAGGCCTACACGGTAGCTAAAAGAACTGCACTCAGCACACTCAAGTCACCAGAAAAGAATATATACGACTGGTAAGAATCTGAAAAAGAATTTATTGATGTCTCTCTGTACGTGAATCAAGTGGATGTACAGCAGCAAGAAACAGAGCTTTGAAAATCAGCTGTAACCAATATAGTAATAAATTGAAAAAAATAAACGACAGAGAGACAGAGAAAACCTCTTACAACTTTTCCTCAGGGACGGTGATGCAACATGGATTGAACACATCTAGACCCACAGCAGGATGAGACATAAGGCTGGAAACTGTTTGCGCTAAGAGAAATGTGAGGTTGGGTGAGGAAATGCACACCCTTTAAAGTAATACTACCTGGTACCCATTCAATGGGTCCCAAATCTGCAGGTTCAAGGGATCTTCCTACAGCTAAAACATGCATGGAAATCCCAGAGGACTGTACACCATGTGATCGGGAGATGTGTCTAAAATGCACCTCATTTATCCTCTCCTGGTGCTCCTGTTCACCATTCCAGCCACGCTACTTAGAATCTCCCCACTTGGAGAATCAGCACATTTAAACTTCTGTTTCACACATTTTGCAAATTGTGAGGAGGATGAACGGGAAGAGGGGGAACCAATGAGAGAAGAGTTGTAGGGGTTTGGACGGGCACATATCACTCTAATTTCCCATTAAGAATAAGAATTAAAGAAAGGCTCAGCCTGCCTCGCCGGAGCCAAAATAGGGCCTGAAGCAATCCTGCGGGTTTGAGGCCAGCTCACAAAAGAGCAACTTAAACAATGGAGCTCAGGGTCACTGCAATTCACAAACCTGCAGAGTTATAAATGAAAACTAACGTCCAAAAATATGTTGAGGTAAGGCAAAGAAGAGGATCTGAATGCAAGACAGAATTGCAAGAAACAGATTTCAAGAGATAGATTGGACTCGTCTTTAACGCACATGAAAAGCGGCAGAATTTCGACAATGATGCAGTTGGCCCAAAAGGGCGTATGCGTTTTTTCCTGATTATATCCAGGAAAAAACGCATACGCACTTTATGGGCAACGAAGCAAGCAAGCAATGCAAATGTGCACAACAAAGAAGTCTCACTTCCCACCGGTCAAAAGGGCCATCCTAAAAAATTGTAAAAACCAGAAATGCAGGACAGGCCATGGAGAACAGGGAGCCTTTATACGCTGATGGGCAGTGTGTGAACTGCCGAGAGCCACTCTGGAGAAGTGTATGGTGGTTCCTAAATCATCTAAAAAACAGAGCTACAGAGCATAGGACACTTCCAATCATGGGAGTATATCTAGGGAAGTCTAAAAATCAACAAGACACAAGCACACCACAGTTTAGGGCTACTCTGTTTACAAGAACCTCAACTTCAGTACACCTTAAATATCCCAGGAAAGAGAACAATGGATAAAGAAGATGTGGTACTTATGTACAATGGAATATCTCTTCACCATGAAATCAATGTAATAAGGCTAGTAGAAGGATAAAGAGTGGATTTAGGTCCGATAATACTACTTGAAATAAGTCAAACAGAAAAAGAAACATATCATAAGATATCACTTATAGAGGGAGGGTAAATATGGCTGCACAAGAAATGAATTACAGAACAGAACAGTGTCTCACATTTAGAAAACACACTTATGTCAGCTTAAGGGGAAAGGAGAGGTGGGGTGATGCATAAAACCAGAGTTTGAAATTAGCACAGATACCGTTCAATAAACCAAATAGGTATTAGACAAGATCTACACCTTGCTCAATGAACAGGCCTCAACACACCCTATACACCGCAGAGAAATATATCTGAGGAATAAGAATCTTAAAACCCATGTATTGATATATCTCCATAAGGGAATCAAGTGTGTGCAGAGCGGCACAAACACAGCAGTGAAAAGGAGCTAAACCCCATTATAGAAATAAATTTTAAAAACAAAACGCTGAAACAATGAAAGAGAGAAAAATTCTTACAAAATTCGCTCAGGGGCTGTGATGCAACCTGGATTGACCACATATAAACCCACAGCTGGATAAGACATAAGGCTGGACACTTGGGGCTGACAGGATTGGTGAGCTTTGGTGAGCAACTGCCGAAAGTTTAATGCAATACTTCATGCTACTCAGTCCAAGGGTCCCAACACTCCAGGTTGAAGGGAATCTTCCTACAGCTAAACCATGCTTGGGAAACCCAGCGACTGGTATACCATATGATCGGGAAAGGTTTCTAAAACGCACCTCATTTTTCCTCTCCTGGGGCTCCGGATCGACATTCCAGCCGCTTTACTAACAACATCCCCACATGGAGTCAATGCCTTTAAGTTCTGGTATCGCACAGTCTGCAGTTAGTGCAGAGGATGAATGGGAATAGGGGGAACCAGTGAGAAACTAGCTGTAGCGGTTTCAATGGGCACATGTCACTCTAATATCACATCAGTAAGAAGAATTAACCAAAGGCACAGCAAGGTGCCCCAGAAGAAAAATAGGGCTTCAAGGAATCCTGTGGTTATGGGGCAAGACCACAAAAATAAGAGCTAAAAAATGGAGCTAAGGGCCACTGCAATTCAAAAACCTGCAGAGTTATAAAGGCCAACTATTTTTAAAAAATATATTGAGGTAAGGCTATGAAGAGGCATTGAAAGCAAGGCAGAATTGCAGGAAACCGATTTCAGGAGGTAGACTGGAATTGCATTGAAAGCATATGAAGAGAGTCAGAAACTCGACAATGATGCACTTGGCCAAAAAGGGCGTATGCGTTTTTTCCTGAATATATTCAGGAAAAAACGCATACGCACTTTTTGGCCAACCAAGCAAGCTTGCAAAGGAAATCTGCACTACAATGAAGTCTCACTTCCACCCGGTCAAAAGGGCCATCTGAAAAAAGTGTAAAATCCAGAAAGGCACAACAGGCCATGGAGAACTGGGAGCCTTCTTATGCTGATGGGCGGGATGTAAATTGCCAACAGCCACTCTGGAGAAGTGTATGGTGTTTCCTGAAACATCTAAAAAACAAAGCAACAGAGCCTAGGGCACTTCCACTTATGGTCCTATAGCTTAGGGAAATTAAAATCAAAAAGACACAGCCACCCCAAAGTTTGGGACGGCTCTGTTTACAAGAACCTCGTTTACGGTACAAGTTCAATATCACAGAAAGTGAAAAATGGATAAAGAACTTGTGGTACTTACGTACAATGCAATATCACTCAGCAATGAAATCTATGTCATCAGGCCCGTAGCAGCATAATGAGTGGATTCAGGTATGATGATTCGAACTGAAATAAGTCACACAGAAAAGAAACATCATAAGGTATCACTAATACACAGAATGTGAACTTGGCTACACATGAACTGAATTACAAAACAGAACAGTGTCTCAAGTTTAGAAAACCAACTTACGCTTGCTTAAGGGGGAAGGTGAGTTGGGGTGCTGCATAAAACCAGAGATTGAAATGAGCACAGATAAAGTTCCTTAAGCCAAATATGGAATAGACAAGAGCTACTCCTTGCTCAACGAAATGGACTCAACACCCCATATTAAACGCCTAAGAATGTACCTGACTAGTAAGTATCTTAAAACCTATGGATTGCTATGTCTCCGAAAGAGAATCAAGCGTGTGTACAGGGGCATAAACGCAGCAGTGATAGGATTGGAGAGGTTCGGTGAGCAAATGAAGACCCTTTGAAGTCATATTGCATGGTACCCATTCCACGGGTCTCAACTCTCCAGGTTTAAGGTATTCTTCCTTCAGCTAAAACATGCATGTGGAACCCAGAGTATGATCAACCGTGTGAACGGGAGACGTGTTCAAATATGTCTCAGTTTTCCTCCCCTGGTACTCGGGTGCAACATTCCAGACCCTTTACTAACACTCTCCCCACTTGGAGAGTCAGCGCCTTTAACCTCCTGTTTGGCCCAGTTTGCAATTTCTGCGGAAGATGAACAGGAATAGGGAGAACCAATGAGAGACTAGCTGGAGGTGTCTGGAAGGGCAAATTTAACTCTCATTTCCCACCAGGAAGAGGAAATAACCAAAGGCTCAGCGTGCCGTGCCGGAACCAGATTAGGGCCTGAAGCCATCCTGCGGTGTTGCGGCCAGCTCAAAAGAAAGCGAGTTGAAGAAAGGAGCTCAGGGTCTCTGTAATTCACAAACCTGCAGAGTTATAAATGACAGCTATCGTCCAAAAATAGACTGAAGTAAGGCTGCCAAGAGGACTTGAAAGCGGGGCAGAATTGCAGGATACCGATTTCAGGAGGTAGACTGGAATTGCATTGAAAGCGTAGGAAAAGAGGCAGAACGTCCACAATGATGCACTTTGCCAAAAGGGAATATGCGTTTTTTCCTGAATATATTCAGGAAAAAACGCATACGCCCTTTTTGGCCAACCAAGCAAGCTTGCAAAGGAAATCTGCACTACAATGAAGTCTCACTTCCCCCCGGTCAAAAGGGCCATCAGAATAAAGTGTAAAATCCAGAAAGGCAGGACAGGCCATGGAGAACTGGGAGCCTTGTTATGCTGATGGGCGGGATGTAAATTGCCAACAGACACTTGGGAGAAGTGTATGGTGTTTCCTGAAACATCTAAAAAACAAAGCAACAGAGCCTAGGGCACTTCCACTTATGGTCCTATAGCTTAGGGAAATTAATATCAAAAAGACACAGCAACCCCAAAATTTGGGACGGCTCTTTTTACAGGAATCTCTTCTCCGGCACAAGTTAAATATCCCAGAGAGCAAATAATGGATAAAGAAGTTGCGGTACTTCTGTACAACAGAATACCACTCAGCAATGAAATCTATGTCACCAGGCCCGTACCAGCATAATGAGTGGATTGAGGCACGATGATTCTAAGTGAAATAAGTCACACAGAAAAAGAAACATCATAAGGTATCACTAATACACGGAATGTGAACTTGGCTACACATGAACTGAATTACAAAACAGAACAGGGTCTCAAGTTTAGAAAACCAACTTATGCCTGCTTAAGGGGGAAGGTGAGTTGGGGTGCTGCATAAAAGCAGAGTTTGAAATTAGCACAGATACCGTTCCATAAGCCAAATATGTAATAGACAAGAGCTACCCCTTGCTCAACGAAATGGATTCAACAATGAGGTATCACCTCACACCTGGTAGAATAGGCATCATTGAAAATCTACAAACAAAAAATGCTGGAAAGGGTGTGGAGAAAAGGAACCCTCTTCCACTATTGTTGGGAATATAAATTGATACAGTCATTATGGAGAACAATATGGAATTTCTTAAGAAACTAACAATAGAATTACCATATGATACAGCAATCCCAGTACTGGACATATACCCAGACAAAACCATAAATCAAAAAGAGTCATTCACCGCAATGTTCATTGCATCACTATTTACAATATCGAGGTAATGGAAGCAACCTAAATGCCCACAGACAGACGAATGCATAAAGCTGTGGTGCATATATAAAATGGAATATTACTAAGCCATGAAAAGGAATGAAATTGGGTCATTTGTAGAGACGTCGATGGATCTAGAGACTGTCATACAGAGTGAAGTAAGTCAGAAGGAGAAAAACAAATCTTGTATATTCATGCATATATGTGGAACCTAGAAAAACTGTACAGATTAACCATTTTGCAAGGCATAAATAGAGCAACAGATGTAGACAACAAACGTATGGACAACAAGGGGGGAAAGCTGTTGGGGGGGTGGTGGTGGGAGGAGTTGAGAGACTGGGATTGGCATGTATACATTTATATGTATAAAATAGATAACCAATAAGAACCTGCTGTATAAAAATATAAAATAAAATTCAAAATTAAAAAGAAGTAAAATTTAAAAAATAAAACAGAAAAAACAATTATTCCCTGCACATACATGTATTTATATGAATAAATTATTTCCATGCTTATATCTGTAAATACAAAAAAGAGGAATAAAATCTACCTTGAACCAAAAACGAAAAAGAGAAAAAAAACACAGAACCCACCAGTTCCACAGAGGAAAACCGTATCAGGGCACTTGCTCCAGTTGTAAACAATTCTGAAGTTGGTCAGTGGTGGGGAATCGTCTCCCATTCAGCCAGCAGCCCCCACGCAACAAGCGTCCTCATTGCAAAGCTGGGGCACCGTGCCGAGGCATCTGTGAGTAAACGTGAGCTGAGCCCCAGGCCAGTTGCTGCTGAACTATTCCCACCCGTCCCAGGTAAAACACCTGAATATATACAAGGACTTGAAAGCCTAGAGGAAGGGCCATAGAGCCACACGAGTGACAGCATGCCAGCCGACTTGGTGCCTGCAGGCCAGCCAGGATGGTCCTGGCCCTGGGTGCTCTTCTGGAAGATTTCCATTTCCCTGCCTGAGATACCCGTCCTGTCCCTGCCCCCACTGCTTTTTTCCTTCCTCACCTCTGCCCAGGGAGAAATTCCAGCAGCAGGTATGGGTGACACATCCTCTTCTTTAGCAGGTGGCAGCCTGGCAACTGCTGCAGAAAGTCCAGCAGAGCCCCACTCACACTGGGCCACCCACAAAGCCGTGGCCTCTCACTCCCTCCCACCAGCCCAGCCCCGAGACTGCTGACAGGGCAGAGAAAATGGCGTCAGGCACGGCTGCAGGGGCTCTTGCTGCCTGGAGTGGTATTTATATTGATCTCAACCCAGGCACACCTGGGGAGGGCTGGCCGGCACGGTAAGGCTGCCCAGGTCAGCCAATCATCACCCCTCAGGGGCTCACAGTTGCAGAAAATGGAACTTGCTGAACCGGCCAGGTCCAAGGAACAGGTGTGGGCTCCTGAGAGTCAGGATAGACAAGGGGCTGCAGCTTTGGCTTGTTTTCTAATCATTTTATCTGGCCCATGAGTGGGAGACAACTTCAAGAAAACCCTCTCCTAATGAGAGGAACCCAGGAGTCAGGCAGAGGAGGGGTGGGTGGTGGTTGGAGACAGAGGCCTGGTGCCCCGGGTGCAGTGGAAGTCTCTGGAAGACCAGGTGGAGGGAGGCCTCACGGAGTGATGCCCAGGGTCACAGACCTGTCGCAGCTGCTGTTTGTTAGTTCAAGTCCTGCTCTGAGGTGCTCTGTGTCAGCTCTGAGCGACAGGTGAGCTGGGGGTGCTCTGCAATGAGGGCTATGTGCACGGTTCCTGTGTGCCCAGCCCTGCCACGGTACCTGCAAGGGTAGCTCTGTATCCTGGGAGGGGCCTGACCACGAGAGCCCCATGGGCTGGGGTGGGGGTGGGGTACCTGCCCAGGTGAGCTCCATATTCTGGGATTGGTCTGACCACGAGAGTCCCATGGGCTGCTGGGGACCTGGTAAAGGATGTCAGGACAGTCAGTGAAGCCACCGAGGATATACCTCCAGTTGCTCCTAATTCCTACACCCTGCTGGTCATTTTACCAACCACCAGGACATGGTATTCTGTATTAGTCTTCAATGATGCCTTCTTTTGTATTCCATTAGTCCCAGAGTCACAAGAAATTTTGGCTTGTGAGTGGCAGGACTCTACATACAACTAAAACAATACTTCCGGGCCGTCTGGCCCCAAGGGTGCAAAAATTCCCACACCATCTTTGGGGAAAGCTTAGCTAAAGACCTAAAAGTTCTACCTCTGGAAAAGGAAACCCTCCTTCAATATGCAGACGACATTCTGATCACCAGCCCTACTAAGGAGGCCTCTGAACTACCAAGCCAATAAAGGATAGAAGTTGTCCAAGAAAAAGCTCAAATATCACAGACTGCGGTGACCTGCCTGGGCTTCATTCTCACAGAAGGTCAGAGAAGCCCATCCCAGGAAAGGGAAGAAACCATTTTCAGCCTTACCCCTTTCTAAAACTAGAAGACAGCTTAGGGGTTCCTGGGGAGGCCAGGGTTTGCTGCTTCTGGATCCCTAACTACAGTCTACTAGCTGGGCCTCTATATGAAACACTGAAAGGAAAAGATGATGATCCTTTTGAATAGAATCCAGAAGTGGCCTTTCAAGAATGGAAAGAGCAGTCAATTCAGACCCTTGCCCTGGAACTCCCTAATTTAGCTAAACCCTTTGATCTTTACAATCCCGGTGAAAGGTGAATCGCCATTGGAGAATTAGTGCAAAAACTGGGACCACTTGAAATGGAACAATGCAAGAATGCCATCCAGGTAGGATAAACTACGGTCACTAAGGGGCTTGGCCCACTGCCACATCTGGCCAAGATACTGGCGGTATCTAAAAACCTGGAAATCAGCAGCCCAAAAGGCCACCTCCCTCCTAAGGGAAAAGGACCCCACGTGGTGATCCTAACCACCAACCATGCCCTGAAGTTGCAGGGTTCGCTCCGTGGGCACACCGACCTCGAGTGAGGAGGCCCTCCAACTCCAACATCCAGAGAGATAACCGGGGGCAACAGGGCACCATGACGACTCGTGTGAACATCACTTGACCTGGAGTTTCTCTCATAAAACAACAAGAGTGTGTCCCAAAAGAGTAGACTACTGCTTGCAGGACTTACTGCACCCAGAGGGGAGCTAATAATCTTGGCGGGGGAACAGTATACCACACTGTCACCATAGAAAAGCCTACAGACACCGTGATGATGGTGGCCAATAAGACCGGCTGGACTCCTGTTTACTTCAAAAGGCTGTTGACTCAGTAGCCATCATGGTCCTTGGTCACCACTGACCCTGGACTGTCTGGGAGTTGAGCAGGCAGGGCTCTGACACCTGGTGCTGTTTGTACGTTAATTCAGGGGCCTAATTGAAGAAAGCGCAGACTACTGGTCAGAGCATCTAGGCTGGCAGAGACGGTCAGCCTAAGGTGGCCGAACAAATGTGGGGCGGGGTGAAACCGGCCCCCACAGCGTCTCTGCACATCTCTTTCCTGGACCCTTAAAGGTCATTAGAATCTATAACACTTCCAATGCTGGTGCTCAGGTGGACGAGCAGGGAGGCAGGGGTCCTGGGGACAATCAACGTCACCGGGAGGCTGCTGGGGAGAAGCTCTGACCCTCGCCCCAGGGTATGAGGGCTCCCAACTCAGCACTCAGCAGTTACAGAAGAAGGGTCTGCACCCTCAGCACTCCAAGAATGAGGAACGGGACAAAAGGCAGAGGAGGGGTTTGTCCCCAGCAAAGCCCATTAAAAATCCCTGGGAGATAAAAATAGAATCTGGGCAATAAAGTCAAGTCTAACCTTTTTTATCCTTTGTGCTTTGTCTAATTTCACGTGCTCCTAGGGTCCCACATGCAGAGGTTCCACACCCGGCACTTCAGACCAGATTTCCTAGTGCAGAATGGCTGGGTCGACACCTCAGCTCCTGGGGCCCAGTGCAGACTCCACGATATAGAGCCTGAGCTACAGCCAACCCGGCCCTCGAGAGCTCCGCCGCCTCCCTCCCTCCCACTGACTCTGACAGGATCTCTACACAGCAGCCCAGCCCACAGCCCACGGGGTAGTGCATGCTCTCACCTCTCCATTCTCTGATCAAAATATAAAGTTTCCTTTGCTTGTGAACCAAACTCAGTCTCGATCTGTTGGCCCCAATGACACTGGGCAGGGGGACACTTGTTGGGGTCCACTCTGGAGGATCAGTAACAGAAATTGAGACTATTGTAACCTCAATGAACAGATGTGTGAGCCAAACTGTAGTTATCATAGAACAGTGTATAAGGCTCGGGTAAAATAAGATGTTTTTAACACTTCCATTTGATATTTCCATCACTTTTTATAAGCAAGTTCAGTGAAAAGGTTTGTCTTATTTGTCAGGTCAATATTAGAGAAACGAAGTGATTTCTTTCCAAGGATGTACAGCTAATAATCTTGGTTAAACCTTCAATCTTGTTTTAAATGCTTTTCCATTGAAAATGATACCTCTCTTTCAGCTCCCCCATTTCTGAGAAGTATAAAATCTTATAATTTATTATTACCAAAGGGGAAAGGTGGGAGGAGGGATAAATTAACAGTTTGGAATGAACACATACACACTGCTATGTATAAAATAGATCATCAACAAGGAACTACTGTATAGCACAGGGAACTACACTCAACATTTTGCAATAACCTATAAGGGGAAATAATCTGAAAAAGAATAGATATTTTTATTGACATCATCTATCAATGACAGTTAAAGTGTAGCCTAAGGGAAGCTGGTGGTGAGTGCTTCTGACCCTGAAGACTTCAATCATCTAAAGTTTGGACTCTGCCTACTTCCCAAGGCCCTTAATGAACATATGTGTAGCTGTAGCTTAAAAACTTCCCCAGTTTGGGTTTCGGGGAGACACTGATTTTGAAAAAGCCCTGGTGTTCTCCTTACATGAATGGGACTCTTCCTACTGCTAAAACATGTCTGTCACACCCAGAGGATGGTATACCATCTGATCGGGAAGAGTTTGGAAAAGGCATCTCATCTCCTCATCTCCTGGTGCTCGGGTTCACACCTCCAGCGTCTTTACTAACAGTCTCCCCACTTGGAGATGTCAGCACTGTCAACATCCTGTTGCGTACAGTTTGGAATTTGTCCAGAGGATGAAGCGGAAGAATGAGGAACAATGAGAGACAAGTCCTAGGTGTTCAGACAGGCACATGTCACTCTAATTTCCAATCAGGAAGACGAATTGACCAAAGGCTAGGGTTGCCCATGGAAACAGTATAGGGCTTGAGGAAATCCCGCTGCTTTGTGGCCAGTTCCCATAAACACGAGTTGAACAATGGAACTCAGGGGCAGTAAAATTCACAAAACTGCAGAGTTGAAAATATCCATCACTGAAAAATGTCTTGAGGAAAGTCAGAGAAAAGGACTTGTAAGCAAGGGAGAATGGCAGGAAAGGGATTTGAGGAGGTAGAAAGGACTCGCCATTAAGCACAAGAAAAGGAGCTGAACATTGCCAACATTGCAGTTGGCCAAAAAGGGTGTATGCGTTCTTTTCTGTATATATTCAAGAAAAGGGCATACACTTTTTTAGCCAACCAAACAGGTGGGCACTGGAAGTCAATACTACAAAAGATATCACTTCGCATCAGTCAGAAGAGCCATCCTCATAAAGCGTAAACAACAGAAATGCAGGACAGGGCAACGAGAAGAGGGAGCCCTGTGAGACTTATAGTGGAAATGTATATTGCCAACGGCCATTCTGGAGAAGTGTATTGTGTTTACTAAAGCATCTAAAAAATGAGCTACAGAGCATAGGGCACTTGCACTCATGGGCGTATATCTTGGGAAAAACAAAAATCGAGAGGACACAGGCACCCCAATGTTTACCCCCTCTCTGTTTAAAAGATCCTCGACTAGGATATAACTTAAATGTCTCTGGAGGGAAAAAATGGATAGAGATGTGGTACTTAGGTAGAGTGGAGTATTATTCAGCCTGGAAATCAATGAAATATGGCCAGTTGTAACGACTCCGGAGGAGTTACGTATGATCATTCTAAGTGACAGAATTCAAAAAGAAAAAGACACATATCATAAGATATCACTTAAAGGTGGAATCCAAAATGGCTACACATGAAATAAATTACAAAACAAAAACATAGTCAAATATGTAGAAAACACGCATAAGGCTGCTAAACGGGAAAGGTGGGGAGGGGTGAGGCATCATCCAGGAGGTTGAAATTAGCAAAGATACCATTCCAAATACCAAACTGATAATCAACAAGGCCTACACGGTAGCTAAAAGAACTGCACTCAGCACACTCAAGTCACCGGAAAAGAATATATACGACTGGTAAGAATCTGAAAAAGAATTTATTGATGTCTCTCTGTACGTGAATCAAGTGGATGTACAGCAGCAAGAAACAGAGCTTTGAAAATCAGCTGTAACCAATATAGTAATAAATTGAAAAAAATAAACGACAGAGAGACAGAGAAAACCTCTTACAACTTTTCCTCAGGGACGGTGATGCAACATGGATTGAACACATCTAGACCCACAGCAGGATGAGACATAAGGCTGGAAACTGTTTGCGCTAAGAGAAATGTGAGGTTGGGTGAGGAAATGCACACCCTTTAAAGTAATACTACCTGGTACCCATTCAATGGGTCCCAAATCTGCAGGTTCAAGGGATCTTCCTACAGCTAAAACATGCATGGAAAACCCAGAGGACTGTACACCATGTGATCGGGAGATGTGTCTAAAATGCACCTCATTTATCCTCTCCTGGTGCTCCTGTTCACCATTCCAGCCACGCTACTTAGAATCTCCCCACTTGGAGAATCAGCACATTTAAACTTCTGTTTCACACATTTTGCAAATTGTGAGGAGGATGAACGGGAAGAGGGGGAACCAATGAGAGAAGAGTTGTAGGGGTTTGGACGGGCACATATCACTCTAATTTCCCATTAAGAATAAGAATTAAAGAAAGGCTCAGCCTGCCTCGCCGGAGCCAAAATAGGGCCTGAAGCAATCCTGCGGGTTTGAGGCCAGCTCACAAAAGAGCAACTTAAACAATGGAGCTCAGGGTCACTGCAATTCACAAACCTGCAGAGTTATAAATGAAAACTAACGTCCAAAAATATGTTGAGGTAAGGCAAAGAAGAGGATCTGAATGCAAGACAGAATTGCAAGAAACAGATTTCAAGAGATAGATTGGACTCGTCTTTAACGCACATGAAAAGCGGCAGAATTTCGACAATGATGCAGTTGGCCCAAAAGGGCGTATGCGTTTTTTCCTGATTATATCCAGGAAAAAACGCATACGCACTTTATGGGCAACGAAGCAAGCAAGCAATGCAAATGTGCACAACAAAGAAGTCTCACTTCCCACCGGTCAAAAGGGCCATCCTAAAAAATTGTAAAAACCAGAAATGCAGGACAGGCCATGGAGAACAGGGAGCCTTTATACGCTGATGGGCAGTGTGTGAACTGCCGAGAGCCACTCTGGAGAAGTGTATGGTGGTTCCTAAATCATCTAAAAAACAGAGCTACAGAGCATAGGACACTTCCAATCATGGGAGTATATCTAGGGAAGTCTAAAAATCAACAAGACACAAGCACACCACAGTTTAGGGCTACTCTGTTTACAAGAACCTCAACTTCAGTACACCTTAAATATCCCAGGAAAGAGAACAATGGATAAAGAAGATGTGGTACTTATGTACAATGGAATATCTCTTCACCATGAAATCAATGTAATAAGGCTAGTAGAAGGATAAAGAGTGGATTTAGGTCCGATAATACTACTTGAAATAAGTCAAACAGAAAAAGAAACATATCATAAGATATCACTTATAGAGGGAGGGTAAATATGGCTGCACAAGAAATGAATTACAGAACAGAACAGTGTCTCACATTTAGAAAACACACTTATGTCAGCTTAAGGGGAAAGGAGAGGTGGGGTGATGCATAAAACCAGAGTTTGAAATTAGCACAGATACCGTTCAATAAACCAAATAGGTATTAGACAAGATCTACACCTTGCTCAATGAACAGGCCTCAACACACCCTATACACCGCAGAGAAATATATCTGAGGAATAAGAATCTTAAAACCCATGTATTGATATATCTCCATAAGGGAATCAAGTGTGTGCAGAGCGGCACAAACACAGCAGTGAAAAGGAGCTAAACCCCATTATAGAAATAAATTTTAAAAACAAAACGCTGAAACAATGAAAGAGAGAAAAATTCTTACAAAATTCGCTCAGGGGCTGTGATGCAACCTGGATTGACCACATATAAACCCACAGCTGGATAAGACATAAGGCTGGACACTTGGGGCTGACAGGATTGGTGAGCTTTGGTGAGCAACTGCCGAAAGTTTAATGCAATACTTCATGCTACTCAGTCCAAGGGTCCCAACACTCCAGGTTGAAGGGAATCTTCCTACAGCTAAACCATGCTTGGGAAACCCAGCGACTGGTATACCATATGATCGGGAAAGGTTTCTAAAACGCACCTCATTTTTCCTCTCCTGGGGCTCCGGATCGACATTCCAGCCGCTTTACTAACAACATCCCCACATGGAGTCAATGCCTTTAAGTTCTGGTATCGCACAGTCTGCAGTTAGTGCAGAGGATGAATGGGAATAGGGGGAACCAGTGAGAAACTAGCTGTAGCGGTTTCAATGGGCACATGTCACTCTAATATCACATCAGTAAGAAGAATTAACCAAAGGCACAGCAAGGTGCCCCAGAAGAAAAATAGGGCTTCAAGGAATCCTGTGGTTATGGGGCAAGACCACAAAAATAAGAGCTAAAAAATGGAGCTAAGGGCCACTGCAATTCAAAAACCTGCAGAGTTATAAAGGCCAACTATTTTTAAAAAATATATTGAGGTAAGGCTATGAAGAGGCATTGAAAGCAAGGCAGAATTGCAGGAAACCGATTTCAGGAGGTAGACTGGAATTGCATTGAAAGCATATGAAGAGAGTCAGAAACTCGACAATGATGCACTTGGCCAAAAAGGGCGTATGCGTTTTTTCCTGAATATATTCAGGAAAAAACGCATACGCACTTTTTGGCCAACCAAGCAAGCTTGCAAAGGAAATCTGCACTACAATGAAGTCTCACTTCCACCCGGTCAAAAGGGCCATCTGAAAAAAGTGTAAAATCCAGAAAGGCACAACAGGCCATGGAGAACTGGGAGCCTTCTTATGCTGATGGGCGGGATGTAAATTGCCAACAGCCACTCTGGAGAAGTGTATGGTGTTTCCTGAAACATCTAAAAAACAAAGCAACAGAGCCTAGGGCACTTCCACTTATGGTCCTATAGCTTAGGGAAATTAAAATCAAAAAGACACAGCCACCCCAAAGTTTGGGACGGCTCTGTTTACAAGAACCTCGTTTACGGTACAAGTTCAATATCACAGAAAGTGAAAAATGGATAAAGAACTTGTGGTACTTACGTACAATGCAATATCACTCAGCAATGAAATCTATGTCATCAGGCCCGTAGCAGCATAATGAGTGGATTCAGGTATGATGATTCGAACTGAAATAAGTCACACAGAAAAGAAACATCATAAGGTATCACTAATACACAGAATGTGAACTTGGCTACACATGAACTGAATTACAAAACAGAACAGTGTCTCAAGTTTAGAAAACCAACTTACGCTTGCTTAAGGGGGAAGGTGAGTTGGGGTGCTGCATAAAACCAGAGATTGAAATGAGCACAGATAAAGTTCCTTAAGCCAAATATGGAATAGACAAGAGCTACTCCTTGCTCAACGAAATGGACTCAACACCCCATATTAAACGCCTAAGAATGTACCTGACTAGTAAGTATCTTAAAACCTATGGATTGCTATGTCTCCGAAAGAGAATCAAGCGTGTGTACAGGGGCATAAACGCAGCAGTGATAGGATTGGAGAGGTTCGGTGAGCAAATGAAGACCCTTTGAAGTCATATTGCATGGTACCCATTCCACGGGTCTCAACTCTCCAGGTTTAAGGTATTCTTCCTTCAGCTAAAACATGCATGTGGAACCCAGAGTATGATCAACCGTGTGAACGGGAGACGTGTTCAAATATGTCTCAGTTTTCCTCCCCTGGTACTCGGGTGCAACATTCCAGACCCTTTACTAACACTCTCCCCACTTGGAGAGTCAGCGCCTTTAACCTCCTGTTTGGCCCAGTTTGCAATTTCTGCGGAAGATGAACAGGAATAGGGAGAACCAATGAGAGACTAGCTGGAGGTGTCTGGAAGGGCAAATTTAACTCTCATTTCCCACCAGGAAGAGGAAATAACCAAAGGCTCAGCGTGCCGTGCCGGAACCAGATTAGGGCCTGAAGCCATCCTGCGGTGTTGTGGCCAGCTCAAAAGAAAGCGAGTTGAAGAAATGAGCTCAGGGTCTCTGTAATTCACAAACCTGCAGAGTTATAAATGACAGCTATCGTCCAAAAATAGACTGAAGTAAGGCTGCCAAGAGGACTTGAAAGCGGGGCAGAATTGCAGGATACCGATTTCAGGAGGTAGACTGGAATTGCATTGAAAGCGTAGGAAAAGAGGCAGAACGTCCACAATGATGCACTTTGCCAAAAGGGAATATGCGTTTTTTCCTGAATATATTCAGGAAAAAACGCATACGCCCTTTTTGGCCAACCAAGCAAGCTTGCAAAGGAAATCTGCACTACAATGAAGTCTCACTTCCCCCCGGTCAAAAGGGCCATCAGAATAAAGTGTAAAATCCAGAAAGGCAGGACAGGCCATGGAGAACTGGGAGCCTTGTTATGCTGATGGGCGGGATGTAAATTGCCAACAGACACTTGGGAGAAGTGTATGGTGTTTCCTGAAACATCTAAAAAACAAAGCAACAGAGCCTAGGGCACTTCCACTTATGGTCCTATAGCTTAGGGAAATTAATATCAAAAAGACACAGCAACCCCAAAATTTGGGACGGCTCTTTTTACAGGAATCTCTTCTCCGGCACAAGTTAAATATCCCAGAGAGCAAATAATGGATAAAGAAGTTGCGGTACTTCTGTACAACAGAATACCACTCAGCAATGAAATCTATGTCACCAGGCCCGTACCAGCATAATGAGTGGATTGAGGCACGATGATTCTAAGTGAAATAAGTCACACAGAAAAAGAAACATCATAAGGTATCACTAATACACGGAATGTGAACTTGGCTACACATGAACTGAATTACAAAACAGAACAGGGTCTCAAGTTTAGAAAACCAACTTATGCCTGCTTAAGGGGGAAGGTGAGTTGGGGTGCTGCATAAAAGCAGAGTTTGAAATTAGCACAGATACCGTTCCATAAGCCAAATATGTAATAGACAATAGCTACCCCTTGCTCAACGAAATGGATTCAACAATGAGGTATCACCTCACACCTGGTAGAATAGGCATCATTGAAAATCTACAAACAAAAAATGCTGGAAAGGGTGTGGAGAAAAGGAACCCTCTTCCACTATTGTTGGGAATATAAATTGATACAGTCATTATGGAGAACAATATGGAATTTCTTAAGAAACTAACAATAGAATTACCATATGATACAGCAATCCCAGTACTGGACATATACCCAGACAAAACCATAAATCAAAAAGAGTCATTCACCGCAATGTTCATTGCATCACTATTTACAATATCGAGGTAATGGAAGCAACCTAAATGCCCACAGACAGACGAATGCATAAAGCTGTGGTGCATATATAAAATGGAATATTACTAAGCCATGAAAAGGAATGAAATTGGGTCATTTGTAGAGACGTCGATGGATCTAGAGACTGTCATACAGAGTGAAGTAAGTCAGAAGGAGAAAAACAAATCTTGTATATTCATGCATATATGTGGAACCTAGAAAAACTGTACAGATTAACCATTTTGCAAGGCATAAATAGAGCAACAGATGTAGACAACAAACGTATGGACAACAAGGGGGGAAAGCTGTTGGGGGGGTGGTGGTGGGAGGAGTTGAGAGACTGGGATTGGCATGTATACATTTATATGTATAAAATAGATAACCAATAAGAACCTGCTGTATAAAAATATAAAATAAAATTCAAAATTAAAAAGAAGTAAAATTTAAAAAATAAAACAGAAAAAACAATTATTCCCTGCACATACATGTATTTATATGAATAAATTATTTCCATGCTTATATCTGTAAATACAAAAAAGAGGAATAAAATCTACCTTGAACCAAAAACGAAAAAGAGAAAAAAAACACAGAACCCACCAGTTCCACAGAGGAAAACCGTATCAGGGCACTTGCTCCAGTTGTAAACAATTCTGAAGTTGGTCAGTGGTGGGGAATCGTCTCCCATTCAGCCAGCAGCCCCCACGCAACAAGCGTCCTCATTGCAAAGCTGGGGCACCGTGCCGAGGCATCTGTGAGTAAACGTGAGCTGAGCCCCAGGCCAGTTGCTGCTGAACTATTCCCACCCGTCCCAGGTAAAACACCTGAATATATACAAGGACTTGAAAGCCTAGAGGAAGGGCCATAGAGCCACACGAGTGACAGCATGCCAGCCGACTTGGTGCCTGCAGGCCAGCCAGGATGGTCCTGGCCCTGGGTGCTCTTCTGGAAGATTTCCATTTCCCTGCCTGAGATACCCGTCCTGTCCCTGCCCCCACTGCTTTTTTCCTTCCTCACCTCTGCCCAGGGAGAAATTCCAGCAGCAGGTATGGGTGACACATCCTCTTCTTTAGCAGGTGGCAGCCTGGCAACTGCTGCAGAAAGTCCAGCAGAGCCCCACTCACACTGGGCCACCCACAAAGCCGTGGCCTCTCACTCCCTCCCACCAGCCCAGCCCCGAGACTGCTGACAGGGCAGAGAAAATGGCGTCAGGCACGGCTGCAGGGGCTCTTGCTGCCTGGAGTGGTATTTATATTGATCTCAACCCAGGCACACCTGGGGAGGGCTGGCCGGCACGGTAAGGCTGCCCAGGTCAGCCAATCATCACCCCTCAGGGGCTCACAGTTGCAGAAAATGGAACTTGCTGAACCGGCCAGGTCCAAGGAACAGGTGTGGGCTCCTGAGAGTCAGGATAGACAAGGGGCTGCAGCTTTGGCTTGTTTTCTAATCATTTTATCTGGCCCATGAGTGGGAGACAACTTCAAGAAAACCCTCTCCTAATGAGAGGAACCCAGGAGTCAGGGAGAGGAGGGGTGGGTCGTGGTTGGAGACAGAGGCCTGGTGCCCCGGGTGCAGTGGAAGTCTCTGGAAGACCAGGTGGAGGGAGGCCTCACGGAGTGATGCCCAGGGTCACAGACCTGTCGCAGCTGCTGTTTGTTAGTTCAAGTCCTGCTCTGAGGTGCTCTGTGTCAGCTCTGAGCGACAGGTGAGCTGGGGGTGCTCTGCAATGAGGGCTATGTGCACGGTTCCTGTGTGCCCAGCCCTGCCACGGTACCTGCAAGGGTAGCTCTGTATCCTGGGAGGGGCCTGACCACGAGAGCCCCATGGGCTGGGGTGGGGGTGGGGTACCTGCCCAGGTGAGCTCCATATTCTGGGATTGGTCTGACCACGAGAGCCCCATGGGCTGCTGGGGACCTGGTAAAGGATGTCAGGACAGTCAGTGAAGCCACCGAGGATATACCTCCAGTTGCTCCTAATTCCTACACCCTGCTGGTCATTCTACCAACCACCAGGACATGGTATTCTGTATTAGTCTTCAATGATGCCTTCTTTTGTATTCCATTAGTCCCAGAGTCACAAGAAATTTTGGCTTGTGAGTGGCAGGACTCTACATATAACTAAAACAATACTTCCGGGCCGTCTGGCCCCAAGGGTGCAAAAATTCCCACACCATCTTTGGGGAAAGCTTAGCTAAAGACCTAAAAGTTCTACCTCTGGAAAAGGAAACCCTCCTTCAATATGCAGACGACATTCTGATCACCAGCCCTACTAAGGAGGCCTCTGAACTACCAAGCCAATAAAGGATAGAAGTTGTCCAAGAAAAAGCTCAAATATCACAGACTGCGGTGACCTGCCTGGGCTTCATTCTCACAGAAGGTCAGAGAAGCCCATCCCAGGAAAGGGAAGAAACCATTTTCAGCCTTACCCCTTTCTAAAACTAGAAGACAGCTTAGGGGTTCCTGGGGAGGCCAGGGTTTGCTGCTTCTGGATCCCTAACTACAGTCTACTAGCTGGGCCTCTATATGAAACACTGAAAGGAAAAGATGATGATCCTTTTGAATAGAATCCAGAAGTGGCCTTTCAAGAATGGAAAGAGCAGTCAATTCAGACCCTTGCCCTGGAACTCCCTAATTTAGCTAAACCCTTTGACCTTTACATTCCTGGTGAAAGGTGAATTGCCATTGGAGAATTAGTGCAAAAACTGGGACCACTTGAAATGGAACAATGCAAGAATGCCATCCAGGTAGGATAAACTACAGTCACTAAGGGGCTTGGCCCACTGCCACATCTGGCCAAGATACTGGCGGTATCTAAAAACCTGGAAATCAGCAGCCCAAAAGGCCACCTCCCTCCTAAGGGAAAAGGACCCCACGTGGTGATCCTAACCACCAACCATGCCCTGAAGTTGCAGGGTTCGCTCCGTGGGCACACCGACCTCGAGTGAGGAGGCCCTCCAACTCCAACATCCAGAGAGATAACCGGGGGCAACAGGGCACCATGACGACTCGTGTGAACATCACTTGACCTGGAGTTTCTCTCATAAAACAACAAGAGTGTGTCCCAAAAGAGTAGACTACTGCTTGCAGGACTTACTGCACCCAGAGGGGAGCTAATAATCTTGGCGGGGGAACAGTATACCACACTGTCACCATAGAAAAGCCTACAGACACCGTGATGATGGTGGCCAATAAGACCGGCTGGACTCCTGTTTACTTCAAAAGGCTGTTGACTCAGTAGCCATCATGGTCCTTGGTCACCACTGACCCTGGACTGTCTGGGAGTTGAGCAGGCAGGGCTCTGACACCTGGTGCTGTTTGTACGTTAATTCAGGGGCCTAATTGAAGAAAGCGCAGACTACTGGTCAGAGCATCTAGGCTGGCAGAGACGGTCAGCCTAAGGTGGCCGAACAAATGTGGGGCGGGGTGAAACCGGCCCCCACAGCGTCTCTGCACATCTCTTTCCTGGACCCTTAAAGGTCATTAGAATCTATAACACTTCCAATGCTGGTGCTCAGGTGGACGAGCAGGGAGGCAGGGGTCCTGGGGACAATCAACGTCACCGGGAGGCTGCTGGGGAGAAGCTCTGACCCTCGCCCCAGGGTATGAGGGCTCCCAACTCAGCACTCAGCAGTTACAGAAGAAGGGTCTGCACCCTCAGCACTCCAAGAATGAGGAACGGGACAAAAGGCAGAGGAGGGGTTTGTCCCCAGCAAAGCCCATTAAAAATCCCTGGGAGATAAAAATAGAATCTGGGCAATAAAGTCAAGTCTAACCTTTTTTATCCTTTGTGCTTTGTCTAATTTCACGTGCTCCTAGGGTCCCACATGCAGAGGTTCCACACCCGGCACTTCAGACCAGATTTCCTAGTGCAGAATGGCTGGGTCGACACCTCAGCTCCTGGGGCCCAGTGCAGACTCCACGATATAGAGCCTGAGCTACAGCCAACCCGGCCCTCGAGAGCTCCGCCGCCTCCCTCCCTCCCACTGACTCTGACAGGATCTCTACACAGCAGCCCAGCCCACAGCCCACGGGGTAGTGCATGCTCTCACCTCTCCATTCTCTGATCAAAATATAAAGTTTCCTTTGCTTGTGAACCAAACTCAGTCTCGATCTGTTGGCCCCAATGACACTGGGCAGGGGGACACTTGTTGGGGTCCACTCTGGAGGATCAGTAACAGAAATTGAGACTATTGTAACCTCAATGAACAGATGTGTGAGCCAAACTGTAGTTATCATAGAACAGTGTATAAGGCTCGGGTAAAATAAGATGTTTTTAACACTTCCATTTGATATTTCCATCACTTTTTATAAGCAAGTTCAGTGAAAAGGTTTGTCTTATTTGTCAGGTCAATATTAGAGAAACGAAGTGATTTCTTTCCAAGGATGTACAGCTAATAATCTTGGTTAAACCTTCAATCTTGTTTTAAATGCTTTTCCATTGAAAATGATACCTCTCTTTCAGCTCCCCCATTTCTGAGAAGTATAAAATCTTATAATTTATTATTACCAAAGGGGAAAGGTGGGAGGAGGGATAAATTAACAGTTTGGAATGAACACATACACACTGCTATGTATAAAATAGATCATCAACAAGGAACTACTGTATAGCACAGGGAACTACACTCAACATTTTGCAATAACCTATAAGGGGAAATAATCTGAAAAAGAATAGATATTTTTATTGACATCATCTATCAATGACAGTTAAAGTGTAGCCTAAGGGAAGCTGGTGGTGAGTGCTTCTGACCCTGAAGACTTCAATCATCTAAAGTTTGGACTCTGCCTACTTCCCAAGGCCCTTAATGAACATATGTGTAGCTGTAGCTTAAAAACTTCCCCAGTTTGGGTTTCGGGGAGACACTGATTTTGAAAAAGCCCTGGTGTTCTCCTTACATGAATGGGACTCTTCCTACTGCTAAAACATGTCTGTCACACCCAGAGGATGGTATACCATCTGATCGGGAAGAGTTTGGAAAAGGCATCTCATCTCCTCATCTCCTGGTGCTCGGGTTCACACCTCCAGCGTCTTTACTAACAGTCTCCCCACTTGGAGATGTCAGCACTGTCAACATCCTGTTGCGTACAGTTTGGAATTTGTCCAGAGGATGAAGCGGAAGAATGAGGAACAATGAGAGACAAGTCCTAGGTGTTCAGACAGGCACATGTCACTCTAATTTCCAATCAGGAAGACGAATTGACCAAAGGCTAGGGTTGCCCATGGAAACAGTATAGGGCTTGAGGAAATCCCGCTGCTTTGTGGCCAGTTCCCATAAACACGAGTTGAACAATGGAACTCAGGGGCAGTAAAATTCACAAAACTGCAGAGTTGAAAATATCCATCACTGAAAAATGTCTTGAGGAAAGTCAGAGAAAAGGACTTGTAAGCAAGGGAGAATGGCAGGAAAGGGATTTGAGGAGGTAGAAAGGACTCGCCATTAAGCACAAGAAAAGGAGCTGAACATTGCCAACATTGCAGTTGGCCAAAAAGGGTGTATGCGTTCTTTTCTGTATATATTCAAGAAAAGGGCATACACTTTTTTAGCCAACCAAACAGGTGGGCACTGGAAGTCAATACTACAAAAGATATCACTTCGCATCAGTCAGAAGAGCCATCCTCATAAAGCGTAAACAACAGAAATGCAGGACAGGGCAACGAGAAGAGGGAGCCCTGTGAGACTTATAGTGGAAATGTATATTGCCAACGGCCATTCTGGAGAAGTGTATTGTGTTTACTAAAGCATCTAAAAAATGAGCTACAGAGCATAGGGCACTTGCACTCATGGGCGTATATCTTGGGAAAAACAAAAATCGAGAGGACACAGGCACCCCAATGTTTACCCCCTCTCTGTTTAAAAGATCCTCGACTAGGATATAACTTAAATGTCTCTGGAGGGAAAAAATGGATAGAGATGTGGTACTTAGGTAGAGTGGAGTATTATTCAGCCTGGAAATCAATGAAATATGGCCAGTTGTAACGACTCCGGAGGAGTTACGTATGATCATTCTAAGTGACAGAATTCAAAAAGAAAAAGACACATATCATAAGATATCACTTAAAGGTGGAATCCAAAATGGCTACACATGAAATAAATTACAAAACAAAAACATAGTCAAATATGTAGAAAACACGCATAAGGCTGCTAAACGGGAAAGGTGGGGAGGGGTGAGGCATCATCCAGGAGGTTGAAATTAGCAAAGATACCATTCCAAATACCAAACTGATAATCAACAAGGCCTACACGGTAGCTAAAAGAACTGCACTCAGCACACTCAAGTCACCGGAAAAGAATATATACGACTGGTAAGAATCTGAAAAAGAATTTATTGATGTCTCTCTGTACGTGAATCAAGTGGATGTACAGCAGCAAGAAACAGAGCTTTGAAAATCAGCTGTAACCAATATAGTAATAAATTGAAAAAAATAAACGACAGAGAGACAGAGAAAACCTCTTACAACTTTTCCTCAGGGACGGTGATGCAACATGGATTGAACACATCTAGACCCACAGCAGGATGAGACATAAGGCTGGAAACTGTTTGCGCTAAGAGAAATGTGAGGTTGGGTGAGGAAATGCACACCCTTTAAAGTAATACTACCTGGTACCCATTCAATGGGTCCCAAATCTGCAGGTTCAAGGGATCTTCCTACAGCTAAAACATGCATGGAAATCCCAGAGGACTGTACACCATGTGATCGGGAGATGTGTCTAAAATGCACCTCATTTATCCTCTCCTGGTGCTCCTGTTCACCATTCCAGCCACGCTACTTAGAATCTCCCCACTTGGAGAATCAGCACATTTAAACTTCTGTTTCACACATTTTGCAAATTGTGAGGAGGATGAACGGGAAGAGGGGGAACCAATGAGAGAAGAGTTGTAGGGGTTTGGACGGGCACATATCACTCTAATTTCCCATTAAGAATAAGAATTAAAGAAAGGCTCAGCCTGCCTCGCCGGAGCCAAAATAGGGCCTGAAGCAATCCTGCGGGTTTGAGGCCAGCTCACAAAAGAGCAACTTAAACAATGGAGCTCAGGGTCACTGCAATTCACAAACCTGCAGAGTTATAAATGAAAACTAACGTCCAAAAATATGTTGAGGTAAGGCAAAGAAGAGGATCTGAATGCAAGACAGAATTGCAAGAAACAGATTTCAAGAGATAGATTGGACTCGTCTTTAACGCACATGAAAAGCGGCAGAATTTCGACAATGATGCAGTTGGCCCAAAAGGGCGTATGCGTTTTTTCCTGATTATATCCAGGAAAAAACGCATACGCACTTTATGGGCAACGAAGCAAGCAAGCAATGCAAATGTGCACAACAAAGAAGTCTCACTTCCCACCGGTCAAAAGGGCCATCCTAAAAAATTGTAAAAACCAGAAATGCAGGACAGGCCATGGAGAACAGGGAGCCTTTATACGCTGATGGGCAGTGTGTGAACTGCCGAGAGCCACTCTGGAGAAGTGTATGGTGGTTCCTAAATCATCTAAAAAACAGAGCTACAGAGCATAGGACACTTCCAATCATGGGAGTATATCTAGGGAAGTCTAAAAATCAACAAGACACAAGCACACCACAGTTTAGGGCTACTCTGTTTACAAGAACCTCAACTTCAGTACACCTTAAATATCCCAGGAAAGAGAACAATGGATAAAGAAGATGTGGTACTTATGTACAATGGAATATCTCTTCACCATGAAATCAATGTAATAAGGCTAGTAGAAGGATAAAGAGTGGATTTAGGTCCGATAATACTACTTGAAATAAGTCAAACAGAAAAAGAAACATATCATAAGATATCACTTATAGAGGGAGGGTAAATATGGCTGCACAAGAAATGAATTACAGAACAGAACAGTGTCTCACATTTAGAAAACACACTTATGTCAGCTTAAGGGGAAAGGAGAGGTGGGGTGATGCATAAAACCAGAGTTTGAAATTAGCACAGATACCGTTCAATAAACCAAATAGGTATTAGACAAGATCTACACCTTGCTCAATGAACAGGCCTCAACACACCCTATACACCGCAGAGAAATATATCTGAGGAATAAGAATCTTAAAACCCATGTATTGATATATCTCCATAAGGGAATCAAGTGTGTGCAGAGCGGCACAAACACAGCAGTGAAAAGGAGCTAAACCCCATTATAGAAATAAATTTTAAAAACAAAACGCTGAAACAATGAAAGAGAGAAAAATTCTTACAAAATTCGCTCAGGGGCTGTGATGCAACCTGGATTGACCACATATAAACCCACAGCTGGATAAGACATAAGGCTGGACACTTGGGGCTGACAGGATTGGTGAGCTTTGGTGAGCAACTGCCGAAAGTTTAATGCAATACTTCATGCTACTCAGTCCAAGGGTCCCAACACTCCAGGTTGAAGGGAATCTTCCTACAGCTAAACCATGCTTGGGAAACCCAGCGACTGGTATACCATATGATCGGGAAAAGTTTCTAAAACGCACCTCATTTTTCCTCTCCTGGGGCTCCGGATCGACATTCCAGCCGCTTTACTAACAACATCCCCACATGGAGTCAATGCCTTTAAGTTCTGGTATCGCACAGTCTGCAGTTAGTGCAGAGGATGAATGGGAATAGGGGGAACCAGTGAGAAACTAGCTGTAGCGGTTTCAATGGGCACATGTCACTCTAATATCACATCAGTAAGAAGAATTAACCAAAGGCACAGCAAGGTGCCCCAGAAGAAAAATAGGGCTTCAAGGAATCCTGTGGTTATGGGGCAAGACCACAAAAATAAGAGCTAAAAAATGGAGCTAAGGGCCACTGCAATTCAAAAACCTGCAGAGTTATAAAGGCCAACTATTTTTAAAAAATATATTGAGGTAAGGCTATGAAGAGGCATTGAAAGCAAGGCAGAATTGCAGGAAACCGATTTCAGGAGGTAGACTGGAATTGCATTGAAAGCATATGAAGAGAGTCAGAAACTCGACAATGATGCACTTGGCCAAAAAGAGCGTATGCGTTTTTTCCTGAATATATTCAGGAAAAAACGCATACGCACTTTTTGGCCAACCAAGCAAGCTTGCAAAGGAAATCTGCACTACAATGAAGTCTCACTTCCACCCGGTCAAAAGGGCCATCTGAAAAAAGTGTAAAATCCAGAAAGGCACAACAGGCCATGGAGAACTGGGAGCCTTCTTATGCTGATGGGCGGGATGTAAATTGCCAACAGCCACTCTGGAGAAGTGTATGGTGTTTCCTGAAACATCTAAAAAACAAAGCAACAGAGCCTAGGGCACTTCCACTTATGGTCCTATAGCTTAGGGAAATTAAAATCAAAAAGACACAGCCACCCCAAAGTTTGGGACGGCTCTGTTTACAAGAACCTCGTTTACGGTACAAGTTCAATATCACAGAAAGTGAAAAATGGATAAAGAACTTGTGGTACTTACGTACAATGCAATATCACTCAGCAATGAAATCTATGTCATCAGGCCCGTAGCAGCATAATGAGTGGATTCAGGTATGATGATTCGAACTGAAATAAGTCACACAGAAAAGAAACATCATAAGGTATCACTAATACACAGAATGTGAACTTGGCTACACATGAACTGAATTACAAAACAGAACAGTGTCTCAAGTTTAGAAAACCAACTTACGCTTGCTTAAGGGGGAAGGTGAGTTGGGGTGCTGCATAAAACCAGAGATTGAAATGAGCACAGATAAAGTTCCTTAAGCCAAATATGGAATAGACAAGAGCTACTCCTTGCTCAACGAAATGGACTCAACACCCCATATTAAACGCCTAAGAATGTACCTGACTAGTAAGTATCTTAAAACCTATGGATTGCTATGTCTCCAAAAGAAAATCAAGCGTGTGTACAGGGGCATAAACGCAGCAGTGATAGGATTGGAGAGGTTCGGTGAGCAAATGAAGACCCTTTGAAGTCATATTGCATGGTACCCATTCCACGGGTCTCAACTCTCCAGGTTTAAGGTATTCATCCTTCAGCTAAAACATGCATGTGGAACCCAGAGTATGATCAACCATGTGAACGGGAGACGTGTTCAAATATGTCCCAGTTTTCCTCCCCTGGTACTCGGGTGCAACATTCCAGACGCTTTACTAACACTCCCGACTTGGAGAGTCAGTGCCTTTAACCTCCTGTTTGGCCCAGTTTGCAATTTCTGCGGAAGATGAACAGGAATAGCGAGAATCAATGGGAGGCTAGCTGGAGGTGTCTGAACGGGCAAATTTAACTCTCATTTCCCACCAGGAAGAGGAATTAACCAAAGGCTCAGCATGCCGGGCCGGAACCAGATTAGGGCCTGAAGCCATCCAGCGGTGTTGCGGCCAGCTCACAAGAAAGCGAGTTGAAGAAAGGAGCTCAGGGGCACTTTAATTCACAAACCTGCAGAGTTATAAATGACAGCTATCGTCCAAAAATAGACTGAAGTAAGGCTGCCAAGAGGACTTGAAAGCGGGGCAGAATTGCAGGAAACCGATTTCAGGAGGTAGACTGGAATTGCATTGAAAGCATAGGAAAAGAGGCAGAACGTCCACAATGATGCACTTGGCCAAAAAGGGCGTATGCGTTTTTTCCTGAATATATTCAGGAAAAAACGCATACGCCCTTTTTGGCCAACCAAGCAAGCTTGCAAAGGAAATCTGCACTACAATGAAGTCTCACTTCCCCCCGGTCAAAAGGGCCATCTGAAAAAAGTGTAAAATCCAGAAAGGCAGGACAGGCCATGGAGAACTGGGAGCCTTGTTATGCTGATGGGCGGGATGTAAATTGCCAACAGACACTTGGGAGAAGTGTATGGTGTTTTCTGAAACATCTAAAAAACAAAGCAACAGAGCCTAGGGCACTTCCACTTATGGTCCTATAGCTTAGGGAAATTAAAATCAAAAAGACACAGCCACCCCAAAGTTTGGAACGGCTCTGTTTACAAGAACCTCGTTTACAGTACAAGTTCAACATCGCAGAAAGTGAAAAATGGATAAAGAAGTTGTGGTATTCACTTACAAAGCAATATCACTCAGCAATGAAATCTATGTCATCAGGTCCTTAGCAGCACAATGAGTGGATTCAGGTATGATGATTCTAACTGAAATAAGTCACACAGAAAAAGAAACATCATAAGATATCAGTAATACACGGAATTTAAACTTGGCTACAGAGGAACTGCATTACAGAACAGAACAGGGTCTCAAATTTAGAAAACCAACTTATGCTTGCTTAAGGGGAAAGGTGAGTTGGGGTGCTGCATAAAACCAGAGATTGAAATGAGCACAGATAAAGTTCCTTAAGCCAAATATGGAATAGACAAGAGCTACTCCTTGCTCAACGAAATGGACTCAACACCGCATATTAAACGCCTAAGAATGTACCTGACTAGTAAGTATCTTAAAACCTATGGATTGCTATGTCTCCGAAAGAGAATCAAGCATGTGTACAGGGGCATAAACGCAGCAGTGATAGGATTGGAGAGGTTCGGTGAGCAAATGAAGACCCTTTGAAGTCATATTGCATGGTACCCATTCCACGGGTTTCAACTACCCAGGTTTAAGGTATTCTTCCTTCAGCTAAAACATGCATGTGGAACCTAGAGTATGATCAACCATGTGATCAGGAGACGTGTTCAAATATGTCTCAGTTTTCGTACCCTGGTACTCGGGTGCAACATTCCAGATGCTTTACTAACACTCTCCCGACTTGGAGAGTCAGTCCCTTTAACCTCCTGTTTGGCCCAGTTTGCAATTTCTGCGGAAGATGAACAGGAATAGCGAGAACCAATGAGAGACTAGCTGGAGGTGTCTGGACGGGCAAATTTAACTCTCATTTCCCACCAGGAAGAGGAATTAACCAAAGGCTCAACGTGCCGTGCCAGAACCAGATTAGGGCCTGAAGCCATCCTGCGGTGTTGCGGCCACCTCACAAGAAAGCGAGTTGAAGAAAGGAGCTCAGGGGCACTTTAATTCACAAACCTGCAGAGTTATAAATGACAGCTATCGTCCAAAAATAGACTGAAGTAAGGCTGCCAAGAGGACTTGAAAGCGGGGCAGAATTGCAGGAAACCGATTTCAGGAGGTAGACTGGAATTGCATTGAAAGCATAGGAAAAGAGGCAGAACGTCCACAATGATGCACTTGGCCAAAAAGGGCGTATACGTTTTTTCCTGAATATATTTAGGAAAAAACGCATACGCCCTTTTTGGCCAACCAAGCAAGCTTGCAAAGGAAATCTGCACTACAATGAAGTCTCACTTCCCCCCGGTCAAAAGGGCCATCTGAAAAAAGTGTAAAATCCAGAAAGGCAGGACAGGCCATGGAGAACTGGGAGCCTTGTTATGCTGATGGGCGGGATGTAAATTGCCAACAGACACTTGGGAGAAGTGTATGGTGTTTCCTCAAACATCTAAAAAACAAAGCAACAGGGCCTAGGGCACTTCCACTTATGGTCCTATAGCTTAGGGAAATTAAAATAAAAAAGACACAGCCACCCCAAAGTTTGGGACGGCTCTGTTTACAAGAACCTCGTTTACGGTACAAGTTCAATATCGCAGAAAGTGAAAAATGGATAAAGAAGTTGTGGTATTTACTTACAAAGCAATATCACTCAGCAATGAAATCTGTGTCATCAGGCCCGTAGCAGCACAATGAGTGGATTCAGGTATGATGATTCTAACTGAAGTAAGTCACACAGAAAAAGAAACATCATAAGATATCAGTAATACACGGAATGTATACTTGGCTACACAGGAACTGAATTACAGAACAGAACAGGGTCTCAAATTTAGAAAACCAACTTATGCTTGCTTAAGGGGAAAGGTGAGTTGGGGTGCTGCATAAAACCAGAGATTGAAATGAGCACAGATAAAGTTCCTTAAGCCAAATATGGAATAGACAAGAGCTACTCCTTGCTCAATGAAATGGACTCAACACCGCATATTAAACGCCTAAGAATGTACCTGACTAGTAAGTATCTTAAAACCTATAGATTGCTATGTCTCCGAAAGAGAATCAAGCATGTGTACAGGGGCATAAACGCAGCAGTGATAGGATTGGAGAGGTTCGGTGAGCAAATGAAGACCCTTTGAAGTCATATTGCATGGTACCCATTCCACGGGTTTCAACTACCCAGGTTTAAGGTATTCTTCCTTCAGCTAAAACATGCATGTGGAACCCAAGTATGATCAACCATGTGAACGGGAGACGTGTTCAAATATGTCTCAGTTTTCCTCCCCTGGTACTCGGGTGCAACATTCCAGATGCTTTACTAACACTCTCCCCACTTGGAGAGTCAGCGCCTTTAACCTCCTGTTTGGCCCAGTTTGCAATTTCTGCGGAAGATGAACAGGAATAGCGAGAACCAATGAGAGGCTAGCTGGAGGTGTCTGGATGGGCAAATTTAACTCTCATTTCCCACCAGGAAGAGGAAATAACCAAAGGCTCAGCGGGCCGTACCGGAACCAGATTAGGGCCTGAATCCATCCTGCGGTGTTGCGGCCAGCTCAAAAGAAAGCGAGTTGAAGAAAGGAGCTCAGGGGCACTGTAATTCACAAACCTGCAGAGTTATAAATGACAGCTATCGTCCAAAAATAGACTGAAGTAAGGCTGCCAAGAGGACTTGAAAGCGGGGCAGAATTGCAGGAAACCGATTTCAGGAGGTAGACTGGAATTGCATTGAAAGCATAGGAAAAGAGGCAGAACGTCCACAATGATGCACTTGGCCAAAAAGGGCGTATGTGTTTTTTCCTGAATATATTCAGGAAAAAACGCATACGCACATTTTGGCCAACCAAGCAAGCTTGCAAAGGAAATCTGCACTACAATGAAGTCACATTCCCCCCGGTCAAAAGGGCCATCTGAAAAAAGTGTAAAATCCAGAAAGGCAGGACAGGCCATGGAGAACTGGGAGCCTTGTTATGCTGATGGGCGGGATGTAAATTGCCAACAACCACTCCGGAGAAGTGTATGGTGTTTCCTGAAACATCTAAAAAACAAAGCAACAGAACCTAGGGCACTTCCACTTATGGTCCTATAGCTTAGGGAAATTAAAATCAAAAAGACACAGCCACCCCAAAGTTTGGAACGGCTCTGTTTACAAGAACCTCGTTTACAGTACAAGTTCAACATCGCAGAAAGTGAAAAATGGATAAAGAAGTTGTGGTATTTACTTACAAAGCAATATCACTCAGCAATGAAATCTATGTCATCAGGCCCTTAGCAGTACAATGAGTGGATTCAGGTATGATGATTCTAACTGAAATAAGTCACACAGAAAAAGAAACATCATAAGATATCAGTAATACATGGAATGTAAACTTGGCTACACAGGAACTGAATTACAGAACAGAACAGGGTCTCAAATTTAGAAAACCAACTTATGCTTGCTTAAGGGTAAAGGCGAGTTGGGGTGCTGCATAAAACCAGAGATTGAAATGAGCACAGATAAAGTTCCTTAAGCCAAATATGGAATAGACAAGAGCTACTCCTTGCTCAACCAAATGGACTCAACACCCCATATTAAACGCCTAAGAATGTACCTGACTAGTAAGTATCTTAAAACCTATGGATTGCTATGTCTCCGAAAGAGAATCAAGCATGTGTACAGGGGCATAAACGCAGCAGTGATAGGATTGGAGAGGTTCGGTGAGCAAATGAAGACCCTTTGAAGTCATATTTCATGGTACCCATTCCACGGGTTTCAACTACCCAGGTTTAAGGTATTCTTCCTTCAGCTAAAACATGCATGTGGAACCTAGAGTATGATCAACCATGTGATCAGGAGACGTGTTCAAATATGTCTCAGTTTTCGTACCCTGGTACTCGGGTGCAACATTCCAGATGCTTTACTAACACTCTCCCGACTTGGAGAGTCAGTCCCTTTAACCTCCTGTTTGGCCCAGTTTGCAATTTCTGCGGAAGATGAACAGGAATAGCGAGAACCAATGAGAGACTAGCTGGAGGTGTCTGGACGGGCAAATTTAACTCTCATTTCCCACCAGGAAGAGGAATTAACCAAAGGCTCAACGTGCCGTGCCAGAACCAGATTAGGGCCTGAAGCCATCCTGCGGTGTTGCGGCCACCTCACAAGAAAGCGAGTTGAAGAAAGGAGCTCAGGGGCACTTTAATTCACAAACCTGCAGAGTTATAAATGACAGCTATCGTCCAAAAATATACTGAAGTAAGGCTGCCAAGAGGACTTGAAAGCGGGGCAGAATTGCAGGAAACCGATTTCAGGAGGTAGACTGGAATTGCATTGAAAGCATAGGAAAAGAGGCAGAACGTCCACAATGATGCACTTGGCCAAAAAGGGCGTATACGTTTTTTCCTGAATATATTCAGGAAAAAACGCATACGCCCTTTTTGGCCAACCAAGCAAGCTTGCAAAGGAAATCTGCACTACAATGAAGTCTCACTTCCCCCCGGTCAAAAGGGCCATCTGAAAAAAGTGTAAAATCCAGAAAGGCAGGACAGGCCATGGAGAACTGGGAGCCTTGTTATGCTGATGGGCGGGATGTAAATTGCCAACAGACACTTGGGAGAAGTGTATGGTGTTTCCTGAAACATCTAAAAAACAAAGCAACAGGGCCTAGGGCACTTCCACTTATGGTCCTATAGCTTAGGGAAATTAAAATAAAAAAGACACAGCCACCCCAAAGTTTGGGACGGCTCTGTTTACAAGAACCTCGTTTACGGTACAAGTTCAATATCGCAGAAAGTGAAAAATGGATAAAGAAGTTGTGGTATTTACTTACAAAGCAATATCACTCAGCAATGAAATCTGTGTCATCAGGCCCGTAGCAGCACAATGAGTGGATTCAGGTATGATGATTCTAACTGAAGTAAGTCACACAGAAAAAGAAACATCATAAGATATCAGTAATACACGGAATGTATACTTGGCTACACAGGAACTGAATTACAGAACAGAACAGGGTCTCAAATTTAGAAAACCAACTTATGCTTGCTTAAGGGGAAAGGTGAGTTGGGGTGCTGCATAAAACCAGAGATTGAAATGAGCACAGATAAAGTTCCTTAAGCCAAATATGGAATAGACAAGAGCTACTCCTTGCTCAATGAAATGGACTCAACACCGCATATTAAACGCCTAAGAATGTACCTGACTAGTAAGTATCTTAAAACCTATAGATTGCTATGTCTCCGAAAGAGAATCAAGCATGTGTACAGGGGCATAAACGCAGCAGTGATAGGATTGGAGAGGTTCGGTGAGCAAATGAAGACCCTTTGAAGTCATATTGCATGGTACCCATTCCACGGGTTTCAACTACCCAGGTTTAAGGTATTCTTCCTTCAGCTAAAACATGCATGTGGAACCCAAGTATGATCAACCATGTGAACGGGAGACGTGTTCAAATATGTCTCAGTTTTCCTCCCCTGGTACTCGGGTGCAACATTCCAGATGCTTTACTAACACTCTCCCCACTTGGAGAGTCAGCGCCTTTAACCTCCTGTTTGGCCCAGTTTGCAATTTCTGCGGAAGATGAACAGGAATAGCGAGAACCAATGAGAGGCTAGCTGGAGGTGTCTGGATGGGCAAATTTAACTCTCATTTCCCACCAGGAAGAGGAAATAACCAAAGGCTCAGCGGGCCGTACCGGAACCAGATTAGGGCCTGAATCCATCCTGCGGTGTTGCGGCCAGCTCAAAAGAAAGCGAGTTGAAGAAAGGAGCTCAGGGGCACTGTAATTCACAAACCTGCAGAGTTATAAATGACAGCTATCGTCCAAAAATAGACTGAAGTAAGGCTGCCAAGAGGACTTGAAAGCGGGGCAGAATTGCAGGAAACCGATTTCAGGAGGTAGACTGGAATTGCATTGAAAGCATAGGAAAAGAGGCAGAACGTCCACAATGATGCACTTGGCCAAAAAGGGCGTATGTGTTTTTTCCTGAATATATTCAGGAAAAAACGCATACGCACATTTTGGCCAACCAAGCAAGCTTGCAAAGGAAATCTGCACTACAATGAAGTCACATTCCCCCCGGTCAAAAGGGCCATCTGAAAAAAGTGTAAAATCCAGAAAGGCAGGACAGGCCATGGAGAACTGGGAGCCTTGTTATGCTGATGGGCGGGATGTAAATTGCCAACAACCACTCCGGAGAAGTGTATGGTGTTTCCTGAAACATCTAAAAAACAAAGCAACAGAACCTAGGGCACTTCCACTTATGGTCCTATAGCTTAGGGAAATTAAAATCAAAAAGACACAGCCACCCCAAAGTTTGGAACGGCTCTGTTTACAAGAACCTCGTTTACAGTACAAGTTCAACATCGCAGAAAGTGAAAAATGGATAAAGAAGTTGTGGTATTTACTTACAAAGCAATATCACTCAGCAATGAAATCTGTGTCATCAGGCCCTTAGCAGTACAATGAGTGGATTCAGGTATGATGATTCTAACTGAAATAAGTCACACAGAAAAAGAAACATCATAAGATATCAGTAATACATGGAATGTAAACTTGGCTACACAGGAACTGAATTACAGAACAGAACAGGGTCTCAAATTTAGAAAACCAACTTATGCTTGCTTAAGGGTAAAGGCGAGTTGGGGTGCTGCATAAAACCAGAGATTGAAATGAGCACAGATAAAGTTCCTTAAGCCAAATATGGAATAGACAAGAGCTACTCCTTGCTCAACCAAATGGACTCAACACCCCATATTAAACGCCTAAGAATGTACCTGACTAGTAAGTATCTTAAAACCTATGGATTGCTATGTCTCCGAAAGAGAATCAAGCATGTGTACAGGGGCATAAACGCAGCAGTGATAGGATTGGAGAGGTTCGGTGAGCAAATGAAGACCCTTTGAAGTCATATTGCATGGTACCCATTCCACGGGTTTCAACTACCCAGGTTTAAGGTATTCTTCCTTCAGCTAAAACATGCATGTGGAACCTAGAGTATGATCAACCATGTGATCAGGAGATGTGTTCAAATATGTCTCAGTTTTCGTACCCTGGTACTCGGGTGCAACATTCCAGATGCTTTACTAACACTCTCCCGACTTGGAGAGTCAGTCCCTTTAACCTCCTGTTTGGCCCAGTTTGCAATTTCTGCGGAAGATGAACAGGAATAGCGAGAACCAATGAGAGACTAGCTGGAGGTGTCTGGACGGGCAAATTTAACTCTCATTTCCCACCAGGAAGAGGAATTAACCAAAGGCTCAACGTGCCGTGCCAGAACCAGATTAGGGCCTGAAGCCATCCTGCGGTGTTGCGGCCACCTCACAAGAAAGCGAGTTGAAGAAAGGAGCTCAGGGGCACTTTAATTCACAAACCTGCAGAGTTATAAATGACAGCTATCGTCCAAAAATAGACTGAAGTAAGGCTGCCAAGAGGACTTGAAAGCGGGGCAGAATTGCAGGAAACCGATTTCAGGAGGTAGACTGGAATTGCATTGAAAGCATAGGAAAAGAGGCAGAACGTCCACAATGATGCACTTGGCCAAAAAGGGCGTATACGTTTTTTCCTGAATATATTCAGGAAAAAACGCATACGCCCTTTTTGGCCAACCAAGCAAGCTTGCAAAGGAAATCTGCACTACAATGAAGTCTCACTTCCCCCCGGTCAAAAGGGCCATCTGAAAAAAGTGTAAAATCCAGAAAGGCAGGACAGGCCATGGAGAACTGGGAGCCTTGTTATGCTGATGGGCGGGATGTAAATTGCCAACAGACACTTGGGAGAAGTGTATGGTGTTTCCTGAAACATCTAAAAAACAAAGCAACAGGGCCTAGGGCACTTCCACTTATGGTCCTATAGCTTAGGGAAATTAAAATAAAAAAGACACAGCCACCCCAAAGTTTGGGACGGCTCTGTTTACAAGAACCTCGTTTACGGTACAAGTTCAATATCGCAGAAAGTGAAAAATGGATAAAGAAGTTGTGGTATTTACTTACAAAGCAATATCACTCAGCAATGAAATCTGTGTCATCAGGCCCGTAGCAGCACAATGAGTGGATTCAGGTATGATGATTCTAACTGAAGTAAGTCACACAGAAAAAGAAACATCATAAGATATCAGTAATACACGGAATGTATACTTGGCTACACAGGAACTGAATTACAGAACAGAACAGGGTCTCAAATTTAGAAAACCAACTTATGCTTGCTTAAGGGGAAAGGTGAGTTGGGGTGCTGCATAAAACCAGAGATTGAAATGAGCACAGATAAAGTTCCTTAAGCCAAATATGGAATAGACAAGAGCTACTCCTTGCTCAATGAAATGGACTCAACACCGCATATTAAACGCCTAAGAATGTACCTGACTAGTAAGTATCTTAAAACCTATAGATTGCTATGTCTCCGAAAGAGAATCAAGCATGTGTACAGGGGCATAAACGCAGCAGTGATAGGATTGGAGAGGTTCGGTGAGCAAATGAAGACCCTTTGAAGTCATATTGCATGGTACCCATTCCACGGGTTTCAACTACCCAGGTTTAAGGTATTCTTCCTTCAGCTAAAACATGCATGTGGAACCCAAGTATGATCAACCATGTGAACGGGAGACGTGTTCAAATATGTCTCAGTTTTCCTCCCCTGGTACTCGGGTGCAACATTCCAGATGCTTTACTAACACTCTCCCCACTTGGAGAGTCAGCGCCTTTAACCTCCTGTTTGGCCCAGTTTGCAATTTCTGCGGAAGATGAACAGGAATAGCGAGAACCAATGAGAGGCTAGCTGGAGGTGTCTGGATGGGCAAATTTAACTCTCATTTCCCACCAGGAAGAGGAAATAACCAAAGGCTCAGCGGGCCGTACCGGAACCAGATTAGGGCCTGAATCCATCCTGCGGTGTTGCGGCCAGCTCAAAAGAAAGCGAGTTGAAGAAAGGAGCTCAGGGGCACTGTAATTCACAAACCTGCAGAGTTATAAATGACAGCTATCGTCCAAAAATAGACTGAAGTAAGGCTGCCAAGAGGACTTGAAAGCGGGGCAGAATTGCAGGAAACCGATTTCAGGAGGTAGACTGGAATTGCATTGAAAGCATAGGAAAAGAGGCAGAACGTCCACAATGATGCACTTGGCCAAAAAGGGCGTATGTGTTTTTTCCTGAATATATTCAGGAAAAAACGCATACGCACATTTTGGCCAACCAAGCAAGCTTGCAAAGGAAATCTGCACTACAATGAAGTCACATTCCCCCCGGTCAAAAGGGCCATCTGAAAAAAGTGTAAAATCCAGAAAGGCAGGACAGGCCATGGAGAACTGGGAGCCTTGTTATGCTGATGGGCGGGATGTAAATTGCCAACAACCACTCCGGAGAAGTGTATGGTGTTTCCTGAAACATCTAAAAAACAAAGCAACAGAACCTAGGGCACTTCCACTTATGGTCCTATAGCTTAGGGAAATTAAAATCAAAAAGACACAGCCACCCCAAAGTTTGGAACGGCTCTGTTTACAAGAACCTCGTTTACAGTACAAGTTCAACATCGCAGAAAGTGAAAAATGGATAAAGAAGTTGTGGTATTTACTTACAAAGCAATATCACTCAGCAATGAAATCTGTGTCATCAGGCCCTTAGCAGTACAATGAGTGGATTCAGGTATGATGATTCTAACTGAAATAAGTCACACAGAAAAAGAAACATCATAAGATATCAGTAATACATGGAATGTAAACTTGGCTACACAGGAACTGAATTACAGAACAGAACAGGGTCTCAAATTTAGAAAACCAACTTATGCTTGCTTAAGGGTAAAGGCGAGTTGGGGTGCTGCATAAAACCAGAGATTGAAATGAGCACAGATAAAGTTCCTTAAGCCAAATATGGAATAGACAAGAGCTACTCCTTGCTCAACCAAATGGACTCAACACCCCATATTAAACGCCTAAGAATGTACCTGACTAGTAAGTATCTTAAAACCTATGGATTGCTATGTCTCCGAAAGAGAATCAAGCATGTGTACAGGGGCATAAACGCAGCAGTGATAGGATTGGAGAGGTTCGGTGAGCAAATGAAGACCCTTTGAAGTCATATTGCATGGTACCCATTCCACGGGTTTCAACTACCCAGGTTTAAGGTATTCTTCCTTCAGCTAAAACATGCATGTGGAACCTAGAGTATGATCAACCATGTGATCGGGAGACGTGTTCAAATATGTCTCAGTTTTCCTCCCCTGGTACTCGGGTGCAACATTCCAGACGCTTTACTAACACTCTCCCGACTTGGAGAGTCAGTCCCTTTAACCTCCTGTTTGGCCCAGTTTGCAATTTCTGTGGAAGATGAACAGCAATAGCGAGAAACAATGAGAGACTAGCTGGAGGTGTCTGGATCGGCAAATTTAACTCTCATTTCCCACCAGGAAGAGGAATTAACCAAAGGCTCAGCGTGCCGTGCCAGAACCAGATTAGGGCCTGAAGACATCCTGCGGTGTTGCGGCCAGGTCACAAGAAAGCGAGTTGAAGAAAGGAGCTCAGGGGCACTGTAATTCACAAACCTGCAGAGTTATAAATGACAGCTATCGTCCAAAAATAGACTGAAGTAAGGCTGCCAAGAGGACTTGAAAGCGGGGCAGAATTGCAGGAAACTGATTTCAGGAGGTAGACTGGAATTGCATTGAAAGCATAGGAAAAGAGGCAGAACGTCCACAATGATGCACTTGGCCAAAAAGGGCGTATGCGTTTTTTCCTGAATATATTCAGGAAAAAACGCATACGCCCTTTTTGGCCAATCAAGCAAGCTTGCAAAGGAAATCTGCACTACAATGAAGTCTCACTTCCCCCCGGTCAAAAGGGCCATCTGAAAAAAGTGTAAAATCCAGAAAGGCAGGACAGGCCATGGAGAACTGGGAGCCTTGTTATGCTGATGGGCGGGATGTAAATTGCCAACAACCACTCGGGAGAAGTGTATGGTGTTTCCTGAAACATCTAAAAAACAAAGCAACAGAGCCTAGGGCACTTCCACTTATGGTCCTATAGCTTAGGGAAATTAAAATCAAAAAGACACAGCCACCCCAAAGTTTGGGACGCCTCCGTTTACAAGAACCTCATTTACCGTACAAGTTCAATATCACAGAAAGTGAAAAATGGATAAAGAACTTGTGGTACTTACGTACAATGCAGTATCACTCAGCAATGAAATCTATGTCATCAGGCCCGTAGCAGCATAATGAGTGGATTCAGGTATGATGATTCTAACTGAAATAAGTCACACAGAAAAAGAAACATCATAAGATATCACTAATACACGGAATGTAAACTTGGCTACACAGGAACTGCATTCCAAAACAGAACAGGGTCTCAAATTTAGAAAACCAACTTATGCTTGCTTAAGGGGAAAGGTGAGTTGGGGTGCTGCATAAAACCAGAGATTGAAATGAGCACAGATAAAGTTCCTTAAGCCAAATATGGAATAGACAAGAGCTACTCCTTGCTCAACAAAATGGACTCAAAACCCCATATTAAACGCCTAAGAATGTACCTGACTAGTAAGTATCTTAAAACCTATGGATTGCTATGTCTCCAAAAGAGAATCAAGCGTGTGTCCAGGGGCATAAATGCAGCAGTGATAGGATTGGAGAGGTTCGGTGAGCAAATGAAGACCCTTTGAAGTCATATTGCACGGTACCCATTCCACGGGTCTCAACTCTCCAGGTTTAAGGTATTCTTCCTTCAGCTAAAACATGCATGTGGAACCCAGAGTATGATCAACCATGTGAACGGGAGACGTGTTCAAATATGTCTCAGTTTTCCTACCCTGGTACTCGGGTGCAACACTCCAGACTCTTTACTAACACTCTCCCGACTTGGACAGTCAGTCCCTTTAACCTCCTGTTTGGCCCAGTTTGCAATTTCTGCGGAAGACGAACAGGAATAGCGAGAACCAATGAGAGGCTAGCTGCAGGTGTCTGGACGGGCAAATTTAACTCTCATTTCCCACCAGGAAGAGGAATTAACCAAAGGCTCAGCATGCCGGGCCGGAACCAGATTAGGGCCTGAAGCCATCCTGCGGTGTTGCGGCCAGCTCACAATAAAGCGAGTTGAAGTAAGGAGCTCAGGGGCACTGTAATTCACAAACCTGCAGAGTTATAAATGACAGCTATCGTCCAAAATATACTGAAGTAAGGCTGCCAAGAGGACTTGAAAGCGGGGCAGAATTGCAGGAAACCGATTTCAGGAGGTAGACTGGAATTGCATTGAAAGCATAGGAAAAGAGGCAGAACGTCCACAATGATGCACTTGGCCAAAAAGGGCGTATGCGTTTTTTCCTGAATATATTCAGGAAAAAACGCATACGCCCTTTTTGGCCAACCAAGCAAACTTGCAAAGGAAATCTGCACTACAATGAAGTCTCACTTCCCCCCGGTCAAAAGGGCCATCTGAAAAAAGTGTAAAATCCAGAAAGGCAGGACAGGCCATGGAGAACTGGGAGCCTTGTTATGCTGATGGGCGGGATGTAAATTGCCAAGAGACACTCAGGAGAAGTGTATGGTGTTTCCTGAAACATCTAAAAAACAAAGCAACAGAGCCTAGGGCACTTCCACTTATGGTCCTATAGCTTAGGGAAATTAAAATCAAAAAGACACAGCCACCCCAAAGTTTGGAACGGCTCTGTTTACAAGAACCTCATTTACAGTACAAGTTCAACATCGCAGAAAGTGAAAAATGGATAAAGAAGTTGTGGTATTTACTTACAAAGCAATATCACTCAGCAATGAAATCTATGTCATCAGGCCCTTAGCAGCACAATGAGTGGATTCAGGTATGATGATTCTAACTGAAATAAGTCACACAGAAAAAGAAACATCATAAGATATCAGTAATACACGGAATGTATACTTGGCTACACAGGAACTGAATTACAGAACAGAACAGGGTCTCAAATTTAGAAAATCAACTTATGCTTGCTTAAGGGGAAAGGTGAGTTGGGGTGCTGCATAAAACCAGAGATTGAAATGAGCACAGATAAAGTTCCTTAAGCCAAATATGGAATAGACAAGAGCTACTCCTTGCTCAACGAAATGGACTCAACACCGCATATTAAATGCCTAAGAATGTACCTGACTAGTAAGTATCTTAAAACCTATGGATTGCTATGTCTCCGAAAGAGAATCAAGCATGTGTACAGGGGCATAAACGCAGCAGTGATAGGATTGGAGAGGTTCGGTGAGCAAATGAAGACCCTTTGAAGTCATATTGCATGGTACCCATTCCACGGGTTTCAACTACCCAGGTTTAAGGTATTCTTCCTTCAGCTAAAACATGCATGTGGAACCTAGAGTATGATCAACCATGTGATCAGGAGACGTGTTCAAATATGTCTCAGTTTTCGTACCCTGGTACTCGGGTGCAACATTCCAGATGCTTTACTAACACTCTCCTGACTTGGAGAGTCAGTCCCTTTAACCTCCTGTTTCGCCCAGTTTGCAATTTCTGTGGAAGATGAACAGGAATAGCGAGAACCAATGAGAGACTAGCTGGAGGTGTCTGGATGGGCAAATTTAACTCTCATTTCCCACCAGGAAGAGGAATTAACCAAAGGCTCAGCGTGCCATGCCAGAACCATTTTAGGGCCTGAAGCCATCCTGCAGTGTTGCGGCCAGGTCACAAGAAAGCGAGTTGAAGAAAGGAGCTCAGGGGCACTGTAATTCACAAACCTGCAGAGTTATAAATGACAGCTATCGTCCAAAAATAGACTGAAGTAAGGCTGCCAAGAGGACTTGAAAGCGGGGCAGAATTGCAGGAAACCGATTTCAGGAGGTAGACTGGAATTGCATTGAAAGCATAGGAAAAGAGGCAGAACGTCCACAATGATGCACTTGGCCAAAAAGGGCGTATGCGTTTTTTCCTGAATATATTCAGGAAAAAACGCATACGCCCTTTTTGGCCAACCAAGCAAGCTTGCAAAGGAAATCTGCACTACAATGAAGTCTCACTTCCCCCCGGTCAAAAGGGCCATCTGAAAAAAGTGTAAAATCCAGAAAGGCAGGACAGGCCATGGAGAACTGGGAGCCTTGTTATGCTGATGGGCGGGATGTAAATTGCCAACAACCACTCGGGAGAAGTGTATGGTGTTTCCTAAAACATCTAAAAAACAAAGCAACAGAGCCTAGGGCACTTCCACTTATGGTCCTATTGCTTAGGGAAATTAAAATCAAAAAGACACAGCCACCCCAAAGTTTGGGACGCCTCCGTTTACAAGAACCTCGTTTACCGTACAAGTTCAATATCACAGAAAGTGAAAAATGGATAAAGAACTTGTGGTACTTACGTACAATGCAGTATCACTCAGCAATGAAATCTATGTCATCAGGCCCGTAGCAGCATAATGAGTGGATTCAGGTATGATGATTCTAACTGAAATAAGTCACACAGAAAAAGAAACATCATAAGATATCACTAATACACGGAATGTAAACTTGGCTACACAGGAACTGAATTACAGAACAGAACAGGGTCTCAAATTTAGAAAACCAACTTATGCTTGCTTAAGGGTAGAGGTGAGTTGGGGTACTGCATAAAACCAGAGATTGAAATGAGCACAGATAAAGTTCCTTAAGCCAAATATGGAATAGACAAGAGCTACTCCTTGCTCAAAGAAATTGACTCAACACCGCATATTAAACGCCTAAGAATGTACCTGACTAGTAAGTATCTTAAAATCTAGGGATTGCTATGTCTCCGAAAGAGAATCAAGCATGTGTACAGGGGCATAAACGCAGCAGTGATAGGATTGGAGAGGTTCGGTGTGCAAATGAAGACCCTTTGAAGTCATATTGCATGGTACCCATTCCACGGGTTTCAACTACCCAGGTTTTAGGTATTCTTCCTTCAGCTAAAACATGCATGTGGAACCCAGAGTATGATCAACCATGTGATCGGGAGACGTGTTCAAATATGTCTCAGTTTTCCTCCCCTGGTACTCGGGTGCAACATTCCAGACGCTTTACTAACACTCTCCCCACTTGGAGAGTCAGCGCCTTTAACCTCCTGTTTGGCACAGTTTGCAATTTCTGCTGAAGATGAACAGGAATAGCGAGAACCAATGAGAGACTAGCTGGAGGTGTCTGGACGGGCAAATTTAACTCTCATTTCCCACCAGGAAGAGGAAATAACCAAAGGCTCAGCGTGCCGTGCCGGAACCAGATTAGGGCCTGAAGCCATCCTGTGGTGTTGCGGCCAGCTCAAAAGAAAGCGAGTTGAAGAAAGGAGCTCAGGGGCACTGTAATTCACAAACCTGCAGAGTTACAAATGACAGCTATCGTCCAAAAATAGACTGAAGTAAGGCTGCCAAGAGGACTTGAAAGCGGGGCAGAATTGCAGGAAACCGATTTCAGGAGGTAGACTGGAATTGCATTGAAAGCATAGGAAAAGAGGCAGAACGTCCACAATGATGCACTTGGCCAAAAAGGGCGTATGCGTTTTTTCCTGAATATATTCAGGAAAAAACGCATACGCCCTTTTTGGCCAACCAAGCAAGCTTGCAAAGGAAATCTGCACTACAATGAAGTCTCACTTCCCCCCGGTCAAAAGGGCCATCTGAAAAAAGTGTAAAATCCAGAAAGGCAGGAGAGGCCATGGAGAACTGGGAGCCTTGTTATGCTGAAGGGCGGGATGTAAATTGCCAACAACCACTCGGGAGAAGTGTATGGTGTTTCCTGAAACATCTAAAAAACAAAGCAAAAGAGCCTAGGGCACTTCCACTTATGGTCCTATAGCTTAGGGAATTTAAAATCAAAAAGACACAGCCACCCCAAAGTTTGGAACGGCTCTGTTTACAAGAACCTCGTTTACAGTACAAGTTCAACATCGCAGAAAGTGAAAAATGGATAAAAAAGTTGTGGTATTTACTTACAAAGCAATATCACTCAGCAATGAAATCTGTGTCATCAGGCCCTTAGTAGCACAATGAGTGGATTCAGGTATGATGATTCTAACTGAAATAAGTCACACAGAAAAAGAAACATCATAAGATATCAGTAATACACGGAATGTAAACTTGGCTACACAGGAACTGAATTACAGAACAGAACAGGGTCTCAAATTTAGAAAACCAACTTATGCTTGCTTAAGGGTAAAGGTGAGTTGGGGTACTGCATAAAACCAGAGATTGAAATGAGCACAGATAAAGTTCCTTAAGCCAAATATGGAATAGACAAGAGCTACTCCTTGCTCAAAGAAATGGACACAACACCGCATATTAAACACCTAAGAATGTACCTGACTAGTAAGTATCTTAAAATCTAGGGATTGCTATGTCTCCGAAAGAGAATCAAGCATGTGTACAGGGGCATAAACGCAGCAGTGATAGGATTGGAGAGGTTCGGTGAGCAAATGAAGACCCTTTGAAGTCATATTGCATGGTACCCATTCCACGGGTTTCAACTACCCAGGTTTTAGGTATTCTTCCTTCAGCTAAAACATGCATGTGGAACCCAGAGTATGATCAACCATGTGATCGGGAGACGTGTTCAAATATGTCTCAGTTTTCCTCCCCTGGTACTCGGGTGCAACATTCCAGACGCTTTACTAACACTCTCCCCACTTGGAGAGTCAGCGCCTTTAACCTCCTGTTTGGCACAGTTTGCAATTTCTGCGGAAGATGAACAGGAATAGCGAGAACCAATGAGAGACTAGCTGGAGGTGTCTGGACGGGCAAATTTAACTCTCATTTCCCACCAGGAAGAGGAAATAACCAAAGGCTCAGTGTGCCGTGCCGGAACCAGATTAGGGCCTGAAGCCATCCTGCGGTGTTGCGGCCAGCTCAAAAGAAAGCGAGTTGAAGAAAGGAGCTCAGGGGCACTGTAATTCACAAACCTGCAGAGTTATAAATGACAGCTATCGTCCAAAAATAGACTGAAGTAAGGCTGCCAAGAGGACTTGAAAGCGGGGCAGAATTGCAGGAAACCGATTTCAGGAGGTAGACTGGAATTGCATTGAAAGCATAGGAAAAGAGGCAGAACGTCCACAATGATGCACTTGGCCAAAAAGGGCGTATGCGTTTTTTCCTGAATATATTCAGGAAAAAACGCATACGCCCTTTTTGGCCAACCAAGCAAACTTGCAAAGGAAATCTGCACTACAATGAAGTCTCACTTCCCCCCGGTCAAAAGGGCCATCTGAAAAAAGTGTAAAATCCAGAAAGGCAGGACAGGCCATGGAGAACTGGGAGCCTTGTTATGCTGATGGGCGGGATGTAAATTGCCAACAAACACTCAGGAGAAGTGTATGGTGTTTCCTGAAACATCTAAAAAACAAAGCAACAGAGCCTAGGGCACTTCCACTTATGGTCCTATAGCTTAGGGAAATTAAAATCAAAAAGACACAGCCACCCCAAAGTTTGGGACGCCTCTGTTTACAAGAACCTCGTTTACCGTACAAGTTCAATATCACAGAAAGTGAAAAATGGATAAAGAACTTGTGGTACTTACGTACAATGCAGTATCACTCAGCAATGAAATCTATGTCATCAGGCCCGTAGCAGCATAATGAGTGGATTCAGGTACGATGATTCTAACTGAAATAAGTCACACAGAAAAAGAAACATCATAAGATATCACTAATACACGGAATGTAAACTTGGCTACACAGGAACTGCATTCCAAAACAGAACAGGGTCTCAAATTTAGAAAACCAACTTATGCTTGCTTAAGGGGAAAGGTGAGTTGGGGTGCTGCATAAAACCAGAGATTGAAATGAGCACAGATAAAGTTCCTTAAGCCAAATATGGAATAGACAAGAGCTACTCCTTGCTCAACGAAATGGACTCAACACCCCATATTAAACGCCTAAGAATGTACCTGACTAGTAAGTATCTTAAAACCTATGGATTGCTATGTCTCCAAAAGAAAATCAAGCGTGTGTACAGGGGCATAAACGCAGCAGTGATAGGATTGGAGAGGTTCGGTGAGCAAATGAAGACCCTTTGAAGTCATATTGCACGGTACCCATTCCACGGGTCTCAACTCTCCAGGTTTAAGGTATTCTTCCTTCTGCTAAAACATGCATGTGGAACCCAGAGTATGATCAACCATGTGAACGGGAGACGTGTTCAAATATGTCTCAGTTTTCCTACCCTGGTACTCGGGTGCAACACTGCAGACGCTTTACTAACACTCTCCCGACTTGGAGAGTCAGTCCCTTTAACCTCCTGTTTGGCCCAGTTTGCAATTTCTGCGGAAGATGAACAGGAATAGCGAGAACCAATGAGAGACTAGCTGGAGGTGTCTGGACGGGCAAATTTAACTCTCATTTCCCACCAGGAAGAGGAAATAACCAAAGGCTCAGCGTGCCGTGCCGGAACCAGATTAGGGCCTGAAGCCATCCTGTGGTGTTGCGGCCAGCTCAAAAGAAAGCGAGTTGAAGAAAGGAGCTCAGGGGCACTGTAATTCACAAACCTGCAGAGTTACAAATGACAGCTATCGTCCAAAAATAGACTGAAGTAAGGCTGCCAAGAGGACTTGAAAGCGGGGCAGAATTGCAGGAAACCGATTTCAGGAGGTAGACTGGAATTGCATTGAAAGCATAGGAAAAGAGGCAGAACGTCCACAATGATGCACTTGGCCAAAAAGGGCGTATGCGTTTTTTCCTGAATATATTCAGGAAAAAACGCATACGCCCTTTTTGGCCAACCAAGCAAGCTTGCAAAGGAAATCTGCACTACAATGAAGTCTCACTTCCCCCCGGTCAAAAGGGCCATCTGAAAAAAGTGTAAAATCCAGAAAGGCAGGAGAGGCCATGGAGAACTGGGAGCCTTGTTATGCTGAAGGGCGGGATGTAAATTGCCAACAACCACTCGGGAGAAGTGTATGGTGTTTCCTGAAACATCTAAAAAACAAAGCAAAAGAGCCTAGGGCACTTCCACTTATGGTCCTATAGCTTAGGGAATTTAAAATCAAAAAGACACAGCCACCCCAAAGTTTGGAACGGCTCTGTTTACAAGAACCTCGTTTACAGTACAAGTTCAACATCGCAGAAAGTGAAAAATGGATAAAAAAGTTGTGGTATTTACTTACAAAGCAATATCACTCAGCAATGAAATCTGTGTCATCAGGCCCTTAGTAGCACAATGAGTGGATTCAGGTATGATGATTCTAACTGAAATAAGTCACACAGAAAAAGAAACATCATAAGATATCAGTAATACACGGAATGTAAACTTGGCTACACAGGAACTGAATTACAGAACAGAACAGGGTCTCAAATTTAGAAAACCAACTTATGCTTGCTTAAGGGTAAAGGTGAGTTGGGGTACTGCATAAAACCAGAGATTGAAATGAGCACAGATAAAGTTCCTTAAGCCAAATATGGAATAGACAAGAGCTACTCCTTGCTCAAAGAAATGGACACAACACCGCATATTAAACACCTAAGAATGTACCTGACTAGTAAGTATCTTAAAATCTAGGGATTGCTATGTCTCCGAAAGAGAATCAAGCATGTGTACAGGGGCATAAACGCAGCAGTGATAGGATTGGAGAGGTTCGGTGAGCAAATGAAGACCCTTTGAAGTCATATTGCATGGTACCCATTCCACGGGTTTCAACTACCCAGGTTTTAGGTATTCTTCCTTCAGCTAAAACATGCATGTGGAACCCAGAGTATGATCAACCATGTGATCGGGAGACGTGTTCAAATATGTCTCAGTTTTCCTCCCCTGGTACTCGGGTGCAACATTCCAGACGCTTTACTAACACTCTCCCCACTTGGAGAGTCAGCGCCTTTAACCTCCTGTTTGGCACAGTTTGCAATTTCTGCGGAAGATGAACAGGAATAGCGAGAACCAATGAGAGACTAGCTGGAGGTGTCTGGACGGGCAAATTTAACTCTCATTTCCCACCAGGAAGAGGAAATAACCAAAGGCTCAGTGTGCCGTGCCGGAACCAGATTAGGGCCTGAAGCCATCCTGCGGTGTTGCGGCCAGCTCAAAAGAAAGCGAGTTGAAGAAAGGAGCTCAGGGGCACTGTAATTCACAAACCTGCAGAGTTATAAATGACAGCTATCGTCCAAAAATAGACTGAAGTAAGGCTGCCAAGAGGACTTGAAAGCGGGGCAGAATTGCAGGAAACCGATTTCAGGAGGTAGACTGGAATTGCATTGAAAGCATAGGAAAAGAGGCAGAACGTCCACAATGATGCACTTGGCCAAAAAGGGCGTATGCGTTTTTTCCTGAATATATTCAGGAAAAAACGCATACGCCCTTTTTGGCCAACCAAGCAAACTTGCAAAGGAAATCTGCACTACAATGAAGTCTCACTTCCCCCCGGTCAAAAGGGCCATCTGAAAAAAGTGTAAAATCCAGAAAGGCAGGACAGGCCATGGAGAACTGGGAGCCTTGTTATGCTGATGGGCGGGATGTAAATTGCCAACAAACACTCAGGAGAAGTGTATGGTGTTTCCTGAAACATCTAAAAAACAAAGCAACAGAGCCTAGGGCACTTCCACTTATGGTCCTATAGCTTAGGGAAATTAAAATCAAAAAGACACAGCCACCCCAAAGTTTGGGACGCCTCTGTTTACAAGAACCTCGTTTACCGTACAAGTTCAATATCACAGAAAGTGAAAAATGGATAAAGAACTTGTGGTACTTACGTACAATGCAGTATCACTCAGCAATGAAATCTATGTCATCAGGCCCGTAGCAGCATAATGAGTGGATTCAGGTACGATGATTCTAACTGAAATAAGTCACACAGAAAAAGAAACATCATAAGATATCACTAATACACGGAATGTAAACTTGGCTACACAGGAACTGCATTCCAAAACAGAACAGGGTCTCAAATTTAGAAAACCAACTTATGCTTGCTTAAGGGGAAAGGTGAGTTGGGGTGCTGCATAAAACCAGAGATTGAAATGAGCACAGATAAAGTTCCTTAAGCCAAATATGGAATAGACAAGAGCTACTCCTTGCTCAACGAAATGGACTCAACACCCCATATTAAACGCCTAAGAATGTACCTGACTAGTAAGTATCTTAAAACCTATGGATTGCTATGTCTCCAAAAGAAAATCAAGCGTGTGTACAGGGGCATAAACGCAGCAGTGATAGGATTGGAGAGGTTCGGTGAGCAAATGAAGACCCTTTGAAGTCATATTGCACGGTACCCATTCCACGGGTCTCAACTCTCCAGGTTTAAGGTATTCTTCCTTCTGCTAAAACATGCATGTGGAACCCAGAGTATGATCAACCATGTGAACGGGAGACGTGTTCAAATATGTCTCAGTTTTCCTACCCTGGTACTCGGGTGCAACACTGCAGACGCTTTACTAACACTCTCCCGACTTGGAGAGTCAGTCCCTTTAACCTCCTGTTTGGCCCAGTTTGCAATTTCTGCGGAAGATGAACAGGAATAGCGAGAACCAATGAGAGACTAGCTGGAGGTGTCTGGACGGGCAAATTTAACTCTCATTTCCCACCAGGAAGAGGAAATAACCAAAGGCTCAGTGTGCCGTACCGGAACCAGATTAGGGCCTGAAGCCATCCTGCGGTGTTGCGGCCAGCTCAAAAGAAAGCGAGTTGAAGAAAGGAGCTCAGGGGCACTGTAATTCACAAACCTGCAGAGTTATAAATGACAGCTATCGTCCAAAAATAGACTGAAGTAAGGCTGCCAAGAGGACTTGAAAGCGGGGCAGAATTGCAGGAAACCGATTTCAGGAGGTAGACTGGAATTGCATTGAAAGCATAGGAAAAGAGGCAGAACGTCCACAATGATGCACTTGGCCAAAAAGGGCGTATGCGTTTTTTCCTGAATATATTCAGGAAAAAACGCATACGCCCTTTTTGGCCAACCAAGCAAACTTGCAAAGGAAATCTGCACTACAATGAAGTCTCACTTCCCCCCGGTCAAAAGGGCCATCTGAAAAAAGTGTAAAATCCAGAAAGGCAGGACAGGCCATGGAGAACTGGGAGCCTTGTTATGCTGATGGGCGGGATGTAAATTGCCAACAAACACTCAGGAGAAGTGTATGGTGTTTCCTGAAACATCTAAAAAACAAAGCAACAGAGCCTAGGGCACTTCCACTTATGGTCCTATAGCTTAGGGAAATTAAAATCAAAAAGACACAGCCACCCCAAAGTTTGGGACGCCTCTGTTTACAAGAACCTCGTTTACCGTACAAGTTCAATATCAGAGAAAGTGAAAAATGGATAAAGAACTTGTGGTACTTACGTACAATGCAGTATCACTCAGCAATGAAATCTATGTCATCAGGCCCGTAGCAGCATAATGAGTGGATTCAGGTACGATGATTCTAACTGAAATAAGTCACACAGAAAAAGAAACATCATAAGATATCACTAATACACGGAATGTAAACTTGGCTACACAGGAACTGCATTCCAAAACAGAACAGGGTCTCAAATTTAGAAAACCAACTTATGCTTGCTTAAGGGGAAAGGTGAGTTGGGGTGCTGCATAAAACCAGAGATTGAAATGAGCACAGATAAAGTTCCTTAAGCCAAATATGGAATAGACAAGAGCTACTCCTTGCTCAACGAAATGGACTCAACACCCCATATTAAACGCCTAAGAATGTACCTGACTAGTAAGTATCTTAAAACCTATGGATTGCTATGTCTCCAAAAGAAAATCAAGCGTGTGTACAGGGGCATAAACGCAGCAGTGATAGGATTGGAGAGGTTCGGTGAGCAAATGAAGACCCTTTGAAGTCATATTGCACGGTACCCATTCCACGGGTCTCAACTCTCCAGGTTTAAGGTATTCTTCCTTCTGCTAAAACATGCATGTGGAACCCAGAGTATGATCAACCATGTGAACGGGAGACGTGTTCAAATATGTCTCAGTTTTCCTACCCTGGTACTCGGGTGCAACACTCCAGACGCTTTACTAACACTCTCCCGACTTGGAGAGTCAGTCCCTTTAACCTCCTGTTTGGCCCAGTTTGCAATTTCTGCGGAAGATGAACAGGAATAGCGAGAACCAATGAGAGGCTAGCTGGAGGTGTCTGGACTGGCAAATTTAACTCTCATTTCCCACCAGGAAGAGGAATTAACCAAAGGCTCAGCATGCCGGGCCGGAACCAGATTAGGGCCTGAAGCCATCCTGAGGTGTTGCGGCCAGCTCACAAGAAAGCGAGTTGAAGAAAGGAGCTCAGGGGCACTGTAATTCACAAACCTGCAGAGTTATAAATGACAGCTATCGTCCAAAAATAGACTGAAGTAAGGCTGCCAAGAGGACTTGAAAGCGGGGCAGAATTGCAGGAAACCGATTTCAGGAGGTAGACTGGAATTGCATTGAAAGCATAGGAAAAGAGGCAGAACGTCCACAATGATGCACTTGGCCAAAAAGGGCGTATGCGTTTTTCCCTGAATATATTCAGGAAAAAACGCATACGCCCTTTTTGGCCAACCAAGCAAGCTTGCAAACGAAATCTGCACTACAATGAAGTCTCACTTCCCCCCGGTCAAAAGGGCCATCTGAAAAAAGTGTAAAATCCAGAAAGGCAGGACAGGCCATGGAGAACTGGGAGCCTTGTTATGCTGATGGGCGGGATGTAAATTGCCAACAGACACTTGGGAGAAGTGTATGGTGTTTCCTGAAACATCTAAAAAACAAAGCAACAGAGCCTAGGGCACTGCCACTTATGGTCCTATAGCTTAGGGAAATTAAAATCAAAAAGACACAGCCACCCCAAAGTTTGGGACGCCTCTGATTACAAGAACCTCGTTTAGAGTACAAGTTCAACATAGCAGAAAGTGAAAAATGGATAAAGAAGTTGTGGTATTTACTTACAAAGCAATATCACTCAGCAATGAAATCTATGTCATCAGGCCCTTAGCAGCACAATGAGTGGATTCAGGTATGATGATTCTAACTGAAATAAGTCACACAGAAAAAGAAACATCATAAGATATCAGTAATACACGGAATGTAAACTTGGCTACACAGGAACTGAATTACAGAACAGAACAGGGTCTCAAATTTAGAAAACCAACTTATGCTTGCTTAAGGGGAAAGGTGAGTTGGGGTGCTGCATAAAACCAGAGATTGAAATGAGCACAGATAAAGTTCCTTAAGCCAAATATGGAATAGACAAGAGCTACTCCTTGCTCAACGAAATGGACTCAACACCGCATATTAAACGCCTAAGAATGTACCTGACTAGTAAGTATCTTAAAACCTATGGATTGCTATGTCTCCGAAAGAGAATCAAGCGTGTGTACAGGGGCATAAACGCAGCAGTGAAAGGATTGGAGATGTTCGGTGAGCAAATGAAGACCCTTGAAAGTCATATTGCATGATACCCATTACACGGGTCTGAACTCTACAGGTTTAAGGTATTCTTCCTTCAGCTAAAACATGCACGTGGAACCCAAGTATGATCAACCATGTGAACGAGAGACGTGTTCAAATATGTCTCAGTTTTCCTCCCCTGGTACTCGGGTGCAACATTCCAGATGCTTTACTAACACTCTCCCCACTTGGAGAGTCAGCGCCTTTAACCTCCTGTTTGGCCCAGTTTGCAATTTCTGCGGAAGATGAACAGGAATAACGAGAACCAATGAGAGGCTAGCTGGAGGTGTCTGGACGGGCAAATTTAACTCTCATTTCCCACCAGGAAGAGGAAATAACCAAAGGCTCAGCGTGCCGTGCCGGAACCAGATTAGGGCCTGAAGCCATCTTGCGGTGTTGCGGCCAGCTCAAAAGAAAGCGAGTTGAAGAAAGGAGCTCAGGGGCACTGTAATTCACAAACCTGCAGAGTTATAAATGACAGCTATCGTCCAAAAATAGACTGAAGTAAGGCTGCCAAGAGGACTTGAAAGCGGGGCAGAATTGCAGGAAACCGATTTCAAGAGGTAGACTGGAATTGCATTGAAAGCATAGGAAAAGAGGCAGAACGTCCACAATGATGCACTTGGCCAAAAAGGGCGTACGCGTTTTTTCCTGAATATATTCAGGAAAAAACGCATACGCCCTTTTTGGCCAACCAAGCAAGCTTGCAAAGGAAATCTGCACTACAATGAAGTCTCACTTCCCCCCGGTCAAAAGGGCCATCTGAAAAAAGTGTAAAATCCAGAAAGGCAGGACAGGCCATGGAGAACTGGGAGCCTTGTTATGCTGATGGGCGGGATGTAAATTGCCAACAACCACTCCGGAGAAGTGTATGGTGTTTCCTGAAACATCTAAAAAACAAAGCAACAGAACCTAGGGCACTTCCACTTATGGTCCTATAGCTTAGGGAAATTAAAATCAAAAAGACACAGCCACCCCAAATTTGGAACGGCTCTGTTTACAAGAACCTCGTTTACAGTACAAGTTCAACATCGCAGAAAGTGAAAAATGGATAAAGAAGTTGTGGTATTTACTTACAAAGCAATATCACTCAGCAATGAAATCTGTGTCATCTGGCCCTTAGCAGCACAATGAGTGGATTCAGGTATGATGATTCTAACTGAAATAAGTCACACAGAAAAACAAACATCATAAGATATCAGTAATACATGGAATGTAAACTTGGCTACACAGGAACTGAATTACAGAACAGAACAGGGTCTCAAATTTAGAAAACCAACTTATGCTTGCTTAAGGGTAAAGGTGAGTTGGGGTGCTGCATAAAACCAGAGATTGAAATGAGCACAGATAAAGTTCCTTAAGCCAAATATGGAATAGACAAGAGCTACTCCTTGCTCAACGAAATGGACTCAACACCCCATATTAAACACCAAAGAATGTACCTGACTAGTAAGTATCTTAAAACCTATGGATTGCTATGTCTCCGAAAGAGAATCAAGCATGTGTACAGGGGCATAAACGCAGCAGTGATAGGATTGGAGAGGTTCGGTGAGCAAATGAAGACCCTTTGAAGTCATATTGCATGGTACCCATTACACGGGTCTTAACTCTCCAGGTTTAAGGTATTCTTCCTTCAGCTAAAACATGCATGAGAAACCCAAGTATGATCAACCATGTGAACGGGAGACGTGTTCAAATATGTCTCAGTTTTCCTCCCCTGGTACTCGGGTGCAACATTCCAGACGCTTTACTAAAACTCTCCCCACTTGGAGAGTCAGCGCCTTTAACCTCCTGTTTGGCCCAGTTTGCAATTTCTGCGGAAGATGAACAGGAATAGCGAGAACCAATGAGAGACTAGCTGGAGGTGGCTGGACGGGCAAATTTAACTCTCATTTCCCACCAGGAAGAGGAAATAACCAAAGGCTCAGCGTGCCGTGCCGGAACCAGATTAGGGCCTGAAGCCATCCTGCGGTGTTGCAGCCAGCTCAAAAGAAAGCGAGTTGAAGAAAGGAGCTCAGTGGCACTGTAATTCACAAACCTGCAGAGTTATAAATGACAACTATCGTCCAAAAATAGACTGAAGTAAGGCTGCCAAGAGGACTTGAAAGCGGGGCAGAATTGCAGGAAACCGATTTCAGGAGGTAGACTGGAATTGCATTGAAAGCATACGAAAAGAGGCAGAACGTCCACAATGATGCACTTGGCCAAAAAGGGCGTATGCGTTTTTTCCTGAATATATTCAGGAAAAAACGCATACGCCCTTTTTGGCCAACCAAGCAAGCTTGCAAAGGAAATCTGCACTACAATGAAGTCTCACTTCCCCCCGGTCAAAAGGGCCATCTGAAAAAAGTGTAAAATCCAGAAAGGCAGGACAGGCCATGGAGAACTGGGAGCCTTGTTCTGCTGATGGGCGGGATGTAAATTGCCAATAAACACTCGGGAGAAGTGTATGGTGTTTCCTGAAACATCTAAAAAACAAAGCAACAGAGCCTAGGGCACTTCCACTTATGGTCCTATAGCTTAGGGAATTTAAAATCAAAAAGACACAGCCACCCCAAAGTTTCGAACGGCTCTGTTTACAAGAACCTCGTTTACAGTACAAGTTCAACATCGAAGAAAGTGAAAAATGGATAAAAAAGTTGTGGTATTTACTTACAAAGCAATATCACTCAGCAATGAAATCTGTGTCATCAGGCCCTTAGCAGCACAATGAGTGGATTCAGGTATGATGATTCTAACTGAAATAAGTGACACAGAAAAAGAAACATCATAAGATATCAGTAATACACGGAATGTAAACTTGGCTACACAGGAACTGAATTACAGAACAGAACAGGGTCTCAAATTTAGAAAACCAACTTATGCTTGCTTAAGGGTAAAGGTGAGTTGGGGTACTGCATAAAACCAGAGATTGAAATGAGCACAGATAAAGTTCCTTAAGTTAAATATGGAATAGACAAGAGCTACTCCTTGCTCAACGAAATGGACTCAACACCGCATATTAAACGCCTAAGAATGTACCTGACTAGTAAGTATCTTAAAACCTATGGATTGCTATGTCTCCGAAAGAGAATCAAGCATGTGTACAGGGGCATAAACGCAGCAGTGATAGGATTGGAGAGGTTCGGTGAGCAAATGAAGACCCTTTGAAGTCATATTGCATGGTACCCATTCCACGGGTCTTAACTCTCCAGGTTTAAGGTATTCTTCCTTCAGCTAAAACATGCATGTGGAACCCAAGTATGATCAACCATGTGAACGGGAGACGTGTTCAAATATGGCTCAGCTTTCCTCCACTGGTACTCGCGTGCAACATTCCAGACGCTTTACTAACACTCTCCCCACTTGGAGAGTCAGCGCCTTTAACCTCCTGTTTGGCACAGTTTGCAATTTCTGCGGAAGATGAACAGGAATAGCGAGAACCAATGAGAGACTAGCTGGAGGTGTCTGGACGGGCAAATTTAACTCTCATTTCCCACCAGGAAGAGGAAATAACCAAAGGCTCAGCGTGCCGTGCCGGAACCAGATTAGGGCCTGAAGCCATCCTGTGGTGTTGCGGCCAGGTCACAAGAAAGCGAGTTGAAGAAAGGAGCTCAGGGGCACTGTAATTCACAAACCTGCAGAGTTACAAATGACAGCTATCGTCCAAAAATAGACTGAAGTAAGGCTGCCAAGAGGACTTGAAAGCGGGGCAGAATTGCAGGAAACCGATTTCAGGAGGTAGACTGGAATTGCATTGAAAGCATAGGAAAAGAGGCAGAACGTCCACAATGATGCACTTGGCCAAAAAGGGCGTATGCGTTTTTTCCTGAATATATTCAGGAAAAAACGCATACGCCCTTTTTGGCCAACCAAGCAAGCTTGCAAAGGAAATCTGCACTACAATGAAGTCTCACTTCCCCCCGGTCAAAAGGGCCATCTGAAAAAAGGGTAAAATCCAGAAAGGCAGGACAGGCCATGGAGAACTGGGAGCCTTGTTATGCTGATGGGCGGGATGTAAATTGTCAACAACCACTCAGGAGAAGTGTATGGTGTTTCCTGAAACATCTAAAAAACAAAGCAACAGAACCTAGGGCACTTCCACTTATGGTCCTATAGCTTAGGGAAATTAAAATCAAAAAGACACAGCCACCCGAAAGTTTGGAACGGCTCTGTTTACAAGAACCTCGTTTACAGTACAAGTTCAACATCGCAGAAAGTGAAAAATGGATAAAGAAGTTGTGGTATTTACTTACAAAGCAATATCACCAATCAATGAAATCTGTGTCATCAGGCCCTTAGCAGCACAATGAGTGGATTCAGGTATGATGATTCTAACTGAAATAAGTCACACAGAAAAAGAAACATCATAAGATATCAGTAATACACGGAATGTAAACTTGGCTACACAGGAACTGAATTACAGAACAGAACAGGGTCTCAAATTTAGAAAACCAACTTATGCTTGCTTAAGGGTAAAGGTGAATTGGGGTGCTGCATAAAACCAGAGATTGAAATGAGCACAGATAAAGTTCCTTAAGCCAAATATGGAATAGACAAGAGCTACTCCTTGCTCAACGAAATGGACTCAACACCCCATATTAAACTCCTAAGAATGTACCTGACTAGTAAGTATCTTAAAACCTAGGGATTGCTATGTCTCCGAAAGAGAATCAAGCATGTGTACAGGGGCATAAACGCAGCAGTGATAGGATTGGAGAGGTTCGGTGAGCAAATGAAGACCCTTTGAAGTCATATTGCATGGTACCCATTCCACGGGTTTCAACTACCCAGGTTTAAGGTATTCTTCCTTCAGCTAAAACATGCATGTGGAACCTAGAGTATGATCAACCATGTGATCGGGAGACGTGTTCAAATATGTCTCAGTTTTCCTCCCCTGGTACTCGGGTGCAACATTCCAGACGCTTTACTAACACTCTCCCGACTTGGAGAGTCAGTCCCTTTAACCTCCTGTTTGGCCCAGTTTGCAATTTCTGCGGAAGCTGAACAGGAATAGCGAGAACCAATGAGAGGCTAGCTGGAGGTGTCTGGACGGGCAAATTTAACTCTCATTTCCCACCAGGAAGAGGAATTAACCAAAGGCTCAGCATGCCGGGCTGGAACCAGATTAGGGCCTGAAGCCATCCTGCGGTGTTGCGGCCAGCTCAAAAGAAAGCGAGTTGAAGAAAGGAGCTCAGGGGCACTGTAATTCACAAACCTGCAGAGTTATAAATGACAGCTATCGTCCAAAAATAGACTGAAGTAAGGCTGCCAAGAGGACTTGAAAGCGGGGCAGAATTGCAGGAAACCGATTTCAGGAGGTAGACTGGATTTGCATTGAAAGCATAGGAAAAGAGGCAGAACGTCCACAATGATGCACTTGGCCAAAAAGGGCGTATGCGTTTTTTCCTGAATATATTCAGGAAAAAACGCATACGCCCTTTTTGGCCAACCAAGCAAACTTGCAAAGGAAATCTGCACTACAATGAAGTCTCACTTCCCCCCGGTCAAAAGGGCCATCTGAAAAAAGTGTAAAATCCAGAAAGGCAGGACAGGCCATGGAGAACTGGGAGCCTTGTTATGCTGATGGGCGGGATGTAAATTGCCAACAAACACTCAGGAGAAGTGTATGGTGTTTCCTGAAACATCTAAAAAACAAAGCAACAGAGCCTAGGGCACTTCCACTTATGGTCCTATAGCTTAGGGAAATTAAAATCAAAAAGACACAGCCACCCCAAAGTTTGGGACGCCTCTGTTTACAAGAACCTCGTTTACCATACAAGTTCAATATCACAGAAAGTGAAAAATGGATAAAGAACTTGTGGTACTTACGTACAATGCAGTATCACTCAGCAATGAAATCTATGTCATCAGGCCCGTAGCAGCATCATGAGTGGATTCAGGTACGATGATTCTAACTGAAATAAGTCACACAGAAAAAGAAACATCATAAGATATCACTAATACACGGAATGTAAACTTGGCTACACAGGAACTGCATTCCAAAACAGAACAGGGTCTCAAATTTAGAAAACCAACTTATGCTTGCTTAAGGGGAAAGGTGAGTTGGGGTGCTGCATAAAACCAGAGATTGAAATGAGCACAGATAAAGTTCCTTAAGCCAAATATGGAATAGACAAGAGCTACTCCTTGCTCAACGAAATGGACTCAACACCCCATATTAAACGCCTAAGAATGTACCTGACTAGTAAGTATCTTAAAACCTATGGATTGCTATGTCTCCAAAAGAAAATCAAGCGTGTGTACAGGGGCATAAACGCAGCAGTGATAGGATTGGAGAGGTTCGGTGAGCAAATGAAGACCCTTTGAAGTCATATTGCACGGTACCCACTCCACGGGTCTCAACTCTCCAGGTTTAAGGTATTCTTCCTTCTGCTAAAACATGCATGTGGAACCCAGAGTATGATCAACCATGTGAACGGGAGACGTGTTCAAATATGTCTCAGTTTTCCTACCCTGGTACTCGGGTGCAACACTCCAGACGCTTTACTAACACTCTCCCGACTTGGAGAGTCAGTCCCTTTAACCTCCTGTTTGGCCCAGTTTGCAATTTCTGCGGAAGATGAACAGGAATAGCGAGAACCAATGAGAGGCTAGCTGGAGGTGTCTGGACGGGCAAATTTAACTCTCATTTCCCACCAGGAAGAGGAATTAACCAAAGGCTCAGCATGCCGGGCCGGAACCAGATTAGGGCCTGAAGCCATCCTGAGGTGTTGCGGCCAGCTCACAAGAAAGCGAGTTGAAGAAAGGAGCTCAGGGGCACTGTAATTCACAAACCTGCAGAGTTATAAATGACAGCTATCGTCCAAAAATAGACTGAAGTAAGGCTGCCAAGAGGACTTGAAAGCGGGGCAGAATTGCAGGAAACCGATTTCAGGAGGTAGACTGGAATTGCATTGAAAGCATAGGAAAAGAGGCAGAACGTCCACAATGATGCACTTGGCCAAAAAGGGCGTATGCGTTTTTCCCTGAATATATTCAGGAAAAAACGCATACGCCCTTTTTGGCCAACCAAGCAAGCTTGCAAACGAAATCTGCACTACAATGAAGTCTCACTTCCCCCCGGTCAAAAGGGCCATCTGAAAAAAGTGTAAAATCCAGAAAGGCAGGACAGGCCATGGAGAACTGGGAGCCTTGTTATGCTGATGGGCGGGATGTAAATTGCCAACAGACACTTGGGAGAAGTGTATGGTGTTTCCTGAAACATCTAAAAAACAAAGCAACAGAGCCTAGGGCACTGCCACTTATGGTCCTATAGCTTAGGGAAATTAAAATCAAAAAGACACAGCCACCCCAAAGTTTGGGACGCCTCTGATTACAAGAACCTCGTTTAGAGTACAAGTTCAACATAGCAGAAAGTGAAAAACGGATAAAGAAGTTGTGGTATTTACTTACAAAGCAATATCACTCAGCAATGAAATCTATGTCATCAGGCCCTTAGCAGCACAATGAGTGGATTCAGGTATGATGATTCTAACTGAAATAAGTCACACAGAAAAAGAAACATCATAAGATATCAGTAATACACGGAATGTAAACTTGGCTACACAGGAACTGAATTACAGAACAGAACAGGGTCTCAAATTTAGAAAACCAACTTATGCTTGCTTAAGGGGAAAGGTGAGTTGGGGTGCTGCATAAAACCAGAGATTGAAATGAGCACAGATAAAGTTCCTTAAGCCAAATATGGAATAGACAAGAGCTACTCCTTGCTCAACGAAATGGACTCAACACCGCATATTAAACGCCTAAGAATGTACCTGACTAGTAAGTATCTTAAAACCTATGGATTGCTATGTCTCCGAAAGAGAATCAAGCGTGTGTACAGGGGCATAAACGCAGCAGTGATAGGATTGGAGATGTTCGGTGAGCAAATGAAGACCCTTGAAAGTCATATTGCATGATACCCATTACACGGGTCTGAACTCTACAGGTTTAAGGTATTCTTCCTTCAGCTAAAACATGCACGTGGAACCCAAGTATGATCAACCATGTGAACGAGAGACGTGTTCAAATATGTCTCAGTTTTCCTCCCCTGGTACTCGGGTGCAACATTCCAGATGCTTTACTAACACTCTCCCCACTTGGAGAGTCAGCGCCTTTAACCTCCTGTTTGGCCCAGTTTGCAATTTCTGCGGAAGATGAACAGGAATAACGAGAACCAATGAGAGGCTAGCTGGAGGTGTCTGGACGGGCAAATTTAACTCTCATTTCCCACCAGGAAGAGGAAATAACCAAAGGCTCAGCGTGCCGTGCCAGAACCAGATTAGGGCCTGAAGCCATCTTGCGGTGTTGCGGCCAGCTCAAAAGAAAGCGAGTTGAAGAAAGGAGCTCAGGGACACTGTAATTCACAAACCTGCAGAGTTATAAATGACAGCTATCGTCCAAAAATAGACTGAAGTAAGGCTGCCAAGAGGACTTGAAAGCGGGGCAGAATTGCAGGAAACCGATTTCAGGAGGTAGACTGGAATTGCATTGAAAGCATAGGAAAAGAGGCAGAACGTCCACAATGATGCACTTGGCCAAAAAGGGCGTACGCGTTTTTTCCTGAATATATTCAGGAAAAAACGCATACGCCCTTTTTGGCCAACCAAGCAAGCTTGCAAAGGAAATCTGCACTACAATGAAGTCTCACTTCCCCCCGGTCAAAAGGGCCATCTGAAAAAAGTGTAAAATCCAGAAAGGCAGGACAGGCCATGGAGAACTGGGAGCCTTGTTATGCTGATGGGCGGGATGTAAATTGCCAACAACCACTCGGGAGAAGTGTATGGTGTTTCCTGAAACATCTAAAAAACAAAGCAACAGAACCTAGGGCACTTCCACTTATGGTCCTATAGCTTAGGGAAATTAAAATCAAAAAGACACAGCCACCCCAAATTTGGAACGGCTCTGTTTACAAGAACCTCGTTTACAGTACAAGTTCAACATCGCAGAAAGTGAAAAATGGATAAAGAAGTTGTGGTATTTACTTACAAAGCAATATCACTCAGCAATGAAATCTGTGTCATCTGGCCCTTAGCAGCACAATGAGTGGATTCAGGTATGATGATTCTAACTGAAATAAGTCACACAGAAAAAGAAACATCATAAGATATCAGTAATACATGGAATGTAAACTTGGCTACACAGGAACTGAATTACAGAACAGAACAGGGTCTCAAATTTAGAAAACCAACTTATGCTTGCTTAAGGGTAAAGGTGAGTTGGGGTGCTGCATAAAACCAGAGATTGAAATGAGCACAGATAAAGTTCCTTAAGCCAAATATGGAATAGACAAGAGCTACTCCTTGCTCAACGAAATGGACTCAACACCCCATATTAAACGCCAAAGAATGTACCTGACTAGTAAGTATCTTAAAACCTATGGATTGCTATGTCTCCGAAAGAGAATCAAGCATGTGTACAGGGGCATAAACGCAGCAGTGATAGGATTGGAGAGGTTCGGTGAGCAAATGAAGACCCTTTGAAGTCATATTGCATGGTACCCATTCCACGGGTCTTAACTCTCCAGGTTTAAGGTATTCTTCCCTCAGCTAAAACATGCATGTGGAACCCAAGTATGATCAACCATGTGAACGGGAGACGTGTTCAAATATGGCTCAGCTTTCCTCCACTGGTACTCGCGTGCAACATTCCAGACGCTTTACTAACACTCTCCCCACTTGGAGAGTCAGCGCCTTTAACCTCCTGTTTGGCCCAGTTTGCAATTTCTGCGGAAGATGAACAGGAATAGCGAGAACCAATGAGAGACTAGCTGGAGGTGTCTGGACGGGCAAATTTAACTCTCATTTCCCACCAGGAAGAGGAAATAACCAAAGGCTCAGCGTGCCGTGCCGGAACCAGATTAGGGCCTGAAGCCATCCTGTGGTGTTGCGGCCAGGTCACAAGAAAGCGAGTTGAAGAAAGGAGCTCAGGGGCACTGTAATTCACAAACCTGCAGAGTTACAAATGACAGCTATCGTCCAAAAATAGACTGAAGTAAGGCTGCCAAGAGGACTTGAAAGCGGGGCAGAATTGCAGGAAACCGATTTCAGGAGGTAGACTGGAATTGCATTGAAAGCATAGGAAAAGAGGCAGAACGTCCACAATGATGCACTTGGCCAAAAAGGGCGTATGCGTTTTTTCCTGAATATATTCAGGAAAAAACGCATACGCCCTTTTTGGCCAACCAAGCAAGCTTGCAAAGGAAATCTGCACTACAATGAAGTCTCACTTCCCCCCGGTCAAAAGGGCCATCTGAAAAAAGGGTAAAATCCAGAAAGGCAGGACAGGCCATGGAGAACTGGGAGCCTTGTTATGCTGATGGGCGGGATGTAAATTGTCAACAACCACTCAGGAGAAGTGTATGGTGTTTCCTGAAACATCTAAAAAACAAAGCAACAGAACCTAGGGCACTTCCACTTATGGTCCTATAGCTTAGGGAAATTAAAATCAAAAAGACACAGCCACCCGAAAGTTTGGAACGGCTCTGTTTACAAGAACCTCGTTTACAGTACAAGTTCAACATCGCAGAAAGTGAAAAATGGATAAAGAAGTTGTGGTATTTACTTACAAAGCAATATCACCAATCAATGAAATCTGTGTCATCAGGCCCTTAGCAGCACAATGAGTGGATTCAGGTATGATGATTCTAACTGAAATAAGTCACACAGAAAAAGAAACATCATAAGATATCAGTAATACACGGAATGTAAAGTTGGCTACACAGGAACTGAATTCCAAAACAGAACAGTGTCTCAAATTTAAAAAACCAACTTATGCTTGCTTAAGGGGAAAGGTGAGTTGGGGTGCTGCATAAAACCAGAGATTGAAATGAGCACAGATAAAGTTCCTTAAGCCAAATATGGAATAGACAAGAGCTACTCCTTGCTCAACGAAATGGACTCAACACCGCATATTAAACGCCTAAGAATGTACCTGACTAGTAAGTATCTTAAAACCTATGGATTGCTATGTCTCCGAAAGAGAATCAAGCATGTGTACAGGGGCATAAACGCAGCAGTGATAGGATTGGAGAGGTTCGGTGAGCAAATGAAGACCCTTTGAAGTCATATTGCATGGTACCCATTCCACGGGTTTCAACTACCCAGGTTTAAGGTATTCTTCCTTCAGCTAAAACATGCATGTGGAACCTAGAGTATGATCAACCATGTGATCGGGAGACGTGTTCAAATATGTCTCAGTTTTCCTCCCCTGGTACTCGGGTGCAACATTCCAGACGCTTTACTAACACTCTCCCGACTTGGAGAGTCAGTCGCTTTAACCTCCTGTTTGGCCCAGTTTGCAATTTCTGCGGAAGCTGAACAGGAATAGCGAGAACCAATGAGAGGCTAGCTGCAGGTGTCTGGACGGGCAAATTTAACTCTCATTTCCCACCAGGAAAAGGAATTAACCAAAGGCTCAGCATGCCGGGCCGGAACCTAATTAGGGCCTGAAGCCATCCTGCGGTGTTGCGGCCAGGTCACAAGAAAGCGAGTTGAAGAAAGGAGCTTAGGGGCACTGTAATTCACAAACCTGCAGAGTTATAAATGACAGCTATCGTCCAAAAATAGACTGAAGTAAGGCTGCCAAGAGGACTTGAAAGCGGGGCAGAATTGCAGGAAACCGATTTCAGGAGGTAGACTGGAATTGCATTGAAAGCATAGGAAAAGAGGCAGAACGTCCACAATGATGCACTTGGCCAAAAAGGGCGTATGCGTTTTTTCCTGAATATATTCAGGAAAAATCGCATACGCCCTTTTTGGCCAACCAAGCAAGCTTGCAAAGGAAATCTGCACTACAATGAAGTCTCACTTCCCCCCGGTCAAAATGGCCATCTGAAAAAAGTGTAAAATCCAGAAAGGCAGGACAGGCCATGGAGAACTGGGAGCCTTGTTATGCTGAAGGGCGGGATGTAAATTGCCAATAAACACTCGGGAGAAGTGTATGGTGTTTCCTGAAACATCTAAAAAACAAAGCAACAGAGCCTAGGGCACTTCCACTTATGGTCCTATAGCTTAGGGAATTTAAAATCAAAAAGACACAGCCACCCGAAAGTTTGGAACGGCTCTGTTTACAAGAACCTCGTTTACAGTACAAGTTCAACATCGCAGAAAGTGAAAAATGGATAAAGAAGTTGTGGTATTTACTTACAAAGCAATATCACTCAGCAATGAAATCTGTGTCATCAGGCCCTTAGCAGCACAATGAGTGGATTCAGGTATGATGATTCTAACTGAAATAAGTCACACAGAAAAAGAAACATCATAAGATATCAGTAATACACGGAATGTAAACTTGGCTACACAGGAACTGAATTACAGAACAGAACAGGGTCTCAAATTTAGAAAACCAACTTATGCTTGCTTAAGGGTAAAGGTGAATTGGGGTGCTGCATAAAACCAGAGATTGAAATGAGCACAGATAAAGTTCCTTAAGCCAAATATGGAATAGACAAGAGCTACTCCTTGCTCAACGAAATGGACTCAACACCCCATATTAAACTCCTAAGAATGTACCTGACTAGTAAGTATCTTAAAACCTAGGGATTGCTATGTCTCCGAAAGAGAATCAAGCATGTGTACAGGGGCATAAACGCAGCAGTGATAGGATTGGAGAGGTTCGGTGAGCAAATGAAGACCCTTTGAAGTCATATTGCATGGTACCCATTCCACGGGTTTCAACTACCCAGGTTTAAGGTATTCTTCCTTCAGCTAAAACATGCATGTGGAACCTAGAGTATGATCAACCATGTGATCGGGAGACGTGTTCAAATATGTCTCAGTTTTCCTCCCCTGGTTCTCGGGTGCAACATTCCAGACGCTTTACTAACACTCTCCCGACTTGGAGAGTCAGTCCCTTTAACCTCCTGTTTGGCCCAGTTTGCAATTTCTGCGGAAGCTGAACAGGAATAGCGAGAACCAATGAGAGGCTAGCTGCAGGTGTCTGGACGGGCAAATTTAACTCTCATTTCCCACCAGGAAAAGGAATTAACCAAAGGCTCAGCATGCCGGGCCGGAACCAAATTAGGGCCTGAAGCCATCCTGCGGTGTTGCGGCCAGGTCACAAGAAAGCGAGTTGAAGAAAGGAGCTCAGGGGCACTGTAATTCACAAACCTGCAGAGTTATAAATGACAGCTATCGTCCAAAAATAGACTGAAGTAAGGCTGCCAAGAGGACTTGAAAGCGGGGCAGAATTGCAGGAAACCGATTTCAGGAGGTAGACTGGAATTGCATTGAAAGCATAGGAAAAGAGGCAGAACGTCCACAATGATGCACTTGGCCAAAAAGGGCGTATGCGTTTTTTCCTGAATATATTCAGGAAAAAACGCATACGCCCTTTTTGGCCAACCAAGCAAGCTTGCAAAGGAAATCTGCACTACAATGAAGTCTCACTTCCCCCCGGTCAAAATGGCCATCTGAAAAAAGTGTAAAATCCAGAAAGGCAGGACAGGCCATGGAGAACTGGGAGCCTTGTTATGCTGAAGGGCGGGATGTAAATTGCCAATAAACACTCGGGAGAAGTGTATGGTGTTTCCTGAAACATCTAAAAAACAAAGCAACAGAGCCTAGGGCACTTCCACTTATGGTCCTATAGCTTAGGGAATTTAAAATCAAAAAGACACAGCCACCCCAAAGTTTCGAACGGCTCTGTTTACAAGAACCTCGTTTACAGTACAAGTTCAACATCGCAGAAAGTGAAAAATGGATAAAAAAGTTGTGGTATTTACTTACAAAGCAATATCACTCAGCAATGAAATCTGTGTCATCAGGCCCTTAGCAGCACAATGAGTGGATTCAGGTATGATGATTCTAACTGAAATAAGTCACACAGAAAAAGAAACATCATAAGATATCAGTAATACACGGAATGTAAACTTGGCTACACAGGAACTGAATTACAGAACAGAACAGGGTCTCAAATTTAGAAAACCAACTTATGCTTGCTTAAGGGTAAAGGTGAGTTGGGGTGCTGCATAAAACCAGAGATTGAAATGAGCACAGATAAAGTTCCTTAAGCCAAATATGGAATAGACAAGAGCTACTCCTTGCTCAATGAAATGGACTCAACACCCAATATTAAACTCCTAAGAATGTACCTGACTAGTAAGTATCTTAAAACCTAGGGATTGCTATGTCTCCGAAAGAGAATCAAGCATGTGTACAGGGGCATAAACGCAGCAGTGATAGGATTGGAGAGGTTCGGTGAGCAAATGAAGACCCTTTGAAGTCATATTGCATGGTACCCATTCCACGGGTTTCAACTACCCAGGTTTAAGGTATTCTTCCTTCAGCTAAAACATGCATGTGGAACCTAGAGTATGATCAACCATGTGATCGGGAGACGTGTTCAAATATGTCTCAGTTTTCCTCCCCTGGTACTCGGGTGCAACATTCCAGACGCTTTACTAACACTCTCCCGACTTGGAGAGTCAGTCCCTTTAACCTCCTGTTTGGCCCAGTTTGCAATTTCTGCGGAAGCTGAACAGGAATAGCGAGAACCAATGAGAGGCTAGCTGCAGGTGTCTGGACGGGCAAATTTAACTCTCATTTCCCACCAGGAAGAGGAATTAACCAAAGGCTCAGCATGCCGGGCTGGAACCAGATTAGGGCCTGAAGCCATCCTGCGGTGTTGCGGCCAGGTCACAAGAAAGCGAGTTGAAGAAAGGAGCTCAGGGGCACTGTAATTCACAAACCTGCAGAGTTATAAATGACAGCTATCGTCCAAAAATAGACTGAAGTAAGGCTGCCAAGAGGACTTGAAAGCGGGGCAGAATTGCAGGAAACCGATTTCAGGAGGTAGACTGGAATTGCATTGAAAGCATAGGAAAAGAGGCAGAACGTCCACAATGATGCACTTGGCCAAAAAGGGCGTATGCGTTTTTTCCTGAATATATTCAGGAAAAAACGCATACGCCCTTTTTGGCCAACCAAGCAAGCTTGCAAAGGAAATCTGCACTACAATGAAGTCTCATTCCCCCCGGTCAAAAGGGCCATCTGAAAAAAGTGTAAAATCCAGAAAGGCAGGACAGGCCATGGAGAACTGGGAGCCTTGTTATGCTGATGGGCGGGATGTAAATTGCCAACAACCACTTGGGAGAAGTGTATGGTGTTTCCTGAAACATCTAAAAAACAAAGCAAAAGAGCCTAGGGCACTTCCACTTATGGTCCTATAGCTTAGGGAAATTAAAATCAAAAAGACACAGCCACCCCAAAGTTTGGAACGGCTCTGTTTACAAGAACCTCGTTTACAGTACAAGTTCAACATCGCAGAAAGTGAAAAATGGATAAAGAAGTTGTGGTATTTACTTACAAAGCAATATCACTCAGCAATGAAATCTGTGTCATCAGGCCCTTAGCAGCACAATGAGTGGATTCAGGTATGATGATTCTAACTGAAATAAGTCACACAGAAAAAGAAACATCATAAGATATCAGTAATACATGGAATGTAAACTTGGCTACACAGGAACTGAATTACAGAACAGAACAGGGTCTCAAATTTAGAAAACCAACTTATGCTTGCTTAAGGGTAAAGGTGAGTTGGGGTGCTGCATAAAACCAGAGATTGAAATGAGCACAGATAAAGTTCCTTAAGTCAAATATGGAATAGACAAGAGCTACTCCTTGCTCAACGAAATGGACTCAACACCGCATATTAAACGCCTAAGAATGTACCTGACTAGTAAGTATCTTAAAACCTATGTATTGCTATGTCTCCGAAAGAGAATCAAGCATGTGTACAGGGGCATAAACGCAGCAGTGATAGGATTGGAGATGTTCGGTGAGCAAATGAAGACCCTTTGAAGTCATATTGCATGGTACCCATTCCACGGGTTTCAACTACCCAGGTTTAAGGTATTCTTCCTTCAGCTAAAACATGCATGTGGAACCTAGAGTATGATCAACCATGTGATCGGGAGAAGTGTTCAAATATGTCTCAGTTTTCGTACCCTGGTACTCGGGTGCAACATTCCAGACACTTTACTAACACTCTCCCGACTTGGAGAGTCAGTCCCTTTAACCTCCTGTTTGGCCCAGTTTGCAATTTCTGCGGAAGATGAACAGGAATAGCGAGAACCAATGAGAGGCTAGCTGCAGGTGTCTGGACGGGCAAATTTAACTCTCATTTCCCACCAGGAAGAGGAATTAACCAAAGGCTCTGCATGCCAGGCCGGAACCAGATTAGGGCCTGAAGCCATCCTGCGGTGTTGCGGCCAGGTCACAAGAAAGCGAGTTGAAGAAAGGAGCTCAGTGGCACTGTAATTCACAAACCTGCAGAGTTATAAATGACAGCTATCGTCCAAAAATAGACTGAAGTAAGGCTGCCAAGAGGACTTGAAAGCGGGGCAGAATTGCAGGAAACCGATTTCAGGAGGTAGACTGGAATTGCATTGAAAGCATAGGAAAAGAGGCAGAACGTCCACAATGATGCACTTGGCCAAAAAGGGCGTATGCGTTTTTTCCTGAATATATTCAGGAAAAAACGCATACGCCCTTTTTGGCCAATCAAGCAAGCTTGCAAAGGAAATCTGCACTACAATGAAGTCTCACTTCCCCCCGGTCAAAAGGGCCATCTGAAAAAAGTGTAAAATCCAGAAAGGCAGGACAGGCCATGGAGAACTGGGAGCCTTGTTATGCTGATGGGCGGGATGTAAATTGCCAACAACCACTCGGGAGAAGTGTATGGTGTTTCCTGAAACATCTAAAAAACAAAGCAACAGAGCCTAGGGCACTTCCACTTATGGTTCTATAGCTTAGGGAAATTAAAATCAAAAAGACACAGCCACCCCAAAGTTTGGGACGCCTCCGTTTACAAGAACCTCGTTTACCGTACAAGTTCAATATCACAGAAAGTGAAAAATGGATAAAGAACTTGTGGTACTTACGTACAATGCAGTATCACTCAGCAATGAAATCTATGTCATCAGGCCCGTAGCAGCATAATGAGTGGATTCAGGTACGATGATTCTAACTGAAATAAGTCACACAGAAAAAGAAACATCATAAGATATCACTAATACACGGAATGTAAACTTGGCTACACAGGAACTGCATTCCAAAACAGAACAGGGTCTCAAATTTAGAAAACCAACTTATGCTTGCTTAAGGGGAAAGGTGAGTTGGGGTGCTGCATAAAACCAGAGATTGAAATGAGCACAGATAAAGTTCCTTAAGCCAAATATGGAATAGAAAAGAGCTACTCCTTGCTCAACGAAATGGACTCAAAACCCCATATTAAACGCCTAAGAATGTACCTGACTAGTAAGTATCTTAAAACCTATGGATTGCTATGTCTCCAAAAGAGAATCAAGCGTGTGTACAGGGGCATAAATGCAGCAGTGATAGGATTGGAGAGGTTCGGGGAGCAAATGAAGACCCTTTGAAGTCATATTGCACGGTACCCATTCCACGGGTCTCAACTCTCCAGGTTTAAGGTATTCTTCCTTCAGCTAAAACATGCATGTGGAACCCAGAGTATGATCAACCATGTGAACGGGAGACGTGTTCAAATATGTCTCAGTTTTCCTACCCTGGTACTCGGGTGCAACACTCCAGACTCTTTACTAACACTCTCCCGACTTGGAGAGTCAGTCCCTTTAACCTCCTGTTTGGCCCAGTTTGCAATTTCTGCGGAAGATGAACAGGAATAGCGAGAACCAATGAGAGGCTAGCTGCAGGTGTCTGGACGGGCAAATTTAACTCTCATTTCCCACCAGGAAGAGGAATTAACCAAAGGCTCAGCATGCCGGGCTGGAAGCAGATTAGGGCCTGAAGCCATCCTGCGGTGTTGCGGCCAGCTCACAAGAAAGCGAGTTGAAGAAAGGAGCTCAGGGGCACTGTAATTCACAAACCTGCAGAGTTATAAATGACAGCTATCGTCCAAAATATACTGAAGTAAGGCTGCCAAGAGGACTTGAAAGCGGGGCAGAATTGCAGGAAACCGATTTCAGGAGGTAGACTGGAATTGCATTGAAAGCATAGGAAAAGAGGCAGAACGTCCACAATGATGCACTTGGCCAAAAAGGGCGTATGCGTTTTTTCCTGAATATATTCAGGAAAAAACGCATACGCCCTTTTTGGCCAACCAAGCAAGCTTGCAAAGGAAATCTGCACTACAATGAAGTCTCACTTCCCCCCGGTCAAAAGGGCCATCTGAAAAAAGTGTAAAATCCAGAAAGGCAGGACAGGCCATGGAGAACTGGGAGCCTTGTTATGCTGATGGGCGGGATGTAAATTGCCAACAGACACTCGGGAGAAGTGTATGGTGTTTCCTGAAACATCTAAAAAACAAAGCAACAGAGCCTAGGGCACTGCCACTTATGGTCCTATAGCTTAGGGAAATTAAAATCAAAAAGACACAGCCACCCCAAAGTTTGGGACGCCTCTGTTTACAAGAACCTCGTTTACAGTACAAGTTCAACATCGCAGAAAGTGAAAAATGGATAAAGAAGTTGTGGTATTTACTTACAAAGCAATATCACTCAGCAATGAAATCTATGTCATCAGGCCCTTAGCAGCACAATGAGTGGATTCAGGTATGATGATTCTAACTGAAATAAGTCACACAGAAAAAGAAACATCATAAGATAACAGTAATACACGGAATGTATACTTGGCTACACAGGAACTGAATTACAGAACAGAACAGGGTCTCAAATTTAGAAAATCAACTTATGCTTGCTTAAGGGGAAAGGTGAGTTGGGGTGCTGCATAAAACCAGAGATTGAAATGAGCACAGATAAAGTTCCTTAAGCCAAATATGGAATAGACAAGAGCTACTCCTTGCTCAAAGAAATGGACTCAACACCGCATATTAAACGCCTAAGAATGTACCTGACTAGTAATTATCTTAAAACCTATGGATTGCTATGTCTCCGAAAGAGAATCAAGCATGTGTACAGGGGCATAAACGCAGCAGTGATAGGATTGGAGATGTTCGGTGAGCAAATGAAGACCCTTTGAAGTCATATTGCATGTTACCCATTCCATGGGTCTCAACTCTCCAGGTTTAAGGTATTCTTCCTTCAGCTAAAACATGCATGTGGAACCCAGAGTATGATCAACCATGTGATCGGGAGACGTGTTCAAATATGTCTCAGTTTTCGTACCCTGGTACTCGGGTGCAACATTCCAGATGCTTTACTAACACTCTCCCGACTTGGAGAGTCAGTCCCTTTAACCTCCTGTTTGGCCCAGTTTGCAATTTCTGTGGAAGATGAACAGGAATAGCGACAACCAATGAGAGACTAGCTGGAGGTGTCTGGATGGGCAAATTTAACTCTCATTTCCCACCAGGAAGAGGAATTAACCAAAGGCTCAGCGTGCCGTGCCAGAACCAGATTAGGGCCTGAAGACATCCTGCGGTGTTGCGGCCAGGTCACAAGAAAGCGAGTTGAAGAAAGGAGCTCAGGGGCACTGTAATTCACAAACCTGCAGAGTTATAAATGACAGCTATCGTCCAAAAATATACTGAAGTAAGGCTGCCAAGAGGACTTGAAAGCGGGGCAGAATTACGGGAAACTGATTTCAGGAGGTAGACTGGAATTGCATTGAAAGCATAGGAAAAGAGGCAGAACGTCCACAATGATGCACTTGGCCAAAAAGGGTGTATGCTTTTTTTCCTGAATATATTCAGGAAAAAACGCATACGCCCTTTTTGGCCAACCAAGCAAACTTGCAAAGGAAATCTGCACTACAATGAAGTCTCACTTCCCCCCGGTCAAAAGGGCCATCTGAAAAAAGTGTAAAATCCAGAAAGGCAGGACAGGCCATGGAGAACTGGGAGCCTTGTTATGCTGATGGGCGGGATGTAAATTGCCAACAGACACTCAGGAGAAGTGTATGGTGTTTCCTGAAACATCTAAAAAACAAAGCAACAGAGCCTAGGGCACTGCCACTTATGGTCCTATAGCTTAGGGAAATTAAAATCAAAAAGACACAGCCACCCCAAAGTTTGGGACGCCTCCGCTTACAAGAACCTCGTTTACCGTACAAGTTCAATATCACAGAAAGTGAAAAATAGATAAAGAACTTGTGGTACTTACGTACAATGCAGTATCACTCAGCAATGAAATCTATGTCATCAGGCCCGTAGCAGCATAATGAGTGGATTCAGGTACGATGATTCTAACTGAAATAAGTCACACAGAAAAAGAAACATCATAAGATATCACTAATACACGGAATGTAAACTTGGCTACACAGGAACTGCATTCCAAAACAGAACAGGGTCTCAAATTTAGAAAACCAACTTATGCTTGCTTAAGGGTAAAGGTGAGTTGGGGTGCTGCATAAAACCAGAGATTGAAATGAGCACAGATAAAGTTCCTTAAGCCAAATATGGAATAGACAAGAGCTACTCCTTGCTCAACGAAATGGACTCAAAACCCCATATTAAACGCCTAAGAATGTACCTGACTAGTAAGTATCTTAAAACCTATGGATTGCTATGTCTCCAAAAGAGAATCAAGCGTGTGTACAGGGGCATAAATGCAGCAGTGATAGGATTGGAGAGGTTCGGTGAGCAAATGAAGACCCTTTGAAGTCATACTGCACGGTACCCATTCCACGGGTCTCAACTCTCCAGGTTTAAGGTATTCTTCCTTCAGCTAAAACATGCATGTGGAACCCAGAGTATGATCAACCATGTGAACGGGAGACGTGTTCAAATATGTCTCAGTTTTCCTACCCTGGTACTCGGGTGCAACACTCCAGACTCTTTACTAACACTCTCCCGACTTGGAGAGTCAGTCCTTTTAACCTCCTGTTTGGCCCAGTTTGCAATTTCTGCGGAAGATGAACAGGAATAGCGAGAACCAATGAGAGGCTAGCTGCAGGTGTCTGGACGGGCAAATTTAACTCTCATTTCCCACCAGGAAGACGAATTAACCAAAGGCTCAGCATGCCGGGCCGGAACCAGATTAGGGCCTGAAGCCATCCTGCGGTGTTGCGGCCAGCTCACAAGAAAGCGAGTTGAAGAAAGGAGCTCAGGGGCACTGTAATTCACAAACCTGCAGAGTTATAAATGACAGCTATCGTCCAAAATATACTGAAGTAAGGCTGCCAAGAGGACTTGAAAGCGGGGCAGAATTGCAGGAAACCGATTTCAGGAGGTAGACTGGAATTGCATTGAAAGCATAGGAAAAGAGGCAGAACGTCCACAATGATGCACTTGGCCAAAAAGGGCGTATGCGTTTTTTCCTGAATATATTCAGGAAAAAACGCATACGCCCTTTTTGGCCAACCAAGCAAGCTTGCAAAGGAAATCTGCACTACAATGAAGTCTCACTTCCCCCCGGTCAAAAGGGCCATCTGAAAAAAGTGTAAAATCCAGAAAGGCAGGACAGGCCATGGAGAACTGGGAGCCTTGTTATGCTGATGGGCGGGATGTAAATTGCCAACAGACACTCGGGAGAAGTGTATGGTGTTTCCTGAAACATCTAAAAAACAAAGCAACAGAGCCTAGGGCACTGCCACTTATGGTCCTATAGCTTAGGGAAATTAAAATCAAAAAGACACAGCCACCCCAAAGTTTGGGACGCCTCTGTTTACAAGAACCTCGTTTACAGTACAAGTTCAACATCGCAGAAAGTGAAAAATGGATAAAGAAGTTGTGGTATTTACTTACAAAGCAATATCACTCAGCAATGAAATCTATGTCATCAGGCCCTTAGCAGCACAATGAGTGGATTCAGGTATGATGATTCTAACTGAAATAAGTCACACAGAAAAAGAAACATCATAAGATATCAGTAATACACGGAATGTATACTTGGCTACACAGGAACTGAATTACAGAACAGAACAGGGTCTCAAATTTAGAAAATCAACTTATGCTTGCTTAAGGGGAAAGGTGAGTTGGGGTGCTGCATAAAACCAGAGATTGAAATGAGCACAGATAAAGTTCCTTAAGCCAAATATGGAATAGACAAGAGCTACTCTTTGCTCAAAGAAATGGACTCAACACCGCATATTAAACGCCTAAGAATGTACCTGACTAGTAAGTATCTTAAAACCTATGGATTGCTATGTCTCCGAAAGAGAATCAAGCATGTGTACAGGGGCATAAACGCAGCAGTGATAGGATTGGAGATGTTCGGTGAGCAAATGAAGACCCTTTGAAGTCATATTGCATGGTACCCATTCCACGGGTCTCAACTCTCCAGGTTTAAGGTATTCTTCCTTCAGATAAAACATGCACGTGGAACCCAGAGTATGATCAACCATGTGATCGGGAGACGTGTTCAAATATGTCTCAGTTTTCGTACCCTGGTACTCGGGTGCAACATTCCAGATGCTTTACTAACACTCTCCCGACTTGGAGAGTCAGTCCCTTTAACCTCCTGTTTGGCCCAGTTTGCAATTTCTGTGGAAGATGAACAGGAATAGCGACAACCAATGAGAGACTAGCTGGAGGTGTCTGGATGGGCAATTTTAACTCTCATTTCCCACCAGGAAGAGGAATTAACCAAAGGCTCAGCGTGCCGTGCCAGAACCAGATTAGGGCCTGAAGACATCCTGCGGTGTTGCGGCCAGGTCACAAGAAAGCGAGTTGAAGAAAGGAGCTCAGGGGCACTGTAATTCACAAACCTGCAGAGTTATAAATGACAGCTATCGTCCAAAAATAGACTGAAGTAAGGCTGCCAAGAGAACTTGAAAGCGGGGCAGAATTTTGGGAAACCGATTTCAGGAGGTAGACTGGAATTGCATTGAAAGCATAGGAAAAGAGGCAGAACGTCCACAATGATGCACTTGGCCAAAAAGGGCGTATGCGTTTTTTCCTGAATATATTCAGGAAAAAACGCATACGCCCTTTTTGGCCAACCAAGCAAACTTGCAAAGGAAATCTGCACTACAATGAAGTCTCACTTCCCCCCGGTCAAAAGGGCCATCTGAAAAAAGTGTAAAATCCAGAAAGGCAGGACAGGCCATGGAGAACTGGGAGCCTTGTTATGCTGATGGGCGGGATGTAAATTGCCAACAGACACTCAGGAGAAGTGTATGGTGTTTCCTGAAACATCTAAAAAACAAAGCAACAGAGCCTAGGGCACTGCCACTTATGGTCCTATAGCTTAGGGAAATTAAAATCAAAAAGACACAGCCACCCCAAAGTTTGGGACGCCTCCGCTTACAAGAACCTCGTTTACCGTACAAGTTCAATATCACAGAAAGTGAAAAATAGATAAAGAACTTCTGGTACTTACGTACAATGCAGTATCACTCAGCAATGAAATCTATGTCATCAGGCCCGTAGCAGCATAATGAGTGGATTCAGGTACGATGATTCTAACTGAAATAAGTCACACAGAAAAAGAAACATCATAAGATATCACTAATACACGGAATGTAAACTTGGCTACACAGGAACTGCATTCCAAAACAGAACAGGGTCTCATATTTAGAAAACCAACTTATGCTTGCTTAAGGGGAAAGGTGAGTTGGGGTGCTGCATAAAACCAGAGATTGAAATGAGCACAGATAAAGTTCCTTAAGCCAAATATGGAATAGACAAGAGCTACTCCTTGCTCAAAGAAATGGACTCAACACCGCATATTAAACACCTAAGAATGTACCTGACTAGTAAGTATCTTAAAACCTATGGATTGCTATGTCTCCGAAAGAGAATCAAGCATGTGTACAGGGGCATAAACGCAGCAGTGATAGGATTGGAGATGTTCGGTGAGCAAATGAAGACCCTTTGAAGTCATATTGCATGGTACCCATTCCACGGGTCTCAACTCTCCAGGTTTAAGGTATTCTTCCTTCAGCTAAAACATGCATGTGGAACCCAGAGTATGATCAACCATGTGATCGGGAGACGTGTTCAAATATGTCTCAGTTTTCGTACCCTGGTACTCGGGTGCAACATTCCAGATACTTTACTAACACTCTCCCGACTTGGAGAGTCAGTCCCTTTAACCTCCTGTTTGGCCCAGTTTGCAATTTCTGTGGAAGATGAACAGGAATAGCGACAACCAATGAGAGACTAGCTGGAGGTGTCTGGATGGGCAAATTTAACTCTCATTTCCCACCAGGAAGAGGAATTAACCAAAGGCTCAGCGTGCCGTGCCAGAACCAGATTAGGGCCTGAAGACATCCTGCGGTGTTGCGGCCAGGTCACAAGAAAGCGAGTTGAAGAAAGGAGCTCAGGGGCACTGTAATTCACAAACCTGCAGAGTTATAAATGACAGCTATCGTCCAAAAATAGACTGAAGTAAGGCTGCCAAGAGGACTTGAAAGCGGGGCAGAATTACAGGAAACTGATTTCAGGAGGTAGACTGGAATTGCATTGAAAGCATAGGAAAAGAGGCAGAACGTCCACAATGATGCACTTGGCCAAAAAGGGCGTATGCGTTTTTTCCTGAATATATTCAGGAAAAAACGCATACGCCCTTTTTGGCCAACCAAGCAAACTTGCAAAGGAAATCTGCACTACAATGAAGTCTCACTTCCCCCCGGTCAAAAGGGCCATCTGAAAAAAGTGTAAAATCCAGAAAGGCAGGACAGGCCATGGAGAACTGGGAGCCTTGTTATGCTGATGGGCGGGATGTAAATTGCCAACAGACACTCAGGAGAAGTGTATGGTGTTTCCTGAAACATCTAAAAAACAAAGCAACAGAGCCTAGGGCACTGCCACTTATGGTCCTATAGCTTAGGGAAATTAAAATCAAAAAGACACAGCCACCCCAAAGTTTGGGACGCCTCCGCTTACAAGAACCTCGTTTACCGTACAAGTTCAATATCACAGAAAGTGAAAAATAGATAAAGAACTTGTGGTACTTACGTACAATGCAGTATCACTCAGCAATGAAATCTATGTCATCAGGCCCGTAGCAGCATAATGAGTGGATTCAGGTACGATGATTCTAACTGAAATAAGTCACACAGAAAAAGAAACATCATAAGATATCACTAATACACGGAATGTAAACTTGGCTACACAGGAACTGCATTCCAAAACAGAAGAGGGTCTCAAATTTAGAAAACCAACTTATGCTTGCTTAAGGGGAAAGGTGAGTTGGGGTGCTGCATAAAACCAGAGATTGAAATGAGCACAGATAAAGTTCCTTAAGCCAAATATGGAATAGACAAGAGCTACTCCTTGCTCAACGAAATGGACTCAAAACCCCATATTAAACGCCTAAGAATGTACCTGACTAGTAAGTATCTTAAAACCTATGGATTGCTATGTCTCCAAAAGAGAATCAAGCGTGTGTCCAGGGGCATAAATGCAGCAGTGATAGGATTGGAGAGGTTCGGTGAGCAAATGAAGACCCTTTGAAGTCATATTGCACGGTACCCATTCCACGGGTCTCAACTCTCCAGGTTTAAGGTATTCTTCCTTTAGCTAAAACATGCATGTGGAACCCAGAGTATGATCAACCATGTGAACGGGAGACGTGTTCAAATATGTCTCAGTTTTCCTACCCTGGTACTCGGGTGCAACACTGCAGACGCTTTACTAACACTCTCCCGACTTGGAGAGTCAGTCCCTTTAACCTCCTGTTTGGCCCAGTTTGCAATTTCTGTGGAAGATGAACAGGAATAGCGACAACCAATGAGAGACTAGCTGGAGGTGTCTGGATGGGCAAATTTAACTCTCATTTCCCACCAGGAAGAGGAATTAACCAAAGGCTCAGCGTGCCGTGCCAGAACCAGATTAGGGCCTGAAGACATCCTGCGGTGTTGCGGCCAGGTCACAAGAAAGCGAGTTGAAGAAAGGAGCTCAGGGGCACTGTAATTCACAAACCTGCAGAGTTATAAATGACAGCTATCGTCCAAAAATAGACTGAAGTAAGGCTGCCAAGAGGACTTGAAAGCGGGGCAGAATTACGGGAAACTGATTTCAGGAGGTAGACTGGAATTGCATTGAAAGCATAGGAAAAGAGGCAGAACGTCCACAATGATGCACTTGGCCAAAAAGGGCGTATGCGTTTTTTCCTGAATATATTCAGGAAAAAACGCATACGCCCTTTTTGGCCAACCAAGCAAACTTGCAAAGGAAATCTGCACTACAATGAAGTCTCACTTCCCCCCGGTCAAAAGGGCCATCTGAAAAAAGAGTAAAATCCAGAAAGGCAGGACAGGCCATGGAGAACTGGGAGCCTTGTTATGCTGATGGGCGGGATGTAAATTGCCAACAGACACTCAGGAGAAGTGTATGGTGTTTCCTGAAACATCTAAAAAACAAAGCAACAGAGCCTAGGGCACTGCCACTTATGGTCCTATAGCTTAGGGAAATTAAAATCAAAAAGACACAGCCACCCCAAAGTTTGGGACGCCTCCGCTTACAAGAACCTCGTTTACCGTACAAGTTCAATATCACAGAAAGTGAAAAATAGATAAAGAACTTGTGGTACTTACGTACAATGCAGTATCACTCAGCAATGAAATCTATGTCATCAGGCCCGTAGCAGCATAATGAGTGGATTCAGGTACGATGATTCTAACTGAAATAAGTCACACAGAAAAAGAAACATCATAAGATATCACTAATACACGGAATGTAAACTTGGCTACACAGGAACTGCATTCCAAAACAGAACAGGGTCTCAAATTTAGAAAACCAACTTATGCTTGCTTAAGGGGAAAGGTGAGTTGGGGTGCTGCATAAAACCAGAGATTGAAATGAGCACAGATAAAGTTCCTTAAGCCAAATATGGAATAGACAAGAGCTACTCCTTGCTCAACGAAATGGACTCAAAACCCCATATTAAACGCCTAAGAATGTACCTGACCAGTAAGTATCTTAAAACCTATGGATTGCTATGTCTCCAAAAGAGAATCAAGCGTGTGTACAGGGGCATAAATGCAGCAGTGATAGGATTGGAGAGGTTCGGTGAGCAAATGAAGACCCTTTGAAGTCATATTGCACGGTACCCATTCCACGGGTCTCAACTCTCCAGGTTTAAGGTATTCTTCCTTCAGCTAAAACATGCATGTGGAACCCAGAGTATGATCAACCATGTGAACGGGAGACGTGTTCAAATATGTCTCAGTTTTCCTACCCTGGTACTCGGGTGCAACACTCCAGACGCTTTACTAACACTCTCCCGACTTGGAGAGTCAGTCCCTTTAACCTCCTGTTTGGCCCAGTTTGCAATTTCTGCGGAAGATGAACAGGAATAGCGAGAACCAATGAGAGGCTAGCTGCAGGTGTCTGGACGGGCAAATTTAACTCTCATTTCCCACCAGGAAGAGGAAATAACCAAAGGCTCAGCATGCCGGGCCGGAACCAGATTAGGGCCTGAAGCCATCCTGCGGTGTTGCGGCCAGCTCACAAGAAAGCGAGTTGAAGAAAGGAGCTCAGGGGCACTGTAATTCACAAACCTGCAGAGTTATAAATGACAGCTATCGTCCAAAAATAGACTGAAGTAAGGCTGCCAAGAGGACTTGAAAGCGGGGCAGAATTGCAGGAAACCGATTTCAGGAGGTAGACTGGAATTGCATTGAAAGCATAGGAAAAGAGGCAGAACGTCCACAATGATGCACTTGGCCAAAAAGGGCGTATGCGTTTTTTCCTGAATATATTCAGGAAAAAACGCATACGCCCTTTTTGGCCAACCAAGCAAGCTTGCAAAGGAAATCTGCACTACAATGAAGTCTCACTTCCCCCCGGTCAAAAGGGCCATCTGAAAAAAGTGTAAAATCCAGAAAGGCAGGACAGGCCATGGAGAACTGGGAGCCTTGTTATGCTGATGGGCGGGATGTAAATTGCCAACAGACACTCGGGAGAAGTGTATGGTGTTTCCTGAAACATCTAAAAAACAAAGCAACAGAGCCTAGGGCACTGCCACTTATGGTCCTATAGCTTAGGGAAATTAAAATCAAAAAGACACAGCCACCCCAAAGTTTGGGACGCCTCTGTTTACAAGAACCTCGTTTACAGTACAAGTTCAACATCGCAGAAAGTGAAAAATGGATAAAGAAGTTGTGGTATTTACTTACAAAGCAATATCACTCAGCAATGAAATCTATGTCATCAGGCCCTTAGCAGCACAATGAGTGGATTCAGGTATGATGATTCTAACTGAAATACGTCACACAGAAAAAGAAACATCATAAGATATCAGTAATACACGGAATGTATACTTGGCTACACAGGAACTGAATTACAGAACAGAACAGGGTCTCAAATTTAGAAAATCAACTTATGCTTGCTTAAGGGGAAAGGTGAGTTGGGGTGCTGCATAAAACCAGAGATTGAAATGAGCACAGATAAAGTTCCTTAAGCCAAATATGGAATAGACAAGAGCTACTCCTTGCTCAAAGAAATGGACTCAACACCGCATATTAAACGCCTAAGAATGTACCTGACTAGTAAGTATCTTAAAACCTATGGATTGCTATGTCTCCGAAAGAGAATCAAGCATGTGTACAGGGGCATAAACGCAGCAGTGATAGGATTGGAGATGTTCGGTGAGCAAATGAAGACCCTTTGAAGTCATATTGCATGGTACCCATTCCACGGGTCTCAACTCTCCAGGTTTAAGGTATTCTTCCTTCAGCTAAAACATGCATGTGGAACCCAGAGTATGATCAACCATGTGATCGGGAGACGTGTTCAAATATGTCTCAGTTTTCGTACCCTGGTACTCGGGTGCAAAATTCCAGATGCTTTACTAACACTCTCCCGACTTGGAGAGTCAGTCCCTTTAACCTCCTGTTTGGCCCAGTTTGCAATTTCTGTGGAAGATGAACAGGAATAGCGACAACCAATGAGAGACTAGCTGGAGGTGTCTGGATGGGCAAATTTAACTCTCATTTCCCACCAGGAAGAGGAATTAACCAAAGGCTCAGCATGCCGTGCCAGAACCAGATTAGGGCCTGAAGACATCCTGCGGTGTTGCGGCCAGGTCACAAGAAAGCGAGTTGAAGAAAGGAGCTCAGGGGCACTGTAATTCACAAACCTGCAGAGTTATAAATGACAGCTATCGTCCAAAAATAGACTGAAGTAAGGCTGCCAAGAGGACTTGAAAGCGGGGCAGAATTACGGGAAACTGATTTCAGGAGGTAGACTGGAATTGCATTGAAAGCATAGGAAAAGAGGCAGAACGTCCACAATGATGCACTTGGCCAAAAAGGGCGTATGCGTTTTTTCCTGAATATATTCAGGAAAAAACGCATACGCCCTTTTTGGCCAACCAAGCAAACTTGCAAAGGAAATCTGCACTACAATGAAGTCTCACTTCCCCCCGGTCAAAAGGGCCATCTGAAAAAAGTGTAAAATCCAGAAAGGCAGGACAGGCCATGGAGAACTGGGAGCCTTGTTATGCTGATGGGCGGGATGTAAATTGCCAACAGACACTCAGGAGAAGTGTATGGTGTTTCCTGAAACATCTAAAAAACAAAGCAACAGAGCCTAGGGCACTGCCACTTATGGTCCTATAGCTTAGGGAAATTAAAATCAAAAAGACACAGCCACCCCAAAGTTTGGGACGCCTCCGCTTACAAGAACCTCGTTTACCGTACAAGTTCAATATCACAGAAAGTGAAAAATAGATAAAGAACTTGTGGTACTTACGTACAATGCAGTATCACTCAGCAATGAAATCTATGTCATCAGGCCCGTAGCAGCATAATGAGTGGATTCAGGTACGATGATTCTAACTGAAATAAGTCACACAGAAAAAGAAACATCATAAGATATCACTAATACACGGAATGTAAACTTGGCTACACAGGAACTGCATTCCAAAACAGAACAGGGTCTCAAATTTAGAAAACCAACTTATGCTTGCTTAAGGGGAAAGGTGAGTTGGGGTGCTGCATAAAACCAGAGATTGAAATGAGCACAGATAAAGTTCCTTAAGCCAAATATGGAATAGACAAGAGCTACTCCTTGCTCAACGAAATGGACTCAAAACCCCATATTAAACGCCTAAGAATGTACCTGACTAGTAAGTATCTTAAAACCTATGGATTGCTATGTCTCCAAAAGAGAATCAAGCGTGTGTACAGGGGCATAAATGCAGCAGTGATAGGATTGGAGAGGTTCGGTGAGCAAATGAAGACCCTTTGAAGTCATATTGCACGGTACCCATTCCACGGGTCTCAACTCTCCAGGTTTAAGGTATTCTTCCTTCAGCTAAAACATGCATGTGGAACCCAGAGTATGATCAACCATGTGAACGGGAGACGTGTTCAAATATGTCTCAGTTTTCCTACCCTGGTACTCGGGTGCAACACTCCAGACGCTTTACTAACACTCTCCCGACTTGGAGAGTCAGTCCCTTTAACCTCCTGTTTGGCCCAGTTTGCAATTTCTGCGGAAGATGAACAGGAATAGCGAGAACCAATGAGAGGCTAGCTGCAGGTGTCTGGACGGGCAAATTTAACTCTCATTTCCCACCAGGAAGAGGAATTAACCAAAGGCTCAGCATGCCGGGCCGGAACCAGATTAGGGCCTGAAGCCATCCTGCGGTGTTGCGGCCAGCTCACAAGAAAGCGAGTTGAAGAAAGGAGCTCAGGGGCACTGTAATTCACAAACCTGCAGAGTTATAAATGACAGCTATCGTCCAAAAATAGACTGAAGTAAGGCTGCCAAGAGGACTTGAAAGCGGGGCAGAATTGCAGGAAACCGATTTCAGGAGGTAGACTGGAATTGCATTGAAAGCATAGGAAAAGAGGCAGAACGTCCACAATGATGCACTTGGCCAAAAAGGGCGTATGCGTTTCTTCCTGAATATATTCAGGAAAAAACGCATACGCCCTTTTTGGCCAACCAAGCAAGCTTGCAAAGGAAATCTGCACTACAATGAAGTCTCACTTCCCCCCGGTCAAAAGGGCCATCTGAAAAAAGTGTAAAATCCAGAAAGGCAGGACAGGCCATGGAGAACTGGGAGCCTTGTCATGCTGATGGGCGGGATGTAAATTGCCAACAGACACTCGGGAGAAGTGTATGGTGTTTCCTGAAACATCTAAAAAACAAAGCAACAGAGCCTAGGGCACTGCCACTTATGGTCCTATAGCTTAGGGAAATTAAAATCAAAAAGACACAGCCACCCCAAAGTTTGGGACGCCTCTGTTTACAAGAACCTCGTTTACAGTACAACTTCAACATCGCAGAAAGTGAAAAATGGATAAAGAAGTTGTGGTATTTACTTACAAAGCAATATCACTCAGCAATGAAATCTATGTCATCAGACCCGTAGCAGCATAATGAGTGGATTCAGGTATGATGATTCTAACTGAAATAAGTCACACAGAAAAAGAAACATCATAAGATATCAGTAATACACGGAATGTAAACTTGGCTACACAGGAACTGAATTACAGAACAGAACAGGGTCTCAAATTTAGAAAACCAACTTATGCTTGCTTAAGGGTAAAGGTGAGTTGGGGTGCTGCATAAAACCAGAGATTGAAATGAGCACAGATAAAGTTCCTTAAGCCAAATATGGAATAGACAAGAGCTACTCCTTGCTCAACGAAATGGACTCAACACCGCATATTAAACGCCTAAGAATGTACCTGACTAGTAAGTATCTTAAAACCTATGGATTGCTATGTCTCCGAAAGAGAATCAAGCGTGTGTACAGGGGCAAAAACGCAGCAGTGATAGGATTGGAGAGGTTCGGTGAGTAAATGAAGACCCTTTGAAGTCATATTGCATGATACCCATTACACGGGTCTCAACTCTCCAGGTTTAAGGTATTCTTCCTTCAGCTAAAACATGCACGTGGAACCCAGGTATGATCAACCATGTGAACGAGACACGTGTTCAAATATGTCTCAGTTTTCCTCCCCTGGTACTCGGGTGCAACATTCCAGATGCTTTACTAACACTCTCCCCACTTGGAGAGTCAGCGCCTTTAACCTCCTGTTTGGCCCAGTTTGCAATTTCTGCGGAAGATGAACAGGAATAGCGAGAACCAATGAGAGGCTAGCTGGAGGTGTCTGGACGGGCAAATTTAACTCTCATTTCCCACCAGGAAGAGGAAATAACCAAAGGCTCAGCGTGCCGTGCCGGAACCAGATTAGGGCCTGAAGCCATCCTGCGGTGTTGCGGCCAGCTCAAAAGAAAGCGAGTTGAAGAAAGGAGCTCAGGGGCACTGTAATTCACAAACCTGCAGAGTTATAAATGACAGCTATCGTCCAAAAATAGACTGAAGTAAGGCTGCCAAGAGGACTTGAAAGCGGGGCAGAATTGCAGGAAACCGATTTCAGGAGGTAGACTGGAATTGCATTGAAAGCATAGGAAAAGAGGCAGAACGTCCACAATGATGCACTTGGCCAAAAAGGGCGTATGCGTTTTTTCCTGAATATATTCAGGAAAAAACGCATACGCCCTTTTTGGCCAAACAAGCAAGCTTGCAAAGGAAATCTGCACTACAATGAAGTCTCACTTCCCCCCGGTCAAAAGGGCCATCTGAAAAAAGTGTAAAATCCAGAAAGGCAGGACAGGCCATGGAGAACTGGGAGCCTTGTTATGCTGATGGGCGGGATGTAAATTGCCAACAGACACTTGGGAGAAGTGTATGGTGTTTCCTGAAACATCTAAAAAACAAAGCAACAGAGCCTAGGGCACTGCCACTTATGGTCCTGTAGCTTAGGGAAATTAAAATCAAAAAGACACAGCCACCCCAAAGTTTGGGACGCCTCTGATTACAAGAACCTCGTTTAGAGTACAAGTTCAACATCGCAGAAAGTGAAAAATGGATAAAGAAGTTGTGGTATTTACTTACAAAGCAATATCACTCAGCAATGAAATCTATGTCATCAGGCCCTTAGCAGCACAATGAGTGGATTCAGGTATGATGATTCTAACTGAAATAAGTCACACAGAAAAAGAAACATCATAAGATATCAGTAATACACGGAATGTAAACTTGGCTACACAGGAACTGAATTACAGAACAGAACAGGGTCTCAAATTTAGAAAACCAACTTATGCTTGCTTAAGGGTAAAGGTGAGTTGGGGTGCTGCATAAAACCAGAGATTGAAATGAGCACAGATAAAGTTCCTTAAGCCAAATATGGAATAGACAAGAGCTACTCCTTGCTCAACGAAATGGACTCAACACCGCATATTAAACGCCTAAGAATGTACCTGACTAGTAAGTATCTTAAAACCTATGGATTGCTATGTCTCCGAAAGAGAATCAAGCGTGTGTACAGGGGCAAAAACGCAGCAGTGATAGGATTGGAGAGGTTCGGTGAGTAAATGAAGACCCTTTGAAGTCATATTGCATGATACCCATTACACGGGTCTCAACTCTCCAGGTTTAAGGTATTCTTCATTCAGCTAAAACATGCACGTGGAACCCAGGTATGATCAACCATGTGAACGAGACACGTGTTCAAATATGTCTCAGTTTTCCTCCCCTGGTACTCGGGTGCAACATTCCAGATGCTTTACTAACACTCTCCCCACTTGGAGAGTCAGCGCCTTTAACCTCCTGTTTGGCCCAGTTTGCAATTTCTGCGGAAGATGAACAGGAATAGCGAGAACCAATGAGAGGCTAGCTGGAGGTGTCTGGACGGGCAAATTTAACTCTCATTTCCCACCAGGAAGAGGAAATAACCAAAGGCTCAGCGTGCCGTGCCGGAACCAGATTAGGGCCTGAAGCCATCCTGCGGTGTTGCGGCCAGCTCAAAAGAAAGCGAGTTGAAGAAAGGAGCTCAGGGGCACTGTAATTCACAAACCTGCAGAGTTATAAATGACAGCTATCGTCCAAAAATAGACTGAAGTAAGGCTGCCAAGAGGACTTGAAAGCGGGGCAGAATTGCAGGAAACCGATTTCAGGAGGTAGACTGGAATTGCATTGAAAGCATAGGAAAAGAGGCAGAACGTCCACAATGATGCACTTGGCCAAAAAGGGCGTATGCGTTTTTTCCTGAATATATTCAGGAAAAAACGCATACGCCCTTTTTGGCCAAACAAGCAAGCTTGCAAAGGAAATCTGCACTACAATGAAGTCTCACTTCCCCCCGGTCAAAAGGGCCATCTGAAAAAAGTGTAAAATCCAGAAAGGCAGGACAGGCCATGGAGAACTGGGAGCCTTGTTATGCTGAAGGGCGGGATGTAAATTGCCAACAGACACTCGGGAGAAGTGTATGGTGTTTCCTGAAACATCTAAAAAACAAAGCAACAGAGCCTAGGGCACTTCCACTTATGGTCCTATAGCTTAGGGAATTTAAAATCAAAAAGACACAGCCACCCCAAAGTTTGGAACGGCTCTGTTTACAAGAACCTCGTTTACAGTACAAGTTCAACATCGCAGAAAGTGAAAAATGGATAAAAAAGTTGTGGTATTTACTTACAAAGCAATATCACTCAGCAATGAAATCTGTGTCATCAGGCCCTTAGTAGTACAAAGAGTGGATTCAGGTATGATGATTCTAACTGAAATAAGTCACACAGAAAAAGAAACATCATAAGATATCAGTAATACACGGAATGTAAACTTGGCTACACAGGAACTGAATTACAGAACAGAACAGGGTCTCAAATTTAGAAAACCAACTTATGCTTGCTTAAGGGTAAAGGTGAGTTGGCGTACTGCATAAAACCAGAGATTGAAATGAGCACAGATAAAGTTCCTTAAGCCAAATATGGAATAGACAAGAGCTACTCCTTGCTCAAAGAAATGGACTCAACACCGCATATTAAACGCCTAAGAATGTACCTGACTAGTAAGTATCTTAAAATCTAGGGATTGCTATGTCTCCGAAAGAGAATCAAGCATGTGTACAGGGGCATAAACGCAGCAGTGATAGGATTGGAGAGGTTCGGTGAGCAAATGAAGACCCTTTGAAGTCATATTGCATGGTACCCATTCCACGGGTTTCAACTACCCAGGTTTAAGGTATTCTTCCTTCAGCTAAAACATGCATGTGGAACCCAGAGTATGATCAACCATGTGATCGGGAGACGTGTTCAAATATGTCTCAGTTTTCCTCCCCTGGTACTCGGGTGCAACATTCCAGACGCTTTACTAACACTCTCCCCACTTGGAGAGTCAGCGCCTTTAACCTCCTGTTTGGCCCAGTTTGCAATTTCTGCGGAAGATGAACAGGAATAGCGAGAACCAATGAGAGACTAGCTGGAGGTGTCTGGACGGGCAAATTTAACTCTCATTTCCCACCAGGAAGAGGAAATAACCAGAGGCTCAGCGTGCCGTGCCGGAACCAGATTAGGGCCTGAAGCCCTCCTGCGGTGTTGCGGCCAGCTCAAAAGAAAGCGAGTTGAAGAAAGGAGCTCAGGGGCACTGTAATTCACAAACCTGCAGAGTTATAAATGACAGCTATCGTCCAATAATAGACTAAAGTAAGGCTGCCAAGAGGACTTGAAAGCGGGGCAGAATTGCAGGAAACCGATTTCAGGAGGTAGACTGGAATTGCATTGAAAGCATCGGAAAAGAGGCAGAACGTCCACAATGATGCACTTGGCCAAAAAGGGCGTATGCGTTTTTTCCTGAATATATTCAGGAAAAAATGCATACGCCCTTTTTGGCCAACCAAGCAAACTTGCAAAGGAAATCTGCACTACAATGAAGTCTCACTTCCCCCCGGTCAAAAGGGCCAGCTGAAAAAAGTGTAAAATCCAGAAAGGCAGGACAGGCCATGGAGAACTGGGAGCCTTGTTATGCTGATGGGCGGGATGTAAATTGCCAACAGACACTCAGGAGAAGTGTATGGTGTTTCCTGAAACATCTAAAAAACAAAGCAACAGAGCCTAGGGCACTTCCACTTATGGTCCTATAGCTTAGGGAAATTAAAATCAAAAAGACACAGCCACCCCAAAGTTTGGGACGCCTCCGTTTACAAGAACCTCGTTTACCGTACAAGTTCAATATCACAGAAAGTGAAAAATGGATAAAGAACTTGTGGTACTTACGTACAATGCAGTATCACTCAGCAATGAAATCTATGTCATCAGGCCCGTAGCAGCATAATGAGTGGATTCAGGTACGATGATTCTAACTGAAATAAGTCACACAGAAAAAGAAACATCATAAGATATCACTAATACACGGAATGTAAACTTGGCTACACAGGAACAGCATTCCAAAACAGAACAGGGTCTCAAATTTAGAAAACCAACTTATGCTTGCTTAAGGGGAAAGGTGAGTTGGGGTGCTGCATAAAACCAGAGATTGAAATGAGCACAGATAAAGTTCCTTAAGCCAAATATGGAATAGACAAGAGCTACTCCTTGCTCAACGAAATGGACTCAACACCCCATATTAAACGCCTAAGAATGTACCTGACTAGTAAGTATCTTAAAACCTATGGATTGCTATGTCTCCAAAAGAGAATCAAGCATGTGTACAGGGGCATAAATGCAGCAGTGATAGGATTGGAGAGGTTCGGTGAGCAAATGAAGACCCTTTGAAGTCATATTGCACGGTACCCATTCCACGGGTCTCAACTCTCAAGGTTTAAGGTACTCTTCCTTCAGCTAAAACATGCATGTGGAACCCAGAGTATGATCAACCATGTGAACGGGAGACGTGTTCAAATATGTCTCAGTTTTCCTACCCTGGTACTCGGGTGCAACACTCCAGACACTTTACTAACACTCTCCCGACTTGGAGAGTCAGTCCCTTTAACCTCCTGTTTGGCCCAGTTTGCAATTTCTGCGGAAGATGAACAGGAATAGCGAGAACCAATGAGAGGCTAGCTGCAGGTGTCTGGACGGGCAAATTTAACTCTCATTTCCCACCAGGAAGAGGAATTAACCAAAGGCTCAGCATACCGGGCCGGAACCAGATTAGGGCCTAAAGCCATCCTGCGGTGTTGCGGCCAGCTCAAAAGAAAGCGAGTTGAAGAAAGGAGCTCAGGGGCACTGTAATTCACAAACCTGCAGAGTTATAAATGACAGCTATTGTCCAAAAATAGACTGAAGTAAGGCTGCCAAGAGGACTTGAAAGCGGGGCAGAATTGCAGGAAACCGATTTCAGGAGGTAGACTGGAATTGCATTGAAAGCATAGGAAAAGTGGCAGAACGTCCACAATGATGCACTTGGCCAAAAAGGGCGTATGCGTTTTTTCCTGAATATATTCAGGAAAAAACGCATACGCCCTGTTTGGCCAACCAAGCAAGCTTGCAAAGGAAATCTGCACTACAATGAAGTCTCACTTCCCCCCGGTCAAAAGGGCCATCTGAAAAAAGTGTAAAATCCAGAAAGGCAGGACAGGCCATGGAGAACTGGGAGCCTTGTTATGCTGAAGGGCGGGATGTAAATTGCCAACAACCACTCGGGAGAAGTGTATGGTGTTTCCTGAAACATCTAAAAAACAAAGCAACAGAGCCTAGGGCACTGCCACTTATGGTCCTATAGCTTAGGGAAATTAAAATCAAAAAGACACAGCCACCCCAAAGTTTGGGACGCCTCTGTTTACAAGAACCTCGTTTACAGTACAAGTTCAACATCGCAGAAAGTGAAAAATGGATAAAGAAGTTGTGGTATTTACTTACAAAGCAATATCACTCAGCAATGACATCTATGTCATCAGGCCCTTAGCAGCACAATGAGTGGATTCAGGTATGATGATTCTAACTGAAATAAGTCACACAGAAAAAGAAACATCATAAGATATCAGTAATACATGGAATGTAAACTTGGCTACACAGGAACTGAATTACAGAACACAACAGTGTCTCAAATTTAGAAAACCAACTTATGCTTGCTTAAGGGTAAAGGTGAGTTGGGGTGCTGCATAAAACCAGAGATTGAAATGAGCACAGATAAAGTTCCTTAAGCCAAATATGGAATAGACAAGAGCTACTCCATGCTCAACGAAATGGACCCAACACCGCATATTAAACGCCTAAGAATGTACCTGACTAGTAAGTATCTTAAAACCTATGGATTGCTATGTCTCCGAAAGAGAATCAAGTGTGTGTACAGGGGCATAAACGCAGCAGTGATAGGATTGGAGAGGTTCGGTGAGCAAATGAAGACCGTTTGAAGTCATATTGCATGGTACCCATTACACGGGTCTCAACTCTCCAGGTTTAAGGTATTCTTCCTTCAGCTAAAACATGCATGTGGAACCCAAGTAAGGTCAACCATGTGAACGAGAGACGTGTTCAAATATGTCTCAGTTTTCCTCCCCTGGTACTCGGGTGCAACATTCCAGATGCTTTACTAACACTCTCCCCACTTGGAGAGTCAGCGCCTTTAACCTCCTGTTTGGCCCAGTTTGCAATTTCTGCGGAAGATGAACAGGAATAGCGAGAACCAATGAGAGGCTAGCTGGAGGTGTCTGGACGGGCAAATTTAACTCTCATTTCCCACCAGGAAGAGGAAATAACCAAAGGCTGAGCGTGCCGTGCCGGAATCAGATTAGGGCCTGAAGCCATCCTGCGGTGTTGCGGCCAGCTCAAAAGAAAGCGAGTTGAAGAAAGGAGCTCAGGGGCACTGTAATTCACAAACCTGCAGAGTTATAAATGACAGCTATCGTCCAAAAATAGACTGAAGTAAGGCTGCCAAGAGGACTTGAAAGCGGGGCAGAATTGCAGGAAACCGATTTCAGGAGGTAGACTGGAATTGCATTGAAAGCATAGGAAAAGAGGCAGAACGTCCACAATGATGCACTTGGCCAAAAAGGGCGTATGCGTTTTTTCCTGAATATATTCAGGAAAAAACGCATACGCCCTTTTTGGCCAACCAAGCAAGCTTGCAAAGGAAATCTGCACTACAATGAAGTCTCACTTCCCCCCGGTCAAAAGGGCCATCTGAAAAAAGTGTAAAATCCAGAAAGGCAGGACAGGCCATGGAGAACTGGGAGCCTTGTTATGCTGAAGGGCGGGATGTAAATTGCCAACAACCACTCGGGAGAAGTGTATGGTGTTTCCTGAAACATCTAAAAAACAAAGCAACAGAGCCTAGGGCACTGCCACTTATGGTCCTATAGCTTAGGGAAATTAAAATCAAAAAGACACAGCCACCCCAAAGTTTGGAACGGCTCTGTTTACAAGAACCTCGTTTACAGTACAAGTTCAACATCGCAGAAAGTGAAAAATGGATAAAGAAGTTGTGGTATTTACTTACAAAGCAATATCACTCAGCAATGAAATCTATGTCATCAGGCCCTTAGCAGCACAATGAGTGGATTCAGGTATGATGATTCTAACTGAAATAAGTCACACAGAAAAAGAAACATCATAAGATATCAGTAATACACGGAATGTAAACTTGGCTACACAGGAACTGAATTACAGAACACAACAGGGTCTCAAATTTAGAAAACCAACTTATGCTTGCTTAAGGGTAAAGGTGAGTTGGGGTGCTGCATAAAACCAGAGATTGAAATGAGCACAGATAAAGTTCCTTAAGCCAAATATGGGATAGACAAGAGCTACTCCATGCTCAACGAAATGGACCCAACACCGCATATTAAACGCCTAAGAATGTACCTGACTAGTAAGTATCTTAAAACCTATGGATTGCTATGTCTCCGAAAGAGAATCAAGCGTGTGTACAGGGGCATAAACGCAGCAGTGATAGGATTGGAGAGGTTCGGTGAGCAAATGAAGACCGTTTGAAGTCATATTGCATGGTACCCATTACACGGGTCTCAACTCTCCAGGTTTAAGGTATTCTTCCTTCAGCTAAAACATGCATGTGGAACCCAAGTAAGGTCAACCATGTGAACGAGAGACGTGTTCAAATATGTCTCAGTTTTCCTCCCCTGGTACTCGGGTGCAACATTCCAGATGCTTTACTAACACTCTCCCCACTTGGAGAGTCAGCGCCTTTAACCTCCTGTTTGGCCCAGTTTGCAATTTCTGCGGAAGATGAACAGGAATAGCGAGAACCAATGAGAGGCTAGCTGCAGGTGTCTGGACGGGCAAATTTAACTCTCATTTCCCACCAGGAAGAGGAAATAACCAAAGGCTGAGCGTGCCGTGCCGGAATCAGATTAGGGCCTGAAGCCATCCTGCGGTGTTGCGGCCAGCTCAAAAGAAAGCGAGTTGAAGAAAGGAGCTCAGGGGTACTGTAATTCACAAACCTGCAGAGTTATAAATGACAGCTATCGTCCAAAAATAGACTGAAGTAAGGCTGCCAAGAGGACTTGAAAGCGGGGCAGAATTGCAGGAAACCGATTTCAGGAGGTAGACTGGAATTGCATTGAAAGCATAGGAAAAGAGGCAGAACGTCCACAATGATGCACTTGGCCAAAAAGGGCGTATGCGTTTTTTCCTGAATATATTCAGGAAAAAACGCATACGCCCTTTTCGGCCAACCAAGCAAGCTTGCAAAGGAAATCTGCACTACAATGAAGTCTCACTTCCCCCTGGTCAAAAGGGCCATCTGAAAAAAGTGTAAAATCCAGAAAGGCAGGACAGGCCATGGAGAACTGGGAGCCTTGTTATGCTGAAGGGCGGGATGTAAATTGCCAACAACCACTCGGGAGAAGTGTATGGTGTTTCCTGAAACATCTAAAAAACAAAGCAACAGAGCCTAGGGCACTTCCACTTATGGTCCTATAGCTTAGGGAATTTAAAATCAAAAAGACACAGCCACCCCAAAGTTTGGAACGGCTCTGTTTACAAGAACCTCGTTTACAGTACAAGTTCAACATCGCAGAAAGTGAAAAATGGATAAAAAAGTTGTGGTATTTACTTACAAAGCAATATCACTCAGCAATGAAATCTGTGTCATCAGGCCCTTAGTAGCACAATGAGTGGATTCAGGTATGATGATTCTAACTGAAATAAGTGACACAGAAAAAGAAACATCATAAGATATCAGTAATACACGGAATGTAAACTTGGCTACACAGGAACTGAATTACAGAACAGAACAGGGTCTCAAATTTAGAAAACCAACCTATGCTTGCTTAAGGGTAAAGGTGAGTTGGGGTGCTGCATAAAACCAGAGATTGAAATGAGCACAGATAAAGTTCCTTAAGCCAAATATGGAATAGACAAGAACTACTCCTTGCTCAAAGAAATGGACTCAAAACCGCATATTAAACGCCTAAGAATGTACCTGACTAGTAAGTATCTTAAAATCTAGGGATTGCTATGTCTCCGAAAGAGAATCAAGCATGTGTACAGGGGCATAAACGCAGCAGTGATAGGATTGGAGAGGTTCGGTGAGCAAATGAAGACCCTTTGAAGTCATATTGCATGGTACCCATTCCACGGGTTTCAACTACCCAGGTTTTAGGTATTCTTCCTTCAGCTAAAACATGCATGTGGAACCCAGAGTATGATCAACCATGTGATCGGGAGACGTGTTCAAATATGTCTCAGTTTTCCTCCCCTGGTACTCGGGTGCAACATTCCAGACGCTTTACTAACACTCTCCCCACTTGGAGAGTCAGCGCCTTTAACCTCCTGTTTGGCCCAGTTTGCAATTTCTGCGGAAGATGAACAGGAATAGCGAGAACCAATGAGAGACTAGCTGGAGGTGTCTGGACGGGCAAATTTAACTCTCATTTCCCACCAGGAAGAGGAAATAACCAGAGGCTCAGCGTGCCGTGCCGGAACCAGATTAGGGCCTGAAGCCCTCCTGCGGTGTTGCGGCCAGCTCAAAAGAAAGCGAGTTGAAGAAAGGAGCTCAGGGGCACTGTAATTCACAAACCTGCAGAGTTATAAATGACAGCTATCGTCCAATAATAGACTGAAGTAAGGCTGCCAAGAGGACTTGAAAGCGGGGCAGAATTGCAGGAAACCGATTTCAGGAGGTAGACTGGAATTGCATTGAAAGCATAGGAAAAGAGGCAGAACGTCCACAATGATGCACTTGGCCAAAAAGGGCGTATGCGTTTTTTCCTGAATATATTCAGGAAAAAACGCATACGCCCTTTTTGGCCAACCAAGCAAACTTGCAAAGGAAATCTGCACTACAATGAAGTCTCACTTCCCCCCGGTCAAAAGGGCCATCTGAAAAAAGTGTAAAATCCAGAAAGGCAGGACAGGCCATGGAGAACTGGGAGCCTTGTTATGCTGATGGGCTGGATGTAAATTGCCAACAGACACTCAGGAGAAGTGTATGGTGTTTCCTGAAACATCTAAAAAACAAAGCAACAGAGCCTAGGGCACTTCCACTTATGGTCCTATAGCTTAGGGAAATTAAAATCAAAAAGACACAGCCACCCCAAAGTTTGGGACGCCTCCGCTTACAAGAACCTCGTTTACCGTACAAGTTCAATATCACAGAAAGTGAAAAATAGATAAAGAACTTGTGGTACTTACGTACAATGCAGTATCACTCAGCAATGAAATCTATGTCATCAGGCCCGTAGCAGCATAATGAGTGGATTCAGGTACGATGATTCTAACTGAAATAAGTCACACAGAAAAAGAAACATCATAAGATATCACTAATACACGGAATGTAAACTTGGCTACACAGGAACTGCATTCCAAAACAGAACAGGGTCTCAAATTTAGAAAACCAACTTATGCTTGCTTAAGGGGAAAGGTGAGTTGGGGTGCTGCATAAAACCAGAGATTGAAATGAGCACAGATAAAGTTCCTTAAGCCAAATATGGAATAGACAAGAGCTACTCCTTGCTCAACGAAATGGACTCAAAACCCCATATTAAACGCCTAAGAATGTACCTGACTAGTAAGTATCTTAAAACCTATGGATTGCTATGTCTCCAAAAGAGAATCAAGCGTGTGTACAGGGGCATAAATGCAGCAGTGATAGGATTGGAGAGGTTCGGTGAGCAAATGAAGACCCTTTGAAGTCATATTGCACGGTACCCATTCCACGGGTCTCAACTCTCCAGGTTTAAGGTATTCTTCCTTCAGCTAAAACATGCATGTGGAACCCAGAGTATGATCAACCATGTGAACGGGAGACGTGTTCAAATATGTCTCAGTTTTCCTACCCTGGTACTCGGGTGCAACACTCCAGACGCTTTACTAACACTCTCCCGACTTGGAGAGTCAGTCCCTTTAACCTCCTGTTTGGCCCAGTTTGCAATTTCTGCGGAAGATGAACAGGAATAGCGAGAACCAATGAGAGGCTAGCTGCAGGTGTCTGGACGGGCAAATTTAACTCTCATTTCCCACCAGGAAGAGGAATTAACCAAAGGCTAAGCATGCCGGGCCGGAACCAGATTAGGGCCTAAAGCCATCCTGCGGTGTTGCGGCCAGCTCACAAGAAAGCGAGTTGAAGAAAGGAGCTCAGGGGCACTGTAATTCACAAACCTGCAGAGTTATAAATGACAGCTATCGTCCAAAAATAGACTGAAGTAAGGCTGCCAAGAGGACTTGAAAGCGGGGCAGAATTGCAGGAAACCGATTTCAGGAGGTAGACTGGAATTGCATTGAAAGCATAGGAAAAGAGGCAGAACGTCCACAATGATGCACTTGGCCAAAAAGGGCGTATGCGTTTTTTCCTGAATATATTCAGGAAAAAACGCATACGACCTGTTTGGCCAACCAAGCAAGCTTGCAAAGGAAATCTGCACTACAATGAAGTCTCACTTCCCCCCGGTCAAAAGGGCCATCTGAAAAAAGTGTAAAATCCAGAAAGGCAGGACAGGCCATGGAGAACTGGGAGCCTTGTTATGCTGAAGGGCGAGATGTAAATTGCCAACAACCACTCGGGAGAAGTGTATGGTGTTTCCTGAAACATCTAAAAAACAAAGCAACAGAGCCTAGGGCACTGCCACTTATGGTCCTATAGCTTAGGGAAATTAAAATCAAAAAGACACAGCCACCCCAAAGTTTGGGACGCCTCTGTTTACAAGAACCTCGTTTACAGTACAAGTTCAACATCGCAGAAAGTGAAAAATGGATAAAGAAGTTGTGGTATTTACTTACAAAGCAATATCACTCAGCAATGAAATCTATGTCATCAGGACCTTAGCAGCACAATGAGTGGATTCAGGTATGATGATTCTAACTGAAATAAGTCACACAGAAAAAGAAACATCATAAGATATCAGTAATACACGGAATGTAAACTTGGCTACACAGGAACTGAATTACAGAACACAACAGGGTCTCAAATTTAGAAAACCAACTTATGCTTGCTTAAGGGTAAAGGTGAGTTGGGGTGCTGCATAAAACCAGAGATTGAAATGAGCACAGATAAAGTTCCTTAAGCCAAATATGGAATAGACAAGAGCTACTCCTTGCTCAACGAAATGGACTCAACACCGCATATTAAACGCCTAAGAATGTACCTGACTAGTAAGTATCTTAAAACCTATGGATTGCTATGTCTCCGAAAGAGAATCAAGCGTGTGTACAGGGGCATAAACGCAGCAGTGATAGGATTGGAGAGGTTCGGTGAGCAAATGAAGACCGTTTGAAGTCATATTGCATTGTACCCATTACACGGGTCTCAACTCTCCAGGTTTAAGGTATTCTTCCTTCAGCTAAAACATGCATGTGGAACCCAAGTAAGGTCAACCATGTGAACGAGAGACGTGTTCAAATATGTCTCAGTTTTCCTCCCCTGGTACTCGGGTGCAACATTCCAGATGCTTTACTAACACTCTCCCCACTTGGAGAGTCAGCGCCTTTAACCTCCTGTTTGGCCCAGTTTGCAATTTCTGCGGAAGATGAACAGGAATAGCGAGAACCAATGAGAGGCTAGCTGGAGGTGTCTGGACGGGCAAATTTAACTCTCATTTCCCACCAGGAAGAGGAAATAACCAAAGGCTGAGCGTGCCGTGCCGGAATCAGATTAGGGCCTGAAGCCATCCTGCGGTGTTGCGGCCAGCTCAAAAGAAAGCGAGTTGAAGAAAGGAGCTCAGGGGCACTGTAATTCACAAACCTGCAGAGTTATAAATGACAGCTATCGTCCAAAAATAGACTGAAGTAAGGCTGCCAAGAGGACTTGAAAGCGGGGCAGAATTGCAGGAAACCGATTTCAGGAGGTAGACTGGAATTGCATTGAAAGCATAGGAAAAGAGGCAGAACGTCCACAATGATGCACTTGGCCAAAAAGGGCGTATGCGTTTTTTCCTGAATATATTCAGGAAAAAACGCATACGCCCTTTTTGGCCAACCAAGCAAGCTTGCAAAGGAAATCTGCACTACAATGAAGTCTCACTTCCCCCCGGTCAAAATGGCCATCTGAAAAAAGTGTAAAATCCAGAAAGGCAGGACAGGCCATGGAGAACTGGGAGCCTTGTTATGCTGAAGGGCGGGATGTAAATTGCCAATAAACACTCGGGAGAAGTGTATGGTGTTTCCTGAAACATCTAAAAAACAAAGCAACAGAGCCTAGGGCACTTCCACTTATGGTCCTATAGCTTAGGGAAATTAAAATCAAAAAGACACAGCCACCCCAAAGTTTGGGACGCCTCTGTTTACAAGAACCTCGTTTACAGTACAAGTTCAACATCGCAGAAAGTGAAAAATGGATAAAAAAGTTGTGGTATTTACTTACAAAGCAATATCACTCAGCAATGAAATCTGTGTCATCAGGCCCTTAGTAGCACAATGAGTGGATTCAGGTATGATGATTCTAACTGAAATAAGTCACACAGAAAAAGAAACATCATAAGATATCAGTAATACACGGAATGTATACTTGGCTACACAGGAACTGAATTACAGAACAGAACAGGGTCTCAAATTTAGAAAACCAACCTATGCTTGCTTAAGGGTAAAGGTGAGTTGGGGTGCTGCATAAAACCAGAGATTGAAATGAGCACAGATAAAGTTCCTTAAGTCAAATATGGAATAGACAAGAGCTACTCCTTGCTCAAAGAAATGGACTCAACACCGCATATTAAACGCCTAAGAATGTACCTGACTAGTAAGTATCTTAAAATCTAGGGATTGCTATGTCTCCGAAAGAGAATCAAGCATGTGTACAGGGGCATAAACGCAGCAGTGATAGGATTGGAGAGGTTCGGTGAGCAAATGAAGACCCTTTGAAGTCATATTGCATGGTACCCATTCCACGGGTTTCAACTACCCAGGTTTTAGGTATTCTTCCTTCAGCTAAAACATGCATGTGGAACCCAGAGTATGATCAACCATGTGATCGGGAGACGTGTTCAAATATGTCTCAGTTTTCCTCCCCTGGTACTCGGGTGCAAAATTCCAGACGCTTTTCTAACACTCTCCCCACTTGGAGAGTCAGCGCCTTTAACCTCCTGTTTGGCCCAGTTTGCAATTTCTGCGGAAGATGAACAGGAATAGCGAGAACCAATGAGAGACTAGCTGGAGGTGTCTGGACGGGCAAATTTAAGTCTCATTTCCCACCAGGAAGAGGAAATAACCAGAGACTCAGCGTGCCGTGCCGGAACCAGATTAGGGCCTGAAGCCATCCTGCGGTGTTGCGGCCAGGTCACAAGAAAGCAAGTTGAAGAAAGGAGCTCAGGGGCACTGTAATTCACAAACCTGCAGAGTTATAAATGACAGCTATCGTCCAAAAATAGACTGAAGTAAGGCTGCCAGGAGGACTTGAAAGCGGGGCAGAATTGCAGGAAACCGATTTCAGGAGGTAGACTGGAATTGCATTGAAAGCATAGGAAAAGAGGCAGAACGTCCACAATGATGCACTTGGCCAAAAAGGGCGTATGCGTTTTTTCCTGAATATATTCAGGAAAAAACGCATACGCCCTTTTTGGCCAACCAAGCAAACTTGCAAAGGAAATCTGCACTACAATGAAGTCTCACTTCCCCCCGGTCAAAAGGGCCATCTGAAAAAAGTGTAAAATCCAGAAAGGCAGGACAGGCCATGGAGAACTGGGAGCCTTGTTATGCTGATGGGCGGGATGTAAATTGCCAACAGACACTCAGGAGAAGTGTATGGTGTTTCCTGAAACATCTAAAAAACAAAGCAACAGAGCCTAGGGCACTTCCACTTATGGTCCTATAGCTTAGGGAAATTAAAATCAAAAAGACACAGCCACCCCAAAGTTTGGGACGCCTCCGTTTAAAAGAACCTCGTTTACCGTACAAGTTCAACATCACAGAAAGTGAAAAATGGATAAAGAACTTGTGGTACTTACGTACAATGCAGTATCACTCAGCAATGAAATCTATGTCATCAGGCCCGTAGCAGCATAATGAGTGGATTCAGGTACGATGATTCTAACTGAAATAAGTCACACAGAAAAAGAAACATCATAAGATATCACTAATACACGGAATGTAAACTTGGCTACACAGGAACTGCATTCCAAAACAGAACAGGGTCTCAAATTTAGAAAACCAACTTATGCTTGCTTAAGGGGAAAGGTGAGTTGAGGTGCTGCATAAAACCAGAGATTGAAATGAGCACAGATAAAGTTCCTTAAGCCAAAAATGGAATAGACAAGAGCTACTCCTTGCTCAACGAAATGGACTCAACACCGCATATTAAACGCCTAAGAATGTACCTGACTAGTAAGTATCTTAAAACCTATGGATTGCTATGTCTCCGAAAGAGAATCAAGCGTGTGTACAGGGGCATAAACGCAGCAGTGATAGGATTGGAGATGTTCGGTGAGCAAATGAAGACCCTTTGAAGTCATATTGCATGGTACCCATTACACGGGTCTCAACTCTCCACGTTTAAGGTATTCTTCCTTCAGCTAAAACATGCATGTGGAACCCAGAGTATGATCAACCATGTGAACGAGAGACGTGTTCAAATATGTCTCAGTTTTCCTCCCCTGGTACTCGGGTGCAACATTCCAGACGCTTTACTAACACTCTCCCCACTTGGAGAGTCAGTCCCTTTAACCTCCTGTTTGGCCCAGTTTGCAATTTCTGCGGAAGATGAACAGGAATAGCGAGAACCAATGAGAGGCTAGCTGGAGGTGTCTGGACAGGCAAATTTAACTCTCATTTCCCACCAGGAAGAGGAAATAACCAAAGCCTCAGCGTGCCGTGCCGGAACCAGATTAGGGCCTGAAGCCATCCTGCGGTGTTGCGGCCAGCTCAAAAGAAAGCGAGTTGAAGAAAGGAGCTCAGGGGCACTGTAATTCACAAACCTGCAGAGTTATAAATGACAGCTATCGTCCAAAAATAGACTGAAGTAAGGCTGCCAAGAGGACTTGAAAGCGGGGCAGAATTGCAGGAAACCGATTTCAGGAGGTAGACTGGAATTGCATTGAAAGCATAGGAAAAGAGGCAGAACGTCCACAATGATGCATTTGGCCAAAAAGGGCGTATGCGTTTTTTCCTGAATATATTCAGGAAAAAACGCATACGCCCTTTTTGGCCAACCAAGCAAACTTGCAAAGGAAATCTGCACTACAATGAAGTCTAACTTCCCCCCGGTCAAAAGGGCCATCTGAAAAAAGTGTAAAATCCAGAAAGGCAGGACAGGCCATGGAGAACTGGGAGCCTTGTTATGCTGATGGGCGGGATGTAAATTGCCAACAGACACTCAGGAGAAGTGTATGGTGTTTCCTGAAACATCTAAAAAACAAAGCAACAGAGCCTAGGGCACTTCCACTTATGGTCCTATAGCTTAGGGAAATTAAAATCAAAAAGACACAGCCACCCCAAAGTTTGGAACGGCTCTGTTTACAAGAACCTCGTTTACAGTACAAGTTCAACATCGCAGAAAGTGAAAAATGGATAAAGAAGTTGTGGTATTTACTTACAAAGCAATATCACTCAGCAATGAAATCTGTGTCATCAGGCCCTTAGCAGCACAATGAGTGGATTCAGGTATGATGATTCTAACTGAAATAAGTCACACAGAAAAAGAAACATCATAAGATATCAGTAATACATGGAATGTAAACTTGGCTACACAGGAACTGAATTACAGAACAGAACAGGGTCTCAAATTTAGAAAACCAACTTATGCTTGCTTAAGGGTAAAGGTGAGTTGGGGTGCTGCATAAAACCAGAGATTGAAATGAACACAGATAAAGTTCCTTAAGTCAAATATGGAATAGACAAGAGCTACTCCTTGCTCAACGAAATGGACTCAACACCGCATATTAAACGCCTAAGAATGTACCTGACTAGTAAGTATCTTAAAACCTATGGATTGCTATGTCTCCGAAAGAGAATCAAGCATGTGTACAGGGGCATAAACGCAGCAGTGATAGGATTGGAGAGGTTCGGTGAGCAAATGAAGACCCTTTGAAGTCATATTGCATGGTACCCATTCCACGGGTTTCAAATACACAGGTTTAAGGTATTCTTCCTTCAGCTAAAACATGCATGTGGAACCCAAGTATGATCAACCATGTGAACGGGAGACGTGTTCAAATATGGCTCAGCTTTCCTCCACTGGTACTCGTGTGCAACATTCCAGACGCTTTACTAACACTCTCCCCACTTGGAGAGTCAGCGCCTTTAACCTCCTGTTTGGCACAGTTTGCAATTTCTGCGGAAGATAAACAGGAATAGCGAGAACCAATGAGAGACTAGCTGGAGGTGTCTGGACGGGCAAATTTAACTCTCATTTCCCACCAGGAAGAGGAAATAACCAAAGGCTCAGCGTGCCGTGCCGGAACCAGATTAGGGCCTGAAGCCATCCTGTGGTGTTGCGGCCAGGTCACAAGAAAGCGAGTTGAAGAAAGGAGCTCAGGGGCACTGTAATTCACAAACCTGCAGAGTTACAAATGACAGCTATCGTCCAAAAATAGACTGAAGTAAGGCTGCCAAGAGGACTTGAAAGCGGGGCAGAATTCCAGGAAACCGATTTCAGGAGGTAGACTGGAATTGCATTGAAAGCATAGGAAAAGAGGCAGAACGTCCACAATGATGCACTTGGCCAAAAAGGGCGTATGCGTTTTTTCCTGAATATATTCAGGAAAAAACGCATACGCCCTTTTTGGCCAACCAAGCAAGCTTGCAAAGGAAATCTGCACTACAATGAAGTCTCACTTCCCCCCGGTCAAAAGGGCCATCTGAAAAAAGGGTAAAATCCAGAAAGGCAGGACAGGCCATGGAGAACTGGGAGCCTTGTTATGCTGATGGGCGGGATGTAAATTGTCAACAACCACTCAGGAGAAGTGTATGGTGTTTCCTGAAACATCTAAAAAACAAAGCAACAGAACCTAGGGCACTTCCACTTATGGTCCTATAGCTTAGGGAAATTAAAATCAAAAAGACACAGCCACCCCAAAGTTTGGAACGGCTCTGTTTACAAGAACCTCGTTTACAGTACAACTTCAACATCGCAGAAAGTGAAAAATGGATAAAGAAGTTGTGGTATTTACTTACAAAGCAATATCACCAATCAATGAAATCTGTGTCATCAGGCCCTTAGCAGCACAATGAGTGGATTCAGGTATGATAATTCTAACTGAAATAAGTCACACAGAAAAAGAAACATCATAAGATATCAGTAATACATGGAATGTAAACTTGGCTACACAGGAACTGAATTACAGAACAGAACAGGGTCTCAAATTTAGAAAACCAACTTATGCTTGCTTAAGGGTAAAGGTGAGTTGGGGTGCTGCATAAAACCAGAGATTGAAATGAGCACAGATAAAGTTCCTTAAGTCAAATATGGAATAGACAAGAGCTACTCCTTGCTCAACGAAATGGACTCAACACCGCATATTAAACGCCTAAGAATGTACCTGACTAGTAAGTATCTTAAAACCTATGGATTGGTATGTCTCCGAAAGAGAATCAAGCATGTGTACAGGGGCATAAACGCAGCAGTGATAGGATTGGAGAGGTTCGGTGAGCAAATGAAGACCCTTTGAAGTCATATTGCATGGTACCCATTCCACGGGTTTCAAATACCCACGTTTAACGTATTCTTCCTTCAGCTAAACCATGCATGTGGAACCTAGAGTATGATCAACCATGTGATCAGGAGACGTGTTCAAATATGTCTCAGTTTTCCTCCCCTGGTACTCGGGTGCAACATTCCAGACGCTTTACTAACACTCTCCCGACTTGGAGAGTCAGTCCCTTTAACCTCCTGTTTGGCCCAGTTTGCAATTTCTGCGGAAGCTGAACAGGAATAGCGAGAACCAATGAGAGGCTAGCTGCAGGTGTCTGGACGGGCAAATTTAACTCTCATTTCCCACCAGGAAGAGGAATTAACCAAAGGCTCAGCATGCCGGGCTAGAACCAGATTAGGGCCTGAAGCCATCCTGCGGTGTTGCGGCCAGGTCACAAGAAAGCGAGTTGAAGAAAGGAGCTCAGGGGCACTGTAATTCACAAACCTGCAGAGTTATAAATGACAGCTATCGTCCAAAAATAGACTGAAGTAAGGCTGCCAAGAGGACTTGAAAGCGGGGCAGAATTGCAGGAAACCGATTTCAGGAGGTAGACTGGAATTGCATTGAAAGCATAGGAAAAGAGGCAGAACGTCCACAATGATGCACTTGGCCAAAAAGGGCGTATGCGTTTTTTCCTGAATATATTCAGGAAAAAACGCATACGCCCTTTTTGGCCAACCAAGCAAGCTTGCAAAGGAAATCTGCACTACAATGAAGTCTCACTTCCCCCCGGTCAAAAGGGCCATCTGAAAAAAGTGTAAAATCCAGAAAGGCAGGACAGGCCATGGAGAAATGGGAGCCTTGTTATGCTGATGGGCGGGATGTAAATTGCCAACAGACACTGGGGAGAAGTGTATGGTGTTTCCTGAAACATCTAAAAAACAAAGCAACAGAACCTAGGGCACTTCCACTTATGGTCCTATAGCTTAGGGAATTTAAAATCAAAAAGACACAGCCACCCCAAAGTTTGGAACGGCTCTGTTTACAAGAACCTCGTTTACAGTACAAGTTCAACATCGCAGAAAGTGAAAAATGGATAAAGAAGTTGTGGTATTTACTTACAAAGCAATATCACTCAGCAATGAAATCTGTGTCATCAGGCCCTTAGCAGCACAATGAGTGGATTCAGGTATGATGATTCTAACTGAAATAAGTCACACAGAAAAAGAAACATCATAAGATATCAGTAATACATGGAATGTAAACTTGGCTACAAAGGAACTGAATTACAGAACAGAACAGGGTCTCAAATTTAGAAAACCAACTTATGCTTGCTTAAGGGTAAAGGTGAGTTGGGGTGCTGCATAAAACCAGAGATTGAAATGAGCACAGATAAAGTTCCTTAAGTCAAATATGGAATAGACAAGAGCTACTCCTTGCTCAACGAAATGGACTCAACACCGCATATTAAACGCCTAAGAATGTACCTGACTAGTAAGTATCTTAAAACCTATGGATTGCTATGTCTCCGAAAGAGAATCAAGCATGTGTACAGGGGCATAAACGCAGCAGTGATAGGATTGGAGAGGTTCGGTGAGCAAATGAAGACCCTTTGAAGTCATATTGCATGGTACCCATTCCACGGGTTTCAAATACCCACGTTTAACGTATTCTTCCTTCAGCTAAACCATGCATGTGGAACCTAGAGTATGATCAACCATGTGATCAGGAGACGTGTTCAAATATGTCTCAGTTTTCCTCCCCTGGTACTCGGGTGCAACATTCCAGACGCTTTACTAACACTCTCCCGACTTGGAGAGTCAGTCCCTTTAACCTCCTGTTTGGCCCAGTTTGCAATTTCTGCGGAAGCTGAACAGGAATAGCGAGAACCAATGAGAGGCTAGCTGCAGGTGTCTGGACGGGCAAATTTAACTCTCATTTCCCACCAGGAAGAGGAATTAACCAAAGGCTCAGCATGCCGGGCTAGAACCAGATTAGGGCCTGAAGCCATCCTGCGGTGTTGCGGCCAGGTCACAAGAAAGCGAGTTGAAGAAAGGAGCTCAGGGGCACTGTAATTCACAAACCTGCAGAGTTATAAATGACAGCTATCGTCCAAAAATAGACTGAAGTAAGGCTGCCAAGAGGACTTGAAAGCGGGGCAGAATTGCAGGAAACCGATTTCAGGAGGTAGACTGGAATTGCATTGAAAGCATAGGAAAAGAGGCAGAACGTCCACAATGATGCACTTGGCCAAAAAGGGCGTATGCGTTTTTTCCTGAATATATTCAGGAAAAAACGCATACGCCCTTTTTGGCCAACCAAGCAAGCTTGCAAAGGAAATCTGCACTACAATGAAGTCTCACTTCCCCCCGGTCAAAAGGGCCATCTGAAAAAAGTGTAAAATCCAGAAAGGCAGGACAGGCCATGGAGAAATGGGAGCCTTGTTATGCTGATGGGCGGGATGTAAATTGCCAACAGACACTGGGGAGAAGTGTATGGTGTTTCCTGAAACATCTAAAAAACAAAGCAACAGAACCTAGGGCACTTCCACTTATGGTCCTATAGCTTAGGGAATTTAAAATCAAAAAGACACAGCCACCCCAAAGTTTGGAACGGCTCTGTTTACAAGAACCTCGTTTACAGTACAAGTTCAACATCGCAGAAAGTGAAAAATGGATAAAGAAGTTGTGGTATTTACTTACAAAGCAATATCACTCAGCAATGAAATCTGTGTCATCAGGCCCTTAGCAGCACAATGAGTGGATTCAGGTATGATGATTCTAACTGAAATAAGTCACACAGAAAAAGAAACATCATAAGATATCAGTAATACATGGAATGTAAACTTGGCTACAAAGGAACTGAATTACAGAACAGAACAGGGTCTCAAATTTAGAAAACCAACTTATGCTTGCTTAAGGGTAAAGGTGAGTTGGGGTGCTGCATAAAACCAGAGATTGAAATGAGCACAGATAAAGTTCCTTAAGTCAAATATGGAATAGACAAGAGCTACTCCTTGCTCAACGAAATGGACTCAACACCGCATATTAAACGCCTAAGAATGTACCTGACTAGTAAGTATCTTAAAACCTATGGATTGCTATGTCTCCGAAAGAGAATCAAGCATGTGTACAGGGGCATAAACGCAGCAGTGATAGGATTGGAGAGGTTCGGTGAGCAAATGAAGACCCTTTGAAGTCATATTGCATGGTACCCATTCCACGGGTCTTAACTCTCCAGGTTTAAGGTATTCTTCCTTCAGCTAAAACATGCATGTGGAACCCAAGTATGATCAACCATGTGAATGGGAGACGTGTTCAAATATGGCTCAGCTTTCCTCCACTGGTACTCGCGTGCAACATTCCAGACGCTTTACTAACACTCTCCCCACTTGGAGAGTCAGCGCCTTTAACCTCCTGTTTGGCACAGTTTGCAATTTCTGCGGAAGATGAACAGGAATAGCGAGAACCAATGAGAGACTAGCTGGAGGTGTCTGGATGGGCAAATTTAACTCTCATTTCCCACCAGGAAGAGGAAATAACCAAAGGCTCAGCGTGCCGTGCCGGAACCAGATTAGGGCCTGAAGCCATCCTGTGGTGTTGCGGCCAGGTCACAAGAAAGCGAGTTGAAGAAAGGAGCTCAGGGGCACTGTAATTCACAAACCTGCAGAGTTACAAATGACAGCTATCGTCCAAAAATAGACTGAAGTAAGGCTGCCAAGAGGACTTGAAAGCGGGGCAGAATTGCAGGAAACCGATTTCAGGAGGTAGACTGGAATTGCATTGAAAGCATAGGAAAAGAGGCAGAACGTCCACAATGATGCACTTGGCCAAAAAGGGCGTATGCGTTTTTTCCTGAATATATTCAGGAAAAAACGCATACGCCCTTTTTGGCCAACCAAGCAAGCTTGCAAAGGAAATCTGCACTACAATGAAGTCTCACTTCCCCCCGGTCAAAAGGGCCATCTGAAAAAAGTGTAAAATCCAGAAAGGCAGGACAGGCCATGGAAAACTGGGAGCCTTGTTATGCTGATGGGCGGGATATAAATTGTCAACAACCACTTAGGAGAAGTGTATGGTGTTTCCTGAAACATCTAAAAAACAAAGCAACAGAACCTAGGGCACTTCCACTTATGGTCCTATAGCTTAGGGAAATTAAAATCAAAAAGACACAGCCACCCCAAAGTTTGGAACGGCTCTGTTTACAAGAACCTCGTTTACAGTACAAGTTCAACATCGCAGAAAGTGAAAAATGGATAAAGAAGTTGTGGTATTTACTTACAAAGCAATATCACTCAGCAATGAAATCTGTGTCATCAGGCCCTTAGCAGCACAATGAGTGGATTCAGGTATGATGATTCTAACTGAAATAAGTCACACAGAAAAAGAAACATCATAAGATATCAGTAATACACGGAATGTAAACTTGGCTACACAGGAACTGAATTACAGAACAGAACAGGGTCTCAAATTTAGAAAACCAACTTATGCTTGCCTAAGGGTAAAGGTGAGTTGGGGTGCTGCATAAAACCAGAGATTGAAATGAGCACAGATAAAGTTCCTTAAGCCAAATATGGAATAGACAAGAGCTACTCCTTGCTCAACGAAATGGACTCAACACCGCATATTAAACGCCTAAGAATGTACCTGACTAGTAAGTATCTTAAAACCTATGGATTGCTATGTCTCCGAAAGAGAATCAAGCATGTGTACAGGGGCATAAACGCAGCAGTGATAGGATTGGAGAGGTTCGGTGAGCAAATGAAGACCCTTTGAAGTCATATTGCATGGTACCCATTCCACGGGTTTCAACTACCCAGGTTTAAGGTATTCTTCCTTCAGCTAAAACATGCATGTGGAACCTAGAGTATGATCAACCATGTGATCGGGAGACGTGTTCAAATATGTCTCAGTTTTCCTCCCCTGGTACTCGGGTGCAACATTCCAGACGCTTTACTAACACTCTCCCGACTTGGAGAGTCAGTCCCTTTAACCTCCTGTTTGGCCCAGTTTGCAATTTCTGCGGAAGATGAACAGGAATAGCGAGAACCAATGAGAGGCTAGCTGCAGGTGTCTGGACGGGCAAATTTAACTCTCATTTCCCACCAGGAAGAGGAATTAACCAAAGGCTCAGCATGCCGGGCCGGAACCAGATTAGGGCCTGAAGCCATCCTGCGGTGTTGCGGCCAGGTCACAAGAAAGCGAGTTGAAGAAAGGAGCTCAGGGGCACTGTAATTCACAAACCTGCAGAGTTATAAATGACAGCTATCGTCCAAAAATAGACTGAAGTAAGGCTGCCAAGAGGACTTGAAAGCGGGGCAGAATTGCAGGAAACCGATTTCAGGAGGTAGACTGGAATTGCATTGAAAGCATAGGAAAAGAGGCAGAACGTCCACAATGATGCACTTGGCCAAAAAGGGCGTATGCGTTTTTTCCTGAATATATTCAGGAAAAAATGCATACGCCCTTTTTGGCCAACCAAGCAAGCTTGCAAAGGAAATCTGCACTACAATGAAGTCTCACTTCCCCCCGGTCAAAAGGGCCATCTGAAAAAAGTGTAAAATCCAGAAAGGCAGGACAGGCCATGGAGAACTGGGAGCCTTGTTATGCTGAAGGGCGGGATGTAAATTGCCAATAAACACTCGGGAGAAGTGTATGGTGTTTCCTGAAACATCTAAAAAACAAAGCAACAGAGCCTAGGGCACTTCCACTTATGGTCCTATAGCTTAGGGAAATTAAAATCAAAAAGACACAGCCACCCCAAAGTTTGGAACGGCTCTGTTTACAAGAACCTCGTTTACAGTACAAGTTCAACATCGCAGAAAGTGAAAAATGGATAAAGAAGTTGTGGTATTTACTTACAAAGCAATATCACTCAGCAATGAAATCTGTGTCATCAGGCCCTTAGCAGCACAATGAGTGGATTCAGGTATGATGATTCTAACTGAAATAAGTCACACAGAAAAAGAAACATCATAAGATATCAGTAATACATGGAATGTAAACTTGGCTACACAGGAACTGAATTACAGAACAGAACAGGGTCTCAAATTTAGAAAACCAACTTATGCTTGCTTAAGGGTAAAGGTGAGTTGGGGTGCTGCATAAAACCAGAGATTGAAATGAACACAGATAAAGTTCCTTAAGTCAAATATGGAATAGACAAGAGCTACTCCTTGCTCAACGAAATGGACTCAACACCGCATATTAAACGCCTAAGAATGTACCTGACTAGTAAGTATCTTAAAACCTATGGATTGCTATGTCTCCGAAAGAGAATCAAGCATGTGTACAGGGGCATAAACGCAGCAGTGATAGGATTGGAGAGGTTCGGTGAGCAAATGAAGACCCTTTGAAGTCATATTGCATGGTACCCATTCCACGGGTTTCAAATACACAGGTTTAAGGTATTCTTCCTTCAGCTAAAACATGCATGTGGAACCCAAGTATGATCAACCATGTGAACTGGAGACGTGTTCAAATATGGCTCAGCTTTCCTCCACTGGTACTCGTGTGCAACATTCCAGACGCTTTACTAACACTCTCCCCACTTGGAGAGTCAGCGCCTTTAACTTCCTGTTTGGCACAGTTTGCAATTTCTGCGGAAGATGAACAGGAATAGCGAGAACCAATGAGAGACTAGCTGGAGGTGTCTGGACGGGCAAATTTAACTCTCATTTCCCACCAGGAAGAGGAAATAACCAAAGGCTCAGCGTGCCGTGCCGGAACCAGATTAGGGCCTGAAGCCATCCTGTGGTGTTGCGGCCAGGTCACAAGAAAGCGAGTTGAAGAAAGGAGCTCAGGGGCACTGTAATTCACAAACCTGCAGAGTTACAAATGACAGCTATCGTCCAAAAATAGACTGAAGTAAGGCTGCCAAGAGGACTTGAAAGCGGGGCAGAATTCCAGGAAACCGATTTCAGGAGGTAGACTGGAATTGCATTGAAAGCATAGGAAAAGAGGCAGAACGTCCACAATGATGCACTTGGCCAAAAAGGGCGTATGCGTTTTTTCCTGAATATATTCAGGAAAAAACGCATACGCCCTTTTTGGCCAACCAAGCAAGCTTGCAAAGGAAATCTGCACTACAATGAAGTCTCACTTCCCCCCGGTCAAAAGGGCCATCTGAAAAAAGGGTAAAATCCAGAAAGGCAGGACAGGCCATGGAGAACTGGGAGCCTTGTTATGCTGATGGGCGGGATGTAAATTGTCAACAACCACTCAGGAGAAGTGTATGGTGTTTCCTGAAACATCTAAAAAACAAAGCAACAGAACCTAGGGCACTTCCACTTATGGTCCTATAGCTTAGGGAAATTAAAATCAAAAAGACACAGCCACCCCAAAGTTTGGAACGGCTCTGTTTACAAGAACCTCGTTTACAGTACAAGTTCAACATCGCAGAAAGTGAAAAATGGATAAAGAAGTTGTGGTATTTACTTACAAAGCAATATCACCAATCAATGAAATCTGTGTCATCAGGCCCTTAGCAGCACAATGAGTGGATTCAGGTATGATGATTCTAACTGAAATAAGTCACACAGAAAAAGAAACATCCTAAGATATCAGTAATACATGGAATGTAAACTTGGCTACACAGGAACTGAATTACAGAACAGAACAGGGTCTCAAATTTAGAAAACCAACTTATGCTTGCTTAAGGGGAAAGGTGAGTTGGGGTGCTGCATAAAACCAGAGATTGAAATGAGCACAGATAAAGTTCCTTAAGCCAAATATGGAATAGACAAGAGCTACTCCTTGCTCAACGAAATGGACTCAACACCGCATATTAAACGCCTAAGAATGTACCTGACTAGTAAGTATCTTAAAACCTATGGATTGCTATGTCTCCGAAAGAGAATCAAGCATGTGTACAGGGGCATAAACGCAGCAGTGATAGGATTGGAGAGGTTCGGTGAGCAAATGAAGACCCTTTGGAGTCATATTGCATGGTACCCATTCCACGGGTTTCAACTACCCAGGTTTAAGGTATTCTTCCTTCAGCTAAAACATGCATGTGGAACCTAGAGTATGATCAACCATGTGATCGGGAGACGTGTTCAAATATGTCTCAGTTTTCCTCCCCTGGTACTCGGGTGCAACATTCCAGACGCTTTACTAACACTCTCCCGACTTGGAGAGTCAGTCCCTTTAACCTCCTGTTTGGCCCAGTTTGCAATTTCTGCGGAAGCTGAACAGGAATAGCGAGAACCAATGAGAGGCTAGCTGCAGGTGTCTGGACGGGCAAATTTAACTCTCATTTCCCACCAGGAAGAGGAATTAACCAAAGGCTCAGCATGCCGGGCTGGAACCAGATTAGGGCCTGAAGCCATCCTGCGGTGTTGCGGCCAGGTCACAAGAAAGCGAGTTGAAGAAAGGAGCTCAGGGGCACTGTAATTCACAAACCTGCAGAGTTATAAATGACAGCTATCGTCCAAAAATAGACTGAAGTAAGGCTGCCAAGAGGACTTGAAAGCGGGGCAGAATTGCAGGAAACCGATTTCAGGAGGTAGACTGGAATTGCATTGAAAGCATAGGAAAAGAGGCAGAACGTCCACAATGATGCATTTGGCCAAAAAGGGCGTATGCGTTTTTTCCTGAATATATTCAGGAAAAAACGCATACGCCCTTTTTGGCCAACCAAGCAAGCTTGCAAAGGAAATCTGCACTACAATGAAGTCTCACTTCCCCCCGGTCAAAAGGGCCATCTGAAAAAAGTGTAAAATCCAGAAAGGCAGGACAGGCCATGGAGAAATGGGAGCCTTGTTATGCTGATGGGCGGGATGTAAATTGCCAACAGACACTCAGGAGAAGTGTATGGTGTTTCCTGAAACATCTAAAAAACAAAGCAACAGAGCCTAGGGCACTTCCACTTATGGTCCTATAGCTTAGGGAAATTAAAATCAAAAAGACACAGCCACCCCAAAGTTTGGAACGGCTCTGTTTACAAGAACCTCGTTTACAGTACAAGTTCAACATCGCAGAAAGTGAAAAATGGATAAAGAAGTTGTGGTATTTACTTACAAAGCAATATCACTCAGCAATGAAATCTGTGTCATCAGGCCCTTAGCAGCACAATGAGTGGATTCAGGTATGATGATTCTAACTGAAATAAGTCACACAGAAAAAGAAACATCATAAGATATCAGTAATACATGGAATGTAAACTTGGCTACACAGGAACTGAATTACAGAACAGAACAGGGTCTCAAATTTAGAAAACCAACTTATGCTTGCTTAAGGGTAAAGGTGAGTTGGGGTGCTGCATAAAACCAGAGATTGAAATGAGCACAGATAAAGTTCCTTAAGTCAAATATGGAATAGACAAGAGCTACTCCTTGCTCAACGAAATGGACTCAACACCCCATATTAAACGCCTAAGAATGTACCTGACTAGTAAGTATCTTAAAACCTATGGATTGCTATGTCTCCGAAAGAGAATCAAGCATGTGTACAGGGGCATAAACGCAGCAGTGATAGGATTGGAGAGGTTCGGTGAGCAAATGAAGACCCTTTGAAGTCATATTGCATGGTACCCATTCCACGGGTTTCAACTACCCAGGTTTAAGGTATTCTTCCTTCAGCTAAACCATGCATGTGGAACCTAGAGTATGATCAACCATGTGATCAGGAGACGTGTTCAAATATGTCTCAGTTTTCCTCCCCTGGTACTCGGGTGCAACATTCCAGACGCTTTACTAACACTCTCCCGACTTGGAGAGTCAGTCCCTTTAACCTCCTGTTTGGCCCAGTTTGCAATTTCTGCGGAAGATGAACAGGAATAGCGAGAACCAATGAGAGGCTAGCTGCAGGTGTCTGGACGGGCAAATTTAACTCTCATTTCCCACCAGGAAGAGGAATTAACCAAAGGCTCAGCATGCCGGGCTGGAACCAGATTAGGGCCTGAAGCCATCCTGCGGTGTTGCGGCCAGGTCACAAGAAAGCGAGTTGAAGAAAGGAGCTCAGGGGCACTGTAATTCACAAACCTGCAGAGTTATAAATGACAGCTATCGTCCAAAAATAGACTGAAGTAAGGCTGCCAAGAGGACTTGAAAGCGGGGCAGAATTGCAGGAAACCGATTTCAGGAGGTAGACTGGAATTGCATTGAAAGCATAGGAAAAGAGGCAGAACGTCCACAATGATGCATTTGGCCAAAAAGGGCGTATGCGTTTTTTCCTGAATATATTCAGGAAAAAACGCATACGCCCTTTTTGGCCAACCAAGCAAGCTTGCAAAGGAAATCTGCACTACAATGAAGTCTCACTTCCCCCCGGTCAAAAGGGCCATCTGAAAAAAGTGTAAAATCCAGAAAGGCAGGACAGGCCATGGAGAAATGGGAGCCTTGTTATGCTGATGGGCGGGATGTAAATTGCCAACAGACACTCAGGAGAAGTGTATGGTGTTTCCTGAAACATCTAAAAAACAAAGCAACAGAGCCTAGGGCACTTCCACTTATGGTCCTATAGCTTAGGGAAATTAAAATCAAAAAGACACAGCCACCCCAAAGTTTGGAACGGCTCTGTTTACAAGAACCTCGTTTACAGTACAAGTTCAACATCGCAGAAAGTGAAAAATGGATAAAGAAGTTGTGGTATTTACTTACAAAGCAATATCACTCAGCAATGAAATCTGTGTCATCAGGCCCTTAGCAGCACAATGAGTGGATTCAGGTATGATGATTCTAACTGAAATAAGTCACACAGAAAAAGAAACATCATAAGATATCAGTAATACATGGAATGTAAACTTGGCTACACAGGAACTGAATTACAGAACAGAACAGGGTCTCAAATTTAGAAAACCAACTTATGCTTGCTTAAGGGTAAAGGTGAGTTGGGGTGCTGCATAAAACCAGAGATTGAAATGAGCACAGATAAAGTTCCTTAAGTCAAATATGGAATAGACAAGAGCTACTCCTTGCTCAACGAAATGGACTCAACACCGCATATTAAACGCCTAAGAATGTACCTGACTAGTAAGTATCTTAAAACCTATGGATTGCTATGTCTCCGAAAGAGAATCAAGCATGTGTACAGGGGCATAAACGCAGCAGTGATAGGATTGGAGAGGTTCGGTGAGCAAATGAAGACCCTTTGAAGTCATATTGCATGGTACCCATTCCACGGGTTTCAAATACCCACGTTTAAGGTATTCTTCCTTCAGCTAAACCATGCATGTGGAACCTAGAGTATGATCAACCATGTGATCAGGAGACGTGTTCAAATATGTCTCAGTTTTCCTCCCCTGGTACTCGGGTGCAACATTCCAGACGCTTTACTAACACTCTCCCGACTTGGAGAGTCAGTCCCTTTAACCTCCTGTTTGGCCCAGTTTGCAATTTCTGCGGAAGCTGAACAGGAATAGCGAGAACCAATGAGAGGCTAGCTGCAGGTGTCTGGACGGGCAAATTTAACTCTCATTTCCCACCAGGAAGAGGAATTAACCAAAGGCTCAGCATGCCGGGCTGGAACCAGATTAGGGCCTGAAGCCATCCTGCGGTGTTGCGGCCAGGTCACAAGAAAGCGAGTTGAAGAAAGGAGCTCAGGGGCACTGTAATTCACAAACCTGCAGAGTTATAAATGACAGCTATCGTCCAAAAATAGACTGAAGTAAGGCTGCCAAGAGGACTTGAAAGCGGGGCAGAATTGCAGGAAACCGATTTCAGGAGGTAGACTGGAATTGCATTGAAAGCATAGGAAAAGAGGCAGAACGTCCACAATGATGCACTTGGCCAAAAAGGGCGTATGCGTTTTTTCCTGAATATATTCAGGAAAAAACGCATACGCCCTTTTTGGCCAACCAAGCAAGCTTGCAAAGGAAATCTGCACTACAATGAAGTCTCACTTCCCCCCGGTCAAAAGGGCCATCTGAAAAAAGTGTAAAATCCAGAAAGGCAGGACAGGCCATGGAGAACTGGGAGCCTTGTTATGCTGATGGGCGGGATGTAAATTGCCAACAGACACTCGGGAGAAGTGTATGGTGTTTCCTGAAACATCTAAAAAACAAAGCAACAGAACCTAGGGCACTTCCACTTATGGTCCTATAGCTTAGGGAATTTAAAATCAAAAAGACACAGCCACCCCAAAGTTTGGAACGGCTCTGTTTACAAGAACCTCGTTTACAGTACAAGTTCAACATCGCAGAAAGTGAAAAATGGATAAAGAAGTTGTGGTATTTACTTACAAAGCAATATCACTCAGCAATGAAATCTGTGTCATCAGGCCCTTAGCAGCACAATGAGTGGATTCAGGTATGATGATTCTAACTGAAATAAGTCACACAGAAAAAGAAACATCATAAGATATCAGTAATACACGGAATGTAAACTTGGCTACACAGGAACTGAATTACAGAACAGAACAGGGTCTCAAATTTAGAAAACCAACTTATGCTTGCTTAAGGGTAAAGGTGAGTTGGGGTGCTGCATAAAACCAGAGATTGAAATGAGCACAGATAAAGTTCCTTAAGCCAAATATGGAATAGACAAGAGCTACTCCTTGCTCAACGAAATGGACTCAACACCGCATATTAAACGCCTAAGAATGTACCTGACTAGTAAGTATCTTAAAACCTAGGGATTGCTATGTCTCCGAAAGAGAATCAAGCATGTGTACAGGGGCATAAACGCAGCAGTGATAGGATTGGAGAGGTTCGGTGAGCAAATGAAGACCCTTTGAAGTCATATTGCATGGTACCCATTCCACGGGTTTCAACTACCCAGGTTTAAGGTATTCTTCCTTCAGCTAAAACATGCATGTGGAACCTAGAGTATGATCAACCATGTGATCGGGAGACGTGTTCAAATATGTCCCAGTTTTCGTACCCTGGTACTCGGGTGCAACATTCCAGACGCTTTACTAACACTCTCCCGACTTGGAGAGTCAGCGCCTTTAACCTCCTGTTTGGCCCAGTTTGCAATTTCTGCGGAAGATGAACAGGAATAGCGAGAACCAATGAGAGGCTAGCTGGAGGTGTCTGGACGGGCAAATTTAACTCTCATTTCCCACCAGGAAGAGGAATTAACCAAAGGCTCAGTGTGCCGTGCCGGAAACAGATTAGGGCCTGAAGCCATCCTGCGGTGTTGCGGCCAGCTCAAAAGAAAGCGAGTTGAAGAAAGGAGCTCAGGGGCACTGTAATTCACAAACCTGCAGAGTTACAAATGACAGCTATCGTCCAAAAATACACTGAAGTAAGGCTGCCAAGAGGACTTGAAAGCGGGGCAGAATTGCAGGAAACCGATTTCAGGAGGTAGACTGGAATTGCATTGAAAGCATAGGAAAAGATGCAGAATGTCCACAATGATGCACTTGGCCAAAAAGGGCGTATGCGTTTTTTCCTGAATATATTCAGGAAAAAACGCATACGTCCTTTTTGGCCAACCAAGCAAACTTGCAAAGGAAATCTGCACTACAATGAAGTCTCACTTCCCCCCAGTGAAAAGGGCCATCTGAAAAAAGTGTAAAATCCAGAAAGGCAGGACAGGCCATGGAGAACTGGGAGCCTTGTTATGCTGATGGGCGGGATGTAAATTGCCAACAACCACTCGGGAGAAGTGTATGGTGTTTCCTGAAACATCTAAAAAACAAAGCAACAGAGCCTAGGGCACTTCCACTTATGGTCCTATAGCTTAGGGAAATTAAAATCAAAAAGACACAGCCACCCCAAAGTTTGGGACGCCTCTCTTTACAAGAACCTCGTTTACCGTACAAGTTCAATATCACAGAAAGTGAAAAATGGATAAAGAAATTTTGGTACTTACGTACAATGCAGTATCACTCAGCAATGAAATCTATGTCATCAGGCCCGTAGCAGCATAATGAGTGGATTCAGGTACGATGATTCTAACTGAAATAAGTCACACAGAAAAAGAAACATCATAAGATATCACTAATACACGGATTGTAAACTTGGCTACACAGGAACTGAATTACAGAACAGAACAGGGTCTCAAATTTAGAAAACCAACTTATGCTTGCTTAAGGGTAAAGGTGAGTTGGGGTGCTGCATAAAACCAGAGATTGAAATGAGCACAGATAAAGTTCCTTAAGCCAAATATGGAATAGACAAGAGCTACTCCTTGCTCAACGAAATGGACTCAACACCGCATATTAAACGCCTAAGAATGTACCTGACTAGTAAGTATCTTAAAACCTAGGGATTGCTATGTCTCCGAAAGAGAATCAAGCATGTGTACAGGGGCATAAACGCAGCAGTGATAGGATTGGAGATTTTCGGTGAGCAAATGAAGACCCTTTGAAGTCATATTGCATGGTACCCATTCCACGGGTTTCAAATACCCAGGTTTAAGGTATTCTTCCTTCAGCTAAAACATGCATGTGGAACCTAGAGTATGATCAACCATGTGATCGGGAGACGTGTTCAAATATGTCTCAGTTTTCCTCCCCTGGTACTCGGGTGCAACATTCCAGACGCTTTACTAACACTCTCCCGACTTGGAGAGTCAGTCCCTTTAACCTCCTGTTTGGCCCAGTTTGCAATTTCTGCGGAAGATGAACAGGAATAGCGAGAACCAATGAGAGACTACCTGGAGGTTTCTGAACGGGCAAATTTAACTCTCATTTCCCACCAGGAAGAGGAAATAACCAAAGGCTCAGCGTGCCGTGCCGGAACCAGATTAGGGCCTGAAGCCATCCTGCGGTGTTGCGGCCAGGTCACAAGAAAGCGAGTTGAAGAAAGGAGCTCAGGGGCACTGTAATTCACAAACCTGCAGAGTTATAAATGACAGCTATCGTCCAAAAATAGACTGAAGTAAGGCTGCCAAGAGGACTTGAAAGCGGGGCAGAATTGCAGGAAACCGATTTCAGGAGGTAGACTGGAATTGCATTGAAAGCATAGGAAAAGAGGCAGAACGTCCACAATGATGCACTTGGCCAAAAAGGGCGTATGCGTTTTTTCCTGAATATATTCAGGAAAAAACGCATACGCCCTTTTTGGCCAACCAAGCAAGCTTGCAAAGGAAATCTGCACTACAATGAAGTCTCACTTCCCCCAGTCAAAAGGGCCATCTGAAAAAAGTGTAAAATCCAGAAAGGCAGGACAGGCCATGGAGAACTGGGAGCCTTGTTATGCTGAAGGGCGGGATGTAAATTGCCAACAAACACTCGGGAGAAGTGTATGGTGTTTCCTGAAACATCTAAAAAACAAAGCAACAGAGCCTAGGGCACTTCCACTTATGGTCCTATAGCTTAAGGAATTTAAAATCAAAAAGACACAGCCACCCCAAAGTTTCGAACGGCTCTGTTTACAAGAACCTCGTTTACAGTACAAGTTCAACATTGAAGAAAGTGAAAAATGGATAAACAGTTGTGGTATTTTCTTACAAAGCAATATCACTCAGCAATGAAATCTGTGTCATCAGGCCCTTAGCAGCACAATGAGTGGATTCAGGTATGATGATTCTAATTGAAATAAGTGACACAGAAAAAGAAACATCATAAGATATCAGTAATACACGGAATGTAAACTTGACTACACAGGAACTGAATTACAGAACAGAACAGGGTCTCAAATTTAGAAAACCAACTTATGCTTGCTTAAGGGTAAAGGTGAGTTGGGGTGCTGCATAAAACCAGAGATTGAAATGAGCACAGATAAAGTTCCTTAAGCCAAATATGGAATAGACAAGAGCTACTCCTTGCTCAACGAAATGGACTCAACACCGCATATTAAACGCCTAAGAACGTACCTGACTAGTAAGTATCTTAAAACCTAGGGATTGCTATGTCTCCGAAAGAGAATCAAGCATGTGTACAGGGGCATAAACGCAGCAGTGATAGGATTGGAGAGGTTCGGTGAGCAAATGAAGACCCTTTGAAGTCATATTGCATGGTACCCATTCCACGGGTTTCAACTACCCAGGTTTAAGGTATTCTTCCTTCAGCTAAAACATGCATGTGGAACCTAGAGTATGATCAACCATGTGATCGGGAGACGTGTTCAAATATGTCTCAGTTTTCGTACCCTGGTACTCGGGTGCAACATTCCAGACGCTTTACTAACACTCTCCCGACTTGGAGAGTCAGTCCCTTTAACCTCCTGTTTGGCCCAGTTTGCAATTTCTGCGGAAGATGAACAGGAATAGCGAGAACCAATGAGAGGCTAGCTGGAGGTGTCTGGATGGGCAAATTTAACTCTCATTTCCCACCAGGAAGAGGAATTAACCAAAGGCTCAGCGTGCCGTGCCGGAAACAGATTAGGGCCTGAAGCCATCCTGCGGTGTTGCGGCCAGCTCAAAAGAAAGCGAGTTGAAGAAAGGAGCTCAGGGGCACTGTAATTCACAAACCTGCAGAGTTATAAATGACAGCTATCCTCCAAAATACACTGAAGTAAGGCTGCCAAGAGGACTTGAAAGCGGGGCAGAATTGCAGGAAACCGATTTCAGGAGGTAGACTGGAATTGCATTGAAAGCATAGGAAAAGAGGCAGAACGTCCACAATGATGCACTTGGCCAAAAAGGGCGTATGCGTTTTTTCCTGAATATATTCAGGAAAAAACGCATACGCCCTTTTTGGCCAACCAAGCAAGCTTGCAAAGGAAATCTGCACTACAATGAAGTCTCACTTCCCCCAGTCAAAAGGGCCATCTGAAAAAAGTGTAAAATCCAGAAAGGCAGGACAGGCCATGGAGAACTGGGAGCCTTGTTATGCTGAAGGGCGGGATGTAAATTGCCAACAAACACTCGGGAGAAGTGTATGGTGTTTCCTGAAACATCTAAAAAACAAAGCAACAGAGCCTAGGGCACTTCCACTTATGGTCCTATAGCTTAGGGAATTTAAAATCAAAAAGACACAGCCACCCCAAAGTTTGGAACGGCTCTGTTTACAAGAACCTCGTTTACAGTACAAGTTCAACATTGAAGAAAGTGAAAAATGGATAAAAAAGTTGTGGTATTTACTTACAAAGCAATATCACTCAGCAATGAAATCTGTGTCATCAGGCCCTTAGCAGCACAATGAGTGGATTCAGGTATGATGATTCTAATTGAAATAAGTGACACAGAAAAAGAAACATCATAAGATATCAGTAATACACGGAATGTAAACTTGGCTACACAGGAACTGAATTACAGAACAGAACAGGGTCTCAAATTTAGAAAACCAACTTATGCTTGCTTAAGGGTAAAGGTGAGTTGGGGTGCTGCATAAAACCAGAGATTGAAATGAGCACAGATAAAGTTCCTTAAGCCAAATATGGAATAGACAAGAGCTACTCCTTGCTCAACGAAATGGACTCAACACCGCATATTAAACGCCTAAGAATGTACCTGACTAGTAAGTATCTTAAAACCTATGGATTGCTATGTCTCCGAAAGAGAATCAAGCATGTGTACAGGGGCATAAACGCAGCAGTGATAGGATTGGAGAGGTTCGGTGAGCAAATGAAGACCCTTTGAAGTCATATTGCATGGTACCCATTCCACGGGTTTCAACTACCCAGGTTTAAGGTATTCTTCCTTCAGCTAAAACATGCATGTGGAACCTAGAGTATGATCAACCATGTGATCGGGAGACGTGTTCAAATATGTCCCAGTTTTCGTACCCTGGTACTCGGGTGCAACATTCCAGACGCTTTACTAACACTCTCCCGACTTGGAGAGTCAGCGCCTTTAACCTCCTGTTTGGCCCAGTTTGCAATTTCTGCGGAAGATGAACAGGAAAAGCGAGAACCAATGAGAGGCTAGCTGGAGGTGTCTGGACGGGCAAATTTAACTCTCATTTCCCACCAGGAAGAGGAATTAACCAAAGGCTCAGTGTGCCGTGCCGGAAACAGATTAGGGCCTGAAGCCATCCTGCGGTGTTGCGGCCAGCTCAAAAGAAAGCGAGTTGAAGAAAGGAGCTCAGGGGCACTGTAATTCACAAACCTGCAGAGTTACAAATGACAGCTATCGTCCAAAAATACACTGAAGTAAGGCTGCCAAGAGGACTTGAAAGCGGGGCAGAATTGCAGGAAACCGATTTCAGGAGGTAGACTGGAACTGCATTGAAAGCATAGGAAAAGAGGCAGAACGTCCACAATGATGCACTTGGCCAAAAAGGGCGTATGCGTTTTTTCCTGAATATATTCAGGAAAAAACGCATACGTCCTTTTTGGCCAACCAAGCAAACTTGCAAAGGAAATCTGCACTACAATGAAGTCTCACTTCCCCCCAGTGAAAAGCGCCATCTGAAAAAAGTGTAAAATCCAGAAAGGCAGGACAGGCCATGGAGAACTGGGAGCCTTGTTATGCTGATGGGTGGGATGTAAATTGCCAACAACCACTCGGGAGAAGTGTATGGTGTTTCCTGAAACATCTAAAAAACAAAGCAACAGAGCCTAGGGCACTTCCACTTATGGTCCTATAGCTTAGGGAAATTAAAATAAAAAAGACACAGCCACCCCAAAGTTTGGGACGCCTCTGTTTACAAGAACCTCGTTTACCGTACAAGTTCAATATCACAGAAAGTGAAAAATGGATAAAGAAATTTTGGTACTTACGTACAATGCAGTATCACTCAGCAATGAAATCTATGTCATCAGGCCCGTAGCAGCATAATGAGTGGATTCAGGTACGATGATTCTAACTGAAATAAGTCACACAGAAAAAGAAACATCATAAGATATCACTAATACACGGATTGTAAACTTGGCTACACAGGAACTGAATTACAGAACAGAACAGGGTCTCAAATTTAGAAAACCAACTTATGCTTGCTTAAGGGTAAAGGTGAGTTGGGGTGCTGCATAAAACCAGAGATTGAAATGAGCACAGATAAAGTTCCTTAAGCCAAATATGGAATAGACAAGAGCTACTCCTTGCTCAACGAAATGGACTCAACACCGCATATTAAACGCCTAAGAATGTACCTGACTAGTAAGTATCTTAAAACCTATGGATTGCTATGTCTCCGAAAGAGAATCAAGCATGTGTACAGGGGCATAAACGCAGCAGTGATAGGATTGGAGAGGTTCGGTGAGCAAATGAAGACCCTTTGAAGTCATATTGCATGGTACCCATTCCACGGGTTTCAACTACCCAGGTTTAAGGTATTCTTCCTTCAGCTAAAACATGCATGTGGAACCTAGAGTATGATCAACCATGTGATCGGGAGACGTGTTCAAATATGTCCCAGTTTTCGTACCCTGGTACTCGGGTGCAACATTCCACATGCTTTACTAACACTCTCCCGACTTGGAGAGTCAGTCCCTTTAACCTCCTGTTTGGCCCAGTTTGCAATTTCTGCGGAAGATGAACAGGAATAGCGAGAACCAATGAGAGACTACCTGGAGGTTTCTGAACGGGCAAATTTAACTCTCATTTCCCACCAGGAAGAGGAAATAACCAAAGGCTCAGCGTGCCGTGCCAGAACCAGATTAGGGCCTGAAGCCATCCTGCGGTGTTGCGGCCAGGTCACAAGAAAGCGAGTTGAAGAAAGGAGCTCAGGGGCACTGTAATTCACAAACCTGCAGAGTTATAAATGACAGCTATCGTCCAAAAATAGACTGAAGTAAGGCTGCCAAGAGGACTTGAAAGCGGGGCAGAATTGCAGGAAACCGATTTCAGGAGGTAGACTGGAATTGCATTGAAAGCATAGGAAAAGAGGCAGAACGTCCACAATGATGCACTTGGCCAAAAAGGGCGTATGCGTTTTTTCCTGAATATATTCAGGAAAAAACGCATACGCCCTTTTTGGCCAACCAAGCAAACTTGCAAAGGAAATCTGCACTACAATGAAGTCTCACTTCCCCCCGGTCAAAAGGGCCATCTGAAAAATGTATAAAATCCAGAAAGGCAGGACAGGCCATGGAGAACTGGGAGCCTTGTTATGCTGATGGGCGGGATGTAAATTGCCAACAGACACTCAGGAGAAGTGTATGGTGTTTCCTGAAACATCTAAAAAACAAAGCAACAGAGCCTAGGGCACTTCCACTTATGGTCCTATAGCTTAGGGAAATTAAAATCAAAAAGACACAGCCACCCCAAAGTTTGGGACGCCTCTGTTTACAAGAACCTCGTTTACCGTACAAGTTCAATATCACAGAAAGTGAAAAATGGATAAAGAACTTGTGGTACTTACGTACAATGCAGTATCACTCAGCAATGAAATCTATGTCATCAGGCCCGTAGCAGCATCATGAGTGGATTCAGGTACGATGATTCTAACTGAAATAAGTCACACAGAAAAAGAAACATCATAAGATATCACTAATACACGGAATGTAAACTTGGCTACACAGGAACTGAATTCCAAAACAGAACAGGTTCTCAAATTTAGAAAACCAACTTATGCTTGCTTAAGGGGAAAGGTGAGTTGGATTGCTGCATAAAACCAGAGATTGAAATGAGCACAGATAAAGTTCCTTAAGCCAAATATGGAATAGACAAGAGCTACTCCTTGCTCAACGAAATGGACTCAACACCGCATATTAAACGCCTAAGAATGTACCTGACTAGTAAGTATCTTAAAACCTAGGGATTGCTATGTCTCCGAAAGAGAATCAAGCATGTGTACAGGGGCATAAACGCAGCAGTGATAGGATTGGAGATTTTCGGTGAGCAAATGAAGACCCTTTGAAGTCATATTGCATGGTACCCATTCCACGGGTTTCAAATACCCAGGTTTAAGGTATTCTTCCTTCAGCTAAAACATGCATGTGGAACCTAGAGTATGATCAACCATGTGATCGGGAGACGTGTTCAAATATGTCTCAGTTTTCCTCCCCTGGTACTCGGGTGCAACATTCCAGACGCTTTACTAACACTCTCCCGACTTGGAGAGTCAGTCCCTTTAACCTCCTGTTTGGCCCAGTTTGCAATTTCTGCGGAAGATGAACAGGAATAGCGAGAACCAATGAGAGACTACCTGGAGGTTTCTGAACGGGCAAATTTAACTCTCATTTCCCACCAGGAAGAGGAATTAACCAAAGGCTCAGCGTGCCGTGCCGGAAACAGATTAGGGCCTGAAGCCATCCTGCGGTGTTGCGGCCAGCTCAAAAGAAAGCGAGTTGAAGAAAGGAGCTCAGGGGCACTGTAATTCACAAACCTGCAGAGTTATAAATGACAGCTATCCTCCAAAATACACTGAAGTAAGGCTGCCAAGAGGACTTGAAAGCGGGGCAGAATTGCAGGAAACCGATTTCAGGAGGTAGACTGGAATTGCATTGAAAGCATAGGAAAAGAGGCAGAACGTCCACAATGATGCACTTGGCCAAAAAGGGCGTATGCGTTTTTTCCTGAATATATTCAGGAAAAAACGCATACGCCCTTTTTGGCCAACCAAGCAAGCTTGCAAAGGAAATCTGCACTACAATGAAGTCTCACTTCCCCCAGTCAAAAGGGCCATCTGAAAAAAGTGTAAAATCCAGAAAGGCAGGACAGGCCATGGAGAACTGGGAGCCTTGTTATGCTGAAGGGCGGGATGTAAATTGCCAACAAACACTCGGGAGAAGTGTATGGTGTTTCCTGAAACATCTAAAAAACAAAGCAACAGAGCCTAGGGCACTTCCACTTATGGTCCTATAGCTTAGGGAATTTAAAATCAAAAAGACACAGCCACCCCAAAGTTTGGAACGGCTCTGTTTACAAGAACCTCGTTTACAGTACAAGTTCAACATTGAAGAAAGTGAAAAATGGATAAAAAAGTTGTGGTATTTACTTACAAAGCAATATCACTCAGCAATGAAATCTGTGTCATCAGGCCCGTAGCAGCACAGTGAGTGGATTCAGGTATGATGATTCTAATTGAAATAAGTGACACAGAAAAAGAAACATCATAAGATATCAGTAATACACGGAATGTAAACTTGGCTACACAGGAACTGAATTACAGAACAGAACAGGGTCTCAAATTTAGAAAACCAACTTATGCTTGCTTAAGGGTAAAGGTGAGTTGGGGTGCTGCATAAAACCAGAGATTGAAATGAGCACAGATAAAGTTCCTTAAGCCAAATATGGAATAGACAAGAGCTACTCCTTGCTCAACGAAATGGACTCAACACCGCATATTAAACGCCTAAGAATGTACCTGACTAGTAAGTATCTTAACACCTAGGGATTGCTATGTCTCCGAAAGAGAATCAAGCATGTGTACAGGGGCATAAACGCAGCAGTGATAGGATTGGAGAGGTTCGGTGAGCAAATGAAGACCCTTTGAAGTCATATTGCATGGTACCCATTCCACGGGTTTCAACTACCCAGGTTTAAGGTATTCTTCCTTCAGCTAAAACATGCATGTGGAACCTAGAGTATGATCAACCATGTGATCGGGAGACGTGTTCAAATATGTCCCAGTTTTCGTACCCTGGTACTCGGGTGCAACATTCCAGACGCTTTACTAACACTCTCCCGACTTGGAGAGTCAGCGCCTTTAACCTCCTGTTTGGCCCAGTTTGCAATTTCTGCGGAAGATGAACAGGAATAGCGAGAACCAATGAGAGGCTAGCTGGAGGTGTCTGGACTGGCAAATTTAACTCTCATTTCCCACCAGGAAGAGGAATTAACCAAAGGCTCAGTGTGCCGTGCCGGAAACAGATTAGGGCCTGAAGCCATCCTGCGGTGTTGCGGCCAGCTCAAAAGAAAGCGAGTTGAAGAAAGGAGCTCAGGGGCACTGTAATTCACAAACCTGCAGAGTTACAAATGACAGCTATCGTCCAAAAATACAGTGAAGTAAGGCTGCCAAGAGGACTTGAAAGCGGGGCAGAATTGCAGGAAACCGATTTCAGGAGGTAGACTGGAATTGCATTGAAAGCATAGGAAAAGAGGCAGAACGTCCACAATGATGCACTTGGCCAAAAAGGGCGTATGCGTTTTTTCCTGAATATATTCAGGAAAAAACGCATACGCCCTTTTTGGCCAACCAAGCAAACTTGCAAAGGAAATCTGCACTACAATGAAGTCTCACTTCCCCCCAGTGAAAAGGGCCATCTGAAAAAAGTGTAAAATCCAGAAAGGCAGGACAGGCCATGGAGAACTGGGAGCCTTGTTATGCTGATGGGCGGGATGTAAATTGCCAACAACCACTCGGGAGAAGTGTATGGTGTTTCCTGAAACATCTAAAAAACAAAGCAACAGAGCCTAGGGCACTTCCACTTATGGTCCTATAGCTTAGGGAAATTAAAATCAAAAAGACACAGCCACCCCAAAGTTTGGGACGCCTCTGTTTACAAGAACCTCGTTTACCGTACAAGTTCAATATCACAGAAAGTGAAAAATGGATAAAGAACTTGTGGTACTTACGTACAATGCAGTATCACTCAGCAATGAAATCTATGTCATCAGGCCCGTAGCAGCATCATGAGTGGATTCAGGTACGATGATTCTAACTGAAATAAGTCACACAGAAAAAGAAACATCATAAGATATCACTAATACACGGAATGTAAACTTGGCTACACAGGAACTGAATTCCAAAACAGAACAGGTTCTCAAATTTAGAAAACCAACTTATGCTTGCTTAAGGGGAAAGGTGAGTTGGATTGCTGCATAAAACCAGAGATTGAAATGAGCACAGATAAAGTTCCTTAAGCCAAATATGGAATAGACAAGAGCTACTCCTTGCTCAACGAAATGGACTCAACACCGCATATTAAACGCCTAAGAATGTACCTGACTAGTAAGTATCTTAAAACCTAGGGATTGCTATGTCTCCGAAAGAGAATCAAGCATGTGTACAGGGGCATAAACGCAGCAGTGATAGGATTGGAGATTTTCGGTGAGCAAATGAAGACCCTTTGAAGTCATATTGCATGGTACCCATTCCACGGGTTTCAAATACCCAGGTTTAAGGTATTCTTCCTTCAGCTAAAACATGCATGTGGAACCTAGAGTATGATCAACCATGTGATCGGGAGACGTGTTCAAATATGTCTCAGTTTTCCTCCCCTGGTACTCGGGTGCAACATTCCAGACGCTTTACTAACACTCTCCCGACTTGGAGAGTCAGTCCCTTTAACCTCCTGTTTGGCCCAGTTTGCAATTTCTGCGGAAGATGAACAGGAATAGCGAGAACCAATGAGAGACTACCTGGAGGTTTCTGAACGGGCAAATTTAACTCTCATTTCCCACCAGGAAGAGGAATTAACCAAAGGCTCAGCGTGCCGTGCCGGAAACAGATTAGGGCCTGAAGCCATCCTGCGGTGTTGCGGCCAGCTCAAAAGAAAGCGAGTTGAAGAAAGGAGCTCAGGGGCACTGTAATTCACAAACCTGCAGAGTTATAAATGACAGCTATCCTCCAAAATACACTGAAGTAAGGCTGCCAAGAGGACTTGAAAGCGGGGCAGAATTGCAGGAAACCGATTTCAGGAGGTAGACTGGAATTGCATTGAAAGCATAGGAAAAGAGGCAGAACGTCCACAATGATGCACTTGGCCAAAAAGGGCGTATGCGTTTTTTCCTGAATATATTCAGGAAAAAACGCATACGCCCTTTTTGGCCAACCAAGCAAGCTTGCAAAGGAAATCTGCACTACAATGAAGTCTCACTTCCCCCAGTCAAAAGGGCCATCTGAAAAAAGTGTAAAATCCAGAAAGGCAGGACAGGCCATGGAGAACTGGGAGCCTTGTTATGCTGAAGGGCGGGATGTAAATTGCCAACAAACACTCGGGAGAAGTGTATGGTGTTTCCTGAAACATCTAAAAAACAAAGCAACAGAGCCTAGGGCACTTCCACTTATGGTCCTATAGCTTAGGGAATTTAAAATCAAAAAGACACAGCCACCCCAAAGTTTGGAACGGCTCTGTTTACAAGAACCTCGTTTACAGTACAAGTTCAACATTGAAGAAAGTGAAAAATGGATAAAAAAGTTGTGGTATTTACTTACAAAGCAATATCACTCAGCAATGAAATCTGTGTCATCAGGCCCGTAGCAGCACAGTGAGTGGATTCAGGTATGATGATTCTAATTGAAATAAGTGACACAGAAAAAGAAACATCATAAGATATCAGTAATACACGGAATGTAAACTTGGCTACACAGGAACTGAATTACAGAACAGAACAGGGTCTCAAATTTAGAAAACCAACTTATGCTTGCTTAAGGGTAAAGGTGAGTTGGGGTGCTGCATAAAACCAGAGATTGAAATGAGCACAGATAAAGTTCCTTAAGCCAAATATGGAATAGACAAGAGCTACTCCTTGCTCAACGAAATGGACTCAACACCGCATATTAAACGCCTAAGAATGTACCTGACTAGTAAGTATCTTAACACCTAGGGATTGCTATGTCTCCGAAAGAGAATCAAGCATGTGTACAGGGGCATAAACGCAGCAGTGATAGGATTGGAGAGGTTCGGTGAGCAAATGAAGACCCTTTGAAGTCATATTGCATGGTACCCATTCCACGGGTTTCAACTACCCAGGTTTAAGGTATTCTTCCTTCAGCTAAAACATGCATGTGGAACCTAGAGTATGATCAACCATGTGATCGGGAGACGTGTTCAAATATGTCCCAGTTTTCGTACCCTGGTACTCGGGTGCAACATTCCAGACGCTTTACTAACACTCTCCCGACTTGGAGAGTCAGCGCCTTTAACCTCCTGTTTGGCCCAGTTTGCAATTTCTGCGGAAGATGAACAGGAATAGCGAGAACCAATGAGAGGCTAGCTGGAGGTGTCTGGACTGGCAAATTTAACTCTCATTTCCCACCAGGAAGAGGAATTAACCAAAGGCTCAGTGTGCCGTGCCGGAAACAGATTAGGGCCTGAAGCCATCCTGCGGTGTTGCGGCCAGCTCAAAAGAAAGCGAGTTGAAGAAAGGAGCTCAGGGGCACTGTAATTCACAAACCTGCAGAGTTACAAATGACAGCTATCGTCCAAAAATACAGTGAAGTAAGGCTGCCAAGAGGACTTGAAAGCGGGGCAGAATTGCAGGAAACCGATTTCAGGAGGTAGACTGGAATTGCATTGAAAGCATAGGAAAAGAGGCAGAACGTCCACAATGATGCACTTGGCCAAAAAGGGCGTATGCGTTTTTTCCTGAATATATTCAGGAAAAAACGCATACGCCCTTTTTGGCCAACCAAGCAAACTTGCAAAGGAAATCTGCACTACAATGAAGTCTCACTTCCCCCCAGTGAAAAGGGCCATCTGAAAAAAGTGTAAAATCCAGAAAGGCAGGACAGGCCATGGAGAACTGGGAGCCTTGTTATGCTGATGGGCGGGATGTAAATTGCCAACAACCACTCGGGAGAAGTGTATGGTGTTTCCTGAAACATCTAAAAAACAAAGCAACAGAGCCTAGGGCACTTCCACTTATGGTCCTATAGCTTAGGGAAATTAAAATCAAAAAGACACAGCCACCCCAAAGTTTGGGACGCCTCTGTTTACAAGAACCTCGTTTACCGTACAAGTTCAATATCACAGAAAGTGAAAAATGGATAAAGAACTTGTGGTACTTACGTACAATGCAGTATCACTCAGCAATGAAATCTATGTCATCAGGCCCGTAGCAGCATCATGAGTGGATTCAGGTACGATGATTCTAACTGAAATAAGTCACACAGAAAAAGAAACATCATAAGATATCACTAATACACGGAATGTAAACTTGGCTACACAGGAACTGAATTCCAAAACAGAACAGGTTCTCAAATTTAGAAAACCAACTTATGCTTGCTTAAGGGGAAAGGTGAGTTGGATTGCTGCATAAAACCAGAGATTGAAATGAGCACAGATAAAGTTCCTTAAGCCAAATATGGAATAGACAAGAGCTACTCCTTGCTCAACGAAATGGACTCAACACCGCATATTAAACGCCTAAGAATGTACCTGACTAGTAAGTATCTTAAAACCTAGGGATTGCTATGTCTCCGAAAGAGAATCAAGCATGTGTACAGGAGCATAAACGCAGCAGTGATAGGATTGGAGATTTTCGGTGAGCAAATGAAGACCCTTTGAAGTCATATTGCATGGTACCCATTCCACGGGTTTCAAATACCCAGGTTTAAGGTATTCTTCCTTCAGCTAAAACATGCATGTGGAACCTAGAGTATGATCAACCATGTGATCGGGAGACGTGTTCAAATATGTCTCAGTTTTCCTCCCCTGGTACTCGGGTGCAACATTCCAGACGCTTTACTAACACTCTCCCGACTTGGAGAGTCAGTCCCTTTAACCTCCTGTTTGGCCCAGTTTGCAATTTCTGCGGAAGATGAACAGGAATAGCGAGAACCAATGAGAGACTACCTGGAGGTTTCTGAACGGGCAAATTTAACTCTCATTTCCCACCAGGAAGAGGAAATAACCAAAGGCTCAGCGTGCCGTGCCGGAACCAGATTAGGGCCTGAAGCCATCCTGCGGTCTTGCGGCCAGGTCACAAGAAAGCGAGTTGAAGAAAGGAGCTCAGGGGCACTGTAATTCACAAACCTGCAGAGTTATAAATGACAGCTATCGTCCAAAAATAGACTGAAGTAAGGCTGCCAAGAGGACTTGAAAGCGGGGCAGAATTGCAGGAAACCGATTTCAGGAGGTAGACTGGAATTGCATTGAAAGCATAGGAAAAGAGGCAGAACGTCCACAATGATGCACTTGGCCAAAAAGGGCGTATGCGTTTTTTCCTGAATATATTCAGGAAAAAACGCATACGCCCTTTTTGGCCAACCAAGCAAGCTTGCAAAGGAAATCTGCACTACAATGAAGTCTCACTTCCCCCAGTCAAAAGGGCCATCTGAAAAAAGTGTAAAATCCAGAAAGGCAGGACAGGCCATGGAGAACTGGGAGCCTTGTTATGCTGAAGGGCGGGATGTAAATTGCCAACAAACACTCGGGAGAAGTGTATGGTGTTTCCTGAAACATCTAAAAAACAAAGCAACAGAGCCTAGGGCACTTCCACTTATGGTCCTATAGCTTAGGGAATTTAAAATCAAAAAGACACAGCCACCCCAAAGTTTCGAACGGCTCTGTTTACAAGAACCTCGTTTACAGTACAAGTTCAACATTGAAGAAAGTGAAAAATGGATAAACAGTTGTGGTATTTTCTTACAAAGCAATATCACTCAGCAATGAAATCTGTGTCATCAGGCCCTTAGCAGCACAATGAGTGGATTCAGGTATGATGATTCTAATTGAAATAAGTGACACAGAAAAAGAAACATCATAAGATATCAGTAATACACGGAATGTAAACTTGACAACACAGGAACTGAATTACAGAACAGAACAGGGTCTCAAATTTAGAAAACCAACTTATGCTTGCTTAAGGGGAAAGGTGAGTTGGATTGCTGCATAAAACCAGAGATTGAAATGAGCACAGATAAAGCTCCTTAAGCCAAATATGGAATAGACAAGAGCTACTCCTTGCTCAATGAAATGGACTCAACACCGCATATTAAACGCCTAAGAACGTACCTGACTAGTAAGTATCTTAAAACCTAGGGATTGCTATGTCTCCGAAAGAGAATCAAGCATGTGTACAGGGGCATAAACGCAGCAGTGATAGGATTGGAGAGGTTCGGTGAGCAAATGAAGACCCTTTGAAGTCATATTGCATGGTACCCATTCCACGGGTTTCAACTACCCAGGTTTAAGGTATTCTTCCTTCAGCTAAAACATGCATGTGGAACCTAGAGTATGATCAACCATGTGATCGGGAGACGTGTTCAAATATGTCTCAGTTTTCGTACCCTGGTACTCGGGTGCAACATTCCAGACGCTTTACTAACACTCTCCCGACTTGGAGAGTCAGTCCCTTTAACCTCCTGTTTGGCCCAGTTTGCAATTTCTGCGGAAGATGAACAGGAATAGCGAGAACAAATGAGAGGCTAGCTGGAGGTGTCTGGATGGGCAAATTTAACTCTCATTTCCCACCAGGAAGAGGAATTAACCAAAGGCTCAGCGTGCCGTGCCGGAACCAGATTAGGGCCTGAAGCCATCCTGCGGTGTTGCGGCCAGCTCACAAGAAAGCGAGTTGAAGAAAGGAGCTCAGGGGCACTGTAATTCACAAACCTGCAGAGTTATAAATGACAGCTATCCTCCAAAAATACACTGAAGTAAGGCTGCCAAGAGGACTTGAAAGCGGGGCAGAATTGCAGGAAACCGATTTCAGGAGGTAGACTGGAATTGCATTGAAAGCATAGGAAAAGAGGCAGAACGTCCACAATGATGCACTTGGCCAAAAAGGGCGTATGCGTTTTTTCCTGAATATATTCAGGAAAAAACGCATACGCCCTTTTTGGCCAACCAAGCAAGCTTGCAAAGGAAATCTGCACTACAATGAAGTCTCACTTCCCCCGGTCAAAAGGGCCATCTGAAAAAAGTGTAAAATCCAGAAAGGCAGGACAGGCCATGGAGAACTGGGAGCCTTGTTATGCTGAAGGGCGGGATGTAAATTGCCAACAAACACTCGGGAGAAGTGTATGGTGTTTCCTGAAACATCTAAAAAACAAAGCAACAGAGCCTAGGGCACTTCCACTTATGGTCCTATAGCTTAGGGAATTTAAAATCAAAAAGACACAGCCACCCCAAAGTTTGGAACGGCTCTGTTTACAAGAACCTCGTTTACAGTACAAGTTCAACATTGAAGAAAGTGAAAAATGGATAAAAAAGTTGTGGTATTTACTTACAAAGCAATATCACTCAGCAATGAAATCTGTGTCATCAGGCCCTTAGCAGCACAATGAGTGGATTCAGGTATGATGATTCTAATTGAAATAAGTGACACAGAAAAAGAAACATCATAAGATATCAGTAATACACGGAATGTAAACTTGGCTACACAGGAACTGAATTACAGAACAGAACAGGGTCTCAAATTTAGAAAACCAACTTATGCTTGCTTAAGGGTAAAGGTGAGTTGGGGTGCTGCATAAAACCAGAGATTGAAATGAGCACAGATAAAGTTCCTTAAGCCAAATATGGAATAGACAAGAGCTACTCCTTGCTCAACGAAATGGACTCAACACCGCATATTAAACGCCTAAGAATGTACCTGACTAGTAAGTATCTTAAAACCTAGGGATTGCTATGTCTCCGAAAGAGAATCAAGCATGTGTACAGGGGCATAAACGCAGCAGTGATAGGATTGGAGAGGTTCGGTGAGCAAATGAAGACCCTTTGAAGTCATATTGCATGGTACCCATTCCACGGGTTTCAACTACCCAGGTTTAAGGTATTCTTCCTTCAGCTAAAACATGCATGTGGAACCTAGAGTATGATCAACCATGTGATCGGGAGACGTGTTCAAATATGTCCCAGTTTTCGTACCCTGGTACTCGGGTGCAACATTCCAGACGCTTTACTAACACTCTCCCGACTTGGAGAGTCAGCGCCTTTAACCTCCTGTTTGGCCCAGTTTGCAATTTCTGCGGAAGATGAACAGGAATAGCGAGAACCAATGAGAGGCTAGCTGGAGGTGTCTGGACGGGCAAATTTAACTCTCATTTCCCACCAGGAAGAGGAATTAACCAAAGGCTCAGTGTGCCGTGCCGGAAACAGATCAGGGCCTGAAGCCATCCTGCGGTGTTGCGGCCAGCTCAAAAGAAAGCGAGTTGAAGAAAGGAGCTCAGGGGCACTGTAATTCACAAACCTGCAGAGTTACAAATGACAGCTATCGTCCAAAAATACACTGAAGTAAGGCTGCCAAGAGGACTTGAAAGCGGGGCAGAATTGCAGGAAACCGATTTCAGGAGGTAGACTGGAATTGCATTGAAAGCATAGGAAAAGAGGCAGAACGTCCACAATGATGCACTTGGCCAAAAAGGGCGTATGCGTTTTTTCCTGAATATATTCAGGAAAAAACGCATACGTCCTTTTTGGCCAACCAAGCAAACTTGCAAAGGAAATCTGCACTACAATGAAGTCTCACTTCCCCCCAGTGAAAAGGGCCATCTGAAAAAAGTGTAAAATCCAGAAAGGCAGGACAGGCCATGGAGAACTGGGAGCCTTGTTATGCTGATGGGCGGGATGTAAATTGCCAACAACCACTCGGGAGAAGTGTATGGTGTTTCCTGAAACATCTAAAAAACAAAGCAACAGAGCCTAGGGCACTTCCACTTATGGTCCTATAGCTTAGGGAAATTAAAATCAAAAAGACACAGCCACCCCAAAGTTTGGGACGCCTCTGTTTACAAGAACCTCGTTTACCGTACAAGTTCAATATCACAGAAAGTGAAAAATGGATAAAGAAATTTTGGTACTTACGTACAATGCAGTATCACTCAGCAATGAAATCTATGTCATCAGGCCCGTAGCAGCATAATGAGTGGATTCAGGTACGATGATTCTAACTGAAATAAGTCACACAGAAAAAGAAACATCATAAGATATCACTAATACACGGATTGTAAACTTGGCTACACAGGAACTGAATTACAGAACAGAACAGGGTCTCAAATTTAGAAAACCAACTTATGCTTGCTTAAGGGTAAAGGTGAGTTGGGGTGCTGCATAAAACCAGAGATTGAAATGAGCACAGATAAAGTTCCTTAAGCCAAATATGGAATAGACAAGAGCTACTCCTTGCTCAACGAAATGGACTCAACACCGCATATTAAACGCCTAAGAATGTACCTGACTAGTAAGTATCTTAAAACCTATGGATTGCTATGTCTCCGAAAGAGAATCAAGCATGTGTACAGGGGCATAAACGCAGCAGTGATAGGATTGGAGAGGTTCGGTGAGCAAATGAAGACCCTTTGAAGTCATATTGCATGGTACCCATTCCACGGGTTTCAACTACCCAGGTTTAAGGTATTCTTCCTTCAGCTAAAACATGCATGTGGAACCTAGAGTATGATCAACCATGTGATCGGGAGACGTGTTCAAATATGTCCCAGTTTTCGTACCCTGGTACTCGGGTGCAACATTCCACATGCTTTACTAACACTCTCCCGACTTGGAGAGTCAGTCCCTTTAACCTCCTGTTTGGCCCAGTTTGCAATTTCTGCGGAAGATGAACAGGAATAGCGAGAACCAATGAGAGACTACCTGGAGGTTTCTGAACGGGCAAATTTAACTCTCATTTCCCACCAGGAAGAGGAAATAACCAAAGGCTCAGCGTGCCGTGCCGGAACCAGATTAGGGCCTGAAGCCATCCTGCGGTGTTGCGGCCAGGTCACAAGAAAGCGAGTTGAAGAAAGGAGCTCAGGGGCACTGTAATTCACAAACCTGCAGAGTTATAAATGACAGCTATCGTCCAAAAATAGACTGAAGTAAGGCTGCCAAGAGGACTTGAAAGCGGGGCAGAATTGCAGGAAACCGATTTCAGGAGGTAGACTGGAATTGCATTGAAAGCATAGGAAAAGAGGCAGAACGTCCACAATGATGCACTTGGCCAAAAAGGGCGTATGCGTTTTTTCCTGAATATATTCAGGAAAAAACGCATACGCCCTTTTTGGCCAACCAAGCAAACTTGCAAGGGAAATCTGCACTACAATGAAGTCTCACTTCCCCCCGGTCAAAAGGGCCATCTGAAAAATGTATAAAATCCAGAAAGGCAGGACAGGCCATGGAGAACTGGGAGCCTTGTTATGCTGATGGGCGGGATGTAAATTGCCAACAGACACTCAGGAGAAGTGTATGGTGTTTCCTGAAACATCTAAAAAACAAAGCAACAGAGCCTAGGGCACTTCCACTTATGGTCCTATAGTTTAGGGAAATTAAAATCAAAAAGACACAGCCACCCCAAAGTTTGGGACGCCTCTGTTTACAAGAACCTCGTTTACCGTACAAGTTCAATATCACAGAAAGTGAAAAATGGATAAAGAACCTGTGGTACTTACGTACAATGCAGTATCACTCAGCAATGAAATCTATGTCATCAGGCCCGTAGCAGCATCATGAGTGGATTCAGGTACGATGATTCTAACTGAAATAAGTCACACAGAAAAAGAAACATCATAAGATATCACTAATACACGGAATGTAAACTTGGCTACACAGGAACTGAATTCCAAAACAGAACAGGTTCTCAAATTTAGAAAACCAACTTATGCTTGCTTAAGGGGAAAGGTGAGTTGGATTGCTGCATAAAACCAGAGATTGAAATGAGCACAGATAAAGTTCCTTAAGCCAAATATGGAATAGACAAGAGCTACTCCTTGCTCAACGAAATGGACTCAACACCGCATATTAAACGCCTAAGAATGTACCTGACTAGTAAGTATCTTAAAACCTAGGGATTGCTATGTCTCCGAAAGAGAATCAAGCATGTGTACAGGGGCATAAACGCAGCAGTGATAGGATTGGAGAGGTTCGGTGAGCAAATAAAGACCCTTTGAAGTCATATTGCATGGTACCCATTCCACGGGTTTCAAATACCCAGGTTTAAGGTATTCTTCCTTCAGCTAAAACATGCATGTGGAACCTAGAGTATGATCAACCATGTGATCGGGAGACGTGTTCAAATATGTCTCAGTTTTCCTCCCCTGGTACTCGGGTGCAACATTCCAGACGCTTTACTAACACTCTCCCGACTTGGAGAGTCAGTCCCTTTAACCTCCTGTTTGGCCCAGTTTGCAATTTCTGCGGAAGATGAACAGGAATAGCGAGAACCAATGAGAGACTACCTGGAGGTTTCTGAACGGGCAAATTTAACTCTCATTTCCCACCAGGAAGAGGAAATAACCAAAGGCTCAGCGTGCCGTGCCGGAACCAGATTAGGGCCTGAAGCCATCCTGCGGTGTTGCGGCCAGGTCACAAGAAAGCGAGTTGAAGAAAGGAGCTCAGGGGCACTGTAATTCACAAACCTGCAGAGTTATAAATGACAGCTATCGTCCAAAAATAGACTGAAGTAAGGCTGCCAAGAGGACTTGAAAGCGGGGCAGAATTGCAGGAAACCGATTTCAGGAGGTAGACTGGAATTGCATTGAAAGCATAGGAAAAGAGGCAGAACGTCCACAATGATGCACTTGGCCAAAAAGGGCGTATGCGTTTTTTCCTGAATATATTCAGGAAAAAACGCATACGCCCTTTTTGGCCAACCAAGCAAGCTTGCAAAGGAAATCTGCACTACAATGAAGTCTCACTTCCCCCAGTCAAAAGGGCCATCTGAAAAAAGTGTAAAATCCAGAAAGGCAGGACAGGCCATGGAGAACTGGGAGCCTTGTTATGCTGAAGGGCGGGATGTAAATTGCCAACAAACACTCGGGAGAAGTGTATGGTGTTTCCTGAAACATCTAAAAAACAAAGCAACAGAGCCTAGGGCACTTCCACTTATGGTCCTATAGCTTAGGGAATTTAAAATCAAAAAGACACAGCCACCCCAAAGTTTCGAACGGCTCTGTTTACAAGAACCTCGTTTACAGTACAAGTTCAACATTGAAGAAAGTGAAAAATGGATAAACAGTTGTGGTATTTTCTTACAAAGCAATATCACTCAGCAATGAAATCTGTGTCATCAGGCCCTTAGCAGCACAATGAGTGGATTCAGTTATGATGATTCTAATTGAAATAAGTGACACAGAAAAAGAAACATCATAAGATATCAGTAATACACGGAATGTAAACTTGACTACACAGGAACTGAATTACAGAACAGAACAGGGTCTCAAATTTAGAAAACCAACTTATGCTTGCTTAAGGGTAAAGGTGAGTTGGGGTGCTGCATAAAACCAGAGATTGAAATGAACACAGATAAAGTTCCTTAAGCCAAATATGGAATAGACAAGAGCTACTCCTTGCTCAACGAAATGGACTCAACACCGCATATTAAACGCCTAAGAATGTACCTGACTAGTAAGTATCTTAAAACCTAGGGATTGCTATGTCTCCGAAAGAGAATCAAGCATGTGTACAGGGGCATAAACGCAGCAGTGATAGGATTGGAGAGGTTCGGTGAGCAAATGAAGACCCTTTGAAGTCATATTGCATGGTACCCATTCCACGGGTTTCAACTACCCAGGTTTAAGGTATTCTTCCTTCAGCTAAAACATGCATGTGGAACCTAGAGTATGATCAACCATGTGATCGGGAGACGTGTTCAAATATGTCCCAGTTTTCGTACCCTGGTACTCGGGTGCAACATTCCAGACGCTTTACTAACACTCTCCCGACTTGGAGAGTCAGCGCCTTTAACCTCCTGTTTGGCCCAGTTTGCAATTTCTGCGGAAGATGAACAGGAATAGCGAGAACCAATGAGAGGCTAGCTGGAGGTGTCTGGACGGGCAAATTTAACTCTCATTTCCCACCAGGAAGAGGAATTAACCAAAGGCTCAGTGTGCCGTGCCGGAAACAGATTAGGGCCTGAAGCCATCCTGCGGTGTTGCGGCCAGCTCAAAAGAAAGCGAGTTGAAGAAAGGAGCTCAGGGGCACTGTAATTCACAAACCTGCAGAGTTACAAATGACAGCTATCGTCCAAAAATACACTGAAGTAAGGCTGCCAAGAGGACTTGAAAGCGGGGCAGAATTGCAGGAAACCGATTTCAGGAGGTAGACTGGAATTGCATTGAAAGCATAGGAAAAGAGGCAGAACGTCCACAATGATGCACTTGGCCAAAAAGGGCGTATGCGTTTTTCCTGAATATATTCAGGAAAAAACGCATACGTCCTTTTTGGCCAACCAAGCAAACTTGCAAAGGAAATCTGCACTACAATGAAGTCTCACTTCCCCCCAGTGAAAAGGGCCATCTGAAAAAAGTGTAAAATCCAGAAAGGCAGGACAGGCCATGGAGAACTGGGAGCCTTGTTATGCTGATGGGCGGGATGTAAATTGCCAACAACCACTCGGGAGAAGTGTATGGTGTTTCCTGAAACATCTAAAAAACAAAGCAACAGAGCCTAGGGCACTTCCACTTATGGTCCTATAGCTTAGGGAAATTAAAATCAAAAAGACACAGCCACCCCAAAGTTTGGGACGCCTCTGTTTACAAGAACCTCGTTTACCGTACAAGTTCAATATCACAGAAAGTGAAAAATGGATAAAGAAATTTTGGTACTTACGTACAATGCAGTATCACTCAGCAATGAAATCTATGTCATCAGGCCCGTAGCAGCATAATGAGTGGATTCAGGTACGATGATTCTAACTGAAATAAGTCACACAGAAAAAGAAACATCATAAGATATCACTAATACACGGATTGTAAACTTGGCTACACAGGAACTGAATTACAGAACAGAACAGGGTCTCAAATTTAGAAAACCAACTTATGCTTGCTTAAGGGTAAAGGTGAGTTGGGGTGCTGCATAAAACCAGAGATTGAAATGAGCACAGATAAAGTTCCTTAAGCCAAATATGGAATAGACAAGAGCTACTCCTTGCTCAACGAAATGGACTCAACACCGCATATTAAACGCCTAAGAATGTACCTGACTAGTAAGTATCTTAAAACCTATGGATTGCTATGTCTCCGAAAGAGAATCAAGCATGTGTACAGGGGCATAAACGCAGCAGTGATAGGATTGGAGAGGTTCGGTGAGCAAATGAAGACCCTTTGAAGTCATATTGCATGGTACCCATTCCACGGGTTTCAACTACCCAGGTTTAAGGTATTCTTCCTTCAGCTAAAACATGCATGTGGAACCTAGAGTATGATCAACCATGTGATCGGGAGACGTGTTCAAATATGTCCCAGTTTTCGTACCCTGGTACTCGGGTGCAACATTCCACATGCTTTACTAACACTCTCCCGACTTGGAGAGTCAGTCCCTTTAACCTCCTGTTTGGCCCAGTTTGCAATTTCTGCGGAAGATGAACAGGAATAGCGAGAACCAATGAGAGACTACCTGGAGGTTTCTGAACGGGCAAATTTAACTCTCATTTCCCACCAGGAAGAGGAAATAACCAAAGGCTCAGCGTGCCGTGCCGGAACCAGATTAGGGCCTGAAGCCATCCTGCGGTGTTGCGGCCAGGTCACAAGAAAGCGAGTTGAAGAAAGGAGCTCAGGGGCACTGTAATTCACAAACCTGCAGAGTTATAAATGACAGCTATCGTCCAAAAATAGACTGAAGTAAGGCTGCCAAGAGGACTTGAAAGCGGGGCAGAATTGCAGGAAACCGATTTCAGGAGGTAGACTGGAATTGCATTGAAAGCATAGGAAAAGAGGCAGAACGTCCACAATGATGCACTTGGCCAAAAAGGGCGTATGCGTTTTTTCCTGAATATATTCAGGAAAAAACGCATACGCCCTTTTTGGCCAACCAAGCAAACTTGCAAAGGAAATCTGCACTACAATGAAGTCTCACTTCCCCCCGGTCAAAAGGGCCATCTGAAAAATGTATAAAATCCAGAAAGGCAGGACAGGCCATGGAGAACTGGGAGCCTTGTTATGCTGATGGGCGGGATGTAAATTGCCAACAGACACTCGGGAGAAGTGTATGGTGTTTCCTGAAACATCTAAAAAACAAAGCAACAGAGCCTAGGGCACTTCCACTTATGGTCCTATAGCTTAGGGAAATTAAAATCAAAATGACACAGCCACCCCAAAGTTTGGGACGCCTCTGTTTACAAGAACCTCGTTTACCGTACAAGTTCAATATCACAGAAAGTGAAAAATGGATAAAGAACTTGTGGTACTTACGTACAATGCAGTATCACTCAGCAATGAAATCTATGTCATCAGGCCCGTAGCAGCATCATGAGTGGATTCAGGTACGATGATTCTAACTGAAATAAGTCACACAGAAAAAGAAACATCATAAGATATCACTAATACACGGAATGTAAACTTGGCTACACAGGAACTGAATTCCAAAACAGAACAGGTTCTCAAATTTAGAAAACCAACTTATGCTTGCTTAAGGGGAAAGGTGAGTTGGGGTGCTGCATAAAACCAGAGATTGAAATGAGCACAGATAAAGTTCCTTAAGCCAAATATGGAATAGACAAGAGCTACTCCTTGCTCAACGAAATGGACTCAACACCGCATATTAAACGCCTAAGAATGTACCTGACTAGTAAGTATCTTAAAACCTAGGGATTGCTATGTCTCCGAAAGAGAATCAAGCATGTGTACAGGGGCATAAACGCAGCAGTGATAGGATTGGAGATTTTCGGTGAGCAAATGAAGACCCTTTGAAGTCATATTGCATGGTACCCATTCCACGGGTTTCAAATACCCAGGTTTAAGGTATTCTTCCTTCAGCTAAAACATGCATGTGGAACCTAGAGTATGATCAACCATGTGATCGGGAGACGTGTTCAAATATGTCTCAGTTTTCCTCCCCTGGTACTCGGGTGCAACATTCCAGACGCTTTACTAACACTCTCCCGACTTGGAGAGTCAGTCCCTTTAACCTCCTGTTTGGCCCAGTTTGCAATTTCTGCGGAAGATGAACAGGAATAGCGAGAACCAATGAGAGACTACCTGGAGGTTTCTGAACGGGCAAATTTAACTCTCATTTCCCACCAGGAAGAGGAAATAACCAAAGGCTCAGCGTGCCGTGCCGGAACCAGATTAGGGCCTGAAGCCATCCTGCGGTGTTGCGGCCAGGTCACAAGAAAGCGAGTTGAAGAAAGGAGCTCAGGGGCACTGTAATTCACAAACCTGCAGAGTTATAAATGACAGCTATCGTCCAAAAATAGACTGAAGTAAGGCTGCCAAGAGGACTTGAAAGCGGGGCAGAATTGCAGGAAACCGATTTCAGGAGGTAGACTGGAATTGCATTGAAAGCATAGGAAAAGAGGCAGAACGTCCACAATGATGCACTTGGCCAAAAAGGGCGTATGCGTTTTTTCCTGAATATATTCAGGAAAAAACGCATACGCCCTTTTTGGCCAACCAAGCAAGCTTGCAAAGGAAATCTGCACTACAATGAAGTCTCACTTCCCCCAGTCAAAAGGGCCATCTGAAAAAAGTGTAAAATCCAGAAAGGCAGGACAGGCCATGGAGAACTGGGAGCCTTGTTATGCTGAAGGGCGGGATGTAAATTGCCAACAAACACTCGGGAGAAGTGTATGGTGTTTCCTGAAACATCTAAAAAACAAAGCAACAGAGCCTAGGGCACTTCCACTTATGGTCCTATAGCTTAGGGAATTTAAAATCAAAAAGACACAGCCACCCCAAAGTTTCGAACGGCTCTGTTTACAAGAACCTCGTTTACAGTACAAGTTCAACATTGAAGAAAGTGAAAAATGGATAAACAGTTGTGGTATTTTCTTACAAAGCAATATCACTCAGCAATGAAATCTGTGTCATCAGGCCCTTAGCAGCACAATGAGTGGATTCAGGTATGATGATTCTAACTGAAATAAGTCACACAGAAAAAGAAACATCATAAGATATCAGTAATACACGGAATGTAAACTTGGCTACACAGGAACTGAATTACAGAACAGAACAGGGTCTCAAATTTAGAAAACCCACTTATGCTTGCTTAAGGGGAAAGGTGAGTTGGGGTGCTGCATAAAACCAGAGATTGAAATGAGCACAGATAAAGTTCCTTAAGCCAAATATGGAATAGACAAGAGCTACTCCTTGCTCAACGAAATGGACTCAACACCCCATATTAAACGCCTAAGAATGTACCTGACTAGTAAGTATCTTAAAACCTATGGATTGCTATGTCTCCGAAAGAGAATCAAGCATGTGTACAGGGGCATAAACGCAGCAGTGATAGGATTGGAGAGGTTCGGTGAGCAAATGAAGACCCTTTGAAGTCATATTGCATGGTACCCATTCCACGGGTTTCAACTACCCAGGTTTAAGGTATTCTTCCTTCAGCTAAAACATGCATGTGGAACCTAGAGTATGATCAACCATGTGATCGGGAGACGTGTTCAAATATGTCCCAGTTTTCGTACCCTGGTACTCGGGTGCAACATTCCAGACGCTTTACTAACACTCTCCCGACTTGGAGAGTCAGTCCCTTTAACCTCCTGTTTGGCCCAGTTTGCAATTTCTGCGGAAGATGAACAGGAATAGCGAGAACCAATGAGAGGCTAGCTGGAGGTGTCTGGACGGGCAAATTTAACTCTCATTTCCCACCAGGAAGAGGAATTAACCAAAGGCTCAGCGTGCCGTTCCGGAACCAGATTAGGGCCTGAAGCCATCCTGCGGTGTTGCGGCCAGCTCAAAAGAAAGGGAGTTGAAGAAAGGAGCTCAGGGGCACTGTAATTCACAAACCTGCAGAGTTATAAATGACAGCTATCGTCCAAAAATAGACTGAAGTAAAGCTGCCAAGAGGACTTGAAAGCGGGGCAGAATTGCAGGAATCTGATTTCAGAAGGTAGACTGGAATTGCATTGAAAGCATAGGAAAAGAGGCAGAACGTCCACAATGATGCACTTGGCCAAAAAGGGCGTATGCGTTTTTTCCTGAATATATTCAGGAAAAAACGCATACGCACTTTTTGGCCAACCAAGCAAGCTTGCAAAGGAAATCTGCACTACAATGAAGTCTCACTTCCCCCCGGTCAAAAGGGCCATCTGAAAAAAGTGTAAAATCCAGAAAGGCAGGACAGGCCATGGAGAACTGGGAGCCTTGTTATGCTGATGGGCGGGATGTAAATTACCAACAGACACTCAGGAGAAGTGTATGGTGTTTCCTGAAACATCTAAAAAACAAAGCAACAGAGCCTAGGGCACTGCCACTTATGGTCCTATAGCTTAGGGAAATTAAAATCAAAAAGACACAGCCACCCCAAAGTTTGGGACGCCTCTGTTTACAAGAACCTCGTTTACAGTACAAGTTCAACATCGCAGAAAGTGAAAAATGGATAAAGAAGTTGTGGTATTTACTTACAAAGCAATATCACTCAGCAATGAAATCTATGTCATCAGGCCCTTAGGAGCACAATGAGTGGATTCAGGTATGATGATTCTAACTGAAATAAGTCACACAGAAAAAGACACATCATAAGTTATCAGTAATAAACGGAATGTAAACTTGGCTACACAGGAACTGAATTACAGAACAGAACAGGGTCTCAAATTTAGAAAACCAACTTATGCTTGCTTAAGGGGAAAGGTGAGTTGGGGTGCTGCATAAAACCAGAGATTGAAATGAGCACAGATAAAGTTCCTTAAGTCAAATATGGAATAGACAAGAGCTACTCCTTGCTCAACGAAATGGACTCAACACCGCATATTAAACGCCTAAGAATGTACCTGACTAGTAAGTATCTTAAAACCTATGGATTGCTATGTCTCCGAAAGAGAATCAAGCATGTGTACAGGGGCATAAACGCAGCAGTGATAGGATTGGAGAGGTTCGGTGAGCAAATGAAGACCCTTTGAAGTCATATTGCATGGTACCCATTCCACGGGTTTCAACTACCCAGGTTTTAGGTATTCTTCCTTCAGCTAAAACATGCATGTGGAACCTAGAGTATGATCAACCATGTGATCGGGAGACGTGTTCAAATATGTCTCAGTTTTCCTCCCCTGGTACTCGGGTGCAACATTCCAGACGCTTTACTAACACTCTCCCCACTTGGAGAGTCAGTCCCTTTAACTTCCTGTTTGGCCCAGTTTGCAATTTCTGTGGAAGATGAACAGGAATAGCGAGAACCAATGAGAGGCTAGCTGGAGGTGTCTGGACGGGCAAATTTAACTCTCATTTCCCACCAGGAAGAGGAAATAACCAAAGGCTCAGCATGCCGTACCGGAACCAGATTAGGGCCTGAAGCCATCCTGCGGTGTTGCGGCCAGCTCAAAAGAAAGCGAGTTGAAGAAAGGAGCTCAGGGGCACTGTAATTCACAAACCTGCAGAGTTATAAATGACAGCTATCGTCCAAAAATAGACTGAAGTAAGGCTGCCAAGAGGACTTGAAAGCGGGTCAGAATTGCAGGTAACCGATTTCAGAAGGTAGACAGGAACTGCATTGAAAGCATAGGAAAAGAGGCAGAACGTCCACAATGATGCACTTGGCCAAAAAGGGCGTATGCGTTTTTTCCTGAATATATTCAGGAAAAAACGCATACGCCCTTTTTGGCCAACCAAGCAAGCTTCCAAAGGAAATCTGCACTACAATGAAGTCTCAATTCCCCCCGGTCAAAAGGGCCATCTGAAAAAAGTGTAAAATCCAGAAAGGCAGGACAGGCCATGGAGAACTGGGAGCCTTGTTATGCTGATGGGCGGGATGTAAATTACCAACAGACACTCAGGAGAAGTGTATGGTGTTTCCTGAAACATCTAAAAAACAAAGCAACAGAGCCTAGGGCACTGCCACTTATGGTCCTATAGCTTAGGGAAATTAAAATCAAAAAGACACAGCCACCCCAAAGTTTGGGACGCCTCTGTTTACAAGAACCTCGTTTACAGTACAAGTTCAACATCGCAGAAAGTGAAAAATGGATAAAGAAGTTGTGGTATTTACTTACAAAGCAATATCACTCAGCAATGAAATCTATGTCATCAGGCCCTTAGGAGCACAATGAGTGGATTCAGGTATGATGATTCTAACTGAAATAAGTCACACAGAAAAAGAAACATCATAAGATATCAGTAATACACGGAATGTAAAGTTGGCTACACAGGAACTGAATTCCAAAACAGAACAGTGTCTCAAATTTAAAAAACCAACTTATGCTTGCTTAAGGGGAAAGGTGAGCTGGGGTGCTGCATAAAACCAGAGATTGAAATGAGCACAGATAAAGTTCCTTAAGCCAAATATGGAATAGACAAGAGCTACTCCTTGCTCAATGAAATGGACTCAACACCGCATATTAAACGCCTAAGAATGTACCTGACTAGTAAGTATCTTAAAACCTATGGATTGCTATGTCTCCGAAAGAGAATCAAGCATGTGTACAGGGCATAAACGCAGCAGTGATAGGATTGGAGAGGTTCGGTGAGCAAATGAAGACCCTTTGAAGTCATATTGCATGGTACCCATTCCACGGGTTTCAACTACCCAGGTTTAAGGTATTCTTCCTTCAGCTAAAACATGCATGTGGAACCTAGAGTATGATCAACCATGTGATCGGGAGACGTGTTCAAATATGTCCCAGTTTTCGTACCCTGGTACTCGGGTGCAACATTCCAGACGCTTTACTAACACTCTCCCGACTTGGAGAGTCAGTCCCTTTAACCTCCTGTTTGGCCCAGTTTGCAATTTCTGCGGAAGATGAACAGGAATAGCGAGAATCAATGAGAGGCTAGCTGAAGGTGTCTGGACGGGCAAATTTAACTCTCATTTCCGACCAGGAAGAGGAATTAACCAAAGGCTCAGCGTGCCGTGCCGGAACCAGATTAGGGCCTGAAGCCATCCTGCGGTGTTGCGGCCAGGTCACAAGAAAGCGAGTTGAAGAAAGGAGCTCAGGGGCACTGTAATTCACAAACCTGCAGAGTTATAAATGACAGCTATCGTCCAAAAATAGACTGAAGTAAGGCTGCCAAGAGGACTTGAAAGCGGGGCAGAATTGCAGGAAACCGATTTCAGGAGGTAGACTGGAATTGCATTGAAAGCATAGGAAAAGAGGCAGAACGTCCACAATGATGCACTTGGCCAAAAAGGGCGTATGCGTTTTTTCCTGAATATATTCAGGAAAAAACGCATACGCCCTTTTTGGCCAACCAAGCAAGCTTGCAAAGGAAATCTGCACTACAATGAAGTCTCACTTCCCCCCGGTCAAAAGGGCCATCTGAAAAAAGTGTAAAATCCAGAAAGGCAGGACAGGCCATGGAGAACTGGGAGCCTTGTTATGCTGATGGGCGGGATGTAAATTGCCAACAGACACTCAGGAGAAGTGTATGGTGTTTCCTGAAACATCTAAAAAACAAAGCAACAGAGCCTAGGGCACTTCCACTTATGGTCCTATAGCTTAGGGAAATTAAAATCAAAAAGACACAGCCACCCCAAAGTTTGGGACGCCTCTGTTTACAAGAACCTCGTTTACAGTACAAGTTCAACATCGCAGAAAGTGAAAAATGGATAAAGAAGTTGTGGTATTTACTTATAAAGCAATATCACTCAGCAATGAAATCTATGTCATCAGGCCCTTAGCAGCACAATGAGTGGATTCAGGTATGATGATTCTAACTGAAATAAGTCACACAGAAAAAGAAACATCATAAGATATCAGTAATACACGGAATGTAAACTTGGCTACACAGGAACTGAATTACAGAACAGAACAGGGTCTCAAATTTAGAAAACCAACTTATGCTTGCTTAAGGGGAAAGGTGAGTTGGGGTGCTGCATAAACCCAGAGATTGAAATGAGCACAGATAAAGTTCCTTAAGCCAAATATGGAATAGACAAGAGCTACTCCTTGCTCAACGAAATGGACTCAACACCCCATATTAAACGCCTAAGAATGTACCTGACTAGTAACTATCTTAAAACCTATGGATTGCTATGTCTCCAAAAGAGAATCAAGCATGTGTACAGGGGCATAAACGCAGCAGTGATAGGATTGGAGAGGTTCGGTGAGCAAATGAAGACCCTTTGAAGTCATATTGCATGGTACCCATTCCACGGGTTTCAAATACACAGGTTTAAGGTATTCTTCCTTCAGCTAAAACATGCATGTGGAACCCAAGTATGATCAACCATGTGAACGGGAGACGTGTTCAAATATGTCTCAGTTTTCCTCCCCTGGTACTCGGGTGCAACATTCCAGACGCTTTACTAACACTCTCCCCACTTGGAGAGTCAGTCCCTTTAACTTCCTGTTTGGCCCAGTTTGCAATTTCTGTGGAAGATGAACAGGAATAGCGAGAACCAATGAGAGACTAGCTGGAGGTGTCTGGACGGGCAAATTTAACTCTCATTTCCCACCAGGAAGAGGAATTAACCAAAGGCTCAGCGTGCCGTGCCGGAACCAGATTAGGGCCTGAAGCCATCCTGCGGTGTTGCGGCCAGCTCAAAAGAAAGCGAGTTGAAGAAAGGAGCTCAGGGGCACTGTAATTCACAAACCTGCAGAGTTATAAATGACAGCTATCGTCCAAAAATAGACTGAAGTAAGGCTGCCAAGAGGACTTGAAAGCGGGGCAGAATTGCAGGAAACCGATTTCAGGAGGTAGACTGGAATTGCATTGAAAGCATAGGAAAAGAGGCAGAACGTCCACAATGATGCACTTGGCCAAAAAGGGCGTATGCGTTTTTTCCTGAATATATTCAGGAAAAAACGCATACGCCCTTTTTGGCCAACCAAGCAAGCTTGCAAAGGAAATCTGCACTACAATGAAGTCTCACTTCTCCCAGTCAAAAGGGCCATCTGAAAAAAGTGTAAAATCCAGAAAGGCAGGACAGGCCATGGAGAACTGGGAGCCTTGTTATGCTGAAGGGCGGGATGTAAATTGCCAACAAACACTCGGGAGAAGTGTATGGTGTTTCCTGAAACATCTAAAAAACAAAGCAACAGAGCCTAGGGCACTTCCACTTATGGTCCTATAGCTTAGGGAATTTAAAATCAAAAAGACACAGCCACGCCAAAGTTTGGAACGGCTCTGTTTACAGGAACCTCGTTTACAGTACAAGTTCAACATCGCAGAAAGCGAAAAATGGATAAAGAAGTTGTGGTATTTACTTACAAAGCAATATCACTCAGCAATGAAATCTGTGTCATCAGGCCCTTAGCAGCACAATGAGTGGATTCAGGTATGATGATTCTAACTGAAATAAGTCACACAGAAAAAGAAACATCATAAGATATCAGTAATACACGGAATGTAAACTTGGCTACACAGGAACTGAATGACAGAACAGAACAGGTTCTCAAATTTAGAAAACCAACTTATGCTTGCTTAAGGGTAAAGGTGAGTTGGGGTGCTGCATAAAACCAGAGATTGAAATGAGCACAGATAAAGTTCCTTAAGCCAAATATGGAATAGACAAGAGCTACTCCTTGCTCAACGAAATGGACTCAACACCGCATATTAAACGCCTAAGAATGTACCTGACTAGTAAGTATCTTAAAACCTATGGATTGCTATGTCTCCGAAAGAGAATCAAGCATGTGTACAGGGGCATAAACGCAGCAGTGATAGGATTGGAGAGGTTCGGTGAGCAAATGAAGACCCTTTGAAGTCATATTGCATGGTACCCATTCCACGGGTTTCAACTACCCAGGTTTAAGGTATTCTTCCTTCAGCTAAAACATGCATGTGGAACCTAGAGTATGATCAACCATGTGATCGGGAGACGTGTTCAAATATGTCTCAGTTTTCGTACCCTGGTACTTGGGTGCAACATTCCAGACGCTTTACTAACACTCTCCCGACTTGGAGAGTCAGTCCCTTTGACCTCCTGTTTGGCCCAGTTTGCAATTTCTGCGGAAGATGAACAGGAATAGTGAGAACCAATGAGAGACTAGCTGGAGGTGTCTGGACGGGCAAATTTAACTCTCATTTCCCACCAGGAAGAGGAAATAACCAAAGGCTCAGCGTTCCGTACCAGAATCAGATTAGGGCCTGAAGCCATCCTGCGGTGTTGCGGCCAGCTCAAAAGAAAGCAAATTGAAGAAAGGAGCTCAGGGGCACTGTAATTCACAAACCTGCAGAGTTATAAATGACAGCTATCGTCCAAAAATATACTGAAGTAAGGCTGCCAAGAGGACTTGAAAGCAGGGCGGAATTGCAGGAAACCGATTTCAGGAGGTAGACTGGAATTGCATTGAAAGCATAGGAAAAGAGGCAGAACGTCCACAATGATGCACTTGGCCAAAAAGGGCGTATGCGTTTTTTCCTGAATATATTCAGGAAAAAACGCATACGCCCTTTTTGGCCAACCAAGCAAGCTTGCAAAGGAAATCTGCACTACAATGAAGTCTCACTTCCCCCCGGTCAAAAGGGCCATCTGAAAAAAGTGTAAAATCCAGAAAGGCAGGACAGGCCATGGAGAACTGGGAGCCTTGTTATGCTGATGGGCGGGATGTAAATTGCCAACAACCACTCGGGAGAAGTGTATGGTGTTTCCTGAAACATGTAAAAAACAAAGCAACAGAACCTAGGGCACTTCCACTTATGGTCCTATAGCTTAGGGAAATTAAAATCAAAAAGTCACAGCCACCCCAAAGTTTGGATCGGCTCTGTTTACAAGAACCTCGTTTACAGTACAAGTTCAACATCGCAGAAAGTGAAAAATGGATAAAGAAGTTGTGGTATTTACTTACAAAGCAATATCACTCAGCAATGAAATCTGTGTCATCAGGCCCTTAGCAGCACAATGAGTGGATTCAGGTATGATGATTCTAACTGAAATAAGTCACACAGAAAAAGAAACATCATAAGATATCAGTAATACACGGAATGTAAAGTTGGGTACACAGGAACTGAATGACAGAACAGAACAGGTTCTCAAATTTAGAAAACCAACTTATGCTTGCTTAAGGGTAAAGATGAGTTGGGGTGCTGCATAAAACCAGAGATTGAAATAAGCACAGATAAAGTTCCTTAAGCCAAATATGGAATAGACAAGAGCTACTCCTTGCTCAACGAAATGGACTCAACACCCCATATTAAACGCCTAAGAATGTACCTGACTAGTAAGTATCTTAAAACCTATGGATTGCTATGTCTCCGAAAGAGAATCAAGCATGTGTACAGGGGCATAAACGCAGCAGTGATAGGATTGGAGAGGTTCGGTGAGCAAATGAAGACCCTTTGAAGTCATATTGCATGGTACCCATTCCACGGGTTTCAACTACCCAGGTTTAAGGTATTCTTCCTTCAGCTAAAACATGCATGTGGAACCTAGAGTATGATCAACCATGTGATCGGGAGACGTGTTCAAATATGTCCCAGTTTTCGTACCCTGGTACTCGGGTGCAACATTCCAGACGCTTTACTAACACTCTCCCGACTTGGAGAGTCAGTCCCTTTAACCTCCTGTTTGGCCCAGTTTGCAATTTCTGCGGAAGATGAACAGGAATAGCGAGAACCAATGAGAGGCTAGCTGGAGGTGTCTGGACGGGCAAATTTAACTCGAATTTTCCACCAGGAAGAGGAATTAACCAAAGGCTCAGCGTGCCGTGCCGGAACCAGATTAGGGCCTGAAGCCATCCTGCGGTGTTGCGGCCAGCTCAAAAGAAAGCGAGTTGAAGAAAGGAGCTCAGGGGCACTGTAATTCACAAACCTGCAGAGTTATAAATGACAGCTATCGTCCAAAAATAGACTGAAGTAAGGCTGCCAAGAGGACTTGAAAGCGGGTCAGAATTGCAGGAAACCGATTTCAGAAGGTAGACTGGAACTGCATTGAAAGCATAGGAAAAGAGGCAGAACGTCCACAATGATGCACTTGGCCAAAAAGGGCGTATGCGTTTTTTCCTGAATATATTCAGGAAAAAACGCATACGCCCTTTTTGGCCAACCAAGCAAGCTTGCAAAGGAAATCTGCACTACAATGAAGTCTCAATTCCCCCCGGTCAAAAGGGCCATCTGAAAAAAGTGTAAAATCCAGAAAGGCAGGACAGGCCATGGAGAACTGGGAGCCTTGTTATGCTGATGGGCGGGATGTAAATTACCAACAGACACTCAGGAGAAGTGTATGGTGTTTCCTGAAACATCTAAAAAACAAAGCAACAGAGCCTAGGGCACTGCCACTTATGGTCCTATAGCTTAGGGAAATTAAAATCAAAAAGACACAGCCACCCCAAAGTTTGGGACGCCTCTGTTTACAAGAACCTCGTTTACAGTACAAGTTCAACATCGCAGAAAGTGAAAAATGGATAAAGAAGTTGTGGTATTTACTTACAAAGCAATATCACTCAGCAATGAAATCTATGTCATCAGGCCCTTAGGAGCACAATGAGTGGATTCAGGTATGATGATTCTAACTGAAATAAGTCACACAGAAAAAGAAACATCATAAGATATCAGTAATACACGGAATGTAAAGTTGGCTACACAGGAACTGAATTCCAAAACAGAACAGTGTCTCAAATTTAAAAAACCAACTTATGCTTGCTTAAGGGGAAAGGTGAGCTGGGGTGCTGCATAAAACCAGAGATTGAAATGAGCACAGATAAAGTTCCTTAAGCCAAATATGGAATAGACAAGAGCTACTCCTTGCTCAATGAAATGGACTCAACACCGCATATTAAACGCCTAAGAATGTACCTGACTAGTAAGTATCTTAAAACCTATGGATTGCTATGTCTCCGAAAGAGAATCAAGCATGTGTACAGGGGCATAAACGCAGCAGTGATAGGATTGGAGAGGTTCGGTGAGCAAATGAAGACCCTTTGAAGTCATATTGCATGGTACCCATTCCACGGGTTTCAACTACCCAGGTTTAAGGTATTCTTCCTTCAGCTAAAACATGCATGTGGAACCTAGAGTATGATCAACCATGTGATCGGGAGACGTGTTCAAATATGTCCCAGTTTTCGTACCCTGGTACTCGGGTGGAACATTCCAGACGCTTTACTAACACTCTCCCGACTTGGAGAGTCAGTCCCTTTAACCTCCTGTTTGGCCCAGTTTGCAATTTCTGCGGAAGATGAACAGGAATAGCGAGAATCAATGAGAGGCTAGCTGAAGGTGTCTGGACGGGCAAATTTAACTCTCATTTCCGACCAGGAAGAGGAATTAACCAAAGGCTCAGCGTGCCGTGCTGGAACCAGATTAGGGCCTGAAGCCATCCTGCGGTGTTGCGGCCAGGTCACAAGAAAGCGAGTTGAAGAAAGGAGCTCAGGGGCACTGTAATTCACAAACCTGCAGAGTTATAAATGACAGCTATCGTCCAAAAATAGACTGAAGTAAGGCTGCCAAGAGGACTTGAAAGCGGGACAGAATTGCAGGAAACCGATTTCAGGAGGTAGACTGGAAATGCATTGAAAGCATAGGAAAAGAGGCAGAACGTCCACAATGATGCACTTGGCCAAAAAGGGCGTATGCGTTTTTTCCTGAATATATTCAGGAAAAAACGCATACGCCCTTTTTGGCCAACCAAGCAAGCTTGCAAAGGAAATCTGCACTACAATGAAGTCTCACTTCCCCCCGGTCAAAAGGGCCATCTGAAAAAAGTGTAAAATCCAGAAAGGCAGGACAGGCCATGGAGAACTGGGAGCCTTGTTATGCTGATGGGCGGGATGTAAATTGCCAACAGACACTCGGGAGAAGTGTATGGTGTTTCCTGAAACATCTAAAAAACAAAGCAACAGAGCCTAGGGCACTTCCACTTATGGTCCTATAGCTTAGGGAAATTAAAATCAAAAAGACACAGCCACCCCAAAGTTTGGGACGCCTCTGTTTACAAGAACCTCGTTTACAGTACAAGTTCAACATCGCAGAAAGTGAAAAATGGATAAAGAAGTTGTGGTATTTACTTATAAAGCAATATCACTCAGCAATGAAATCTATGTCATCAGGCCCTTAGCAGCACAATGAGTGGATTCAGGTATGATGATTCTAACTGAAATAAGTCACACAGAAAAAGAAACATCATAAGATATCAGTAATACACGGAATGTAAACTTGGCTACACAGGAACTGAATTACAGAACAGAACAGGGTCTCAAATTTAGAAAACCAACTTATGCTTGCTTAAGGGGAAAGGTGAGTTGGGGTGCTGCATAAACCCAGAGATTGAAATGAGCACAGATAAAGTTCCTTAAGCCAAATATGGAATAGACAAGAGCTACTCCTTGCTCAACGAAATGGACTCAACACCCCATATTAAACGCCTAAGAATGTACCTGACTAGTAACTATCTTAAAACCTATGGATTGCTATGTCTCCAAAAGAGAATCAAGCATGTGTACAGGGGCATAAACGCAGCAGTGATAGGATTGGAGAGGTTCGGTGAGCAAATGAAGACCCTTTGAAGTCATATTGCATGGTACCCATTCCACGGGTTTCAAATACACAGGTTTAAGGTATTCTTCCTTCAGCTAAAACATGCATGTGGAACCCAAGTATGATCAACCATGTGAACGGGAGACGTGTTCAAATATGTCTCAGTTTTCCTCCCCTGGTACTCGGGTGCAACATTCCAGACGCTTTACTAACACTCTCCCCACTTGGAGAGTCAGTCCCTTTAACTTCCTGTTTGGCCCAGTTTGCAATTTCTGTGGAAGATGAACAGGAATAGCGAGAACCAATGAGAGACTAGCTGGAGGTGTCTGGACGGGCAAATTTAACTCTCATTTCCCACCAGGAAGAGGAATTAACCAAAGGCTCAGCGTGCCGTACTGGAACCAGATTAGGGCCTGAAGCCATCCTGCGGTGTTGCGGCCAGCTCAAAAGAAAGCGAGTTGAAGAAAGGAGCTCAGGGGCACTGTAATTCACAAACCTGCAGAGTTATAAATGACAGCTATCGTCCAAAAATAGACTGAAGTAAGGCTGCCAAGAGGACTTGAAAGCGGGGCAGAATTGCAGGAAACCGATTTCAGGAGGTAGACTGGAATTGCATTGAAAGCATAGGAAAAGAGGCAGAACGTCCACAATGATGCACTTGGCCAAAAAGGGCGTATGCGTTTTTTCCTGAATATATTCAGGAAAAAACGCATACGCCCTTTTTGGCCAACCAAGCAAGCTTGCAAAGGAAATCTGCACTACAATGAAGTCTCACTTCCCCCCGGTCAAAAGGGCCATCTGAAAAAAGTGTAAAATCCAGAAAGGCAGGACAGGCCATGGAGAACTGGGAGCCTTGTTATGCTGATGGGCGGGATGTAAATTGCCAACCGACACTCGGGAGAAGTGTATGGTGTTTCCTGAAACATCTAAAAAACAAAGCAACAGAGCCTAGGGCACTTCCACTTATGGTCCTATAGCTTAGGGAAATTAAAATCAAAAAGACACAGCCACCCCAAAGTTTGGAACGGCTCTGTTTACAAGAACCTCGTTTACAGTACAAGTTCAACATCGCAGAAAGTGAAAAATGGATAAAGAAGTTGTGGTATTTACTTACAAAGCAATATCACCAAGCAATGAAATCTGTGTCATCAGGCCCTTAGCAGCACAATGAGTGGATTCAGGTATGATGATTCTAACTGAAATAAGTCACACAGAAAAAGAAACATCATAAGATATCAGTAATACACGGAATGTAAACTTGGCTACACAGGAACTGAATTACAGAACAGAACAGGGTCTCAAATTTAGAAAACCAACTTATGCTTGCTTAAGGGGAAAGGTGAGTTGGGGTGCTGCATAAAACCAGAGATTGAAATGAGCACAGATAAAGTTCCTTAAGCCAAATATGGAATAGACAAGAGCTACTCCTTGCTCAACGAAATGGACTCAACACCCCATATTAAACGCCTAAGAATGTACCTGACTAGTAAGTATCTTAAAACCTATGGATTGCTATGTCTCCGAAAGAGAATCAAGCGTGTGTACAGGGGCATAAATGCAGCAGTGATAGGATTGGAGAGGTTCGGTGAGCAAATGAAGACCCTTTGAAGTCATATTGCATGGTACCCATTCCACGGGTCTCAACTCTCCACGTTTAAGGTATTCTTCCTTCAGCTAAAACATGCATGTGGAACCCAGAGTATGATCAACCATGTGATCGGGAGACGTGTTCAAATATGTCTCAGTTTTCGTACCCTGGTACTCGGGTGCAACATTCCAGATGCTTTACTAACACTCTCCCGACTTGGAGAGTCAGTCCCTTTAACCTCCTGTTTGGCCCAGTTTGCAATTTCTGTGGAAGATGAACAGGAATAGCGAGAACCAATGAGAGACTAGCTGGAGGTGTCTGGATGGGCAAATTTAACTCTAATTTCCCACCAGGAAGAGGAATTAACCAAAGGCTCAGCGTGCCATGCCAGAACCAGATTAGGGCCTGAAGCCATCCTGCGGTGTTGCGGCCAGGTCACAAGAAAGCGAGTTGAAGAAAGGAGCTCAGGGGCACTGTAATTCACAAACCTGCAGAGTTATAAATGACAGCTATCGTCCAAAAATAGACTGAAGTAAGGCTGCCAAGAGGACTTGAAAGCGGGGCAGAATTGCAGGAAACCGATTTCAGGAGGTAGACTGGAATTGCATTGAAAGCATAGGAAAAGAGGCAGAACGTCCACAATGATGCACTTGGCCAAAAAGGGCGTATGCGTTTTTTCCTGAATATATTCAGGAAAAAACGCATACGCACTTTTTGGCCAATCAAGCAAGCTTGCAAAGGAAATCTGCACTACAATGAAGTCTCACTTCCCCCCGGTCAAAAGGGCCATCTGAAAAAAGTGTAAAATCCAGAAAGGCAGGACAGGCCATGGAGCACTGGGAGCCTTGTTATGCTGATGGGCGGGATGTAAATTGCCAACAACCACTCGGGAGAAGTGTATGGTGTTTCCTGAAACATCTAAAAAACAAAGCAACAGAACCTAGGGCACTTCCACTTATGGTCCTATAGCTTAGGGAAATTAAAATCAAAAAGACACAGCCACCCCAAAGTTTGGGACGCCTCCGTTTACAAGAACCTCGTTTACCGTACAAGTTCAATATCACAGAAAGTGAAAAATGGATAAAGAACTTGTGGTACTTACGTACAATGCAGTATCACTCAGCAATGAAATCTGTGTCATCAGGCCCGTAGCAGCATAATGAGTGGATTCAGGTACGATGATTCTAACTGAAATAAGTCACACAGAAAAAGAAACATCATAAGATATCACTAATACACGGAATGTAAACTTGGCTACACAGGAACTGCATTCCAAAACAGAACAGGGTCTCAAATTTAGAAAACTAACTTATGCTTGCTTAAGGGTAAAGGTGAGTTGGGGTGCTGCATAAAACCAGAGATTGAAATGAGCACAGATAAAGTTCCTTAAGCCAAATATGGAATAGACAAGAGCTACTCCTTGCTCAACGAAATGGACTCAAAACCCCATATTAAACGCCTAAGAATGTACCTGACTAGTAAGTATCTTAAAACCTATGGATTGCTATGTCTCCAAAAGAGAATCAAGCGTGTGTACAGGGGCATAAATGCAGCAGTGATAGGATTGGAGAGGTTCGGTGAGCAAATGAAGACCCTTTGAAGTCATATTGCACGGTACCCATTCCACGGGTCTCAACTCTCCAGGTTTAAGGTATTCTTCCTTCAGCTAAAAGATGCATGTGGAACCCAGAGTATGATCAACCATGTGATCGGGAGACATGTTCAAATATGTCTCAGTTTTCGTACCCTGGTACTCGGGTGCAACATTCCAGATGCTTTACTAACACTCTCCCGACTTGGAGAGTCAGTCTCTTTAACCTCCTGTTTGGCCCAGTTTGCAATTTCTGTGGAAGATGAATAGGAATAGCGAGAACCAATGAGAGACTAGCTGGAGGTGTCTGGATGGGCAAATTTAACTCTCATTTCCCACCAGGAAGAGGAATTAACCAAAGGCTCAGCGTGCCGTGCCAGAACCAGATTAGGGCCTGAAGCCATCCTGCGGTGTTGCGGCCAGGTCACAAGAAAGCGAGTTGAAGAAAGGAGCTCAGGGGCACTGTAATTCACAAACCTGCAGAGTTATAAATGACAGCTATCGTCCAAAAATAGACTGAAGTAAGGCTGCCAAGAGGACTTGAAAGCGGGGCAGAATTGCAGGAAACCGATTTCAGGAGGTAGACTGGAATTGCATTGAAAGCATAGGAAAAGAGGCAGAACGTCCACAATGATGCACTTGGCCAAAAAGGGCGTATGCGTTTTTTCCTGAATATATTCAGGAAAAAACGCATACGCACTTTTTGGCCAATCAAGCAAGCTTGCAAAGGAAATCTGCACTACAATGAAGTCTCACTTCCCCCCGGTCAAAAGGGCCATCTGAAAAAAGTGTAAAAGCTAGAAAGGCAGGACAGACCATGGAGAACTGGGAGCCTTGTTATGCTGATGGGCGGGATGTAAATTGCCAACAGACACTCAGGAGAAGTGTATGGTGTTTCCTGAAACATCTAAAAAACAAAGCAACAGAGCCTAGGGCACTTCCACTTATGGTCCTATAGCTTAGGGAAATTAAAATCAAAAAGACACAGCCACCCCAAAGTTCGGGACGCCTCCGTTTACAAGAACCTCGTTTACCGTACAAGTTCAATATCACAGAAAGTGAAAAATGGGTAAAGAACTTGTGGTACTTACGTACAATGCAGTATCACTCAGCAATGAAATCTATGTCATCAGGCCCGTAGCAGCATAATGAGTGGATTCAGGTACGATGATTCTAACTGAAATAAGTCACACAGAAAAAGAAACATCATAAGATATCACTAATACACGGAATGTAAACTTGGCTACACAGGAACTGCATTCCAAAACAGAACAGGGTCTCAAATTTAGAAAACCAACTTATGCTTGCTTAAGGGGAAAGGTGAGTTGGGGTGCTGCATAAAACCAGAGATTGAAATGAGCACAGATAAAGTTCCTTAAGCCAAATATGGAATAGACAAGAGCTACTCCTTGCTCAACGAAATGGACTCAAAACCCCATATTAAACGCCTAAGAATGTACCTGACTAGTAAGTATCTTAAAACCTATGGATTGCTATGTCTGCAAAAGAGAATCAAGCGTGTGTACAGGGGCATAAATGCAGCAGTGATAGGATTGGAGAGGTTCGGTGAGCAAATGAAGACCCTTTGAAGTCATATTGCACGGTACCCATTCCACGGGTCTCAACTCTCCAGGTTTAAGGTATTCTTCCTTCAGCTAAAACATGCATGTGGAACCCAGAGTATGATCAACCATGTGAACGGGAGACGTGTTCAAATATGTCTCAGTTTTCCTACCCTGGTACTCGGGTGCAACACTCCAGACTCTTTACTAACACTCTCCCGACTTGGAGAGTCAGTCCCTTTAACCTCCTGTTTGGCCCAGTTTGCAATTTCTGCGGAAGATGAACAGGAATAGCGAGAACCAATGAGAGGCTAGCTGGAGGTGTCTGGACGGGCAAATTTAACTCTCATTTCCCACCAGGAAGAGGAATTAACCAAAGGCTCAGCATGCCGGGCCGGAACCAGATTAGGGCCTGAAGCCATCCTGCAGTGTTGCGGCCAGCTCACAAGAAAGCGAGTTGAAGAAAGGAGCTCAGGGGCACTGTAATTCACAAACCTGCAGAGTTATAAATGACAGCTATCGTCCAAAATATACTGAAGTAAGCCTGCCAAGAGGACTTGAAAGCGGGGCAGAATTGCAGGAAACCGATTTCAGGAGGTAGACTGGAATTGCATTGAAAGCATAGGAAAAGAGGCAGAACGTCCACAATGATGCACTTGGCCAAAAAGGGCATATGCGTTTTTTCCTGAATATATTCAGGAAAAAACGCATACGCCCTTTTTGGCCAACCAAGCAAGCTTGCAAAGGAAATCTGCACTACAATGAAGTCTCACTTCCCCCCCGGTCAAAAGGGCCATCTGAAAAAAGTGTAAAATCCAGAAAGGCAGGACAGGCCATGGAGAACTGGGAGCCTTGTTATGCTGATGGGCGGGATGTAAATTGCCAACAGACACTCGGGAGAAGTGTATGGTGTTTCCTGAAACATCTAAAAAACAAAGCAACAGAGCCTAGGGCACTGCCACTTATGGTCCTATAGCTTAGGGAAATTAAAATCAAAAAGACACAGCCACCCCAAAGTTTGGGACGCCTCTGTTTACAAGAACCTCGTTTACAGTACAAGTTCAACATCGCAGAAAGTGAAAAATGGATAAAGAAGTTGTGGTATTTACTTACAAAGCAATATCACTCAGCAATGAAATCTATGTCATCAGGCCCTTAGCAGCACAATGAGTGGATTCAGGTATGATGATTCTAACTGAAATAAGTCACACAGAAAAAGAAACATCATAAGATATCAGTAATACACGGAATGTATACTTGGCTACACAGGAACTGAATTACAGAACAGAACAGGGTCTCAAATTTAGAAAATCAACTTATGCTTGCTTAAGGGGAAAGGTGAGTTGGGGTGCTGCATAAAAGCAGAGATTGAAATGAGCACAGATAAAGTTCCTTAAGCCAAATATGGAATAGACAAGAGCTACTCCTTGCTCAAAGAAATGGACTCAACACCGCATATTAAACGCCTAAGAATGTACCTGACTAGTAATTATCTTAAAACCTATGGATTGCTATGTCTCCGAAAGAGAATCAAGCATGTGTACAGGGGCATAAAAGCAGCAGTGATAGGATTGGAGATGTTCGGTGAGCAAATGAAGACCCTTTGAAGTCATATTGCATGGTACCCATTCCACGGGTCTCAACTCTCCAGGTTTAAGGTATTCTTCCTTCAGCTAAAACATGCATGTGGAACCCAGAGTATGATCAACCATGTGATCGGGAGACGTGTTCAAATATGTCTCAGTTTTCGTACCCTGGTACTCGGGTGCAACATTCCAGATGCTTTACTAACACTCTCCCGACTTGGAGAGTCAGTCCCTTTAACCTCCTGTTTGGCCCAGTTTGCAATTTCTGTGGAAGATGAACAGGAATAGCGAGAACCAATGAGAGACTAGCTGGAGGTGTCTGGATGGGCAAATTTAACTCTCATTTCCCACCAGGAAGAGGAATTAACCAAAGGCTCAGCGTGCCGTGCCAGAACCAGATTAGGGCCTGAAGACATCCTGCGGTGTTGCGGCCAGGTCACAAGAAAGCGAGTTGAAGAAAGGAGCTCAGGGGCACTGTAATTCACAAACCTGCAGAGTTATAAATGACAGCTATCGTCCAAAAATAGACTGAAGTAAGGCTGCCAAGAGGACTTGAAAGCGGGGCAGAATTGCAGGAAACCGATTTCAGGAGGTAGACTGGAATTGCATTGAAAGCATAGGAAAAGAGGCAGAACGTCCACAATGATGCACTTGGCCAAAAAGGGCGTATGCGTTTTTTCCTGAATATATTCAGGAAAAAACGCATACGCCCTTTTTGGCCAATCAAGCAAGCTTGCAAAGGAAATCTGCACTACAATGAAGTCTCACTTCCCCCCGGTCAAAAGGGCCATCTGAAAAAAGTGTAAAATCCAGAAAGGCAGGACAGGCCATGGAGAACTGGGAGCCTTGTTATGCTGATGGGCGGGATGTAAATTGCCAACAACCACTCGGGAGAAGTGTATGGTGTTTCCTGAAACATCTAAAAAACAAAGCAACAGAGCCTAGGGCACTTCCACTTATGGTCCTATAGCTTAGGGAAATTAAAATCAAAAAGACACAGCCACCCCAAAGTTTGGGACGCCTCCGTTTACAAGAACCTCGTTTACCGTACAAGTTCAATATCACAGAAAGTGAAAAATGGATAAAGAACTTGTGGTACTTACGTACAATGCAGTATCACTCAGCAATGAAATCTATGTCATCAGGCCCGTAGCAGCATAATGAGTGGATTCAGGTACGATGATTCTAACTGAAATAAGTCACACAGAAAAAGAAACATCATAAGATATCACTAATACACGGAATGTAAACTTGGCTACACAGGAACTGCATTCCAAAACAGAACAGGGTCTCAAATTTAGAAAACCAACTTATGCTTGCTTAAGGGGAAAGGTGAGTTGGGGTGCTGCATAAAACCAGAGATTGAAATGAGCACAGATAAAGTTCCTTAAGCCAAATATGGAATAGACAAGAGCTACTCCTTGCTCAACGAAATGGACTCAAAACCCCATATTAAACGCCTAAGAATGTACCTGACTAGTAAGTATCTTAAAACCTATGGATTGCTATGTCTCCGAAAGAGAATCAAGCGTGTGTACAGGGGCATAAATGCAGCAGTGATAGGATTGGAGAGGTTCGGTGAGCAAATGAAGACCCTTTGAAGTCATATTGCACGGTACCCATTCCACGGGTCTCAACTCTCCAGGTTTAAGGTATTCTTCCTTCAGCTAAAACATGCATGTGGAACCCAGAGTATGATCAACCATGTGAACGGGAGACGTGTTCAAATATGTCTCAGTTTTCCTACCCTGGTACTCGGGTGCAACACTCCAGATGCTTTACTAACACTCTCCCGACTTGGAGAGTCAGTCCCTTTAACCTCCTGTTTGGCCCAGTTTGCAATTTCTGCGGAAGATGAACAGGAATAGCGAGAACCAATGAGAGGCTAGCTGGAGGTGTCTGGACGGGCAAATTTAACTCTCATTTCCCACCAGGAAGAGGAAATAACCAAAGGCTCAGCGTGCTGTGCCGGAACCAGATTAGGGCCTGAAGCCATCCTGCGGTGTTGCGGCCAGCTCAAAAGAAAGCGAGTTGAAGAAAGGAGCTCAGGGGCACTGTAATTCACAAACCTGCAGAGTTATAAATGACAGCTATCGTCCAAAAATAGACTGAAGTAAGGCTGCCAAGAGGACTTGAAAGCGGGGCAGAATTGCAGGAAACCGATTTCAGGAGGTAGACTGGAATTGCATTGAAAGCATAGGAAAAGAGGCAGAACGTCCACAATGATGCACTTGGCCAAAAAGGGCGTATGCGTTTTTTCCTGAATATATTCAGGAAAAAACGCATACGCCCTTTTTGGCCAACCAAGCAAGCTTGCAAAGGAAATCTGCACTACAATGAAGTCTCACTTCCCCCCGGTCAAAAGGGCCATCTGAAAAAAGTGTAAAATCCAGAAAGGCAGGACAGGCCATGGAGAACTGGGAGCCTTGTTATGCTGAAGGGCGGGTTGTAAATTGCCAACAACCACTCGGGAGAAGTGTATGGTGTTTCCTGAAACATCTAAAAAACAAAGCAACAGAGCCTAGGGCACTTCCACTTATGGTCCTATAGCTTAGGGAATTTAAAATCAAAAAGACACAGCCACCCCAAAGTTTGGAACGGCTCTGTTTACAAGAACCTCGTTTACAGTACAAGTTCAACATCGCAGAAAGTGAAAAATGGATAAAAAAGTTGTGGTATTTACTTACAAAGCAATATCACTCAGCAATGAAATCTGTGTCATCAGGCCCTTAGTAGCACAATGAGTGGATTCAGGTATGATGATTCTAACTGAAATAAGTCACACAGAAAAAGAAACATCATAAGATATCAGTAATACACGGAATGTAAACTTGGCTACACAGGAACTGAATTACAGAACAGAACAGGGTCTCAAATTTAGAAAACCAACTTATGCTTGCTTAAGGGTAAAGGTGAGTTGGGGTACTGCATAAAACCAGAGATTGAAATGAGCACAGATAAAGTTCCTTAAGCCAAATATGGAATAGACAAGAGCTACTCCTTGCTCAACGAAATGGACTCAAAACCCCATATTAAACGCCTAAGAATGTACCTGACTAGTAAGTATCTTAAAACCTATGGATTGCTATGTCTCCAAAAGAGAATCAAGCGTGTGTACAGGGGCATAAATGCAGCAGTGATAGGATTGGAGAGGTTCGGTGAGCAAATGAAGACCCTTTGAAGTCATATTGCACGGTACCCATTCCACGTGTCTCAACTCTCCAGGTTTAAGGTATTCTTCCTTCAGCTAAAACATGCATGTGGAACCCAGAGTATGATCAACCATGTGAACGGGAGACGTGTTCAAATATGTCTCAGTTTTCCTACCCTGGTACTCGGGTGCAACACTCCAGACGCTTTACTAACACTCTCCCGACTTGGAGAGTCAGTCCCTTTAACCTCCTGTTTGGCCCAGTTTGCAATTTCTGCGGAAGATGAACAGGAATAGCGAGAACCAATGAGAGGCTAGCTGCAGGTGTCTGGACGGGCAAATTTAACTCTCATTTCCCACCAGGAAGAGGAATTAACCAAAGGCTCAGCATGCCGGGCCGGAACCAGATTAGGGCCTGAAGCCATCCTGCGGTGTTGCGGCCAGGTCACAAGAAAGCGAGTTGAAGAAAGGAGCTCAGGGGCACTGTAATTCACAAACCTGCAGAGTTATAAATGACAGCTATCGTCCAAAAATAGACTGAAGTAAGGCTGCCAAGAGGACTTGAAAGCGGGGCAGAATTGCAGGAAACCGATTTCAGGAGGTAGACTGGAATTGCATTGAAAGCATAGGAAAAGAGGCAGAACGTCCACAATGATGCACTTGGCCAAAAAGGGCGTATGCGTTTTTTCCTGAATATATTCAGGAAAAAACGCATACGCCCTTTTTGGCCAACCAAGCAAACTTGCAAAGGAAATCTGCACTACAATGAAGTCTCACTTCCCCCCGGTCAAAAGGGCCATCTGAAAAATGTATAAAATCCAGAAAGGCAGGACAGGCCATGGAGAACTGGGAGCCTTGTTATGCTGATGGGCGGGATGTAAATTGCCAACAGACACTCGGGAGAAGTGTATGGTGTTTCCTGAAACATCTAAAAAACAAAGCAACAGAGCCTAGGGCACTTCCACTTATGGTCCTATAGCTTAGGGAAATTAAAATCAAAATGACACAGCCACCCCAAAGTTTGGGACGCCTCTGTTTACAAGAACCTCGTTTACCGTACAAGTTCAATATCACAGAAAGTGAAAAATGGATAAAGAACTTGTGGTACTTACGTACAATGCAGTATCACTCAGCAATGAAATCTATGTCATCAGGCCCGTAGCAGCATCATGAGTGGATTCAGGTACGATGATTCTAACTGAAATAAGTCACACAGAAAAAGAAACATCATAAGATATCACTAATACACGGAATGTAAACTTGGCTACACAGGAACTGAATTCCAAAACAGAACAGGTTCTCAAATTTAGAAAACCAACTTATGCTTGCTTAAGGGGAAAGGTGAGTTGGGGTGCTGCATAAAACCAGAGATTGAAATGAGCACAGATAAAGTTCCTTAAGCCAAATATGGAATAGACAAGAGCTACTCCTTGCTCAACGAAATGGACTCAACACCGCATATTAAACGCCTAAGAATGTACCTGACTAGTAAGTATCTTAAAACCTAGGGATTGCTATGTCTCCGAAAGAGAATCAAGCATGTGTACAGGGGCATAAACGCAGCAGTGATAGGATTGGAGATTTTCGGTGAGCAAATGAAGACCCTTTGAAGTCATATTGCATGGTACCCATTCCACGGGTTTCAAATACCCAGGTTTAAGGTATTCTTCCTTCAGCTAAAACATGCATGTGGAACCTAGAGTATGATCAACCATGTGATCGGGAGACGTGTTCAAATATGTCTCAGTTTTCCTCCCCTGGTACTCGGGTGCAACATTCCAGACGCTTTACTAACACTCTCCCGACTTGGAGAGTCAGTCCCTTTAACCTCCTGTTTGGCCCAGTTTGCAATTTCTGCGGAAGATGAACAGGAATAGCGAGAACCAATGAGAGACTACCTGGAGGTTTCTGAACGGGCAAATTTAACTCTCATTTCCCACCAGGAAGAGGAAATAACCAAAGGCTCAGCGTGCCGTGCCGGAACCAGATTAGGGCCTGAAGCCATCCTGCGGTGTTGCGGCCAGGTCACAAGAAAGCGAGTTGAAGAAAGGAGCTCAGGGGCACTGTAATTCACAAACCTGCAGAGTTATAAATGACAGCTATCGTCCAAAAATAGACTGAAGTAAGGCTGCCAAGAGGACTTGAAAGCGGGGCAGAATTGCAGGAAACCGATTTCAGGAGGTAGACTGGAATTGCATTGAAAGCATAGGAAAAGAGGCAGAACGTCCACAATGATGCACTTGGCCAAAAAGGGCGTATGCGTTTTTTCCTGAATATATTCAGGAAAAAACGCATACGCCCTTTTTGGCCAACCAAGCAAGCTTGCAAAGGAAATCTGCACTACAATGAAGTCTCACTTCCCCCAGTCAAAAGGGCCATCTGAAAAAAGTGTAAAATCCAGAAAGGCAGGACAGGCCATGGAGAACTGGGAGCCTTGTTATGCTGAAGGGCGGGATGTAAATTGCCAACAAACACTCGGGAGAAGTGTATGGTGTTTCCTGAAACATCTAAAAAACAAAGCAACAGAGCCTAGGGCACTTCCACTTATGGTCCTATAGCTTAGGGAATTTAAAATCAAAAAGACACAGCCACCCCAAAGTTTCGAACGGCTCTGTTTACAAGAACCTCGTTTACAGTACAAGTTCAACATTGAAGAAAGTGAAAAATGGATAAACAGTTGTGGTATTTTCTTACAAAGCAATATCACTCAGCAATGAAATCTGTGTCATCAGGCCCTTAGCAGCACAATGAGTGGATTCAGGTATGATGATTCTAACTGAAATAAGTCACACAGAAAAAGACACATCATAAGTTATCAGTAATAAACGGAATGTAAACTTGGCTACACAGGAACTGAATTACAGAACAGAACAGGGTCTCAAATTTAGAAAACCAACTTATGCTTGCTTAAGGGGAAAGGTGAGTTGGGGTGCTGCATAAAACCAGAGATTGAAATGAGCACAGATAAAGTTCCTTAAGTCAAATATGGAATAGACAAGAGCTACTCCTTGCTCAACGAAATGGACTCAACACCGCATATTAAACGCCTAAGAATGTACCTGACTAGTAAGTATCTTAAAACCTATGGATTGCTATGTCTCCGAAAGAGAATCAAGCATGTGTACAGGGGCATAAACGCAGCAGTGATAGGATTGGAGAGGTTCGGTGAGCAAATGAAGACCCTTTGAAGTCATATTGCATGGTACCCATTCCACGGGTTTCAACTACCCAGGTTTTAGGTATTCTTCCTTCAGCTAAAACATGCATGTGGAACCTAGAGTATGATCAACCATGTGATCGGGAGACGTGTTCAAATATGTCTCAGTTTTCCTCCCCTGGTACTCGGGTGCAACATTCCAGACGCTTTACTAACACTCTCCCCACTTGGAGAGTCAGTCCCTTTAACTTCCTGTTTGGCCCAGTTTGCAATTTCTGTGGAAGATGAACAGGAATAGCGAGAACCAATGAGAGGCTAGCTGGAGGTGTCTGGACGGGCAAATTTAACTCTCATTTCCCACCAGGAAGAGGAAATAACCAAAGGCTCAGCATGCCGTACCGGAACCAGATTAGGGCCTGAAGCCATCCTGCGGTGTTGCGGCCAGCTCAAAAGAAAGCGAGTTGAAGAAAGGAGCTCAGGGGCACTGTAATTCACAAACCTGCAGAGTTATAAATGACAGCTATCGTCCAAAAATAGACTGAAGTAAGGCTGCCAAGAGGACTTGAAAGCGGGTCAGAATTGCAGGTAACCGATTTCAGAAGGTAGACAGGAACTGCATTGAAAGCATAGGAAAAGAGGCAGAACGTCCACAATGATGCACTTGGCCAAAAAGGGCGTATGCGTTTTTTCCTGAATATATTCAGGAAAAAACGCATACGCCCTTTTTGGCCAACCAAGCAAGCTTCCAAAGGAAATCTGCACTACAATGAAGTCTCAATTCCCCCCGGTCAAAAGGGCCATCTGAAAAAAGTGTAAAATCCAGAAAGGCAGGACAGGCCATGGAGAACTGGGAGCCTTGTTATGCTGATGGGCGGGATGTAAATTACCAACAGACACTCAGGAGAAGTGTATGGTGTTTCCTGAAACATCTAAAAAACAAAGCAACAGAGCCTAGGGCACTGCCACTTATGGTCCTATAGCTTAGGGAAATTAAAATCAAAAAGACACAGCCACCCCAAAGTTTGGGACGCCTCTGTTTACAAGAACCTCGTTTACAGTACAAGTTCAACATCGCAGAAAGTGAAAAATGGATAAAGAAGTTGTGGTATTTACTTACAAAGCAATATCACTCAGCAATGAAATCTATGTCATCAGGCCCTTAGGAGCACAATGAGTGGATTCAGGTATGATGATTCTAACTGAAATAAGTCACACAGAAAAAGAAACATCATAAGATATCAGTAATACACGGAATGTAAAGTTGGCTACACAGGAACTGAATTCCAAAACAGAACAGTGTCTCAAATTTAAAAAACCAACTTATGCTTGCTTAAGGGGAAAGGTGAGCTGGGGTGCTGCATAAAACCAGAGATTGAAATGAGCACAGATAAAGTTCCTTAAGCCAAATATGGAATAGACAAGAGCTACTCCTTGCTCAATGAAATGGACTCAACACCGCATATTAAACGCCTAAGAATGTACCTGACTAGTAAGTATCTTAAAACCTATGGATTGCTATGTCTCCGAAAGAGAATCAAGCATGTGTACAGGGCATAAACGCAGCAGTGATAGGATTGGAGAGGTTCGGTGAGCAAATGAAGACCCTTTGAAGTCATATTGCATGGTACCCATTCCACGGGTTTCAACTACCCAGGTTTAAGGTATTCTTCCTTCAGCTAAAACATGCATGTGGAACCTAGAGTATGATCAACCATGTGATCGGGAGACGTGTTCAAATATGTCCCAGTTTTCGTACCCTGGTACTCGGGTGCAACATTCCAGACGCTTTACTAACACTCTCCCGACTTGGAGAGTCAGTCCCTTTAACCTCCTGTTTGGCCCAGTTTGCAATTTCTGCGGAAGATGAACAGGAATAGCGAGAATCAATGAGAGGCTAGCTGAAGGTGTCTGGACGGGCAAATTTAACTCTCATTTCCGACCAGGAAGAGGAATTAACCAAAGGCTCAGCGTGCCGTGCCGGAACCAGATTAGGGCCTGAAGCCATCCTGCGGTGTTGCGGCCAGGTCACAAGAAAGCGAGTTGAAGAAAGGAGCTCAGGGGCACTGTAATTCACAAACCTGCAGAGTTATAAATGACAGCTATCGTCCAAAAATAGACTGAAGTAAGGCTGCCAAGAGGACTTGAAAGCGGGGCAGAATTGCAGGAAACCGATTTCAGGAGGTAGACTGGAATTGCATTGAAAGCATAGGAAAAGAGGCAGAACGTCCACAATGATGCACTTGGCCAAAAAGGGCGTATGCGTTTTTTCCTGAATATATTCAGGAAAAAACGCATACGCCCTTTTTGGCCAACCAAGCAAGCTTGCAAAGGAAATCTGCACTACAATGAAGTCTCACTTCCCCCCGGTCAAAAGGGCCATCTGAAAAAAGTGTAAAATCCAGAAAGGCAGGACAGGCCATGGAGAACTGGGAGCCTTGTTATGCTGATGGGCGGGATGTAAATTGCCAACAGACACTCAGGAGAAGTGTATGGTGTTTCCTGAAACATCTAAAAAACAAAGCAACAGAGCCTAGGGCACTTCCACTTATGGTCCTATAGCTTAGGGAAATTAAAATCAAAAAGACACAGCCACCCCAAAGTTTGGGACGCCTCTGTTTACAAGAACCTCGTTTACAGTACAAGTTCAACATCGCAGAAAGTGAAAAATGGATAAAGAAGTTGTGGTATTTACTTATAAAGCAATATCACTCAGCAATGAAATCTATGTCATCAGGCCCTTAGCAGCACAATGAGTGGATTCAGGTATGATGATTCTAACTGAAATAAGTCACACAGAAAAAGAAACATCATAAGATATCAGTAATACACGGAATGTAAACTTGGCTACACAGGAACTGAATTACAGAACAGAACAGGGTCTCAAATTTAGAAAACCAACTTATGCTTGCTTAAGGGGAAAGGTGAGTTGGGGTGCTGCATAAACCCAGAGATTGAAATGAGCACAGATAAAGTTCCTTAAGCCAAATATGGAATAGACAAGAGCTACTCCTTGCTCAACGAAATGGACTCAACACCCCATATTAAACGCCTAAGAATGTACCTGACTAGTAACTATCTTAAAACCTATGGATTGCTATGTCTCCAAAAGAGAATCAAGCATGTGTACAGGGGCATAAACGCAGCAGTGATAGGATTGGAGAGGTTCGGTGAGCAAATGAAGACCCTTTGAAGTCATATTGCATGGTACCCATTCCACGGGTTTCAAATACACAGGTTTAAGGTATTCTTCCTTCAGCTAAAACATGCATGTGGAACCCAAGTATGATCAACCATGTGAACGGGAGACGTGTTCAAATATGTCTCAGTTTTCCTCCCCTGGTACTCGGGTGCAACATTCCAGACGCTTTACTAACACTCTCCCCACTTGGAGAGTCAGTCCCTTTAACTTCCTGTTTGGCCCAGTTTGCAATTTCTGTGGAAGATGAACAGGAATAGCGAGAACCAATGAGAGACTAGCTGGAGGTGTCTGGACGGGCAAATTTAACTCTCATTTCCCACCAGGAAGAGGAATTAACCAAAGGCTCAGCGTGCCGTGCCGGAACCAGATTAGGGCCTGAAGCCATCCTGCGGTGTTGCGGCCAGCTCAAAAGAAAGCGAGTTGAAGAAAGGAGCTCAGGGGCACTGTAATTCACAAACCTGCAGAGTTATAAATGACAGCTATCGTCCAAAAATAGACTGAAGTAAGGCTGCCAAGAGGACTTGAAAGCGGGGCAGAATTGCAGGAAACCGATTTCAGGAGGTAGACTGGAATTGCATTGAAAGCATAGGAAAAGAGGCAGAACGTCCACAATGATGCACTTGGCCAAAAAGGGCGTATGCGTTTTTTCCTGAATATATTCAGGAAAAAACGCATACGCCCTTTTTGGCCAACCAAGCAAGCTTGCAAAGGAAATCTGCACTACAATGAAGTCTCACTTCTCCCAGTCAAAAGGGCCATCTGAAAAAAGTGTAAAATCCAGAAAGGCAGGACAGGCCATGGAGAACTGGGAGCCTTGTTATGCTGAAGGGCGGGATGTAAATTGCCAACAAACACTCGGGAGAAGTGTATGGTGTTTCCTGAAACATCTAAAAAACAAAGCAACAGAGCCTAGGGCACTTCCACTTATGGTCCTATAGCTTAGGGAATTTAAAATCAAAAAGACACAGCCACGCCAAAGTTTGGAACGGCTCTGTTTACAGGAACCTCGTTTACAGTACAAGTTCAACATCGCAGAAAGCGAAAAATGGATAAAGAAGTTGTGGTATTTACTTACAAAGCAATATCACTCAGCAATGAAATCTGTGTCATCAGGCCCTTAGCAGCACAATGAGTGGATTCAGGTATGATGATTCTAACTGAAATAAGTCACACAGAAAAAGAAACATCATAAGATATCAGTAATACACGGAATGTAAACTTGGCTACACAGGAACTGAATGACAGAACAGAACAGGTTCTCAAATTTAGAAAACCAACTTATGCTTGCTTAAGGGTAAAGGTGAGTTGGGGTGCTGCATAAAACCAGAGATTGAAATGAGCACAGATAAAGTTCCTTAAGCCAAATATGGAATAGACAAGAGCTACTCCTTGCTCAACGAAATGGACTCAACACCGCATATTAAACGCCTAAGAATGTACCTGACTAGTAAGTATCTTAAAACCTATGGATTGCTATGTCTCCGAAAGAGAATCAAGCATGTGTACAGGGGCATAAACGCAGCAGTGATAGGATTGGAGAGGTTCGGTGAGCAAATGAAGACCCTTTGAAGTCATATTGCATGGTACCCATTCCACGGGTTTCAACTACCCAGGTTTAAGGTATTCTTCCTTCAGCTAAAACATGCATGTGGAACCTAGAGTATGATCAACCATGTGATCGGGAGACGTGTTCAAATATGTCTCAGTTTTCGTACCCTGGTACTTGGGTGCAACATTCCAGACGCTTTACTAACACTCTCCCGACTTGGAGAGTCAGTCCCTTTGACCTCCTGTTTGGCCCAGTTTGCAATTTCTGCGGAAGATGAACAGGAATAGTGAGAACCAATGAGAGACTAGCTGGAGGTGTCTGGACGGGCAAATTTAACTCTCATTTCCCACCAGGAAGAGGAAATAACCAAAGGCTCAGCGTTCCGTACCAGAATCAGATTAGGGCCTGAAGCCATCCTGCGGTGTTGCGGCCAGCTCAAAAGAAAGCAAATTGAAGAAAGGAGCTCAGGGGCACTGTAATTCACAAACCTGCAGAGTTATAAATGACAGCTATCGTCCAAAAATATACTGAAGTAAGGCTGCCAAGAGGACTTGAAAGCAGGGCGGAATTGCAGGAAACCGATTTCAGGAGGTAGACTGGAATTGCATTGAAAGCATAGGAAAAGAGGCAGAACGTCCACAATGATGCACTTGGCCAAAAAGGGCGTATGCGTTTTTTCCTGAATATATTCAGGAAAAAACGCATACGCCCTTTTTGGCCAACCAAGCAAGCTTGCAAAGGAAATCTGCACTACAATGAAGTCTCACTTCCCCCCGGTCAAAAGGGCCATCTGAAAAAAGTGTAAAATCCAGAAAGGCAGGACAGGCCATGGAGAACTGGGAGCCTTGTTATGCTGATGGGCGGGATGTAAATTGCCAACAACCACTCGGGAGAAGTGTATGGTGTTTCCTGAAACATGTAAAAAACAAAGCAACAGAACCTAGGGCACTTCCACTTATGGTCCTATAGCTTAGGGAAATTAAAATCAAAAAGTCACAGCCACCCCAAAGTTTGGATCGGCTCTGTTTACAAGAACCTCGTTTACAGTACAAGTTCAACATCGCAGAAAGTGAAAAATGGATAAAGAAGTTGTGGTATTTACTTACAAAGCAATATCACTCAGCAATGAAATCTGTGTCATCAGGCCCTTAGCAGCACAATGAGTGGATTCAGGTATGATGATTCTAACTGAAATAAGTCACACAGAAAAAGAAACATCATAAGATATCAGTAATACACGGAATGTAAAGTTGGGTACACAGGAACTGAATGACAGAACAGAACAGGTTCTCAAATTTAGAAAACCAACTTATGCTTGCTTAAGGGTAAAGATGAGTTGGGGTGCTGCATAAAACCAGAGATTGAAATAAGCACAGATAAAGTTCCTTAAGCCAAATATGGAATAGACAAGAGCTACTCCTTGCTCAACGAAATGGACTCAACACCCCATATTAAACGCCTAAGAATGTACCTGACTAGTAAGTATCTTAAAACCTATGGATTGCTATGTCTCCGAAAGAGAATCAAGCATGTGTACAGGGGCATAAACGCAGCAGTGATAGGATTGGAGAGGTTCGGTGAGCAAATGAAGACCCTTTGAAGTCATATTGCATGGTACCCATTCCACGGGTTTCAACTACCCAGGTTTAAGGTATTCTTCCTTCAGCTAAAACATGCATGTGGAACCTAGAGTATGATCAACCATGTGATCGGGAGACGTGTTCAAATATGTCCCAGTTTTCGTACCCTGGTACTCGGGTGCAACATTCCAGACGCTTTACTAACACTCTCCCGACTTGGAGAGTCAGTCCCTTTAACCTCCTGTTTGGCCCAGTTTGCAATTTCTGCGGAAGATGAACAGGAATAGCGAGAACCAATGAGAGGCTAGCTGGAGGTGTCTGGACGGGCAAATTTAACTCGAATTTTCCACCAGGAAGAGGAATTAACCAAAGGCTCAGCGTGCCGTGCCGGAACCAGATTAGGGCCTGAAGCCATCCTGCGGTGTTGCGGCCAGCTCAAAAGAAAGCGAGTTGAAGAAAGGAGCTCAGGGGCACTGTAATTCACAAACCTGCAGAGTTATAAATGACAGCTATCGTCCAAAAATAGACTGAAGTAAGGCTGCCAAGAGGACTTGAAAGCGGGTCAGAATTGCAGGAAACCGATTTCAGAAGGTAGACTGGAACTGCATTGAAAGCATAGGAAAAGAGGCAGAACGTCCACAATGATGCACTTGGCCAAAAAGGGCGTATGCGTTTTTTCCTGAATATATTCAGGAAAAAACGCATACGCCCTTTTTGGCCAACCAAGCAAGCTTGCAAAGGAAATCTGCACTACAATGAAGTCTCAATTCCCCCCGGTCAAAAGGGCCATCTGAAAAAAGTGTAAAATCCAGAAAGGCAGGACAGGCCATGGAGAACTGGGAGCCTTGTTATGCTGATGGGCGGGATGTAAATTACCAACAGACACTCAGGAGAAGTGTATGGTGTTTCCTGAAACATCTAAAAAACAAAGCAACAGAGCCTAGGGCACTGCCACTTATGGTCCTATAGCTTAGGGAAATTAAAATCAAAAAGACACAGCCACCCCAAAGTTTGGGACGCCTCTGTTTACAAGAACCTCGTTTACAGTACAAGTTCAACATCGCAGAAAGTGAAAAATGGATAAAGAAGTTGTGGTATTTACTTACAAAGCAATATCACTCAGCAATGAAATCTATGTCATCAGGCCCTTAGGAGCACAATGAGTGGATTCAGGTATGATGATTCTAACTGAAATAAGTCACACAGAAAAAGAAACATCATAAGATATCAGTAATACACGGAATGTAAAGTTGGCTACACAGGAACTGAATTCCAAAACAGAACAGTGTCTCAAATTTAAAAAACCAACTTATGCTTGCTTAAGGGGAAAGGTGAGCTGGGGTGCTGCATAAAACCAGAGATTGAAATGAGCACAGATAAAGTTCCTTAAGCCAAATATGGAATAGACAAGAGCTACTCCTTGCTCAATGAAATGGACTCAACACCGCATATTAAACGCCTAAGAATGTACCTGACTAGTAAGTATCTTAAAACCTATGGATTGCTATGTCTCCGAAAGAGAATCAAGCATGTGTACAGGGGCATAAACGCAGCAGTGATAGGATTGGAGAGGTTCGGTGAGCAAATGAAGACCCTTTGAAGTCATATTGCATGGTACCCATTCCACGGGTTTCAACTACCCAGGTTTAAGGTATTCTTCCTTCAGCTAAAACATGCATGTGGAACCTAGAGTATGATCAACCATGTGATCGGGAGACGTGTTCAAATATGTCCCAGTTTTCGTACCCTGGTACTCGGGTGGAACATTCCAGACGCTTTACTAACACTCTCCCGACTTGGAGAGTCAGTCCCTTTAACCTCCTGTTTGGCCCAGTTTGCAATTTCTGCGGAAGATGAACAGGAATAGCGAGAATCAATGAGAGGCTAGCTGAAGGTGTCTGGACGGGCAAATTTAACTCTCATTTCCGACCAGGAAGAGGAATTAACCAAAGGCTCAGCGTGCCGTGCTGGAACCAGATTAGGGCCTGAAGCCATCCTGCGGTGTTGCGGCCAGGTCACAAGAAAGCGAGTTGAAGAAAGGAGCTCAGGGGCACTGTAATTCACAAACCTGCAGAGTTATAAATGACAGCTATCGTCCAAAAATAGACTGAAGTAAGGCTGCCAAGAGGACTTGAAAGCGGGACAGAATTGCAGGAAACCGATTTCAGGAGGTAGACTGGAAATGCATTGAAAGCATAGGAAAAGAGGCAGAACGTCCACAATGATGCACTTGGCCAAAAAGGGCGTATGCGTTTTTTCCTGAATATATTCAGGAAAAAACGCATACGCCCTTTTTGGCCAACCAAGCAAGCTTGCAAAGGAAATCTGCACTACAATGAAGTCTCACTTCCCCCCGGTCAAAAGGGCCATCTGAAAAAAGTGTAAAATCCAGAAAGGCAGGACAGGCCATGGAGAACTGGGAGCCTTGTTATGCTGATGGGCGGGATGTAAATTGCCAACAGACACTCGGGAGAAGTGTATGGTGTTTCCTGAAACATCTAAAAAACAAAGCAACAGAGCCTAGGGCACTTCCACTTATGGTCCTATAGCTTAGGGAAATTAAAATCAAAAAGACACAGCCACCCCAAAGTTTGGGACGCCTCTGTTTACAAGAACCTCGTTTACAGTACAAGTTCAACATCGCAGAAAGTGAAAAATGGATAAAGAAGTTGTGGTATTTACTTATAAAGCAATATCACTCAGCAATGAAATCTATGTCATCAGGCCCTTAGCAGCACAATGAGTGGATTCAGGTATGATGATTCTAACTGAAATAAGTCACACAGAAAAAGAAACATCATAAGATATCAGTAATACACGGAATGTAAACTTGGCTACACAGGAACTGAATTACAGAACAGAACAGGGTCTCAAATTTAGAAAACCAACTTATGCTTGCTTAAGGGGAAAGGTGAGTTGGGGTGCTGCATAAACCCAGAGATTGAAATGAGCACAGATAAAGTTCCTTAAGCCAAATATGGAATAGACAAGAGCTACTCCTTGCTCAACGAAATGGACTCAACACCCCATATTAAACGCCTAAGAATGTACCTGACTAGTAACTATCTTAAAACCTATGGATTGCTATGTCTCCAAAAGAGAATCAAGCATGTGTACAGGGGCATAAACGCAGCAGTGATAGGATTGGAGAGGTTCGGTGAGCAAATGAAGACCCTTTGAAGTCATATTGCATGGTACCCATTCCACGGGTTTCAAATACACAGGTTTAAGGTATTCTTCCTTCAGCTAAAACATGCATGTGGAACCCAAGTATGATCAACCATGTGAACGGGAGACGTGTTCAAATATGTCTCAGTTTTCCTCCCCTGGTACTCGGGTGCAACATTCCAGACGCTTTACTAACACTCTCCCCACTTGGAGAGTCAGTCCCTTTAACTTCCTGTTTGGCCCAGTTTGCAATTTCTGTGGAAGATGAACAGGAATAGCGAGAACCAATGAGAGACTAGCTGGAGGTGTCTGGACGGGCAAATTTAACTCTCATTTCCCACCAGGAAGAGGAATTAACCAAAGGCTCAGCGTGCCGTACTGGAACCAGATTAGGGCCTGAAGCCATCCTGCGGTGTTGCGGCCAGCTCAAAAGAAAGCGAGTTGAAGAAAGGAGCTCAGGGGCACTGTAATTCACAAACCTGCAGAGTTATAAATGACAGCTATCGTCCAAAAATAGACTGAAGTAAGGCTGCCAAGAGGACTTGAAAGCGGGGCAGAATTGCAGGAAACCGATTTCAGGAGGTAGACTGGAATTGCATTGAAAGCATAGGAAAAGAGGCAGAACGTCCACAATGATGCACTTGGCCAAAAAGGGCGTATGCGTTTTTTCCTGAATATATTCAGGAAAAAACGCATACGCCCTTTTTGGCCAACCAAGCAAGCTTGCAAAGGAAATCTGCACTACAATGAAGTCTCACTTCCCCCCGGTCAAAAGGGCCATCTGAAAAAAGTGTAAAATCCAGAAAGGCAGGACAGGCCATGGAGAACTGGGAGCCTTGTTATGCTGATGGGCGGGATGTAAATTGCCAACCGACACTCGGGAGAAGTGTATGGTGTTTCCTGAAACATCTAAAAAACAAAGCAACAGAGCCTAGGGCACTTCCACTTATGGTCCTATAGCTTAGGGAAATTAAAATCAAAAAGACACAGCCACCCCAAAGTTTGGAACGGCTCTGTTTACAAGAACCTCGTTTACAGTACAAGTTCAACATCGCAGAAAGTGAAAAATGGATAAAGAAGTTGTGGTATTTACTTACAAAGCAATATCACCAAGCAATGAAATCTGTGTCATCAGGCCCTTAGCAGCACAATGAGTGGATTCAGGTATGATGATTCTAACTGAAATAAGTCACACAGAAAAAGAAACATCATAAGATATCAGTAATACACGGAATGTAAACTTGGCTACACAGGAACTGAATTACAGAACAGAACAGGGTCTCAAATTTAGAAAACCAACTTATGCTTGCTTAAGGGGAAAGGTGAGTTGGGGTGCTGCATAAAACCAGAGATTGAAATGAGCACAGATAAAGTTCCTTAAGCCAAATATGGAATAGACAAGAGCTACTCCTTGCTCAACGAAATGGACTCAACACCCCATATTAAACGCCTAAGAATGTACCTGACTAGTAAGTATCTTAAAACCTATGGATTGCTATGTCTCCGAAAGAGAATCAAGCGTGTGTACAGGGGCATAAATGCAGCAGTGATAGGATTGGAGAGGTTCGGTGAGCAAATGAAGACCCTTTGAAGTCATATTGCATGGTACCCATTCCACGGGTCTCAACTCTCCACGTTTAAGGTATTCTTCCTTCAGCTAAAACATGCATGTGGAACCCAGAGTATGATCAACCATGTGATCGGGAGACGTGTTCAAATATGTCTCAGTTTTCGTACCCTGGTACTCGGGTGCAACATTCCAGATGCTTTACTAACACTCTCCCGACTTGGAGAGTCAGTCCCTTTAACCTCCTGTTTGGCCCAGTTTGCAATTTCTGTGGAAGATGAACAGGAATAGCGAGAACCAATGAGAGACTAGCTGGAGGTGTCTGGATGGGCAAATTTAACTCTAATTTCCCACCAGGAAGAGGAATTAACCAAAGGCTCAGCGTGCCATGCCAGAACCAGATTAGGGCCTGAAGCCATCCTGCGGTGTTGCGGCCAGGTCACAAGAAAGCGAGTTGAAGAAAGGAGCTCAGGGGCACTGTAATTCACAAACCTGCAGAGTTATAAATGACAGCTATCGTCCAAAAATAGACTGAAGTAAGGCTGCCAAGAGGACTTGAAAGCGGGGCAGAATTGCAGGAAACCGATTTCAGGAGGTAGACTGGAATTGCATTGAAAGCATAGGAAAAGAGGCAGAACGTCCACAATGATGCACTTGGCCAAAAAGGGCGTATGCGTTTTTTCCTGAATATATTCAGGAAAAAACGCATACGCACTTTTTGGCCAATCAAGCAAGCTTGCAAAGGAAATCTGCACTACAATGAAGTCTCACTTCCCCCCGGTCAAAAGGGCCATCTGAAAAAAGTGTAAAATCCAGAAAGGCAGGACAGGCCATGGAGCACTGGGAGCCTTGTTATGCTGATGGGCGGGATGTAAATTGCCAACAACCACTCGGGAGAAGTGTATGGTGTTTCCTGAAACATCTAAAAAACAAAGCAACAGAACCTAGGGCACTTCCACTTATGGTCCTATAGCTTAGGGAAATTAAAATCAAAAAGACACAGCCACCCCAAAGTTTGGGACGCCTCCGTTTACAAGAACCTCGTTTACCGTACAAGTTCAATATCACAGAAAGTGAAAAATGGATAAAGAACTTGTGGTACTTACGTACAATGCAGTATCACTCAGCAATGAAATCTGTGTCATCAGGCCCGTAGCAGCATAATGAGTGGATTCAGGTACGATGATTCTAACTGAAATAAGTCACACAGAAAAAGAAACATCATAAGATATCACTAATACACGGAATGTAAACTTGGCTACACAGGAACTGCATTCCAAAACAGAACAGGGTCTCAAATTTAGAAAACCAACTTATGCTTGCTTAAGGGTAAAGGTGAGTTGGGGTGCTGCATAAAACCAGAGATTGAAATGAGCACAGATAAAGTTCCTTAAGCCAAATATGGAATAGACAAGAGCTACTCCTTGCTCAACGAAATGGACTCAAAACCCCATATTAAACGCCTAAGAATGTACCTGACTAGTAAGTATCTTAAAACCTATGGATTGCTATGTCTCCAAAAGAGAATCAAGCGTGTGTACAGGGGCATAAATGCAGCAGTGATAGGATTGGAGAGGTTCGGTGAGCAAATGAAGACCCTTTGAAGTCATATTGCACGGTACCCATTCCACGGGTCTCAACTCTCCAGGTTTAAGGTATTCTTCCTTCAGCTAAAAGATGCATGTGGAACCCAGAGTATGATCAACCATGTGATCGGGAGACATGTTCAAATATGTCTCAGTTTTCGTACCCTGGTACTCGGGTGCAACATTCCAGATGCTTTACTAACACTCTCCCGACTTGGAGAGTCAGTCTCTTTAACCTCCTGTTTGGCCCAGTTTGCAATTTCTGTGGAAGATGAATAGGAATAGCGAGAACCAATGAGAGACTAGCTGGAGGTGTCTGGATGGGCAAATTTAACTCTCATTTCCCACCAGGAAGAGGAATTAACCAAAGGCTCAGCGTGCCGTGCCAGAACCAGATTAGGGCCTGAAGCCATCCTGCGGTGTTGCGGCCAGGTCACAAGAAAGCGAGTTGAAGAAAGGAGCTCAGGGGCACTGTAATTCACAAACCTGCAGAGTTATAAATGACAGCTATCGTCCAAAAATAGACTGAAGTAAGGCTGCCAAGAGGACTTGAAAGCGGGGCAGAATTGCAGGAAACCGATTTCAGGAGGTAGACTGGAATTGCATTGAAAGCATAGGAAAAGAGGCAGAACGTCCACAATGATGCACTTGGCCAAAAAGGGCGTATGCGTTTTTTCCTGAATATATTCAGGAAAAAACGCATACGCACTTTTTGGCCAATCAAGCAAGCTTGCAAAGGAAATCTGCACTACAATGAAGTCTCACTTCCCCCCGGTCAAAAGGGCCATCTGAAAAAAGTGTAAAAGCTAGAAAGGCAGGACAGACCATGGAGAACTGGGAGCCTTGTTATGCTGATGGGCGGGATGTAAATTGCCAACAGACACTCAGGAGAAGTGTATGGTGTTTCCTGAAACATCTAAAAAACAAAGCAACAGAGCCTAGGGCACTTCCACTTATGGTCCTATAGCTTAGGGAAATTAAAATCAAAAAGACACAGCCACCCCAAAGTTCGGGACGCCTCCGTTTACAAGAACCTCGTTTACCGTACAAGTTCAATATCACAGAAAGTGAAAAATGGGTAAAGAACTTGTGGTACTTACGTACAATGCAGTATCACTCAGCAATGAAATCTATGTCATCAGGCCCGTAGCAGCATAATGAGTGGATTCAGGTACGATGATTCTAACTGAAATAAGTCACACAGAAAAAGAAACATCATAAGATATCACTAATACACGGAATGTAAACTTGGCTACACAGGAACTGCATTCCAAAACAGAACAGGGTCTCAAATTTAGAAAACCAACTTATGCTTGCTTAAGGGGAAAGGTGAGTTGGGGTGCTGCATAAAACCAGAGATTGAAATGAGCACAGATAAAGTTCCTTAAGCCAAATATGGAATAGACAAGAGCTACTCCTTGCTCAACGAAATGGACTCAAAACCCCATATTAAACGCCTAAGAATGTACCTGACTAGTAAGTATCTTAAAACCTATGGATTGCTATGTCTGCAAAAGAGAATCAAGCGTGTGTACAGGGGCATAAATGCAGCAGTGATAGGATTGGAGAGGTTCGGTGAGCAAATGAAGACCCTTTGAAGTCATATTGCACGGTACCCATTCCACGGGTCTCAACTCTCCAGGTTTAAGGTATTCTTCCTTCAGCTAAAACATGCATGTGGAACCCAGAGTATGATCAACCATGTGAACGGGAGACGTGTTCAAATATGTCTCAGTTTTCCTACCCTGGTACTCGGGTGCAACACTCCAGACTCTTTACTAACACTCTCCCGACTTGGAGAGTCAGTCCCTTTAACCTCCTGTTTGGCCCAGTTTGCAATTTCTGCGGAAGATGAACAGGAATAGCGAGAACCAATGAGAGGCTAGCTGGAGGTGTCTGGACGGGCAAATTTAACTCTCATTTCCCACCAGGAAGAGGAATTAACCAAAGGCTCAGCATGCCGGGCCGGAACCAGATTAGGGCCTGAAGCCATCCTGCAGTGTTGCGGCCAGCTCACAAGAAAGCGAGTTGAAGAAAGGAGCTCAGGGGCACTGTAATTCACAAACCTGCAGAGTTATAAATGACAGCTATCGTCCAAAATATACTGAAGTAAGGCTGCCAAGAGGACTTGAAAGCGGGGCAGAATTGCAGGAAACCGATTTCAGGAGGTAGACTGGAATTGCATTGAAAGCATAGGAAAAGAGGCAGAACGTCCACAATGATGCACTTGGCCAAAAAGGGCATATGCGTTTTTTCCTGAATATATTCAGGAAAAAACGCATACGCCCTTTTTGGCCAACCAAGCAAGCTTGCAAAGGAAATCTGCACTACAATGAAGTCTCACTTCCCCCCCGGTCAAAAGGGCCATCTGAAAAAAGTGTAAAATCCAGAAAGGCAGGACAGGCCATGGAGAACTGGGAGCCTTGTTATGCTGATGGGCGGGATGTAAATTGCCAACAGACACTCGGGAGAAGTGTATGGTGTTTCCTGAAACATCTAAAAAACAAAGCAACAGAGCCTAGGGCACTGCCACTTATGGTCCTATAGCTTAGGGAAATTAAAATCAAAAAGACACAGCCACCCCAAAGTTTGGGACGCCTCTGTTTACAAGAACCTCGTTTACAGTACAAGTTCAACATCGCAGAAAGTGAAAAATGGATAAAGAAGTTGTGGTATTTACTTACAAAGCAATATCACTCAGCAATGAAATCTATGTCATCAGGCCCTTAGCAGCACAATGAGTGGATTCAGGTATGATGATTCTAACTGAAATAAGTCACACAGAAAAAGAAACATCATAAGATATCAGTAATACACGGAATGTATACTTGGCTACACAGGAACTGAATTACAGAACAGAACAGGGTCTCAAATTTAGAAAATCAACTTATGCTTGCTTAAGGGGAAAGGTGAGTTGGGGTGCTGCATAAAAGCAGAGATTGAAATGAGCACAGATAAAGTTCCTTAAGCCAAATATGGAATAGACAAGAGCTACTCCTTGCTCAAAGAAATGGACTCAACACCGCATATTAAACGCCTAAGAATGTACCTGACTAGTAATTATCTTAAAACCTATGGATTGCTATGTCTCCGAAAGAGAATCAAGCATGTGTACAGGGGCATAAAAGCAGCAGTGATAGGATTGGAGATGTTCGGTGAGCAAATGAAGACCCTTTGAAGTCATATTGCATGGTACCCATTCCACGGGTCTCAACTCTCCAGGTTTAAGGTATTCTTCCTTCAGCTAAAACATGCATGTGGAACCCAGAGTATGATCAACCATGTGATCGGGAGACGTGTTCAAATATGTCTCAGTTTTCGTACCCTGGTACTCGGGTGCAACATTCCAGATGCTTTACTAACACTCTCCCGACTTGGAGAGTCAGTCCCTTTAACCTCCTGTTTGGCCCAGTTTGCAATTTCTGTGGAAGATGAACAGGAATAGCGAGAACCAATGAGAGACTAGCTGGAGGTGTCTGGATGGGCAAATTTAACTCTCATTTCCCACCAGGAAGAGGAATTAACCAAAGGCTCAGCGTGCCGTGCCAGAACCAGATTAGGGCCTGAAGACATCCTGCGGTGTTGCGGCCAGGTCACAAGAAAGCGAGTTGAAGAAAGGAGCTCAGGGGCACTGTAATTCACAAACCTGCAGAGTTATAAATGACAGCTATCGTCCAAAAATAGACTGAAGTAAGGCTGCCAAGAGGACTTGAAAGCGGGGCAGAATTGCAGGAAACCGATTTCAGGAGGTAGACTGGAATTGCATTGAAAGCATAGGAAAAGAGGCAGAACGTCCACAATGATGCACTTGGCCAAAAAGGGCGTATGCGTTTTTTCCTGAATATATTCAGGAAAAAACGCATACGCCCTTTTTGGCCAATCAAGCAAGCTTGCAAAGGAAATCTGCACTACAATGAAGTCTCACTTCCCCCCGGTCAAAAGGGCCATCTGAAAAAAGTGTAAAATCCAGAAAGGCAGGACAGGCCATGGAGAACTGGGAGCCTTGTTATGCTGATGGGCGGGATGTAAATTGCCAACAACCACTCGGGAGAAGTGTATGGTGTTTCCTGAAACATCTAAAAAACAAAGCAACAGAGCCTAGGGCACTTCCACTTATGGTCCTATAGCTTAGGGAAATTAAAATCAAAAAGACACAGCCACCCCAAAGTTTGGGACGCCTCCGTTTACAAGAACCTCGTTTACCGTACAAGTTCAATATCACAGAAAGTGAAAAATGGATAAAGAACTTGTGGTACTTACGTACAATGCAGTATCACTCAGCAATGAAATCTATGTCATCAGGCCCGTAGCAGCATAATGAGTGGATTCAGGTACGATGATTCTAACTGAAATAAGTCACACAGAAAAAGAAACATCATAAGATATCACTAATACACGGAATGTAAACTTGGCTACACAGGAACTGCATTCCAAAACAGAACAGGGTCTCAAATTTAGAAAACCAACTTATGCTTGCTTAAGGGGAAAGGTGAGTTGGGGTGCTGCATAAAACCAGAGATTGAAATGAGCACAGATAAAGTTCCTTAAGCCAAATATGGAATAGACAAGAGCTACTCCTTGCTCAACGAAATGGACTCAAAACCCCATATTAAACGCCTAAGAATGTACCTGACTAGTAAGTATCTTAAAACCTATGGATTGCTATGTCTCCGAAAGAGAATCAAGCGTGTGTACAGGGGCATAAATGCAGCAGTGATAGGATTGGAGAGGTTCGGTGAGCAAATGAAGACCCTTTGAAGTCATATTGCACGGTACCCATTCCACGGGTCTCAACTCTCCAGGTTTAAGGTATTCTTCCTTCAGCTAAAACATGCATGTGGAACCCAGAGTATGATCAACCATGTGAACGGGAGACGTGTTCAAATATGTCTCAGTTTTCCTACCCTGGTACTCGGGTGCAACACTCCAGATGCTTTACTAACACTCTCCCGACTTGGAGAGTCAGTCCCTTTAACCTCCTGTTTGGCCCAGTTTGCAATTTCTGCGGAAGATGAACAGGAATAGCGAGAACCAATGAGAGGCTAGCTGGAGGTGTCTGGACGGGCAAATTTAACTCTCATTTCCCACCAGGAAGAGGAAATAACCAAAGGCTCAGCGTGCTGTGCCGGAACCAGATTAGGGCCTGAAGCCATCCTGCGGTGTTGCGGCCAGCTCAAAAGAAAGCGAGTTGAAGAAAGGAGCTCAGGGGCACTGTAATTCACAAACCTGCAGAGTTATAAATGACAGCTATCGTCCAAAAATAGACTGAAGTAAGGCTGCCAAGAGGACTTGAAAGCGGGGCAGAATTGCAGGAAACCGATTTCAGGAGGTAGACTGGAATTGCATTGAAAGCATAGGAAAAGAGGCAGAACGTCCACAATGATGCACTTGGCCAAAAAGGGCGTATGCGTTTTTTCCTGAATATATTCAGGAAAAAACGCATACGCCCTTTTTGGCCAACCAAGCAAGCTTGCAAAGGAAATCTGCACTACAATGAAGTCTCACTTCCCCCCGGTCAAAAGGGCCATCTGAAAAAAGTGTAAAATCCAGAAAGGCAGGACAGGCCATGGAGAACTGGGAGCCTTGTTATGCTGAAGGGCGGGTTGTAAATTGCCAACAACCACTCGGGAGAAGTGTATGGTGTTTCCTGAAACATCTAAAAAACAAAGCAACAGAGCCTAGGGCACTTCCACTTATGGTCCTATAGCTTAGGGAATTTAAAATCAAAAAGACACAGCCACCCCAAAGTTTGGAACGGCTCTGTTTACAAGAACCTCGTTTACAGTACAAGTTCAACATCGCAGAAAGTGAAAAATGGATAAAAAAGTTGTGGTATTTACTTACAAAGCAATATCACTCAGCAATGAAATCTGTGTCATCAGGCCCTTAGTAGCACAATGAGTGGATTCAGGTATGATGATTCTAACTGAAATAAGTCACACAGAAAAAGAAACATCATAAGATATCAGTAATACACGGAATGTAAACTTGGCTACACAGGAACTGAATTACAGAACAGAACAGGGTCTCAAATTTAGAAAACCAACTTATGCTTGCTTAAGGGTAAAGGTGAGTTGGGGTACTGCATAAAACCAGAGATTGAAATGAGCACAGATAAAGTTCCTTAAGCCAAATATGGAATAGACAAGAGCTACTCCTTGCTCAACGAAATGGACTCAAAACCCCATATTAAACGCCTAAGAATGTACCTGACTAGTAAGTATCTTAAAACCTATGGATTGCTATGTCTCCAAAAGAGAATCAAGCGTGTGTACAGGGGCATAAATGCAGCAGTGATAGGATTGGAGAGGTTCGGTGAGCAAATGAAGACCCTTTGAAGTCATATTGCACGGTACCCATTCCACGTGTCTCAACTCTCCAGGTTTAAGGTATTCTTCCTTCAGCTAAAACATGCATGTGGAACCCAGAGTATGATCAACCATGTGAACGGGAGACGTGTTCAAATATGTCTCAGTTTTCCTACCCTGGTACTCGGGTGCAACACTCCAGACGCTTTACTAACACTCTCCCGACTTGGAGAGTCAGTCCCTTTAACCTCCTGTTTGGCCCAGTTTGCAATTTCTGCGGAAGATGAACAGGAATAGCGAGAACCAATGAGAGGCTAGCTGCAGGTGTCTGGACGGGCAAATTTAACTCTCATTTCCCACCAGGAAGAGGAATTAACCAAAGGCTCAGCATGCCGGGCCGGAACCAGATTAGGGCCTGAAGCCATCCTGCGGTGTTGCGGCCAGCTCACAAGAAAGCGAGTTGAAGAAAGGAGCTCAGGGGCACTGTAATTCACAAACCTGCAGAGTTATAAATGACAGCTATCGTCCAAAAATAGACTGAAGTAAGGCTGCCAAGAGGACTTGAAAGCGGGACAGAATTGCAGGAAACCGATTTCAGGAGGTAGACTGGAATTGCATTGAAAGCATAGGAAAAGAGGCAGAACGTCCACAATGATGCACTTGGCCAAAAAGGGCGTATGCGTTTTTTCCTGAATATATTCAGGAAAAAACGCATACGCCCTTTTTGGCCAACCAAGCAAGCTTGCAAAGGAAATCTGCACTACAATGAAGTCTCACTTCCCCCCGGTCAAAACGGCCATCTGAAAAAAGTGTAAAATCCAGAAAGGCAGGACAGGCCATGGAGAACTGGGAGCCTTGTTATGCTGATGGGTGGGATGTAAATTGCCAACAGACACTTGGGAGAAGTGTATGGTGTTTACTGAAACATCTAAAAAACAAAGCAACAGAGCCTAGGGCACTGCCACTTATGGTCCTATAGCTTAGGGAAATTAAAATCAAAAAGACACAGCCACCCCAAAGTTTGGGACGCCTCTGATTACAAGAACCTCGTTTAGAGTACAAGTTCAACATCGCAGAAAGTGAAAAATGGATAAAGAAGTTGTGGTATTTACTTACAAAGCAATATCACTCAGCAATGAAATCTATGTCATCAGGCCCTTAGCAGCACAATGAGTGGATTCAGGTATGATGATTCTAACTGAAATAAGTCACACAGAAAAAGAAACATCATAAGATATCAGTAATACACGGAATGTAAACTTGGCTACACAGGAACTGAATTAAAGAACAGAACAGGGTCTCAAATTTAGAAAACCAACTTATGCTTGCTTAAGGGTAAAGGTGAGTTGGGGTGCTGCATAAAACCAGAGATTGAAATGAGCACAGATAAAGTTCCTTAAGCCAAATATGGAATAGACAAGAGCTACTCCTTGCTCAACGAAATGGACTCAACACCGCATATTAAACGCCTAAGAATGTACCTGACTAGTAAGTATCTTAAAACCTATGGATTGCTATGTCTCCGAAAGAGAATCAAGCGTGTGTACAGGGGCATAAACGCAGCAGTGATAGGACTGGAGAGGTTCGGTGAGCAAATGAAGACCCTTTGAAGTCATATTGCATGATACCCATTACACGGGTCTCAACTCTCCAGGTTTAAGGTATTCTTCCTTCAGCTAAAACATGCACGTGGAACCCAAGTATGATCAACCATGTGAACGAGAGACGTGTTCAAATATGTCTCAGTTTTCCTCCCCTGGTACTCGGGTGCAACATTCCAGATGCTTTACTAACACTCTCCCCACTTGGAGAGTCAGCGCCTTTAACCTCCTGTTTGGCCCAGTTTGCAATTTCTGCGGAAGATGAACAGGAATAGCGAGAACCAATGAGAGGCTAGCTGGAGGTGTCTGGACGGGCAAATTTAACTCTCATTTCCCACCAGGAAGAGGAAATAACCAAAGGCTCAGCGTGCCATGCCGGAACCAGATTAGGGCCTGAAGCCATCCTGCGGTGTTGCGGCCAGCTCAAAAGAAAGCGAGTTGAAGAAAGGAGCTCAGGGGCACTGTAATTCACAAACCTGCAGAGTTATAAATGACAGCTATCGTCCAAAAATAGACTGAAGTAAGGCTGCCAAGAGGACTTGAAAGCGGGGCAGAATTGCAGGAAACCGATATCAGGAGGTAGACTGGAATTGCATTGAAAGCATAGGAAAAGAGGCAGAACGTCCACAATGATGCACTTGGCCAAAAAGGGCGTATGCGTTTTTTCCTGAATATATTCAGGAAAAAACGCATACGCCCTTTTTGGCCAACCAAGCAAGCTTGCAAAGGAAATCTGCACTACAATGAAGTCTCACTTCCCCCCGGTCAAAAGGGCCATCTGAAAAAAGTGTAAAATCCAGAAAGGCAGGACAGGCCATGGAGAACTGGGAGCCTTGTTATGCTGAAGGGCGGGATGTAAATTGCCAACAACCACTTGGGAGAAGTGTATGGTGTTTCCTGAAACATCTAAAAAACAAAGCAACAGAACCTAGGGCACTTCCACTTATGGTCCTATAGCTTAGGGAATTTAAAATCAAAAAGACACAGCCACCCCAAAATTTGGAACGGCTCTGTTTACAAGAACCTCGTTTACAGTACAAGTTCAACATCGCAGAAAGTGAAAAATGGATAAAAAAGTTGTGGTATTTACTTACAAAGCAATATCACTCAGCAATGAAATCTGTGTCATCAGGCCCTTAGTAGCACAATGAGTGGATTCAGGTATGATGATTCTAACTGAAATAAGTCACACAGAAAAAGAAACATCATAAGATATCAGTAATACACGGAATGTAAACTTGGCTACACAGGAACTGAATTACAGAACAGAACAGGGTCTCAAATTTAGAAAACCAACTTATGCTTGCTTAAGGGTAGAGGGGAGTTGGGGTACTGCATAAAACCAGAGATTGAAATGAGCACAGATAAAGTTCCTTAAGCCAAATATGGAATAGACAAGAGCTACTCCTTGCTCAAAGAAATTGACTCAACACCGCATATTAAACGCCTAAGAATGTACCTGACTAGTAAGTATCTTAAAATCTAGGGATTGCTATGTCTCCGAAAGAGAATCAAGCATGTGTACAGGGGCATAAACGCAGCAGTGATAGGATTGGAGAGGTTCGGTGAGCAAATGAAGACCCTTTGAAGTCATATTGCATGGTACCCATTCCACGGGTTTCAACTACCCAGGTTTTAGGTATTCTTCCTTCAGCTAAAACATGCATGTGGAACCCAGAGTATGATCAACCATGTGATCGGGAGACGTGTTCAAATATGTCTCAGTTTTCCTCCCCTGGTACTCGGGTGCAACATTCCAGACGATTTACTAACACTCTCCCCACTTGGAGAGTCAGCGCCTTTAACCTCCTGTTTGGCACAGTTTGCAATTTTTGCGGAGGATGAACAGGAATAGCGAGAACCAATAAGAGACTAGCTGGAGGTGTCTGGACGGGCAAATTTAACTCTCATTTCCCACCAGGAAGAGGAAATAACCAAAGGCTCAGCGTGCTGTGCCGGAACCAGATTAGGGCCTGAAGCCATCCTGCGGTGTTGCGGCCAGCTCAAAAGAAAGCGAGTTGAAGAAAGGAGCTCAGGGGCACTGTAATTCACAAACCTGCAGAGTTATAAATGACAGCTATCGTCCAAAAATAGACTGAAGTAAGGCTGCCAAGAGGACTTGAAAGCGGGGCAGAATTGCAGGAAACCGATTTCAGGAGGTAGACTGGAATTGCATTGAAAGCATAGGAAAAGAGGCAGAACGTCCACAATGATGCACTTGGCCAAAAAGGGCGTATGCGTTTTTTCCTGAATATATTCAGGAAAAAACGCATACGCCCTTTTTGGCCAACCAAGCAAGCTTGCAAAGGAAATCTGCACTACAATGAAGTCTCACTTCCCCCCGGTCAAAAGGGCCATCTGAAAAAAGTGTAAAATCCAGAAAGGCAGGACAGGCCATGGAGAACTGGGAGCCTTGTTATGCTGAAGGGCGGGTTGTAAATTGCCAACAACCACTCGGGAGAAGTGTATGGTGTTTCCTGAAACATCTAAAAAACAAAGCAACAGAGCCTAGGGCACTTCCACTTATGGTCCTATAGCTTAGGGAATTTAAAATCAAAAAGACACAGCCACCCCAAAGTTTGGAACGGCTCTGTTTACAAGAACCTCGTTTACAGTACAAGTTCAACATCGCAGAAAGTGAAAAATGGATAAAAAAGTTGTGGTATTTACTTACAAAGCAATATCACTCAGCAATGAAATCTGTGTCATCAGGCCCTTAGTAGCACAATGAGTGGATTCAGGTATGATGATTCTAACTGAAATAAGTCACACAGAAAAAGAAACATCATAAGATATCAGTAATACACGGAATGTAAACTTGGCTACACAGGAACTGAATTACAGAACAGAACAGGGTCTCAAATTTAGAAAACCAACTTATGCTTGCTTAAGGGTAAAGGTGAGTTGGGGTACTGCATAAAACCAGAGATTGAAATGAGCACAGATAAAGTTCCTTAAGCCAAATATGGAATAGACAAGAGCTACTCCTTGCTCAACGAAATGGACTCAAAACCCCATATTAAACGCCTAAGAATGTACCTGACTAGTAAGTATCTTAAAACCTATGGATTGCTATGTCTCCAAAAGAGAATCAAGCGTGTGTACAGGGGCATAAATGCAGCAGTGATAGGATTGGAGAGGTTCGGTGAGCAAATGAAGACCCTTTGAAGTCATATTGCACGGTACCCATTCCACGTGTCTCAACTCTCCAGGTTTAAGGTATTCTTCCTTCAGCTAAAACATGCATGTGGAACCCAGAGTATGATCAACCATGTGAACGGGAGACGTGTTCAAATATGTCTCAGTTTTCCTACCCTGGTACTCGGGTGCAACACTCCAGACGCTTTACTAACACTCTCCCGACTTGGAGAGTCAGTCCCTTTAACCTCCTGTTTGGCCCAGTTTGCAATTTCTGCGGAAGATGAACAGGAATAGCGAGAACCAATGAGAGGCTAGCTGCAGGTGTCTGGACGGGCAAATTTAACTCTCATTTCCCACCAGGAAGAGGAATTAACCAAAGGCTCAGCATGCCGGGCCGGAACCAGATTAGGGCCTGAAGCCATCCTGCGGTGTTGCGGCCAGCTCACAAGAAAGCGAGTTGAAGAAAGGAGCTCAGGGGCACTGTAATTCACAAACCTGCAGAGTTATAAATGACAGCTATCGTCCAAAAATAGACTGAAGTAAGGCTGCCAAGAGGACTTGAAAGCGGGACAGAATTGCAGGAAACCGATTTCAGGAGGTAGACTGGAATTGCATTGAAAGCATAGGAAAAGAGGCAGAACGTCCACAATGATGCACTTGGCCAAAAAGGGCGTATGCGTTTTTTCCTGAATATATTCAGGAAAAAACGCATACGCCCTTTTTGGCCAACCAAGCAAGCTTGCAAAGGAAATCTGCACTACAATGAAGTCTCACTTCCCCCCGGTCAAAACGGCCATCTGAAAAAAGTGTAAAATCCAGAAAGGCAGGACAGGCCATGGAGAACTGGGAGCCTTGTTATGCTGATGGGTGGGATGTAAATTGCCAACAGACACTTGGGAGAAGTGTATGGTGTTTACTGAAACATCTAAAAAACAAAGCAACAGAGCCTAGGGCACTGCCACTTATGGTCCTATAGCTTAGGGAAATTAAAATCAAAAAGACACAGCCACCCCAAAGTTTGGGACGCCTCTGATTACAAGAACCTCGTTTAGAGTACAAGTTCAACATCGCAGAAAGTGAAAAATGGATAAAGAAGTTGTGGTATTTACTTACAAAGCAATATCACTCAGCAATGAAATCTATGTCATCAGGCCCTTAGCAGCACAATGAGTGGATTCAGGTATGATGATTCTAACTGAAATAAGTCACACAGAAAAAGAAACATCATAAGATATCAGTAATACACGGAATGTAAACTTGGCTACACAGGAACTGAATTACAGAACAGAACAGGGTCTCAAATTTAGAAAACCAACTTATGCTTGCTTAAGGGTAAAGGTGAGTTGGGGTGCTGCATAAAACCAGAGATTGAAATGAGCACAGATAAAGTTCCTTAAGCCAAATATGGAATAGACAAGAGCTACTCCTTGCTCAACGAAATGGACTCAACACCGCATATTAAACGCCTAAGAATGTACCTGACTAGTAAGTATCTTAAAACCTATGGATTGCTATGTCTCCGAAAGAGAATCAAGCGTGTGTACAGGGGCATAAACGCAGCAGTGATAGGACTGGAGAGGTTCGGTGAGCAAATGAAGACCCTTTGAAGTCATATTGCATGATACCCATTACACGGGTCTCAACTCTCCAGGTTTAAGGTATTCTTCCTTCAGCTAAAACATGCACGTGGAACCCAAGTATGATCAACCATGTGAACGAGAGACGTGTTCAAATATGTCTCAGTTTTCCTCCCCTGGTACTCGGGTGCAACATTCCAGATGCTTTACTAACACTCTCCCCACTTGGAGAGTCAGCGCCTTTAACCTCCTGTTTGGCCCAGTTTGCAATTTCTGCGGAAGATGAACAGGAATAGCGAGAACCAATGAGAGGCTAGCTGGAGGTGTCTGGACGGGCAAATTTAACTCTCATTTCCCACCAGGAAGAGGAAATAACCAAAGGCTCAGCGTGCCATGCCGGAACCAGATTAGGGCCTGAAGCCATCCTGCGGTGTTGCGGCCAGCTCAAAAGAAAGCGAGTTGAAGAAAGGAGCTCAGGGGCACTGTAATTCACAAACCTGCAGAGTTATAAATGACAGCTATCGTCCAAAAATAGACTGAAGTAAGGCTGCCAAGAGGACTTGAAAGCGGGGCAGAATTGCAGGAAACCGATTTCAGGAGGTAGACTGGAATTGCATTGAAAGCATAGGAAAAGAGGCAGAACGTCCACAATGATGCACTTGGCCAAAAAGGGCGTATGCGTTTTTTCCTGAATATATTCATGAAAAAACGCATACGCCCTTTTTGGCCAACCAAGCAAGCTTGCAAAGGAAATCTGCACTACAATGAAGTCTCACTTCCCCCCGGTCAAAAGGGCCATCTGAAAAAAGTGTAAAATCCAGAAAGGCAGGACAGGCCATGGAGAACTGGGAGCCTTGTTATGCTGAAGGGCGGGATGTAAATTGCCAACAACCACTTGGGAGAAGTGTATGGTGTTTCCTGAAACATCTAAAAAACAAAGCAACAGAACCTAGGGCACTTCCACTTATGGTCCTATAGCTTAGGGAATTTAAAATCAAAAAGACACAGCCACCCCAAAATTTGGAACGGCTCTGTTTACAAGAACCTCGTTTACAGTACAAGTTCAACATCGCAGAAAGTGAAAAATGGATAAAAAAGTTGTGGTATTTACTTACAAAGCAATATCACTCAGCAATGAAATCTGTGTCATCAGGCCCTTAGTAGCACAATGAGTGGATTCAGGTATGATGATTCTAACTGAAATAAGTCACACAGAAAAAGAAACATCATAAGATATCAGTAATACACGGAATGTAAACTTGGCTACACAGGAACTGAATTACAGAACAGAACATGGTCTCAAATTTAGAAAACCAACTTATGCTTGCTTAAGGGTAGAGGGGAGTTGGGGTACTGCATAAAACCAGAGATTGAAATGAGCACAGATAAAGTTCCTTAAGCCAAATATTGAATAGACAAGAGCTACTCCTTGCTCAAAGAAATTGACTCAACACCGCATATTAAACGCCTAAGAATGTACCTGACTAGTAAGTATCTTAAAATCTAGGGATTGCTATGTCTCCGAAAGAGAATCAAGCATGTGTACAGGGGCATAAACGCAGCAGTGATAGGATTGGAGAGGTTCGGTGAGCAAATGAAGACCCTTTGAAGTCATATTGCATGGTACCCATTCCACGGGTTTCAACTACCCAGGTTTTAGGTATTCTTCCTTCAGCTAAAACATGCATGTGGAACCCAGAGTATGATCAACCATGTGATCGGGAGACGTGTTCAAATATGTCTCAGTTTTCCTCCCCTGGTACTCGGGTGCAACATTCCAGACGATTTACTAACACTCTCCCCACTTGGAGAGTCAGCGCCTTTAACCTCCTGTTTGGCACAGTTTGCAATTTCTGCGGAGGATGAACAGGAATAGCGAGAACCAATAAGAGACTAGCTGGAGGTGTCTGGACGGGCAAATTTAACTCTCATTTCCCACCAGGAAGAGGAAATAACCAAAGGCTCAGCGTGCTGTGCCGGAACCAGATTAGGGCCTGAAGCCATCCTGCGGTGTTGCGGCCAGCTCAAAAGAAAGCGAGTTGAAGAAAGGAGCTCAGGGGCACTGTAATTCACAAACCTGCAGAGTTATAAATGACAGCTATCGTCCAAAAATAGACTGAAGTAAGGCTGCCAAGAGGACTTGAAAGCGGGGCAGAATTGCAGGAAACCGATTTCAGGAGGTAGACTGGAATTGCATTGAAAGCATAGGAAAAGAGGCAGAACGTCCACAATGATGCACTTGGCCAAAAAGGGCGTATGCGTTTTTTCCTGAATATATTCAGGAAAAAACGCATACGCCCTTTTTGGCCAACCAAGCAAGCTTGCAAAGGAAATCTGCACTACAATGAAGTCTCACTTCCCCCCGGTCAAAAGGGCCATCTGAAAAAAGTGTAAAATCCAGAAAGGCAGGACAGGCCATGGAGAACTGGGAGCCTTGTTATGCTGAAGGGCGGGTTGTAAATTGCCAACAACCACTCGGGAGAAGTGTATGGTGTTTCCTGAAACATCTAAAAAACAAAGCAACAGAGCCTAGGGCACTTCCACTTATGGTCCTATAGCTTAGGGAATTTAAAATCAAAAAGACACAGCCACCCCAAAGTTTGGAACGGCTCTGTTTACAAGAACCTCGTTTACAGTACAAGTTCAACATCGCAGAAAGTGAAAAATGGATAAAAAAGTTGTGGTATTTACTTACAAAGCAATATCACTCAGCAATGAAATCTGTGTCATCAGGCCCTTAGTAGCACAATGAGTGGATTCAGGTATGATGATTCTAACTGAAATAAGTCACACAGAAAAAGAAACATCATAAGATATCAGTAATACACGGAATGTAAACTTGGCTACACAGGAACTGAATTACAGAACAGAACAGGGTCTCAAATTTAGAAAACCAACTTATGCTTGCTTAAGGGTAAAGGTGAGTTGGGGTACTGCATAAAACCAGAGATTGAAATGAGCACAGATAAAGTTCCTTAAGCCAAATATGGAATAGACAAGAGCTACTCCTTGCTCAAAGAAATGGACTCAACACCGCATATTAAACTCCTAAGAATGTACCTGACTAGTAAGTATCTTAAAATCTAGGGATTGCTATGTCTCCGAAAGAGAATCAAGCATGTGTACAGGGGCATAAACGCAGCAGTGATAGGATTGGAGAGGTTCGGTGAGCAAATGAAGACCCTTTGAAGTCATATTGCATGGTACCCATTCCACGGGTTTCAACTACCCAGGTTTTAGGTATTCTTCCTTCAGCTAAAACATGCATGTGGAACCCAGAGTATGATCAACCATGTGATCGGGAGACGTGTTCAAATATGTCTCAATTTTCCTCCCCTGGTACTCGGGTGCAACATTCCAGACGCTTTACTAACACTCTCCCCACTTGGAGAGTCAGCGCCTTTAACCTCCTGTTTGGCACAGTTTGCAATTTCTGCGGAAGATGAACAGGAATAGCGAGAACCAATGAGAGACTAGCTGGAGGTGTCTGGACGGGCAAATTTAACTCTCATTTCCCACCAGGAAGAGGAAATAACCAAAGGCTCAGCGTGCCATGCCGGAACCAGATTAGGGCCTGAAGTCATCCTGTGGTGTTGCGGCCAGCTCAAAAGAAAGCGAGTTGAAGAAAGGAGCTCAGGGGCACTGTAATTCACAAACCTGCAGAGTTACAAATGACAGCTATCGTCCAAAAATAGACTGAAGTAAGGCTGCCAAGAGGACTTGAAAGCGGGGCAGAATTGCAGGAAACCGATTTCAGGAGGTAGACTGGAATTGCATTGAAAGCATAGGAAAAGAGGCAGAACGTCCACAATGATGCACTTGGCCAAAAAGGGCGTATGCGTTTTTTCCTGAATATATTCAGGAAAAAACGCATACGCCCTTTTTGGCCAACCAAGCAAGCTTGCAAAGGAAATCTGCACTACAATGAAGTCTCACTTCCCCCCGGTCAAAAGGGCCATCTGAAAAAAGTGTAAAATCCAGAAAGGCAGGACAGGCCATGGAGAACTGGGAGCCTTGTTATGCTGAAGGGCGGGATGTAAATTGCCAACAACCACTCGGGAAAAGTGTATGGTGTTTCCTGAAACATCTAAAAAACAAAGCAAAAGAGCCTAGGGCACTTCCACTTATGGTCCTTTAGCTTAGGGAATTTAAAATCAAAAAGACACAGCCACCCCAAAGTTTGGAACGGCTCTGTTTACAAGAACCTCGTTTACAGTACAAGTTCAACATCGCAGAAAGTGAAAAATGGATAAAAAAGTTGTGGTATTTACTTACAAAGCAATATCACTCAGCAATGAAATCTGTGTCATCAGGCCCTTAGTAGCACAATGAGTGGATTCAGGTATGATGATTCTAACTGAAATAAGTCACACAGAAAAAGAAACATCATAAGATATCAGTAATACACGGAATGTAAACTTGGCTACACAGGAACTGAATTACAGAACAGAACAGGGTCTCAAATTTAGAAAACCAACTTATGCTTGCTTAAGGGTAAAGGTGAGTTGGGGTACTGCATAAAACCAGAGATTGAAATGAGCACAGATAAAGTTCCTTAAGCCAAATATGGAATAGACAAGAGCTACTCCTTGCTCAAAGAAATGGACTCAACACCGCATATTAAACACCTAAGAATGTACCTGACTAGTAAGTATCTTAAAATCTAGGGATTGCTATGTCTCCGAAAGAGAATCAAGCATGTGTACAGGGGCATAAACGCAGCAGTGATAGGATTGGAGAGGTTCGGTGAGCAAATGAAGACCCTTTGAAGTCATATTGCATGGTACCCATTCCACGGGTTTCAACTACCCAGGTTTTAGGTATTCTTCCTTCAGCTAAAACATGCATGTGGAACCCAGAGTATGATCAACCATGTGATCGGGAGACGTGTTCAAATATGTCTCAGTTTTCCTCCCCTGGTACTCGGGTGCAACATTCCAGACGCTTTACTAACACTCTCCCCACTTGGAGAGTCAGCGCCTTTAACCTCCTGTTTGGCACAGTTTGCAATTTCTGCGGAAGATGAACAGGAATAGCGAGAACCAATGAGAGACTAGCTGGAGGTGTCTGGACGGGCAAATTTAACTCTCATTTCCCACCAGGAAGAGGAAATAACCAAAGGCTCAGTGTGCCGTACCGGAACCAGATTAGGGCCTGAAGCCATCCTGCGGTGTTGCGGCCAGCTCAAAAGAAAGCGAGTTGAAGAAAGGAGCTCAGGGGCACTGTAATTCACAAACCTGCAGAGTTATAAATGACAGCTATCGTCCAAAAATAGACTGAAGTAAGGCTGCCAAGAGGACTTGAAAGCGGGGCAGAATTGCAGGAAACCGATTTCAGGAGGTAGACTGGAATTGCATTGAAAGCATAGGAAAAGAGGCAGAACGTCCACAATGATGCACTTGGCCAAAAAGGGCGTATGCGTTTTTTCCTGAATATATTCAGGAAAAAACGCATACGCCCTTTTTGGCCAACCAAGCAAACTTGCAAAGGAAATCTGCACTACAATGAAGTCTCACTTCCCCCCGGTCAAAAGGGCCATCTGAAAAAAGTGTAAAATCCAGAAAGGCAGGACAGGCCATGGAGAACTGTGAGCCTTGTTATGCTGATGGGCGGGATGAAAATTGCCAACAAACACTCAGGAGAAGTGTATGGTGTTTCCTGAAACATCTAAAAAACAAAGCAACAGAGCCTAGGGCACTTCCACTTATGGTCCTATAGCTTAGGGAAATTAAAATCAAAAAGACACAGCCACCCCAAAGTTTGGGACGCCTCTGTTTACAAGAACCTCGTTTACCGTACAAGTTCAATATCACAGAAAGTGAAAAATGGATAAAGAACTTGTGGTACTTACGTACAATGCAGTATCACTCAGCAATGAAATCTATGTCATCAGGCCCGTAGCAGCATAATGAGTGGATTCAGGTACGATGATTCTAACTGAAATAAGTCACACAGAAAAAGAAACATCATAAGATATCACTAATACACGGAATGTAAACTTGGCTACACAGGAACTGCATTCCAAAACAGAACAGGGTCTCAAATTTAGAAAACCAACTTATGCTTGCTTAAGGGGAAAGGTGAGTTGGGGTGCTGCATAAAACCAGAGATTGAAATGAGCACAGATAAAGTTCCTTAAGCCAAATATGGAATAGACAAGAGCTACTCCTTGCTCAACGAAATGGACTCAAAACCCCATATTAAACGCCTAAGAATGTACCTGACTAGTAAGTATCTTAAAACCTATGGATTGCTATGTCTCCAAAAGAGAATCAAGCGTGTGTACAGGGGCATAAATGCAGCAGTGATAGGATTGGAGAGGTTCGGTGAGCAAATGAAGACCCTTTGAAGTCATATTGCACGGTACCCATTCCACGGGTCTCAACTCTCCAGGTTTAAGGTATTCTTCCTTCTGCTAAAACATGCATGTGGAACCCAGAGTATGATCAACCATGTGAACGGGAGACGTGTTCAAATATGTCTCAGTTTTCCTCCCCTGGTACTCGGGTGCAACACTCCAGACGCTTTACTAACACTCTCCCGACTTGGAGAGTCAGTCCCTTTAACCTCCTGTTTGGCCCAGTTTGCAATTTCTGCGGAAGATGAACAGGAATAGCGAGAACCAATGAGAGGCTAGCTGCAGGTGTCTGGACGGGCAAATTTAACTCTCATTTCCCACCAGGAAGAGGAATTAACCAAAGGCTCAGCATGCCGGGCCGGAACCAGATTAGGGCCTGAAGCCATCCTGCGGTGTTGCGGCCAGGTCACAAGAAAGCGAGTTGAAGAAAGGAGCTCAGGGGCACTGTAATTCACAAACCTGCAGAGTTATAAATGACAGCTATCGTCCAAAAATAGACTGAAGTAAGGCTGCCAAGAGGACTTGAAAGCGGGGCAGAATTGCAGGAAACCGATTTCAGGAGGTAGACTGGAATTGCATTGAAAGCATACGAAAAGAGGCAGAACGTCCACAATGATGCACTTGGCCAAAAAGGGCGTATGCGTTTTTTCCTGAATATATTCAAGAAAAAACGCATACGCCCTTTTTGGCCAACCAAGCAAGCTTGCAAACGAAATCTGCACTACAATGAAGTCTCACTTCCCCCCAGTCAAAAGGGCCATCTGAAAAAAGTGTAAAATCCAGAAAGGCAGGACAGGCCATGGAGAACTGGGAGCCTTGTTATGCTGATGGGCGGGATGTAAATTGCCAACAGACACTTGGGAGAAGTGTATGGTGTTTCCTGAAACATCTAAAAAACAAAGCAACAGAGCCTAGGGCACTGCCACTTATGGTCCTATAGCTTAGGGAAATTAAAATCAAAAAGACACAGCCACCCCAAAGTTTGGGACGCCTCTGATTACAAGAACCTCGTTTAGAGTACAAGTTCAACATCGCAGAAAGTGAAAAATGGATAAAGAAGTTGTGGTATTTACTTACAAAGCAATATCACTCAGCAATGAAATCTATGTCATCAGGCCCTTAGCAGCACAATGAGTGGATTCAGGTATGATGATTCTAACTGAAATAAGTCACACAGAAAAAGAAACATCATAAGATATCAGTAATACACGGAATGTAAACTTGGCTACACAGGAACTGAATTACAGAACAGAACAGGGTCTCAAATTTAGAAAACCAACTTATGCTTGCTTAAGGGGAAAGGTGAGTTGGGGTGCTGCATAAAACCAGAGATTGAAATGAGCACAGATAAAGTTCCTTAAGCCAAATATGGAATAGACAAGAGCTACTCCTTGCTCAACGAAATGGACTCAACACCGCATATTAAACGCCTAACAATGTACCTGACTAGTAAGTATCTTAAAACCTATGGATTGCTATGTCTCCGAAAGAGAATCAAGCGTGTGTACAGGGGCATAAACGCAGCAGTGATAGGATTGGAGATGTTCGGTGAGCAAATGAAGACCCTTTGAAGTCATATTGCATGATACCCATTACACGGGTCTGAACTCTACAGGTTTAAGGTATTCTTCCTTCAGCTAAAACATGCACGTGGAACCCAAGTATGATCAACCATGTGAACGAGAGACGTGTTCAAATATGTCTCAGTTTTCCTCCCCTGGTACTCGGGTGCAACATTCCAGATGCTTTACTAACACTCTCCCCACTTGGAGAGTCAGCGCCTTTAACCTCCTGTTTGGCCCAGTTTGCAATTTCTGCGGAAGATGAACAGGAATAGCGAGAACCAATGAGAGGCTAGCTGGAGGTGTCTGGACGGGCAAATTTAACTCTCATTTCCCACCAGGAAGAGGAAATAACCAAAGGCTCAGCGTGCCGTGCCGGAACCAGATTAGGGCCTGAAGCCATCTTGCGGTGTTGCGGCCAGCTCAAAAGAAAGCGAGTTGAAGAAAGGAGCTCAGGGGCACTGTAATTCACAAACCTGCAGAGTTATAAATGACAGCTATCGTCCAAAAATAGACTGAAGTAAGGCTGCCAAGAGGACTTGAAAGCGGGGCAGAATTGCAGGAAACCGATTTCAGGAGGTAGACTGGAATTGCATTGAAAGCATAGGAAAAGAGGCAGAACGTCCACAATGATGCACTTGGCCAAAAAGGGCGTATGCGTTTTTTCCTGAATATATTCAGGAAAAAACGCATACGCCCTTTTTGGCCAACCAAGCAAGCTTGCAAAGGAAATCTGCACTACAATGAAGTCTCACTTCCCCCCGGTCAAAAGGGCCATCTGAAAAAAGTGTAAAATCCAGAAAGGCAGAACAGGCCATGGAGAACTGGGAGCCTTGTTATGCTGATGGGCGGGATGTAAATTGCCAACAACCACTCGGGAGAAGTGTATGGTGTTTCCTGAAACATCTAAAAAACAAAGCAACAGAACCTAGGGCACTTCCACTTATGGTCCTATAGCTTAGGGAAATTAAAATCAAAAAGACACAGCCACCCTAAAGTTTGGAACGGCTCTGTTTACAAGAACCTCGTTTACAGTACAAGTTCAACATCGCAGAAAGTGAAAAATGGATAAAGAACTTGTGGTATTTACTTACAAAGCAATATCACTCAGCAATGAAATCTGTGTCATCTGGCCCTTAGCAGCACAATGAGTGGATTCAGGTATGATGATTCTAACTGAAATAAGTCACACAGAAAAAGAAACATCATAAGATATCAGTAATACATGGAATGTAAACTTGGCTACACAGGAACTGAATTACAGAACAGAACAGGGTCTCAAATTTAGAAAACCAACTTATGCTTGCTTAAGGGGAAAGGTGAGTTGGGGTGCTGCATAAAACCAGAGATTGAAATGAGCACAGATAAAGTTCCTTAAGCCAAATATGGAATAGACAAGAGCTACTCCTTGCTCAAAGAAATTGACTCAACACCCCATATTAAACGCCAAAGAATGTACCTGACTAGTAAGTATCTTAAAACCTATGGATTGCTATGTCTCCGAAAGAGAATCAAGCATGTGTACAGGGGCATAAACGCAGCAGTGATAGGATTGGAGAGGTTCGGTGAGCAAATGAAGACCCTTTGAAGTCATATTGCATGGTACCCATTACACGGGTCTTAACTCTCCAGGTTTAAGGTATTCTTCCTTCAGCTAAAACATGCATGTGGAACCCAAGTATGATCAACCATGTGAACAGGAGACGTGTTCAAATATGTCTCAGTTTTCCTCCCCTGGTACTCGGGTGCAACATTCCAGACGCTTTACTAAAACTCTCCCCACTTGGAGAGTCAGCGCCTTTAACCTCCTGTTTGGCCCAGTTTGCAATTTCTGCGGAAGATGAACAGGAATAGCGAGAACCAATGAGAGACTAGCTGGAGGTGTCTGGACGGGCAAATTTAACTCTCATTTCCCACCAGGAAGAGGAAATAACCAAAGGCTCAGCGTGCCGTGCCGGAACCAGATTAGGGCCTGAAGCCATCCTGCGGTGTTGCGGCCAGCTCAAAAGAAAGCGAGTTGAAGAAAGGAGCTCAGTGGCACTGTAATTCACAAACCTGCAGAGTTATAAATGACAACTATCGTCCAAAAATAGACTGAAGTAAGGCTGCCAAGAGGACTTGAAAGCGGGGCAGAATTGCAGGAAACCGATTTCAGGAGGTAGACTGGAATTGCATTGAAAGCATACGAAAAGAGGCAGAACGTCCACAATGATGCACTTGGCCAAAAAGGGCGTATGCGTTTTTTCCTGAATATATTCAGGAAAAAACGCATACGCCCTTTTTGGCCAACCAAGCAAGCTTGCAAAGGAAATCTGCACTACAATGAAGTCTCACTTCCCCCCGGTCAAAAGTGCCATCTGAAAATAGTGTAAAATCCAGAAAGGCAGGACAGGCCATGGAGAATTGGGAGCCTTGTTATGCTGAAGGGCGGGATGTAAATTGCCAATAAACACTCGGGAGAAGTGTATGGTGTTTCCTGAAACATCTAAAAAACAAAGCAACAGAGCCTAGGGCAATTCCACTTATGGTCCTATAGCTTAGGGCATTTAAAATCAAAAAGACACAGCCACCCCAAAGTTTCGAACGGCTCTGTTTACAAGAACCTCGTTTACAGTACAAGTTCAACATCGAAGAAAGTGAAAAATGGATAAAAAAGTTGTGGTATTTACTTACAAAGCAATATCACTCAGCAATGAAATCTGTGTCATCAGGCCCTTAGCAGCACAATGAGTGGATTCAGGTATGATGATTCTAACTGAAATAAGTGACACAGGAAAAGAAACATCATAAGATATCAGTAATACACGGAATGTAAACTTGGCTACACAGGAACTGAATTACAGAACAGAACAGGGTCTCAAATTTAGAAAACCAACTTATGCTTGCTTAAGGGTAAAGGTGAGTTGGGGTACTGCATAAAACCAGAGATTGAAATGAGCACAGATAAAGTTCCTTAAGTCAAATATGGAATAGACAAGAGCTACTCCTTGCTCAACGAAATGGACTCAACACCGCATATTAAACGCCTAAGAATGTACCTGACTAGTAAGTATCTTAAAACCTATGGATTGCTATGTCTCCGAAAGAGAATCAAGCATGTGTACAGGGGCATAAACGCAGCAGTGATAGGATTGGAGAGGTTCGGTGAGCAAATGAAGACCCTTTGAAGTCATATTGCATGGTACCCATTCCACGGGTCTTAACTCTCCAGGTTTAAGGTATTCTTCCTTCAGCTAAAACATGCATGTGGAACCCAAGTATGATCAACCATGTGAACGGGAGACGTGTTCAAATATGGCTCAGCTTTCCTCCACTGGTACTCGCGTGCAACATTCCAGACGCTTTACTAACACTCTCCCCACTTGGAGAGTCAGCGCCTTTAACCTCCTGTTTGGCACAGTTTGCAATTTCTGCGGAAGATGAACAGGAATAGCGAGAACCAATGAGAGACTAGCTGGAGGTGTCTGGACGGGCAAATTTAACTCTCATTTCCCACCAGGAAGAGGAAATAACCAAAGGCTCAGCGTGCCGTGCCGGAACCAGATTAGGGCCTGAAGCCATCCTGTGGTGTTGCGGCCAGGTCACAAGAAAGCGAGTTGAAGAAAGGAGCTCAGGGGCACTGTAATTCACAAACCTGCAGAGTTACAAATGACAGCTATCGTCCAAAAATAGACTGAAGTAAGGCTGCCAAGAGGACTTGAAAGCGGGGCAGAATTGCAGGAAACCGATTTCAGGAGGTAGACTGGAATTGCATTGAAAGCATAGGAAAAGAGGCAGAACGTCCACAATGATGCACTTGGCCAAAAAGGGCGTATGCGTTTTTTCCTGAATATATTCAGGAAAAAACGCATACGCCCTTTTTGGCCAACCAAGCAAGCTTGCAAAGGAAATCTGCACTACAATGAAGTCTCACTTCCCCCCGGTCAAAAGGGCCATCTGAAAAAAGTGTAAAATCCAGAAAGGCAGGACAGGCCATGGAGAACTGGGAGCCTTGTTATGCTGATGGGCGGGATGTAAATTGCCAACAACCACTCGGGAGAAGTGTATGGTGTTTCCTGAAACATCTAAAAAACAAAGCAACAGAACCTAGGGCACTTCCACTTATGGTCCTATAGCTTAGGGAAATTAAAATCAAAAAGACACAGCCACCCCAAAGTTTGGATCGGCTCTGTTTACAAGAACCTCGTTTACAGCACAAGTTCAACATCGCAGAAAGTGAAAAATGGATAAAGAAGTTGTGGTATTTACTTACAAAGCAATATCACTCAGCAATGAAATCTGTGTCATCAGGCCCTTAGCAGCACAATGAGTGGATTCAGGTATGATGATTCTAACTGAAATAAGTCACACAGAAAAAGAAACATCATAAGATATCAGTAATACACGGAATGTAAAGTTGGGTACACAGGAACTGAATGACAGAACAGAACAGGTTCTCAAATTTAGAAAACCAACTTATGCTTGCTTAAGGGTAAAGATGAGTTGGGGTGCTGCATAAAACCAGAGATTGAAATAAGCACAGATAAAGTTCCTTAAGCCAAATATGGAATAGACAAGAGCTACTCCTTGCTCAACGAAATGGACTCAACACCGCATATTAAACGCCTAAGAATGTACCTGACTAGTAAGTATCTTAAAACCTATGGATTGCTATGTCTCCGAAAGAGAATCAAGCATGTGTACAGGGGCATAAACGCAGCAGTGATAGGATTGGAGAGGTTCGGTGAGCAAATGAAGACCCTTTGAAGTCATATTGCATGGTACCCATTCCACGGGTTTCAACTACCCAGGTTTAAGGTATTCTTCCTTCAGCTAAAACATGCATGTGGAACCTAGAGTATGATCAACCATGTGATCGGGAGACGTGTTCAAATATGTCCCAGTTTTCGTACCCTGGTACTCGGGTGCAACATTCCAGACGCTTTACTAACACTCTCCCGACTTGGAGAGTCAGTCCCTTTAACCTCCTGTTTGGCCCAGTTTGCAATTTCTGCGGAAGATGAACAGGAATAGCGAGAACCAATGAGAGGCTAGCTGGAGGTGTCTGGACGGGCAAATTTAACTCGAATTTTCCACCAGGAAGAGGAATTAACCAAAGGCTCAGCGTGCCGTGCCGGAACCAGATTAGGGCCTGAAGCCATCCTGCGGTGTTGCGGCCAGCTCAAAAGAAAGCGAGTTGAAGAAAGGAGCTCAGGGGCACTGTAATTCACAAACCTGCAGAGTTATAAATGACAGCTATCGTCCAAAAATAGACTGAAGTAAGGCTGCCAAGAGGACTTGAAAGCGGGTCAGAATTGCAGGAAACCGATTTCAGAAGGTAGACTGGAACTGCATTGAAAGCATAGGAAAAGAGGCAGAACGTCCACAATGATGCACTTGGCCAAAAAGGGCGTATGCGTTTTTTCCTGAATATATTCAGGAAAAAACGCATACGCCCTTTTTGGCCAACCAAGCAAACTTGCAAAGGAAATCTGCACTACAATGAAGTCTCAATTCCCCCCGGTCAAAAGGGCCATCTGAAAAAAGTGTAAAATCCAGAAAGGCAGGACAGGCCATGGAGAACTGGGAGCCTTGTTATGCTGATGGGCGGGATGTAAATTACCAACAGACACTCAGGAGAAGTGTATGGTGTTTCCTGAAACATCTAAAAAACAAAGCAACAGAGCCTAGGGCACTGCCACTTATGGTCCTATAGCTTAGGGAAATTAAAATCAAAAAGACACAGCCACCCCAAAGTTTGGGACGCCTCTGTTTACAAGAACCTCGTTTACAGTACAAGTTCAACATCGCAGAAAGTGAAAAATGGATAAAGAAGTTGTGGTATTTACTTACAAAGCAATATCACTCAGCAATGAAATCTATGTCATCAGGCCCTTAGGAGCACAATGAGTGGATTCAGGTATGATGATTCTAACTGAAATAAGTCACACAGAAAAAGAAACATCATAAGATATCAGTAATACACGGAATGTAAACTTGGCTACACAGGAACTGAATTCCAAAACAGAACAGTGTCTCAAATTTAAAAAACCAACTTATGCTTGCTTAAGGGGAAAGGTGAGCTGGGGTGCTGCATAAAACCAGAGATTGAAATGAGCACAGATAAAGTTCCTTAAGCCAAATATGGAATAGACAAGAGCTACTCCTTGCTCAATGAAATGGACTCAACACCGCATATTAAACGCCTAAGAATGTACCTGACTAGTAAGTATCTTAAAACCTATGGATTGCTATGTCTCCGAAAGAGAATCAAGCATGTGTACAGGGGCATAAACGCAGCAGTGATAGGATTGGAGAGGTTCGGTGAGCAAATGAAGACCCTTTGAAGTCATATTGCATGGTACCCATTCCACGGGTTTCAACTACCCAGGTTTAAGGTATTCTTCCTTCAGCTAAAACATGCATGTGGAACCTAGAGTATGATCAACCATGTGATCGGGAGACGTGTTCAAATATGTCCCAGTTTTCGTACCCTGGTACTCGGGTGGAACATTCCAGACGCTTTACTAACACTCTCCCGACTTGGAGAGTCAGTCCCTTTAACCTCCTGTTTGGCCCAGTTTGCAATTTCTGCGGAAGATGAACAGGAATAGCGAGAATCAATGAGAGGCTAGCTGAAGGTGTCTGGACGGGCAAATTTAACTCTCATTTCCGACCAGGAAGAGGAATTAACCAAAGGCTCAGCGTGCCGTGCCGGAACCAGATTAGGGCCTGAAGCCATCCTGCGGTGTTGCGGCCAGGTCACAAGAAAGCGAGTTGAAGAAAGGAGCTCAGGGGCACTGTAATTCACAAACCTGCAGAGTTATAAATGACAGCTATCGTCCAAAAATAGACTGAAGTAAGGCTGCCAAGAGGACTTGAAAGCGGGGCAGAATTGCAGGAAACCGATTTCAGGAGGTAGACTGGAATTGCATTGAAAGCATAGGAAAAGAGGCAGAACGTCCACAATGATGCACTTGGCCAAAAAGGGCGTATGCGTTTTTTCCTGAATATATTCAGGAAAAAACGCATACGCCCTTTTGGCCAACCAAGCAAGCTTGCAAAGGAAATCTGCACTACAATGAAGTCTCACTTCCCCCCGGTCAAAAGGGCCATCTGAAAAAAGTGTAAAATCCAGAAAGGCAGGACAGGCCATGGAGAACTGGGAGCCTTGTTATGCTGATGGGCGGGATGTAAATTGCCAACAGACACTCGGGAGAAGTGTATGGTGTTTCCTGAAACATCTAAAAAACAAAGCAACAGAGCCTAGGGCACTTCCACTTATGGTCCTATAGCTTAGGGAAATTAAAATCAAAAAGACACAGCCACCCCAAAGTTTGGGACGCCTCTGTTTACAAGAACCTCGTTTACAGTACAAGTTCAACATCGCAGAAAGTGAAAAATGGATAAAGAAGTTGTGGTATTTACTTATAAAGCAATATCACTCAGCAATGAAATCTATGTCATCAGGCCCTTAGCAGCACAATGAGTGGATTCAGGTATGATGATTCTAACTGAAATAAGTCACACAGAAAAAGAAACATCATAAGATATCAGTAATACACGGAATGTAAACTTGGCTACACAGGAACTGAATTACAGAACAGAACAGGGTCTCAAATTTAGAAAACCAACTTATGCTTGCTTAAGGGGAAAGGTGAGTTGGGGTGCTGCATAAACCCAGAGATTGAAATGAGCACAGATAAAGTTCCTTAAGCCAAATATGGAATAGACAAGAGCTACTCCTTGCTCAACGAAATGGACTCAACACCCCATATTAAACGCCTAAGAATGTACCTGACTAGTAAGTATCTTAAAACCTATGGATTGCTATGTCTCCAAAAGAGAATCAAGCATGTGTACAGGGGCATAAACGCAGCAGTGATAGGATTGGAGAGGTTCGGTGAGCAAATGAAGACCCTTTGAAGTCATATTGCATGGTACCCATTCCACGGGTTTCAAATACACAGGTTTAAGGTATTCTTCCTTCAGCTAAAACATGCATGTGGAACCCAAGTATGATCAACCATGTGAACGGGAGACGTGTTTAAATATGTCTCAGTTTTCCTCCCCTGGTACTCGGGTGCAACATTCCAGACGCTTTACTAACACTCTCCCCACTTGGAGAGTCAGTCCCTTTAACTTCCTGTTTGGCCCAGTTTGCAATTTCTGTGGAAGATGAACAGGAATAGCGAGAACCAATGAGAGACTAGCTGGAGGTGTCTGGACGGGCAAATTTAACTCTCATTTCCCACCAGGAAGAGGAATTAACCAAAGGCTCATCGTGCCGTCCTGGAACCAGATTAGGGCCTGAAGCCATCCTGCGGTGTTGCGGCCAGCTCAAAAGAAAGCGAGTTGAAGAAAGGAGCTCAGGGGCACTGTAATTCACAAACCTGCAGAGTTATAAATGACAGCTATCGTCCAAAAATAGACTGAAGTAAGGCTGCCAAGAGGACTTGAAAGCGGGGCAGAATTGCAGGAAACCGATTTCAGGAGGTAGACTGGAATTGCATTGAAAGCATAGGAAAAGAGGCAGAACGTCCACAATGATGCACTTGGCCAAAAAGGGCGTATGCGTTTTTTCCTGAATATATTCATGAAAAAACGCATACGCCCTTTTTGGCCAACCAAGCAAGCTTGCAAAGGAAATCTGCACTACAATGAAGTCTCACTTCCCCCCGGTCAAAAGGGCCATCTGAAAAAAGTGTAAAATCCAGAAAGGCAGGACAGGCCATGGAGAACTGGGAGCCTTGTTATACTGATGGGCGGGATGTAAATTGCCAACAAACACTCGGGAGAAGTGTATGGTGTTTCCTTAAACATCTAAAAAACAAAGCAACAGAGCCTAGGGCACTTCCACTTATGGTCCTATAGCTTAGGGAAATTAAAATCAAAAAGACACAGCCACCCCAAAGTTTGGAACGGCTCTGTTTACAAGAACCTCGTTTACAGTACAAGTTCAACATCGCAGAAAGTGAAAAATGGATAAAGAAGTTGTGGTATTTACTTACAAAGCAATATCACTCAGCAATGAAATCTATGTCATCAGGCCCTTAGCAGCACAATGAGTGGATTCAGGTATGATGATTCTAACTGAAATAAGTCACACAGAAAAAGAAACATCATAAGATATCAGTAATACACGGAATGTAAACTTGGCTACACAGGAACTGAATTACAGAACAGAACAGGGTCTCAAATTTAGAAAACCAACTTATGCTTGCTTAAGGGGAAAGGTGAGTTGGGGTGCTGCATAAACCCAGAGATTGAAATGAGCACAGATAAAGTTCCTTAAGCCAAATATGGAATAGACAAGAGCTACTCCTTGCTCAACGAAATGGACTCAACACCCCATATTAAACGCCTAAGAATGTACCTGACTAGTAAGTATCTTAAAACCTATGGATTGCTATGTCTCCAAAAGAGAATCAAGCGTGTGTACAGGGGCATAAATGCAGCAGTGATAGGATTGGAGAGGTTCGGTGAGCAAATGAAGACCCTTTGAAGTCATATTGCATGGTACCCATTCCACGGGTTTCAAATACACAGGTTTAAGGTATTCTTCCTTCAGCTAAAACATGCATGTGGAACCCAAGTATGATCAACCATGTGAACGGGAGACGTGTTTAAATATGTCTCAGTTTTCCTCCCCTGGTACTCGGGTGCAACATTCCAGACGCTTTACTAACACTCTCCCCACTTGGAGAGTCAGTCCCTTTAACTTCCTGTTTGGCCCAGTTTGCAATTTCTGTGGAAGATGAACAGGAATAGCGAGAACCAATGAGAGACTAGCTGGAGGTGTCTGGACGGGCAAATTTAACTCTCATTTCCCACCAGGAAGAGGAATTAACCAAAGGCTCATCGTGCCGTCCTGGAACCAGATTAGGGCCTGAAGCCATCCTGCGGTGTTGCGGCCAGCTCAAAAGAAAGCGAGTTGAAGAAAGGAGCTCAGGGGCACTGTAATTCACAAACCTGCAGAGTTATAAATGACAGCTATCGTCCAAAAATAGACTGAAGTAAGGCTGCCAAGAGGACTTGAAAGCGGGGCAGAATTGCAGGAAACCGATTTCAGGAGGTAGACTGGAATTGCATTGAAAGCATAGGAAAAGAGGCAGAACGTCCACAATGATGCACTTGGCCAAAAAGGGCGTATGCGTTTTTTCCTGAATATATTCATGAAAAAACGCATACGCCCTTTTTGGCCAACCAAGCAAGCTTGCAAAGGAAATCTGCACTACAATGAAGTCTCACTTCCCCCCGGTCAAAAGGGCCATCTGAAAAAAGTGTAAAATCCAGAAAGGCAGGACAGGCCATGGAGAACTGGGAGCCTTGTTATACTGATGGGCGGGATGTAAATTGCCAACAAACACTCGGGAGAAGTGTATGGTGTTTCCTTAAACATCTAAAAAACAAAGCAACAGAGCCTAGGGCACTTCCACTTATGGTCCTATAGCTTAGGGAAATTAAAATCAAAAAGACACAGCCACCCCAAAGTTTGGAACGGCTCTGTTTACAAGAACCTCGTTTACAGTACAAGTTCAACATCGCAGAAAGTGAAAAATGGATAAAGAAGTTGTGGTATTTACTTACAAAGCAATATCACTCAGCAATGAAATCTGTGTCATCAGGCCCTTAGCAGCACAATGAGTGGATTCAGGTATGATGATTCTAACTGAAATAAGTCACACAGAAAAAGAAACATCATAAGATATCAGTAATACATGGAATGTAAACTTGGCTACACAGGAACTGAATTACAGAACAGAACAGGGTCTCAAATTTAGAAAACCAACTTATGCTTGCTTAAGGGTAAAGGTGAGTTGGGGTGCTGCATAAAACCAGAGATTGAAATGAGCACAGATAAAGTTCCTTAAGCCAAATATGGAATAGACAAGAGCTACTCCTTGCTCAACCAAATGGACTCAACACCCCATATTAAACGCCTAAGAATGTACCTGACTAGTAAGTATCTTAAAACCTATGGATTGCTATGTCTCCGAAAGAGAATCAAGCATGTGTACAGGGGCATAAACGCAGCAGTGATAGGATTGGAGAGGTTCGGTGAGCAAATGAAGACCCTTTGAAGTCATATAGCATGGTACCCATTCCACGGGTTTCAACTACCCAGGTTTAAGGTATTCTTCCTTCAGCTAAAACATGCATGTGGAACCTAGAGTATGATCAACCATGTGATCGGGAGACGTGTTCAAATATGTCTCAGTTTTCCTCCCCTGGTACTCGGGTGCAACATTCCAGACGCTTTACTAACACTCTCCCGACTTGGAGAGTCAGTCCCTTTAACCTCCTGTTTGGCCCAGTTTGCAATTTCTGCGGAAGATGAACAGGAATAGCGAGAACCAATGAGAGGCTAGCTGGAGGTGTCTGGACGGGCAAATTTAACTCTCATTTCCCACCAGGAAGAGGAATTAACCAAAGGCTCTGCATGCCGTGCCGGAACCAGATTAGGGCCTGAAGCCATCCTGCGGTGTTGCGGCCAGGTCACAAGAAAGCGAGTTGAAGAAAGGAGCTCAGGGGCACTGTAATTCACAAACCTGCAGAGTTATAAATGACAGCTATCGTCCAAAAATAGACTGAAGTAAGGCTGCCAAGAGGACTTGAAAGCGGGGCAGAATTGCAGGAAACCGATTTCAGGAGGTAGACGGGAATTGCATTGAAAGCATAGGAAAAGAGGCAGAACGTCCACAATGATGCACTTGGCCAAAAATGTCGTATGCGTTTTTTCCTGAATATATTCAGGAAAAAACGCATACGCCCTTTTTGGCCAACCAAGCAAGCTTGCAAAGGAAATCTGCACTACAATGAAGTCTCACTTCCCCCCAGTCAAAAGGGCCATCTGAAAAAAGTGTAAAATCCAGAAAGGCAGGACAGGCCATGGAGAACTGGGAGCCTTGTTATGCTGATGGGCGGGATGTAAATTGCCAACCGACACTCGGGAGAAGTGTATGGTGTTTCCTGAAACATCTAAAAAACAAAGCAACAGAGCCTAGGGCACTTCCACTTATGGTCTTATAGCTTAGGGAAATTAAAATCAAAAAGACACAGCCACCCCAAAGTTTGGAACGGCTCTGTTTACAAGAACCTCGTTTACAGTACAAGTTCAACATCGCAGAAAGTGAAAAATGGATAAAGAAGTTGTGGTATTTACTTACAAAGCAATATCACCAAGCAATGAAATCTGTGTCATCAGGCCCTTAGCAGCACAATGAGTGGATTCAGGTATGATGATTCTAACTGAAATAAGTCACACAGAAAAAGAAACATCATAAGATATCAGTAATACACGGAATGTAAACTTGGCTACACAGGAACTGAATTACAGAACAGAACAGGGTCTCAAATTTAGAAAACCAACTTATGCTTGCTTAAGGGGAAAGGTGAGTTGGGGTGCTGCATAAAACCAGAGATTGAAATGAGCACAGATAAAGTTCCTTAAGCCAAATATGGAATAGACAAGAGCTACTCCTTGCTCAACGAAATGGACTCAAAACCCCATATTAAACGCCTAAGAATGTACCTGACTAGTAAGTATCTTAAAACCTATGGATTGCTATGTCTGCAAAAGAGAATCAAGCGTGTGTACAGGGGCATAAATGCAGCAGTGATAGGATTGGAGAGGTTCGGTGAGCAAATGAAGACCCTTTGAAGTCATATTGCATGGTACCCATTCCACGGGTTTCAAATACACAGGTTTAAGGTATTCTTCCTTCAGCTAAAACATGCATGTGGAACCCAAGTATGATCAACCATGTGAACGGGAGACGTGTTTAAATATGTCTCAGTTTTCCTCCCCTGGTACTCGGGTGCAACATTCCAGACGCTTTACTAACACTCTCCCCACTTGGAGAGTCAGTCCCTTTAACTTCCTGTTTGGCCCAGTTTGCAATTTCTGTGGAAGATGAACAGGAATAGCGAGAACCAATGAGAGACTAGCTGGAGGTGTCTGGACGGGCAAATTTAACTCTCATTTCCCACCAGGAAGAGGAATTAACCAAAGGCTCATCGTGCCGTCCTGGAACCAGATTAGGGCCTGAAGCCATCCTGCGGTGTTGCGGCCAGCTCAAAAGAAAGCGAGTTGAAGAAAGGAGCTCAGGGGCACTGTAATTCACAAACCTGCAGAGTTATAAATGACAGCTATCGTCCAAAAATAGACTGAAGTAAGGCTGCCAAGAGGACTTGAAAGCGGGGCAGAATTGCAGGAAACCGATTTCAGGAGGTAGACTGGAATTGCATTGAAAGCATAGGAAAAGAGGCAGAACGTCCACAATGATGCACTTGGCCAAAAAGGGCGTATGCGTTTTTTCCTGAATATATTCATGAAAAAACGCATACGCCCTTTTTGGCCAACCAAGCAAGCTTGCAAAGGAAATCTGCACTACAATGAAGTCTCACTTCCCCCCGGTCAAAAGGGCCATCTGAAAAAAGTGTAAAATCCAGAAAGGCAGGACAGGCCATGGAGAACTGGGAGCCTTGTTATACTGATGGGCGGGATGTAAATTGCCAACAAACACTCGGGAGAAGTGTATGGTGTTTCCTTAAACATCTAAAAAACAAAGCAACAGAGCCTAGGGCACTTCCACTTATGGTCCTATAGCTTAGGGAAATTAAAATCAAAAAGACACAGCCACCCCAAAGTTTGGAACGGCTCTGTTTACAAGAACCTCGTTTACAGTACAAGTTCAACATCGCAGAAAGTGAAAAATGGATAAAGAAGTTGTGGTATTTACTTACAAAGCAATATCACTCAGCAATGAAATCTGTGTCATCAGGCCCTTAGCAGCACAATGAGTGGATTCAGGTATGATGATTCTAACTGAAATAAGTCACACAGAAAAAGAAACATCATAAGATATCAGTAATACATGGAATGTAAACTTGGCTACACAGGAACTGAATTACAGAACAGAACAGGGTCTCAAATTTAGAAAACCAACTTATGCTTGCTTAAGGGTAAAGGTGAGTTGGGGTGCTGCATAAAACCAGAGATTGAAATGAGCACAGATAAAGTTCCTTAAGCCAAATATGGAATAGACAAGAGCTACTCCTTGCTCAACCAAATGGACTCAACACCCCATATTAAACGCCTAAGAATGTACCTGACTAGTAAGTATCTTAAAACCTATGGATTGCTATGTCTCCGAAAGAGAATCAAGCATGTGTACAGGGGCATAAACGCAGCAGTGATAGGATTGGAGAGGTTCGGTGAGCAAATGAAGACCCTTTGAAGTCATATAGCATGGTACCCATTCCACGGGTTTCAACTACCCAGGTTTAAGGTATTCTTCCTTCAGCTAAAACATGCATGTGGAACCTAGAGTATGATCAACCATGTGATCGGGAGACGTGTTCAAATATGTCTCAGTTTTCCTCCCCTGGTACTCGGGTGCAACATTCCAGACGCTTTACTAACACTCTCCCGACTTGGAGAGTCAGTCCCTTTAACCTCCTGTTTGGCCCAGTTTGCAATTTCTGCGGAAGATGAACAGGAATAGCGAGAACCAATGAGAGGCTAGCTGCAGGTGTCTGGACGGGCAAATTTAACTCTCATTTCCCACCAGGAAGAGGAATTAACCAAAGGCTCTGCATGCCGTGCCGGAACCAGATTAGGGCCTGAAGCCATCCTGCGGTGTTGCGGCCAGGTCACAAGAAAGCGAGTTGAAGAAAGGAGCTCAGGGGCACTGTAATTCACAAACCTGCAGAGTTATAAATGACAGCTATCGTCCAAAAATAGACTGAAGTAAGGCTGCCAAGAGGACTTGAAAGCGGGGCAGAATTGCAGGAAACCGATTTCAGGAGGTAGACGGGAATTGCATTGAAAGCATAGGAAAAGAGGCAGAACGTCCACAATGATGCACTTGGCCAAAAATGTCGTATGCGTTTTTTCCTGAATATATTCAGGAAAAAACGCATACGCCCTTTTTGGCCAACCAAGCAAGCTTGCAAAGGAAATCTGCACTACAATGAAGTCTCACTTCCCCCCAGTCAAAAGGGCCATCTGAAAAAAGTGTAAAATCCAGAAAGGCAGGACAGGCCATGGAGAACTGGGAGCCTTGTTATGCTGATGGGCGGGATGTAAATTGCCAACCGACACTCGGGAGAAGTGTATGGTGTTTCCTGAAACATCTAAAAAACAAAGCAACAGAGCCTAGGGCACTTCCACTTATGGTCTTATAGCTTAGGGAAATTAAAATCAAAAAGACACAGCCACCCCAAAGTTTGGAACGGCTCTGTTTACAAGAACCTCGTTTACAGTACAAGTTCAACATCGCAGAAAGTGAAAAATGGATAAAGAAGTTGTGGTATTTACTTACAAAGCAATATCACCAAGCAATGAAATCTGTGTCATCAGGCCCTTAGCAGCACAATGAGTGGATTCAGGTATGATGATTCTAACTGAAATAAGTCACACAGAAAAAGAAACATCATAAGATATCAGTAATACACGGAATGTAAACTTGGCTACACAGGAACTGAATTACAGAACAGAACAGGGTCTCAAATTTAGAAAACCAACTTATGCTTGCTTAAGGGGAAAGGTGAGTTGGGGTGCTGCATAAAACCAGAGATTGAAATGAGCACAGATAAAGTTCCTTAAGCCAAATATGGAATAGACAAGAGCTACTCCTTGCTCAACGAAATGGACTCAAAACCCCATATTAAACGCCTAAGAATGTACCTGACTAGTAAGTATCTTAAAACCTATGGATTGCTATGTCTGCAAAAGAGAATCAAGCGTGTGTACAGGGGCATAAATGCAGCAGTGATAGGATTGGAGAGGTTCGGTGAGCAAATGAAGACCCTTTGAAGTCATATTGCATGGTACCCATTCCACGGGTCTCAACTCTCAACGTTTAAGGTATTCTTCCTTCAGCTAAAACATGCATGTGGAACCCAGAGTATGATCAACCATGTGATCGGGAGACGTGTTCAAATATGTCTCAGTTTTCGTACCCTGGTACTCGGGTGCAACATTCCAGATGCTTTACTAACACTCTCCCGACTTGGAGAGTCAGTCCCTTTAACCTCCTGTTTGGCCCAGTTTGCAATTTCTGTGGAAGATGAACAGGAATAGCGAGAACCAATGAGAGACTAGCTGGAGGTGTCTGGATGGGCAAATTTAACTCTCATTTCCCACCAGGAAGAGGAATTAACCAAAGGCTCAGCGTGCCATGCCAGAACCTGATTAGGGCCTGAAGCCATCATGCGGTGTTGCAGCCAGGTCACAAGAAAGCGAGTTGAAGAAAGGAGCTCAGGGGCACTGTAATTCACAAACCTGCAGAGTTATAAATGACAGCTATCGTCCAAAAATAGACTGAAGTAAGGCTGCCAAGAGGACTTGAAAGCGGGGCAGAATTGCAGGAAACCGATTTCAGGAGGTAGACTGGAATTGCATTGAAAGCATAGGAAAAGAGGCAGAACGTCCACAATGATGCACTTGGCCAAAAAGGGCGTATGCGTTTTTTCCTGAATATATTCAGGAAAAAACGCATACGCACTTTTTGGCCAATCAAGCAAGTTTGCAAAGGAAATCTGCACTACAATGAAGTCTCACTTCCCCCCGGTCAAAAGGGCCATCTGAAAAAAGTGTAAAATCCAGAAAGGCAGGACAGGCCATGGAGAACTGGGAGCCTTGTTATGCTGATGGGCGGGATGTAAATTGCCAACAACCACTCGGGAGAAGTGTATGGTGTTTCCTGAAACATCTAAAAAACAAAGCAACAGAACCTAGGGCACTTCCACTTATGGTCCTATAGCTTAGGGAAATTAAAATCAAAAAGACACAGCCACCCCAAAGTTTGGGACGCCTCCGTTTACAAGAACCTCGTTTACCGTACAAGTTCAATATCACAGAAAGTGAAAAATGGATAAAGAACTTGTGGTACTTACGTACAATGCAGTATCACTCAGCAATGAAATCTGTGTCATCAGGCCCGTAGCAGCATAATGAGTGGATTCAGGTACGATGATTCTAACTGAAATAAGTCACACAGAAAAAGAAACATCATAAGATATCACTAATACACGGAATGTAAACTTGGCTACACAGGAACTGCATTCCAAAACAGAACAGGGTCTCAAATTTAGAAAACCAACTTATGCTTGCTTAAGGGTAAAGGTGAGTTGGGGTGCTGCATAAAACCAGAGATTGAAATGAGCACAGATAAAGTTCCTTAAGCCAAATATGGAATAGACAAGAGCTACTCCTTGCTCAACGAAATGGACTCAAAACCCCATATTAAACGCCTAAGAATGTACCTGACTAGTAAGTATCTTAAAACCTATGGATTGCTATGTCTCCAAAAGAGAATCAAGCGTGTGTACAGGGGCATAAATGCAGCAGTGATAGGATTGGAGAGGTTCGGTGAGCAAATGAAGACCCTTTGAAGTCATATTGCACGGTACCCATTCCACGGGTCTCAACTCTCCAGGTTTAAGGTATTCTTCCTTCAGCTAAAAGATGCATGTGGAACCCAGAGTATGATCAACCATGTGATCGGGAGACGTGTTCAAATATGTCTCAGTTTTCGTACCCTGGTACTCGGGTGCAACATTCCAGATGCTTTACTAACACTCTCCCGACTTGGAGAGTCAGTCTCTTTAACCTCCTGTTTGGCCCAGTTTGCAATTTCTGTGGAAGATGAATAGGAATAGCGAGAACCAATGAGAGACTAGCTGGAGGTGTCTGGATGGGCAAATTTAACTCTCATTTCCCACCAGGAAGAGGAATTAACCAAAGGCTCAGCGTGCCGTGCCAGAACCAGATTAGGGCCTGAAGCCATCCTGCGGTGTTGTGGCCAGGTCACAAGAAAGCGAGTTGAAGAAAGGAGCTCAGGGGCACTGTAATTCACAAACCTGCAGAGTTATAAATGACAGCTATCGTCCAAAAATAGACTGAAGTAAGGCTGCCAAGAGGACTTGAAAGCGGGGCAGAATTGCAGGAAACCGATTTCAGGAGGTAGACTGGAATTGCATTGAAAGCATAGGAAAAGAGGCAGAACGTCCACAATGATGCACTTGGCCAAAAAGGGCGTATGCGTTTTTTCCTGAATATATTCAGGAAAAAACGCATACGCACTTTTTGGCCAATCAAGCAAGCTTGCAAAGGAAATCTGCACTACAATGAAGTCTCACTTCCCCCCGGGCAAAAGGGCCATCTGAAAAAAGTGTAAAATCTAGAAAGGCAGGACAGGCCATGGAGAACTGGGAGCCTTGTTATGCTGATGGGCGGGATGTAAATTGCCAACAGACACTCAGGAGAAGTGTATGGTGTTTCCTGAAACATCTAAAAAACAAAGCAACAGAGCCTAGGGCACTTCCACTTATGGTCCTATAGCTTAGGGAAATTAAAATCAAAAAGACACAGCCACCCCAAAGTTCGGGACGCCTCCGTTTACAAGAACCTCGTTTACCGTACAAGTTCAATATCACAGAAAGTGAAAAATGGGTAAAGAACTTGTGGTACTTACGTACAATGCAGTATCACTCAGCAATGAAATCTATGTCATCAGGCCCGTAGCAGCATAATGAGTGGATTCAGGTACGATGATTCTAACTGAAATAAGTCACACAGGAAAAGAAACATCATAAGATATCACTAATACACGGAATGTAAACTTGGCTACACAGGAACTGCATTCCAAAACAGAACAGGGTCTCAAATTTAGAAAACCAACTTATGCTTGCTTAAGGGGAAAGGTGAGTTGGGGTGCTGCATAAAACCAGAGATTGAAATGAGCACAGATAAAGTTCCTTAAGCCAAATATGGAATAGACAAGAGCTACTCCTTGCTCAACGAAATGGACTCAAAACCCCATATTAAACGCCTAAGAATGTACCTGACTAGTAAGTATCTTAAAACCTATGGATTGCTATGTCTGCAAAAGAGAATCAAGCGTGTGTACAGGGGCATAAATGCAGCAGTGATAGGATTGGAGAGGTTCGGTGAGCAAATGAAGACCCTTTGAAGTCATATTGCACGGTACCCATTCCACGGGTCTCAACTCTCCAGGTTTAAGGTATTCTTCCTTCAGCTAAAACATGCATGTGGAACCCAGAGTATGATCAACCATGTGAACGGGAGACGTGTTCAAATATGTCTCAGTTTTCCTACCCTGGTACTCGGGTGCAACACTCCAGACTCTTTACTAACACTCTCCCGACTTGGAGAGTCAGTCCCTTTAACCTCCTGTTTGGCCCAGTTTGCAATTTCTGCGGAAGATGAACAGGAATAGCGAGAACAAATGAGAGGCTAGCTGCAGGTGTCTGGACGGGCAAATTTAACTCTCATTTCCCACCAGGAAGAGGAATTAACCAAAGGCTCAGCATGCCGGGCCGGAACCAGATTAGGGCCTGAAGCCATCCTGCGGTGTTGCGGCCAGGTCACAAGAAAGCGAGTTGAAGAAAGGAGCTCAGGGGCACTGTAATTCACAAACCTGCAGAGTTATAAATGACAGCTATCGTCCAAAATATACTGAAGTAAGGCTGCCAAGAGGACTTGAAAGCGGGGCAGAATTGCAGGAAACTGATTTCAGGAGGTAGACTGGAATTGCATTGAAAGCATAGGAAAAGAGGCAGAACGTCCACAATGATGCACTTGGCCAAAAAGGGCGTATGCGTTTTTTCCTGAATATATTCAGGAAAAAACGCATACGCCCTTTTTGGCCAACCAAGCAAGCTTGCAAAGGAAATCTGCACTACAATGAAGTCTCACTTCCCCCCCGGTCAAAAGGGCCATCTGAAAAAAGTGTAAAATCCAGAAAGGCAGGACAGGCCATGGAGAACTGGGAGCCTTGTTATGCTGATGGGCGGGATGTAAATTGCCAACAGACACTCGGGAGAAGTGTATGGTGTTTCCTGAAACATCTAAAAAACAAAGCAACAGAGCCTAGGGCACTGCCACTTATGGTCCTATAGCTTAGGGAAATTAAAATCAAAAAGACACAGCCACCCCAAAGTTTGGGACGCCTCTGTTTACAAGAACCTCGTTTACAGTACAAGTTCAACATCGCAGAAAGTGAAAAATGGATAAAGAAGTTGTGGTATTTACTTACAAAGCAATATCACTCAGCAATGAAATCTATGTCATCAGGCCCTTAGCAGCACAATGAGTGGATTCAGGTATGATGATTCTAACTGAAATAAGTCACACAGAAAAAGAAACATCATAAGATATCAGTAATACACGGAATGTATACTTGGCTACACAGGAACTGAATTACAGAACAGAACAGGGTCTCAAATTTAGAAAATCAACTTATGCTTGCTTAAGGGGAAAGGTGAGTTGGGGTGCTGCATAAAAGCAGAGATTGAAATGAGCACAGATAAAGTTCCTTAAGCCAAATATGGAATAGACAAGAGCTACTCCTTGCTCAAAGAAATGGACTCAACACCGCATATTAAACGCCTAAGAATGTACCTGACTAGTAATTATCTTAAAACCTATGGATTGCTATGTCTCCGAAAGAGAATCAAGCATGTGTACAGGGGCATAAAAGCAGCAGTGATAGGATTGGAGATGTTCGGTGAGCAAATGAAGACCCTTTGAAGTCATATTGCATGGTACCCATTCCACGGGTCTCAACTCTCCAGGTTTAAGGTATTCTTCCTTCAGCTAAAACATGCATGTGGAACCCAGAGTATGATCAACCATGTGATCGGGAGACGTGTTCAAATATGTCTCAGTTTTCGTACCCTGGTACTCGGGTGCAACATTCCAGATGCTTTACTAACACTCTCCCGACTTGGAGAGTCAGTCCCTTTAACCTCCTGTTTGGCCCAGTTTGCAATTTCTGTGGAAGATGAACAGGAATAGCGAGAACCAATGAGAGACTAGCTGGAGGTGTCTGGATGGGCAAATTTAACTCTCATTTCCCACCAGGAAGAGGAATTAACCAAAGGCTCAGCGTGCCGTGCCAGAACCAGATTAGGGCCTGAAGACATCCTGCGGTGTTGCGGCCAGGTCACAAGAAAGCGAGTTGAAGAAAGGAGCTCAGGGGCACTGTAATTCACAAACCTGCAGAGTTATAAATGACAGCTATCGTCCAAAAATAGACTGAAGTAAGGCTGCCAAGAGGACTTGAAAGCGGGGCAGAATTGCAGGAAACCGATTTCAGGAGGTAGACTGGAATTGCATTGAAAGCATAGGAAAAGAGGCAGAACGTCCACAATGATGCACTTGGCCAAAAAGGGCGTATGCGTTTTTTCCTGAATATATTCAGGAAAAAACGCATACGCCCTTTTTGGCCAATCAAGCAAGCTTGCAAAGGAAATCTGCACTACAATGAAGTCTCACTTCCCCCCGTCAAAAGGGCCATCTGAAAAAAGTGTAAAATCCAGAAAGGCAGGACAGGCCATGGAGAACTGGGAGCCTTGTTATGCTGATGGGCGGGATGTAAATTGCCAACAACCACTCGGGAGAAGTGTATGGTGTTTCCTGAAACATCAAAAAAAACAAAGCAACAGAGCCTAGGGCACTTCCACTTATGGTCCTATAGCTTAGGGAAATTAAAATCAAAAAGACACAGCCACCCCAAAGTTTGGGACGCCTCCGTTTACAAGAACCTCGTTTACCGTACAAGTTCAATATCACAGAAAGTGAAAAATGGATAAAGAACTTGTGGTACTTACGTACAATGCAGTATCACTCAGCAATGAAATCTATGTCATCAGGCCCGTAGCAGCATAATGAGTGGATTCAGGTACGATGATTCTAACTGAAATAAGTCACACAGAAAAAGAAACATCATAAGATATCACTAATACACGGAATGTAAACTTGGCTACACAGGAACTGCATTCCAAAACAGAACAGGGTCTCAAATTTAGAAAACCAACTTATGCTTGCTTAAGGGGAAAGGTGAGTTGGGGTGCTGCATAAAACCAGAGATTGAAATGAGCACAGATAAAGTTCCTTAAGCCAAATATGGAATAGACAAGAGCTACTCCTTGCTCAACGAAATGGACTCAAAACCCCATATTAAACGCCTAAGAATGTACCTGACTAGTAAGTATCTTAAAACCTATGGATTGCTATGTCTCCAAAAGAGAATCAAGCGTGTGTACAGGGGCATAAATGCAGCAGTGATAGGATTGGAGAGGTTCGGTGAGCAAATGAAGACCCTTTGAAGTCATATTGCACGGTACCCATTCCACGGGTCTCAACTCTCCAGGTTTAAGGTATTCTTCCTTCAGCTAAAACATGCATGTGGAACCCAGAGTATGATCAACCATGTGAACGGGAGACGTGTTCAAATATGTCTCAGTTTTCCTACCCTGGTACTCGGGTGCAACATTCCAGACGCTTTACTAACACTCTCCCGACTTGGAGAGTCAGTCCCTTTAACCTCCTGTTTGGCCCAGTTTGCAATTTCTGCGGAAGATGAACAGGAATAGCGAGAACCAATGAGAGGCTAGCTGCAGGTGTCTGGACGGGCAAATTTAACTCTCATTTCCCACCAGGAAGAGGAATTAACCAAAGGCTCAGCATGCCGGGCCGGAACCAGATTAGGGCCTGAAGCCATCCTGCGGTGTTGCGGCCAGCTCACAAGAAAGCGAGTTGAAGAAAGGAGCTCAGGGGCACTGTAATTCACAAACCTGCAGAGTTATAAATGACAGCTATCGTCCAAAAATAGACTGAAGTAAGGCTGCCAAGAGGACTTGAAAGCGGGGCAGAATTGCAGGAAACCGATTTCAGGAGGTAGACTGGAATTGCATTGAAAGCATAGGAAAAGAGGCAGAACGTCCACAATGATGCACTTGGCCAAAAAGGGCGTATGCGTTTTTTCCTGAATATATTCAGGAAAAAACGCATACGCCCTTTTTGGCCAACCAAGCAAGCTTGCAAAGGAAATCTGCACTACAATGAAGTCTCACTTCCCCCCGGTCAAAAGGGCCATCTGAAAAAAGTGTAAAATCCAGAAAGGCAGGACAGGCCATGGAGAACTGGGAGCCTTGTTATGCTGATGGGTGGGATGTAAATTGCCAACAGACACTTGGGAGAAGTGTATGGTGTTTACTGAAACATCTAAAAAACAAAGCAACAGAGCCTAGGGCACTGCCACTTATGGTCCTATAGCTTAGGGAAATTAAAATCAAAAAGACACAGCCACCCCAAAGTTTGGGACGCCTCTGATTACAAGAACCTCGTTTAGAGTACAAGTTCAACATCGCAGAAAGTGAAAAATGGAGAAAGAAGTTGTGGTATTTACTTACAAAGCAATATCACTCAGCAATGAAATCTATGTCATCAGGCCCTTAGCAGCACAATGAGTGGATTCAGGTACGATGATTCTAACTGAAATAAGTCACACAGAAAAAGAAACATCATAAGATATCAGTAATACACGGAATGTAAACTTGGCTACACAGGAACTGAATTACAGAACAGAACAGGGTCTCAAATTTAGAAAACCAACTTATGCTTGCTTAAGGGGAAAGGTGAGTTGGGGTGCTGCATAAAACCAGAGATTGAAATGAGCACAGATAAAGTTCCTTAAGCCAAATATGGAATAGACAAGAGCTACTCCTTGCTCAACGAAATGGACTCAAAACCCCATATTAAACGCCTAAGAATGTACCTGACTAGTAAGTATCTTAAAACCTATGGATTGCTATGTCTCCAAAAGAGAATCAAGCGTGTGTATAGGGGCATAAATGCAGCAGTGATAGGATTGGAGAGGTTCGGTGAGCAAATGAAGACCCTTTGAAGTCATATTGCACGGTACCCATTCCACGGGTCTCAACTCTCCAGGTTTAAGGTATTCTTCCTTCAGCTAAAACATGCATGTGGAACCCAGAGTACGATAAACCATGTGAACGGGAGACGTGTTCAAATATGTCTCAGTTTTCCTACCCTGGTACTCGGGTGCAACACTCCAGACGCTTTACTAACACTCTCCCGACTTGGAGAGTCAGTCCCTTTAACCTCCTGTTTGGCCCAGTTTGCAATTTCTGCGGAAGATGAACAGGAATAGCGAGAACCAATGAGAGGCTAGCTGCAGGTGTCTGGACGGGCAAATTTAACTCTCATTTCCCACCAGGAAGAGGAATTAACCAAAGGCTCAGCATGCCGGGCCGGAACCAGATTAGGGCCTGAAGCCATCCTGCGGTGTTGCGGCCAGCTCACAAGAAAGCGAGTTGAAGAAAGGAGCTCAGGGGCACTGTAATTCACAAACCTGCAGAGTTATAAATGACAGCTATCGTCCAAAAATAGACTGAAGTAAGGCTGCCAAGAGGACTTGAAAGCGGGGCAGAATTGCAGGAAACCGATTTCAGGAGGTAGACTGGAATTGCATTGAAAGCATAGGAAAAGAGGCAGAACGTCCACAATGATGCACTTGGCCAAAAAGGGCGTATGCGTTTTTTCCTGAATATATTCAGGAAAAAACGCATACGCCCTTTTTGGCCAACCAAGCAAGCTTGCAAAGGAAATCTGCACTACAATGAAGTCTCACTTCCCCCCGGTCAAAAGGGACATCTGAAAAAAGTGTAAAATCCAGAAAGGCAGGACAGGCCATGGAGAACTGGGAGCCTTGTTATGCTGATGGGTGGGATGTAAATTGCCAACAGACACTTGGGAGAAGTGTATGGTGTTTACTGAAACATCTAAAAAACAAAGCAACAGAGCCTAGGGCACTGCCACTTATGGTCCTATAGCTTAGGGAAATTAAAATCAAAAAGACACAGCCACCCCAAAGTTTGGGACGCCTCTGATTACAAGAACCTCGTTTAGAGTACAAGTTCAACATCGCAGAAAGTGAAAAATGGATAAAGAAGTTGTGGTATTTACTTACAAAGCAATATCACTCAGCAATGAAATCTATGTCATCAGGCCCTTAGCAGCACAATGAGTGGATTCAGGTACGATGATTCTAACTGAAATAAGTCACACAGAAAAAGAAACATCATAAGATATCAGTAATACACGGAATGTAAACTTGGCTACACAGGAACTGAATTACAGAACAGAACAGGGTCTCAAATTTAGAAAACCAACTTATGCTTGCTTAAGGGTAAAGGTGAGTTGGGGTGCTGCATAAAACCAGAGATTGAAATGAGCACAGATAAAGTTCCTTAAGCCAAATATGGAATAGACAAGAGCTACTCCTTGCTCAACGAAATGGACTCAACACCGCATATTAAACGCCTAAGAATGTACCTGACTAGTAAGTATCTTAAAACCTATGGATTGCTATGTCTCCGAAAGAGAATCAAGCGTGTGTACAGGGGCATAAACGCAGCAGTGATAGGATTGGAGAGGTTCGGTGAGCAAATGAAGACCCTTTGAAGTCATATTGCATGATACCCATTACACGGGTCTCAACTCTCCAGGTTTAAGGTATTCTTCCTTCAGCTAAAACATGCACGTGGAACCCAAGTATGATCAACCATGTGAACGAGAGACGTGTTCAAATATGTCTCAGTTTTCCTCCCCTGGTACTCGGGTGCAACATTCCAGATGCTTTACTAACACTCTCCCCACTTGGAGAGTCAGCGCGTTTAACCTCCTGTTTGGCCCAGTTTGCAATTTCTGCGGAAGATGAACAGGAATAGCGAGAACCAATGAGAGGCTAGCTGGAGGTGTCTGGACGGGCAAATTTAACTCTCATTTCCCACCAGGAAGAGGAAATAACCAAAGGCTCAGCGTGCCGTGCCGGAACCAGATTAGGGCCTGAAGCCATCCTGCGGTGTTGCGGCCAGCTCAAAAGAAAGCGAGTTGAAGAAAGGAGCTCAGGGGCACTGTAATTCACAAAACTGCAGAGTTATAAATGACAGCTATCGTCCAAAAATAGACTGAAGTAAGGCTGCCAAGAGGACTTGAAAGCGGGGCAGAATTGCAGGAAACCGATTTCAGGAGGTAGACTGGAATTGCATTGAAAGCATAGGAAAAGAGGCAGAACGTCCACAATGATGCACTTGGCCAAAAAGGGCGTATGCGTTTTTTCCTGAATATATTCAGGAAAAAACGCATACGCCCTTTTTGGCCAACCAAGCAAGCTTGCAAAGGAAATCTGCACTACAATGAAGTCTCACTTCCCCCCGGTCAAAAGGGCCATCTGAAAAAAGTGTAAAATCCAGAAAGGCAGGACAGGCCATGGAGAACTGGGAGCCTTGTTATGCTGAAGGGCGGGATGTAAATTGCCAACAACCACTCGGGAGAAGTGTATGGTGTTTCCTGAAACATCTAAAAAACAAAGCAACAGAGCCTAGGGCACTTCCACTTATGGTCCTATAGCTTAGGGAATTTAAAATCAAAAAGACACAGCCACCCCAAAGTTTGGAACGGCTCTGTTTACAAGAACCTCGTTTACAGTACAAGTTCAACATCGCAGAAAGTGAAAAATGGATAAAAAAGTTGTGGTATTTACTTACAAAGCAATATCACTCAGCAATGAAATCTGTGTCATCAGGCCCTTAGTAGCACAATGAGTGGATTCAGGTATGATGATTCTAACTGAAATAAGTCACACAGAAAAAGAAACATCATAAGATATCAGTAATACACGGAATGTAAACTTGGCTACACAGGAACTGAATTACAGAACAGAACAGGGTCTCAAATTTAGAAAACCAACTTATGCTTGCTTAAGGGTAGAGGTGAGTTGGGGTACTGCATAAAACCAGAGATTGAAATGAGCACAGATAAAGTTCCTTAAGCCAAATATGGAATAGACAAGAGCTACTCCTTGCTCAAAGAAATTGACTCAACACCGCATATTAAACGCCTAAGAATGTACCTGACTAGTAAGTATCTTAAAATCTAGGGATTGCTATGTCTCCGAAAGAGAATCAAGCATGTGTACAGGGGCATAAACGCAGCAGTGATAGGATTGGAGAGGTTCGGTGAGCAAATGAAGACCCTTTGAAGTCATATTGCATGGTACCCATTCCACGGGTTTCAACTACCCAGGTTTTAGGTATTCTTCCTTCAGCTAAAACATGCATGTGGAACCCAGAGTATGATCAACCATGTGATCGGGAGACGTGTTCAAATATGTCTCAGTTTTCCTCCCCTGGTACTCGGGTGCAACATTCCAGACGCTTTACTAACACTCTCCCCACTTGGAGAGTCAGCGCCTTTAACCTCCTGTTTGGCACAGTTTGCAATTTCTGCGGAGGATGAACAGGAATAGCGAGAACCAATAAGAGATTAGCTGGAGGTGTCTGGACGGGCAAATTTAACTCTCATTTCCCACCAGGAAGAGGAAATAACCAAAGGCTCAGCGTGCCGTGCCGGAACCAGATTAGGGCCTGAAGCCATCCTGCGGTGTTGCGGCCAGCTCAAAAGAAAGCGAGTTGAAGAAAGGAGCTCAGGGGCACTGTAATTCACAAACCTGCAGAGTTATAAATGACAGCTATCGTCCAAAAATAGACTGAAGTAAGGCTGCCAAGAGGACTTGAAAGCGGGGCAGAATTGCAGGAAACCGATTTCAGGAGGTAGACTGGAATTGCATTGAAAGCATAGGAAAAGAGGCAGAACGTCCACAATGATGCACTTGGCCAAAAAGGGCGTATGCGTTTTTTCCTGAATATATTCAGGAAAAAACGCATACGCCCTTTTTGGCCAACCAAGCAAGCTTGCAAAGGAAATCTGCACTACAATGAAGTCTCACTTCCCCCCGGTCAAAAGGGCCATCTGAAAAAAGTGTAAAATCCAGAAAGGCAGGACAGGCCATGGAGAACTGGGAGCCTTGTTATGCTGAAGGGCGGGATGTAAATTGCCAACAACCACTCGGGAGAAGTGTATGGTGTTTCCTGAAACATCTAAAAAACAAAGCAACAGAGCCTAGGGCACTTCCACTTATGGTCCTATAGCTTAGGGAATTTAAAATCAAAAAGACACAGCCACCCCAAAGTTTGGAACGGCTCTGTTTACAAGAACCTCGTTTACAGTACAAGTTCAACATCGCAGAAAGTGAAAAATGGATAAAAAAGTTGTGGTATTTACTTACAAAGCAATATCACTCAGCAATGAAATCTGTGTCATCAGGCCCTTAGTAGCACAATGAGTGGATTCAGGTATGATGATTCTAACTGAAATAAGTCACACAGAAAAAGAAACATCATAAGATATCAGTAATACACGGAATGTAAACTTGGCTACACAGGAACTGAATTACAGAACAGAACAGGGTCTCAAATTTAGAAAACCAACTTATGCTTGCTTAAGGGTAGAGGTGAGTTGGGGTACTGCATAAAACCAGAGATTGAAATGAGCACAGATAAAGTTCCTTAAGCCAAATATGGAATAGACAAGAGCTACTCCTTGCTCAAAGAAATTGACTCAACACCGCATATTAAACGCCTAAGAATGTACCTGACTAGTAAGTATCTTAAAATCTAGGGATTGCTATGTCTCCGAAAGAGAATCAAGCATGTGTACAGGGGCATAAACGCAGCAGTGATAGGATTGGAGAGGTTCGGTGAGCAAATGAAGACCCTTTGAAGTCATATTGCATGGTACCCATTCCACGGGTTTCAACTACCCAGGTTTTAGGTATTCTTCCTTCAGCTAAAACATGCATGTGGAACCCAGAGTATGATCAACCATGTGATCGGGAGACGTGTTCAAATATGTCTCAGTTTTCCTCCCCTGGTACTCGGGTGCAACATTCCAGACGCTTTACTAACACTCTCCCCACTTGGAGAGTCAGCGCCTTTAACCTCCTGTTTGGCACAGTTTGCAATTTCTGCGGAGGATGAACAGGAATAGCGAGAACCAATAAGAGATTAGCTGGAGGTGTCTGGACGGGCAAATTTAACTCTCATTTCCCACCAGGAAGAGGAAATAACCAAAGGCTCAGCGTGCCGTGCCGGAACCAGATTAGGGCCTG